>NC_136709.1:17798771-18398771 GCF_947650265.1 Symphodus melops | reverse complement strand
TAATTAAAGCGGCGGATGTGGAATATTAGAGGGACAGCGGAGGGGAAAGGCGGTGAGATGAAGTGCATCAGAATGAGGTGTGCTGAATGTTTGCCATGAGCTGCAGCCAGACATTTTGTTCAGCAGGGTTCAGGAAGAACAGGCTCACATTAGGAAGTTTCTTTTCTTGCTGCATGCTGTTTGTCGTTCACATGCAGGTATTGCGGCCCTCATAGCTTTGGCTCGCATTCAACGAGACCACAAACTGTTTTGGAAACAGTGAAACAGGATCCGGCATAAATCAGTGTTAATGGTCGGCTCGGTGTTGTGAAAGGGATTTTCTGAGAGCTTGTTTTCCAGGAGGAGGAAGGGAAGCGCTGTCAGTCCGTCAGCAAAGCGGGCCCTTGCTGTCAGGATTCATGGGCAGAAACACGAAAAAAAGCCTTTACATTTACAAAGCTAGGAGTAAAACTGAACCCTAATCTAAATCAGACAAATGAGGCAGATACCCACGAGAAATCAGGTGTTTGAAAAGCTGAATGTATTTATGTTTTCAATATTCACATGGGGCAGATTTATTTTAGAAGATGAGAGTTCATCTGATCACAAATTTCGACAGTTTATTTAAACAAGTTTAATAATTTTATGTGAAGCAAAATTAATTTAAAATATGTGGAATATTAATATAACAGACTAGTTTACGTTATTTTTTCGCGCATGAGGACACACTGACCTAAATGGACATAGAGTAAAACAATTAAAGCGTGCCAAAAAAAAGAAAACCTCTGTATTGATTTAAGCTTTGGTTGGCCTACTGTTGTCGTTGTAAGCGATGGGGGCTGTGTATTATATGATATCCATCACTCACATAAGGAGGGACACAGTGAGCGTAAATCTAATTTGTCCCGCACAGGAAGACGTTATGGTGGGTTTAAAACGTCCCTGACCCACCGGAGAGTCGTGCAATCTCCAACTGAGCCTCAAACACGTCTTAACACGTTTATATATAGACCAACGCACGCTAAGAAATATGAAGAATATTCCACTTCTTTTTCATTTTTTTTTTTTTTTAAATTTTTAGTCAATATTCTGAACAGATCAAAATGAGGCCTGCTCAAATGAGGATTAATGGTTGAAGAAAATGACTTGAACCAGAGAAAATGTGTAAAACTTTTAATGCAGGAAGATATAATTTAACCCTTTCAGTATCACATGATGTTTAATTGTTTGATAATTAAACTGATATTTTTTAAGATAGGTAACTTGAATTTAAACTTCCCTTAGACATTTTACGCGCAAGTTAGCGCATCACTGCGCGCGCAATTTGGGCGTAAGCTTTCGCATATATGCTGCTTTGATGTACCATGTCATCGGGTTAATTGTCTCGCGCAGCCTGGCTCACCTGGGCCTGATGGGTGCAGGAGTATCAGCGGCCTATGATGGGAAGTTCAACTCTTTCTCCTAATCCAAAAAAAAAAAAAAAATCTCCCCTCTGACTTTCCTCTCCTCTCTCTGTCTGTCTGTCTCTTCTGCCCCCACCAGTTAGTGACAGTCCATCCTTTCCCAGCGCCAAACTAGAGGACTGGAGCGCTATAAACAGGACTAATTTCCCACCAGCAAGCTCTGCACTAGTCAATGGCATGGATAAACCGCATTTAGAACCTGAAGCAAAATACTCACAGGTAAAAAAAAAGTATCATGGACACCTTTCATTTTTTTTAACTTAAACAAAAGTAAAAATACTTTATCTGGACTTCTGACAGCAGACTTAAACGAAGCTTGGACTATTTTATAATATTTGTATCATTTTGTGGTTAGAAGATTTCCCCCTTTTTACAGCATTAACGCGCTCCTTTACTGGTTATAGCAAGCAATAATGTATTATGTTAATGTCTCATTATTTATCATTCTGGATTCACTGCCTTTCCTTTAAGTCCACTGTATGGTCAGTGATTTTGTGACTCGTCTGGGTGTAAATGATCTCATAATTGGCAGGTTAAATGGTTTTAGATCTCCCAGCTCCTCTCTTGGTTCTTGATTTCCAGCTTGGATTGGTGGCTTTAACAAAATAATTGCTGCGTTTTGAACACTCAGAAATTGTGGCTGTATTAATGAAACAGCCAGCAAATTAAGGAACGTGTGTTCTTAGTTTCCTGTTGGAATATTGTAGCTTCCGAGACCCATATTTCGTATTATAACATGCTTTTAGTCATGGCATTAAACTTCATACTGACCACTGCAGAATTTGTCTTGTTAAGCTCTAATAATGAGACTTTTACAGTAATACAGCAGCTGCTATTATACATTGGACGTTCAGACATATTCGGGACTTTAACTTTGGAGTACTGATTGGATAAATAAACATGAAAATCATAAAGAAAGCAAGATGACTCCATACACAGCTTTTACAATATTTGATAGTATTTTAAAAAATATCTAATTTATGATTTTCCATACAAGCCTACTCACATTAATGTCTTTACTTCCAAGACATATTTTATGCTAATAGTTTATGAAAACGTTTTTTTTATAGGTTTTATTTTCAGATGGACTACAATGACGCCATGTTTGCGCGCGCGCGCTTGTCCCTCTTATGTCTTACAGGGGTGCAATTCCAGATACAAACATAAACAATTTCATGCGGCTTATTTTTATTTTACCTTTACATCCTGGAGCAGCTTTCATGGTCATTACATTAGTAGTGAGATTAGCAGAAGTTGCAGCACAAAGTGGACACAGTGAAGTGTCTGAGCCAAAGAGCTAGAAAAAAAGACACAAGTGGGCCATTAAGGGCAGAAAATAACAACTCTATAAATTACAGAGTTTACTGCAGGAAAAACAAAGCATGGAGGATTCTGACACTGAGGGTTTAAACAGGCAGCTACAGCTGAGATCTGATGTCACACAGATCTGCTTTTTCATTTGTTAGGGACACACATACTAAGATGACATGCACGAGTTGTGCTGTTGCTAAAATGTGTTATTTTCTGGCACGCCTAGTTTACACTTAAAGGACTCGTTCATATGTGTTTGTAGCTGCTTCAGTGATTTTAGTTGTTTTATTTTGTTAAATCAGAGTCGTTTCACTTTCAGGCCAGAAGCTGCAGTAATGTGTCATGTAGACGCTATTCAGAGGGCACAAGCATCCATAGTAATCTCAGGTTTTTCTCCAGAAAAATAAGATGAAGACTATCATTAAAAAAAAGAATTTAAGGTTAAATCACGAACTCGGAAGCGCACGCGGTGGCACGAAAGTGATACGCTCAAGTTTCGATATATAATAAAAAACAACAAAAAAAAAAAAAACAGTTTAGGCTATTATTCAGAAAATAAATAAATAATACTTTTAATGATTTGTTACATAATCAAAATGATCTCAGTGTGACAAAGTAGGTCCGCGTGAGTTGTAATTATTTGTCAGAATGACGTCATGCTTTGGACATTCCTCATTCAAATCTAATTTTACTTTAATAAAACGGCTTCTTTAAAAAGCCACCCGAACAGCCAGGCAGGTAGAACATATTAAAAATATTGTAAGAAAAGATAACATTGACCTCAGCTTTTATTTGTATACTTTGAAAAATATGAGTTTTAAATGATAGTTGTGTAATTGTTAATAAGGCCCACACTTTGTTTCTTACAAATGATGCCTGTTTACATATTTTCCAACAACAACAATTTAAAAGCTGTTTAAGCAATTTTTCACTTTTTCTGTACAATAAATAAAACATCTAAATTCTAAGATAAACGGTCTGTACTGTAAATAAACACTTAGTTTAACCGTGTATTACCTTCATGTAATAAGGGAAAGAATTACAGGTAGATCCAAACAAATGCATTAGTCTGACTCAGGTTCTCTGTCATAAAAAAAACATCCTCTTTTTGTAAACCCTGAACATGGTGTGAATTTAGAGTCAGGTACTTTAGTGGTTTGTAAGGCTGCAGTTAGTTCAGTTCTTGTAGTGGAGGGCGAGTGCGTATGGACACAGTATATACTGTACTTGTTTATATGTGCTGTAGCTGTGTTTGTGTGTGTGTGTGTGTGTGTGTGTGTGTGTGTGTGTGTGTGTGCCTGTGTGCGTTTGTGTGTTACATGTGGTGCTTTGCTTCACTGGACGATGTGACAAACGATGTGAAAAATGTTTAGCTTGATTATCTGATTTAAATGAAAAAGAATAGTTTGAAGTCGTGTATCATGGCCTGTCTGTATAATACGTCTCAGCATCGTTTTGGAGAGTGAAGACACGTATACATACAAACACATAGACGGACACTCAGCAAGACACCCACAATCACCCAACACAGACCCACAGACACCCACAAAACCCGGTTTCGCTCTATGCTCATGTTGTTTAAGAACCACAAAAGTTAGCTTAGGAGGATATTTTGTCTTTTATTTCATCAATGTAAGTGAGTCAAAGAAACAGAGGTGATCCAAATTTTAAAAATAATTCTGTCGTCTCAGACCACCCAGGATCAGAAATTCGGCCTCCCTGCTGAAAAGCTTTGGTGAATTCCTCGACTTAACTCCTGTCGCTGTGCCAGAAACGCAAAAGCCCATTCATGCTCTGAATGCAGCTCGCCTCCTTCTCTATCATATTTCTCCTCTTCCTGCGCTTTCACTCTCAATCTCTCATGACATCTGTTTTGTGGCGCCCCCCCCCCCCCCCACCCTTGCTCCCACCCAACCACCCTGTCTCCCATCGCCTGACGTGGTACATCAACGCCCGCTGAGGAAAACGTCCCTTTTTTTAAGGCAGAAAACAAACCTCACAGACAGATGGGCAACCACACATGTATGTTTTTTATGTTTAATATGCTCCAGGGGCATGAGAGCGCATAACTGATCAGTCATACTTTCATCAGAATTGGGTAAATTGCTTTTTTATGTGGTGGCTGTGAAGTCAGGGTTTAAGTTTCTGCTGTTTATAATTGAACCTACATCACTGTTGCTTTCACTTTAAGCTCTTTTCCTCCAAACTCAGCTGATTTAATAATGTTCCTGAAGCAAATACATTACTTTGTTCACTCTGATGGAAAAGGGAAATGCTCTGAACTCTGATTTCTGAGGTCGAGTCTGCACCCTAACAAAACAATAGGTAGATGGGAAATTCAATGCATCAAAGCAGATTTCCGGCTATGATCCACTTCTCACTCGTCTGTGCCCAGATGCCAAACACAGGAGCGCTTCTGCTCTTTATAATTCACCCAACATCTCTGTTGCTTCTCTTTAAGCTTTTTATCCTCATGGGCAGCTGCTTGTGTGCAGGATCAACACATAATGTGGAATTAATACTGTGTGTGTGAAATAATTTACAGTTTGCAAGAAAGAAAAAAAGGGTTCATGTTTAAGGTTTTTTTTTTTTTTTTAAATTGCAGGGAGCCTTAAAATTAAGTTATTAACAAGATTTCCCCTCAGCTTTATTCTGGAATATGCTGTATACTTTTAAATATGTTTATACACTGGAGAACAACAGAATTAGACAGTTTAAAACTATAAAGTAAACGCTCAGACATTAAGGTGCATATTGACTTTATAGATATACCGGCTAAAAGGTTCATTTTTACCATCTTTTTCCCTGATGTTCGACAGCTTACCGACACTGTTGAGTTCACTTTCTGCCTTTTTTCTTCAAAGATCAGCTGCTTGTAGAAAAATCTGCACAAGAGATTAATTTAACGGAAAATAATTTTCTTTTTTAAAATGTTGGAATAAAGAGATGGATTGGAATTTCTTTAAACTCTTTAATGTGTGAAAACCAGTTTCAGATGTGAAGGTTTAACATATAGCAAAGTATTTTACATGCTAACATTCATACTTTTGTTCTTTTTACCCCGTCTAGACGCAGAGTGGCTTGCCCACAGTGAACAGCTATGTCACAGCACCCAGCATCCCTCCCTACCACCCAACCACCCAAGTGTCACCCTACATGGGGTACAGCGCCACCACCTCGGCCTATGTGACCGGACCCACATGGCAGCCGGCCAATGGCAATGCTCTATCTCCCCACAGCTGTGACATCGCCGCCCCGCTGGCCTTCAAGAGCATGACAGCCGGCCGTGACACCATCCACCCCGTCACCGCCTCGGTGCTGTGAAGACTGATGATGAAGGAGGGGGAGGAGGAGGGGAGACGGCGAAGACAGGAGACGCCGAGTCTGTCCCCTGTGGCTTCATCCAGCCTCCTCTCTATGAAGGACTCGGCCCCAGGACCCATATTTGTGCCGCTCTGTAAGAATTCCCCCTCCTCCACCTCCTTCTACACACAAGGAATAAAAAGTCCATCTTTTTTTTTTTTTTTTTTTTTTACAACAAACTTGTGTGAAAGAACTCGCAGGACAGGTGAAAACTGAAGTACTGATGTATGACTGCTCCTCCATCCATCAACACACCTCCTCAGATTCTTTAACCGCACACTTCTGCAAAATGTCTTTGGGCAAAACGGGGTAAAGTACAACTTCATAAACAATCAGAGAAGAGTGGGAAACAAACTTTGCATTAGTGTTTCAGGGTGCTTCATAACTGCTCTTGTTTTTATATGTTTGTAAGCTTTGTGTTACTGTGTTATGTTTTGATAAAATTAAGTGTCTTATGGAGCGTTGTTTTCCCACTTCTCGAAAAAAATGCAGCCCATGCAGGAGCTCCACAGAGAAGTTTTATTTATTAGATTTAAGGTACGTTGAATGAAGTGCAATTAGCCGTACAGAGAGCATGGGGATCTCCACGCACGTTCAGACAAAATTGGCATCTGTCTTAAGTTGGAGCGGAGAGCATTAACAATTGATAAATGTTGCACAATGAAATTGAATGTATCTAATTAAATTGTTTGGCTGTCTTTTATGGGGTTTTGTAGCTTGTTTGGGATAAACCTTAATTTTTATTCTAAAAAAAAACAAAACAATAAGAACTAAAAAAATATTCATCTCTCTTTTTTGGCAGCTGCAGCATTTTTACATTCAGGGTATTGTAGCCTATAGACCTGTTTTACATGAGCAGGAAACTAATTTCCATTTTTTAAAATGTACGTGCTCCTACACGGCCTGGATGTTACCGAGCTCCATGGCTCACTAGTAAACTTCATCACAAATCAATTGAGACACAAAGTGTCTGTTGCCACAAAGCAATTTTAATATTTTAACCACTCCAGTCATTTAAAGAAGGTCCCTTTAAACCCAATATGGTCCTCTTTAAAAATTTTTTAATGGTTTTTCTCTCAAACAAAACTAATAGTAATTTTAGTTTAAAACAAATAAAGATTTAAATGAAGTGATGAAGATAGAAAACCATTAATGATAAAAGTGTATACTATTTAGTCTTTTTAGCTGTGCCAGCAGGAAGAAAAGTTGCTTTCTGTAATTATTATAAAAACATTTTTTGTGGGGGGGCGGGGAAGTACAATATTTTTCAGCTCTGCCTTGCTTTGTAAATAACAGTAAAGCTCTGACATGATAGAGTATAACTTCCAAACCGGTTTCAGTTATAAAAGAAAAGACTTCACTCAGATTGAGGCGTGTGTAAAACACAGTAAATCAGACCTTCACTGTTACATTAAATGCTAAAACTCGTGTTTCGGGGACTCCCAGACTCCTGGGGTGAGGTGGAGTCCACTGTGTGCATCCAGAACGCCACAAATAGACTCATTGGCCTGTGGTCTGCAAGGTCATCAGACATATGACCCAAAAGCTGCCACAGGCAGGCCGAAGTGGGGCCTGTCAGGGCCAACTCAACATGTTCATTACAAAAGAAAAGCACACAGCCGGGTTGACAAATGACATGTTTGAAGAAATGATGCAAAAATAGTCTGAAAGTTATGGGGGGGTGGGGGGTAGGGGGGGTAGAGTAATAAATTATGACTGTGTCTGGCAAGCCCTGTCTAGCCCTGCACTGGAAACCAGAGATTTAAACAAACGAGGCTGCAGCAGATGCAGATTATTAACTTGATAAAAGTGCTCACCTGCTCTTTCACATAGCTCTCCCTGCTGCTGAGGGTTCAGAGAGTGGTTTGCTGTCGATACGGCCCCGTGTTTCCATTCCTGCAGCATAAACAACCCCTGCATGCGACAGTGTCAACAGTCCTTCCCCATGCAGGGGCTGATTTGACTTGGAAAGCACTCTTCCCCGCATCCAGTGGTCACGGACCGTTGCTCAGGGATCGTAGTGTTTCTTTGACCGTATGTGAACCACATCACAGGGACGTGATGATCATACACTCTGAAACCAGTCAGCCAGCCCTCACGGCTGCCCCCCCCTTTACCATCCACCATCCATCACGTACAGTAAATGATGGTGAACTCTCTGAGTGGCATGAAAGAGTCGTTACATGCTCTGTTTTTTACCTCAGCCCTCCGCAAAACAAGGACAAACAACTTTTCCTTTCAACTAGGCTGCATGAAGCGAGCCTGTCTCCTCTGAGTCACACAGAGAAATTAAAATGCGGTTGTCTTAATGACACCAGTATTTAAAAAATAAGAACAATGTGTTTTCTCGACAGGAGGAATCGCTTCTTCTGCCCTCCAAGTCTAACATTGGTCAGCCTCGTGGAAGCCAGGGTTGTTCTTTAAAAAATAGGGGCAGACACGTGTTTATAATTAATGATGTTGAGTCTGACTTCAGTGTCATATGGTTATCTTTACTTCTCCACATGCAATCAGAAACAAGACAGCCTTTTCCAGAGTAACAAAGAGCAGAGCATGCATCGCTGGCAGAACACAACGCTCCGTGCATGTTCCTGCTCAATGGACATTTTTAAAAACCAGCTGAGAACATCCAGAGTATTTTCTTAATGCCTTAGAACAGCAGCGCTGAGCACACAGGTGAGTCAAACCTCTCGGAAAGAAAAAGAAAAAAGAAAAATCAACTGTCTGGGGCCATGTATTTGATATGTAAGCATGTGCAGGGGTGTAAGAGTGCGTGTGTTATTTAGTACCAGTAAAATCAGCCAGGCCTCGAATTATGCATCACACTTAAGCCTTAATATAATCCAAACAGATGGGTAAATACATTTATTCCCATACACTGTGCCGATAAAGACACAAGATGTTTTTTGAAGCAGGCTGTAAATTTATTTCTAATTAAGAATTTTTTTTTCTCCTGACTTTTACATTTTGGGGCCTTTTGCCTTTATCAGATAGGACAGCTGAAGACAGACTAGACATGTTGGAAGGAGAGAGAGGGGACTAGATGCGGCATAGGGCCCAAGTGGGATTCGGACCCGGGTTAGTGGGACTTCCAAGATTGTTGCAAACATCCTGAAGTAAGATTCTGAAAATCCTGTAAAAATACATTATTATGAAGTTTAAAGTTATAAATCTGGTTGTCTTTGACTCCCTAAGGCAATCTGTGGCTAATGTTGGCTTCTATTGATTCTAGGTTATCAGGTATGGATATAATCATGTGTCATGCCAGTAGTAAACAGCATATTTCTTTAAAGCATGACACTGGTATGGGAGTGGTATTCAGTTTTTTTGCACATTCAGACATTCATGCAAAAACCGACATCTAAACATCTTTTGATAGGAGCCATGTTCAAACAGCAGGTTTGTCACAGTGGAGCTGAATTGAAATGTTCGAGGTGAAGATTTGATGTGAAGAAAACAAGGCGAAGGGAGAATTTTCAGCTGAGGATTTGTAATGATTGTGGTGCGCAGGGAATTCAGGTGAAGGGTGTCTCTGTTGCCTCAGCTAGCAGCAATGCATGGCAAGTTGTCAAGTATAAATACAAAAGGTAAGCATTCATCACCCTATTACAGAAATGACACGTTAAATGCTTACAATTCCATTAGTCTGCAGGCTGCACTTGTGGTCTATCACTTCATAACCCCCCCCCCCCCCCCCCCCCCCCCCAAGGGAAAAAAACAGGAGCCGTTCTATTTTTGAGAAGACTCCCACATTAATGACGACCATTAAATTCTAACGTGGCTCAGTACAAGAGACTACCACAATGGGCTCAGATGATCCTAAAGAGCAGCCACTAAAGTGGTGCAACAGGTGTGTGTGTGTGTGTGTTTGCATGGTGTGTGTGAGAATATTTGTGTAAGAGACAGACGGGCAGAGGGAGAAAAGTTGGGCGCTCAAGTCCTGCAGCCACATTTGCATTTCTTGAGCTTGTTGTTTTAGCTTCCACTAAAGCTATGTTCACTCACCATCTTCCTGATAGAGAGGAAAAGAGGCTGCAAGCCGGTTGGCTAATACGACTTCTACCGCTGACAGGTTCCCAAACAACAAAGTGGTACGATGTGGGGGAAGAGAAGGAAAGAAGGTGATACGCCTACGTTAACACCCTCGAACACACAAAGAGAGAGAAAAACATTCAACAGCACAAACAGGCAGTTACACGACAAGGCTGTTGCAACATAGAAAAACTACAAGTCACCATTAGTCTGGCCAGAATGAAGGCGGAGGATTCATGGATGCAGTTGGCTAAAAACCCACCAGATACATCAAAAACTTATCATACATTATCAATTCAATTATACAGGAATCCATTTTCAGAAATAACTCATTGAAATGAGATAAAGAAAAGTAAATCCTATGTACTCCAATCCCCAAAGATGAAAGAAAATAAAGTGCTTTATGCTTTATAAAACCCAACTACACACACACACACACACACGCATGTTCGTGTATAACTGCATACACTTACATACACACACCAAGTGAGGAGTTCAATTTCGTTCGCTTTTATTTTTTACCAACATATAAAATTCATATCCTACAAATGCTTACAAAACCGATGAAAGCTTGAAAAAATACATTTTATATGAGTACAAATTAAAAGAATTTCATGGAAATATCAGTCGCCACATTTTTTTTTTTTTTTGATTAAAAAAGTTCTGCAAAAAGCCCATTCATCAGCATAAAGGAAAGTGTAGTCACATCTGTTTGTGATCTAGAGTAAGGCTTAGTGATATGATCACAAATGAAATACTATCATATACTATACTTGTATGTGCGCGGAAAGAGAGGTGTGTGTGTGTTACAGATGTGCTGCAGTAGAGAGACCTCAGCCATCATTTTATATTCATCGATAAAAAGGGGCGTTTGAGCCACTGAGAGACCAACTTGAGTCCAGTAGAGCTCTGCTCAGGTTTGAATGAAAGAAAGTACGACTCATTTAAACTCGATAAGTGCTTCTTTTTTTTTTGTCATATCACATGTATGCTAATATGTGAAGCTCACATTATTTTATGTTTTTAATCATGGACTGAGCATAACAGTCCCATTAAGCCGTGCTGAGCTTTGTTACAAAACTCGTACTGCTCGTGCTTCTTTAGGGCTGTGCGTGGGTGGGTTTTCACACAACAACTCCACGACTGTCATCAGATTGGGATTCAAATGTGTTACATTTGGATTCATTGGAGGACAAAGGTATATGAAGTCACCTTATTTCTAGAGATCCGCCTAATTTAAACAACTAAAAAGATCGTAGGGAGCACAAAATGCATCTACCTTTTAATGTAAATGAATGCAAATTTGTGAGAGACATCGATTTCCTTTTAGACCCCATTACATAGGGTGAGTCATTTTTCTATCCAAACTGTATTTTCTAAATAATGCAGCTGTTCTCACTCCTGAGGAACTTTAAGAAGATGCAGTTTTACCTATTGAAAGCTGCATTTTAAAGATGTAAAATGTTTAAAGAAGTTATTGTAGTGATGATACGGTATTTTGCAGAATAGGTTGGTGTATTTAAGATTTAAAAACAAACACTTTGGTCTGACTTTTTCTGGGGTCAGTAAACAATATCTTAACTAAGGAATAATCCATAAGGCACTCTGTTGGTTGTCCTTTCTCCTACTTAATTGCAGTTGTTACCAATTTCTCTGTAGCCATCCAGACACATACTCATAAACCAGCAGCATCACCGCTCCACCTGTAACAAAAGACAGAGTGAATAAAACCCATCCTTCAATAAACCATTCGAGCCGAGATTAAGGGTCAGGTGTTCTTAAATGCAGCTGCAGAGGTTCTACTGCATGATAGATTTAAATTACATGGTTGGAAAAATCAGGAAAGATTTATTTTCAGGTAATCCTAGATTATATATTCCCATTTCAATACTGCAAAAACATCAGAAAAACATTGATAAGATGGAATGGGACTTATATAAATGTCTCTGTGTGTGTCCTCATTTGTAGCTCCAATGAAAGGGTGAATTTATGTCTTTGGAAACTCTGTCAAGATGAATAATTTCAAAGTTTATGGACATAAAAATAGCATTCTCCCAAACAAAAACAAAGCTCACAAATGAACCCTTTCATCTGTTGTAAAAAAGCTATTTGGGCATCACTAGGACAGTCTGAATATGGGTAGTAAGAATGTTTCTCTTTACCTGGTCCAAGCCTCATTATCTTTGGCACCAACCCCTTATAAAGTGCCAAATACCTACAAAATAAGGATGCAGGATGTTAATAATTTGCAAAATACAAAAGTTAAGCACAGCAGGATGTGTGTGATATTTCGTGTGTGGAAAGGCGGGTGTGTGTTGCTGAGTTCACGCCTGTGTGTCTGTCTGTTTGCCTGCCTGTCACCCACTCAGGTACATACAGTCGGGGTCTTACGGCCAATGTTGGCGAGGACCTGCCCCTTAATGCATTCAAGGTGATCAGTGGCGGCCTGCCTCCGCCTCATGCTCCCTGTCCCGCTCCCTGCCCCCGCCACTGATGGCGTTAATAAGGCTCGACCCACTTCCTCCCTGGCCCTCTGTCTGATTAGATTGACCCGTGGAGCGCCGCGCGGCTCGTTAGGGTCTGCTTAACGACGTCTCCCATAGGGACCACTAATTAGCTGGGACTGTGTTGTGTTAGAGAAGGGGGACTGGATGTGGCGGCGGGGGCACCCTCCATGCACCCCTGCAACGACAACGTTTCAGTGGCGTTCCTGCAGCAGCCCCCGAGGGCTCCTGTGTCCACTAACTACAAACATGTCGCTGGCCCTTGTCTCGCGGAGCCGCATGGGGGGGAAAGTGGACGGCTAAGGGCAATTGCTAACATAACATACATCATTCCTTGAAGCTTCCATTTAGAACTGTCATTCTCTGAGGCTAGAAAATATGTTAACATTTACTGTACAACTGACAGACTGCAGAAATGTATGATCACACATGAGGCGAACACGGTCCAAGGTGTAACGTCACTATTTGGATTCCGGTCATCAGATCACAGCTTTGCATCAAGCTGCTCGTTCACTTCCAGTGTTGTTAGTGTAGGAAACACACACTGCACAATCAAACCCTGCTAACTTGTAGCTGCAGCTGCTACATTTGTCTTTTCTGACAGCCTGCTTGGCAGATCACCAAGAATGAATTGTTAACAAAGCACACAAAGTGGCTCATTAATTCTTGGATGAACCCGTGACAGTATTTTTGAATTTTGCCCGGACTACTCCCATCTTACCCCCCCCCCCCCCCCCCCCTTGTTCGTACCCCTCCTCCCGGTACACCAGCGCCATGGTCTGGAAGCAGGTGCGGTACTTGATCTCTCCGGGCACAGGCTGGGGGCCTTGGATGCGGCTCTTGGCTACGTCAAAGGGAATGTTCACGCAGGAGGAGATGGTCCCAGACACAAGTCCGATGGTGAACTTTCTCATAAACTCAAGTGTCGGGTTCTGGGAATAAAAGGAAGGAACACAGGATTTAGATAAATGAATACCATGTCTAGTGTTGGAAGAGTGAAGCTAAAAGCATTTCTCTTTCAGCCACCAACTACATGGACTTGAAATGTTAATGCACATTGTACAAAGACATTCTTTGCTTCTCTGTCGCAAAAAGAACAACATTCATCACGTGCACAGCCATAACAGTGGTAAAAAGTTCACATGTAAAAACAAGAGGAATAATCGAGTGCATAAAATCCTTCAATGTTACAGGACTTCTTGGTCTTTATGGCACCTTGCACTTTACTGCACATTAAATGTGATGTTAAAAAAAACATATTATTGAAGAATTTATATTCTGGGCATGGCTGTAAGAAAAAAAAGAGGTAGGGTGGGTCAGAGGAAGTTCAATCACATCAGTAAATACCTTCCTTCTGTGCCTCAATTTGTTTTTGAAATTTCTGCTGTTAACGGCACAAAAATGGCAAAAATGTATTTGAAGTACTTTAGTCACTACACAAATATTCATCACTGAAAAATCTAGTTAAACTGCACATTTGTCTTCCTGTATTTTGCTGCCCTCTAACACAGAACTTTTCTGCATTGAGTTCAGGAGTTAACGAAAAATGACGGCAAAACACATAAACACAACTTGGAGCAACAGAGGAGAGCAGCATCATGACACTGACACAATAAATAGAAAGACTGTGTGTATATAAATGTAAGCAAATGTGAGGGGGAGCATGGGGGGGGGGGGGGGGGGGTTGCTTGTGCATATGATTGCAAAGCTGCCATGAAAGCCCTGATCATTTTATGGTAGCAGGGGGCAGATTAGTGCTTCCTGACTGCGGTGCCGCACTCTGATTGGCTGAGCAGAAGCACATGTTCTTCGGGGAGCCAGGACGGAGGATTTATAAACAGGGTGCATGCAGGCAGACTGGGGAGGCATATGGGGACAATTTGGGTAATTGGGCTGTGACTCGGCACAGGGGTATTACTGTACCAAAGAAGCCCAGACTCAGAGAGCTCTGACAGCTAATTGGCCGGGATATTTTTACAAATGACAGCAGCCTCTCTAGGTCTGGGCCTTTCTCAAGCGGCTGGACACCCTGAGAGCCGAGGTAAATCAACAACTAATCTCACTTCTTCTCTCTTCTTTTTTTTTTCTTCCCCCAAGTGGGATGGTGGGAAGGGGCTTACATACCCACGGCCTAAGTACACCCATCAACCCACTTCCTAACAGCCTTAAGCAAACATCCTCTCACACATTCAGCTGCCAACGACGGCCGTGTGCTATCTGCCTCCTCTGTACTGGTGAAATGCTGATACAAGAGAAGCCTGAGCTCGGCCGCCTCCGTTTGAATATGGACACGTTTGAGTTGTAAGCTAATCGCTCATGTGGCTCACAAAAAAAAAAGCTTGGAGGAACGCCACTCTCAGCTCAGACTGTAAGCCTGTCGAAGCCACAAAATTCATATTCCCTTTCTGTCTCGACAATAGCCGTCGTTAGCCTCTCACAAACAGAATCCTTCAATCAAATTGGCGGATAATTCCCAAAAGAAACGGCTGCAATCTAAGACGAGAGCTATTTGGGTCATCCGGCCACATAATTATCATTCAGAGGATGACCACTTGGTTCTCTGTACATCATGCGTCACTGGAAAAATGTTGAAAATATAGCAAAGCCTTGGCTCCCACTGTAGCCTCCTCTTGAAAATAGTATCGCTGTCTGCTTCCAATTAGTTCATTGGGGTTAATCTAATGCTCCAGTTTGTACATGTGGAATCGGCGTATGGTAACGTTTCCGTTAAACAAAATTAACTTTTGTTTGGGCCATCAGGCTCTGCCGGATGTGTAATGTGAAACTTTGAGGATGTTATGAAGAGCAAACAGACGGGGTATTAGCTGGACTGATCTTACAAGCTCCTCTCTGATTTTTAGCTTCCTCCTTGCCATGGCAGGCAGGATCACTAATCATGCTGTCAAACACTTTGCAGTTTTGCAGAATTGGCTCGGACACGTGCGGATCATATAGCCTGGAGTTAGCAACAATTAGGTGAAGTCAAGGTTACCGACACACACAAAAAAAAAAAACTGAATCGATGCGTTGGCCACTTGGTCCAAGTTTACATTTGTCGGCGAAAACAGGGACCATAACAGAAGGTAGAAGATTCTGGGATTCATATTACCGGGTTAGTAGGAATAGCATCCTTGACATTAAAGTAGAAGCCAAAGTAGATCATGTTGAACACTCCATGGCGTCCCAGTGTTGAAGTCAATCCTTTGTTCAGGCCCTTCAGTCCAAATCCGTCTGAATTTATTATGCGTCTTGCTTGGGCGAACGAGGAGGGTTGCTGTGTTGGAGAATTCAAAAGAAGGACATGTCAACTACTGACTAAAGTAGCACACGTTGGAAACACTTTATGAACGAGACAGAACTTATTTTTTCAAACAACCTCTTTGAAGGAGTCTCTGTTGGCCTGGAGACTGACTTTCACCACCTCGAAAGGGTTGACGACAACAGCTTCAGTCAAGCCAGCACCGAGCCCCGCTACAGACAGCGCCTGGAGGGAGGGGGGGGGGGGGGGGGGGGGGGGGGGGGGAGAATGATTTAAGAAGTGAGAATGTGGAGATAATATTTGGGCAGAGACAGAGCAGATAAGACAGACTGATGCAGACCATGAGTCTAATGTGTCGACGTGTCCGGGCTACAGGAGCTGAATCCTGAAATCGTAGTTTCGATTTTCGAAAACTTGTTCCCCGAGTCCTTTTGTCTGGTTTAGAAATGGAAATTTGCTTCTGTCACTTCTGTCAGTGTGCTCGTTAGACAAGTGTTTAAAGATGCACAAGACACCTGCGTTTGTTATTATTCTGCAAAATGTGAGATGACAGACGGCAGGGAGAGGAAGGAGGGAACAGGAATGTGAACAAATGGATTAGGGTTAAACATATCTACAAAGGTGGACATATGCTTCATAAACAGAGTCCCCTTTTTTAAACAACTTAAATATATTTAGTGTCATGTTATGGGATGGCAACAAGTGCATTCCCTTTTTATGGATGTAGATCCCGGATATGTAATTAACAGTGAATGTGGCAGTGCTACTCGTATTTGCATGTGGCTGTATAGGTCTGAATGTATGTATGCATGCTCACACAGAAGTGTAATGGGAACATGTCAAGAACGTGTCTAAAGCTCATTACTCTTCCTGCCTCTTTATCCTGCTGTCAAGGCCCGGGGACCCATCCTCTCAGACATGCCTCGTGATGTTTACACAGCCAGCCGGCAACGTTTTAATTCCTTATTTGTATTATTACTGTGTGTGTCCTCATTAATCAGAGTGAAGGCATTCAGCTGTGCCACACTGAACAGGAGAGAGAGAGAGAGAGAGAGAGAGAGAGAGAGGAGAGAGAGAGACAGACATTCATGGCCGATCTCTAATTCGCTTGCACTAATGATCCGATGTGATTACTGCACTTGATACGTGAGGGCCTCTGGGGGAAATGAGGTTGGAGGCACTTGAGGAAGGGGAAGATGAAGAGATAGAGAGGGAGGTGAAGGCGGAGGAAGGGGGAGGGGGAAAGGGAGCATGATGGATGGGACAGGTAAACATTTCTCCACTATTGGCTGTAAAAACAAGACGAGGATACGCGCCGTGCTGGGGCAGCCTCGGCGTAACGTTGCAGGTAAGCCATCCATCACAGCTGACACTTGGCTGCCACCTGAATAGGCGGTGTGTGGCGACCGCACCCCAGCAAGGCAAATCTGTCTAGCTTTAAACTCTGACTAACTCTGAGTGTAACAGAAACCAGATTAGTCAAGAGGGATGAAACCTCTTGTAGGTTCACGGCCTCTGGTGTATCCACTCCAAAGAATTCAAACAGATGAGGAGTCTGTTTAATAAGAAAGTGTTATGCCTCGTCATTGTTTGGCTTAGCTACTTAGGTGTTTGAGGCGTTCACTTCCTTATAAATGGGAATCAAATCTTTTCATCTATGGTACTAAATAAGGGTTGTTCCAATTCAAATACAAGAATGCATTGGCAGTGCCGTTAAAAAGGGCCTTAAATCCTGGATAGGTGAGAGTGCCAGTCATCCATTATTATGACTAATGAGCACTTCATCTTCTTTTCTAAAAAACTAATGTATGTGTATATATATATATATATATCTATATATCTATATATATATATATATATATATACTATTTTTTTGTATAGATAAATCAACAGAAAAATAAATCAACAGAAATGAAAGTGTTAAAAACTAAAGAATCTGAATCGGTTTTATTGCCAAGTACATTTACATATGGGAGGAATTTGTCTTGGTGTAATGGTACGAAAAAAAAAAAAAAACTAAAATAAAATATGAGAAGTAATTACCAATATATAAAATTGAATTTTATTTCTTCTCTCGTTATTTCATAAAGTTATTGATTAAACTTTCCTCCTGGGTGTTCGTGAACACTTTTCAATCAAGCTCATTTTAAAGGTGTTCTGAGCAACAGCTGATGGTTAGGTCTAGGTTTGGGATCCTGCATTCCAGTCCTCGAGGCTTCATTCAGACTTCAGGCAAATCTGATTTGAGTAACAAATCAGATTTTCTAGACAGACTGTCCTCACTTTAATTTGCAAAGGATTAGATCAGATTTGTGTGCAAGGGCAACTTCATCCTGTCTGCATGTGTTGCTGAGTCTAATATTTCAGAGCATACTGGCGAGGGGGCTTTTTAATGTGGAAGCATCAGAAGCGCAGGAAATGACAAACACCCTGCACACAAAAACAGCGACGTCGCATTGAAGTGTTTGGACATTAAAAACTCAGCAATCAGGAAGGGCTGGAAATCATTGCATCACCAGGGTGCTGGTTGGCCCAGCAGTGAGGTCACGCCCCATGTCTAGAGGCTTTTGTACTCGAAGTGAGCGACCTGAGTTTGTCTCCTACCGTACGCCCCCTTCCTGGAAGTCATTCCTCACTCTCTCTCACCTCCCCATTCACGCCTGTCCCCTTCAGTAACGGCATAAAACGCCCACAAAATAAATCTTGACAAAGTCAACACATCAGTAGTACATCAGCAGACCTTTGACTGATGAACCAAAATAGTATTTCATGCGCCTAATTTTCATCTAGATTTTATGCTTTTTGCAAAAATTGAAATTTGAACTCAAATGTGGACTAATAAAGATAAAATGCAAAAAAAACTGTACATCGCCTAAGGAACGAACTTCAATGAAAACTGTATTGGCTTGAAAGGGTATTCCCACACATTAGTCCCAACATTAGCTTCAGACAAAATAGAATAACAAACGTTTCCATTGGCTGCTCTGTTGCCTGGTTCAGGTAGGTACATGAGGCTGACCCCCTTTGAGCTCTCACTACACACACATCGCATGTGTTACAGCACCACTCTCCATTCATTCATTCTATTCCTCAACATGTCGCCCATGAAGTATGACGTGTGGTTCATATCCCTCTGACATTTGTAATTATGGAAAATCCTTACAGAATAATCTACTCAACACCTGCTGTGTACTGTATTCGGTTCGACGACATTGGGAACATTTTTTATAAAACTATGCAACACATCAAGTTATCATCAATGTAAGTTTGTCAACGGATTATCCAATCTTTACTGTTGTTATACAAACAGTGATACATCTTGAATGTTCTCATCAAGGATGCACTCATATGTGCTTAACATTTCTTTGACATGTTATTCTAGGTTCTGTTCACTTAATCCCTTCTTGAGAGGTCAACTCTTATCCTTCCAGTTATCAGGTGACCTGTCATTTAGGACGCAGAGCTGCCAGTACAACCCGCTTTATACTCGCCAAGACAATCACAAGACAGAGAATGTTTTTTTAGGAAAGAAAAAAGTAGATACAACATGCAAATACACTTCGAACTTAACCAGCAAGGACAGAAAGGCTTAAATGTCTGACTGAATGTGTTCATGTATTTCATGCATTTTAACAGAAAACAGCACTGAAAACCACAATTTCATAACTGCAATGTCAGAATACATTTACATGATTTAGCTACTTGAATTATTCTTGGCACTTGGTTTTGTTTTCACAGCCTTTGACGTTGATTTTTGACATTGGGTGCAACTCTTTTTCCCGCTCCTGTGTTACATGTGTGTTTATTTTCCAGGTGCAAGTGTATTCAGGTGTTTCTGTGCGCAAGACTCACCACACCAGGAGATAATGGAGTCAGATTCAGTATCTTCTTGTACTGCTCAAAGGTGAAAAACTGTGGAGGGGAGATCGGGATAAACAAAGTTATAAAGTGACGTCTTTGTGCGCACTCACACACGTGTAGCAAGGCAAAGTTTAAAGCAGCAAAGTTAAAAACAATCAGCTGGAATGGAAGACTTGTTGATACTTGTTAAAAGCACATGAACATTAAGTCTTGCTGTAAAAAGAGAGAAGTCTAACACACACTGTTAAAAAGGAGACACATCCACTGATTTGTTTATTTTAACAAAGGGCAAAACGCCAGCAGAGGCGTTTTAATCGGACCTTTAATTTGCTTTAATTCTTCGCTCCAGACGCTTCTCACCATCAGCTCGCTTTGTTCGCTGTGTGAGCGATTACCCCATCTTCTCAGTGTGAGTACTTATTTTTAAACTTCTCCAGCATCTCATTACAGCGCAGCTCTACACCTCCTCCCTCTGTTACCCCATTATGTTATGTACATTATATGTTAGTGTGAAGTGAGGGATGCTAAGCCCTCCTACAAACAAATATAAAAATATGAGGCTGAGAGGAAGGTTGTATGTGCTTGTAAGTCAATATTTGGTCGGCTGACAGAACAAATAGGAGGAGGCAGACCAGGCGGAGGGCGTCATGTGTTTAATCCACATGTGTGTACCATGTTAGAGCAACTGCGGTCAGAGTGTTTTCATATGGCAGCCGAGCAGCTCCTGTTGAAACCAGAGACTGAGCCATGAACAACTCGAGACGCTTTGCCGCTTTGATATGACCCAACGTGCGTCTCTTCTATCTCACCTTGACCGCTCTCTTTGGTGTCTCTGCCACGATGGGAGGCAGGATTCCTTTGTAGAAACCAAAGATTCTGTAAAGACAGAAAAACAAGATGGTACATCGGAAACATCTGGGGATGCTAACAGCTTTGTTTCTGTAGGACTTGTCAAGTTTCAGTTTACATTTTCACAGTTACAGGAAAATATATTGATATATTTTTGATAATAAATACAAAAAAAAAAAAAAAAATCAACAGAATCATAACCCGACACTTCAATTTCATAATTATTATGCTCTGGCAGATATAGGGGGGTATTGCTACATTGACAGGCTGCATTCCGAAGTAAGCATTTTTGTAAACAAACAAGATGGCCGCCTCACATGGGAATATTCTGTGAATAAAAGCCTAAAAATGTAACTGACTGATCAAACATAACCGGATTCGTTAAAATACAAATCTTTCTGGTAGAGTCTGCACTGTGAGAATCAGGACAGAAAAGGCTCGCACTAAATGCTGTTAAGTTCTAAAGAGCTGCATTTTTACATCTCCCATCATGCAACCAATAAAATGTTCTGAAGGTCCTGCTTGTCCAGTAAACACCCGTGTCTCCTACCCTCCACACCCAGTTTAAAGGCTCTCTGTCGTATGTTAGAGGTTTCCAAACACGAGCGGAGATAACCCAAATGACATAATGAGGGTTTCTTTGTCTCAGACATGAAAAAACTTTTCCTTTACCCAGTGTTCATCTCTCCATTTACATGACACTTGCTCCAGAAACCAAATGTCTGACCACAGACAGCAGAACTCAAACCAAGGACTCAAAGTGGAAACAGGAAGTTAATTGCTGCTGTTTGGCAACATAACTACAGAGATACAGTATGTTTTCAAACCACAAACCATGGCAGACAGCCTCTCAAGGGATCTGTAGAGGGAATGATTGAAGAGTTTATTTCAGCGTTTGATAAACTGGATGTTTCTACAGACGGTAGCTGGATAATTTAAGTCAATTTGGTAGTTTTCCTTTCCTCCATCATATGTCCAGCTGTGATTTAAAGCACACTCGTAGGCAGGAAAAATAACAAAATGATACAGTGAGTTATGTATACACGGGTGTTTACCTACATTTAATACAGCCTTTATTTTGCAGGCAATCCATTTCTCGAGGTATATTTACACAGTAACTGGACAGTCTGGTTAGCTTGTTTAAGTCCCTAACGTGTACAGAGAAAACACAGACAGACAAAGTGATTGCGTGTTCCTTAAATGTTCCCAAATGTCTTATTGAGCTTCTGTTTCAAAGGCTTCCTGATCTCTTTTATTTTTAAGGAAACAATTCATCTCAAATAAATCAACAAAATTATCCAAGAATGACAGATTTTACGCCACGTGTCATTTTTAGTAACAACCAACAGCTTGATATTCCCCTCAATCTGTTCAAAACATGTCTTCAAGGGACACATGGGAAATATGGCATGTATGAAAGGAAGTTGTGTTTTCCATAGACTGTATTAAACACGGACAATGCACCGCCTTCAGGGAAGAAGTAACAAAAGGAACACACACTTGTTTAAAAAAAAAGGTCAAATTACATGGATACAGGTGCTGAACTGAAATGTTTTCTATTTTCAGTTTGAACCATATAAAATAATTTAGCAACTAAAAATCGGGACCAAAGGAGTCTTTGGCTGAAAGTCACACCGGATGATTGAAAGTATCAAACTGTCCCAGCTGCAGCAAACGACATCTCTGCTCTCAACCCTAAATGTTGTTTTAAGGGGATAGTCGGGCGAAGTGAAACAGGTACAACAGGTCTAAATCTTTGAACAGTAAACACAACATCATCTATCACTGTCTTTGGATGTAAAGTGTCAAGCAGAGGACGATAAAGAGAAACTCGCTGAAAGGGGAAACAGCAGAGTTGGACATACTTAATTTAAAGCACCAATTCTCCCCCAGTGCTCGTTTACCTGGAAAAGGACAGAAGTGCAATTTATGGTCTGCTCAAGCTGAACTTCATTGAGCATGGTCACATTCTGACTGAATGTCAACAGAAAAGTGGCACAAAAAAAAAGTTCATGTGTCTATAAATGTGCTAATGGCAGTTATAAATAGAGCCTCCCCTTTCACTTGGCAGCCTGCCGGTTACACAGAGACAAAGTATGAAGGAGTGAATATTGATAGTGAAAACAGCTCTGTGGAAAAAGAGGACAATGTGGCGTGACCGACTGTATCCTGTGAACGCCGGCACCAGCCCTGTTGTGACAACACTCTCTACATGTCAACAGAGATGATGTTGGTTGACTTGGTCCAAGTGTAAATATTTTTGCTGCTGGCATAATATAACCTAAGGAGGACAGGACATTCAACTTAGACAGATTCCCTGAGAAGCCCGGCTGTGCATCAAAAACAGCAATGAACCACGGCTAATTATCAAAACACTTGTCATCAGGTGACAGAGCCGACCTGTTTCACCCACAGCTGAAGTAACACGAGCAGTACTGGCTCTGGGCAATCGAGCCATCATCATAATAAAGAATGCTGCAGGAAGGGATTATGGCCGAGGAAGAACCCTCTTTAAATTCATCTCTCCTATTGTTTGTGTAAATAAGTTATTTCAGTGAGACGGAAGAGCCTCCCCTCTGCTCTCTTTGTCCATGCAAATACTGGCCACAGATTTCCCGGGTGTGGTCAGGCTGGGCAGCCGCCAGGTGATGAGGAGGGAGCGAAATTTGTTACAGAACAAATATGGCTTCTAGCGAGTGGCCATCATTTGAATCCTAATTTGACTTTCATTGTAAAGTACACACTAAGTCCCTTTTTGGCTTTCCCATACAAATGACCTCCTAACGCAAGGTGAGGGAAGAAGGGGTCGGATGGATGTGCGTGTGTGAACGATTTGTCCTTCATTTTCATAAACCTTTCCTTTTTTAACAGCCTTCATCCATCTGGAGAGGAGCGTGGCACTGACAGAACTACAACCACACACAGGACTGATTACATGAACCCGCTGAGATTATTAATCAGGCACTAATTCTGACTCTGAGTGAAATGACTGTATGTCGAAGGCCTGCTAAGTTTCACAGCACTGCTACGAGGAAACCTGTGGGAAATATGAGCCACCCCAGAGAACATTTTAACATGTAAACAGCCGGCATGCTTCATCTGCAAATATTTTCACTTTCCCTGTGTCTACTCTAACCTTGACATTACTACTGATAATACTGCAGAATAACCAGAAGAACAGAATTCATACATTTCTTTACTTCATGCATGAAGGAAACTGAATTAAACATTCATCATAACAAACTACTGTTTGTTAGCGCCATGGGATCTATCCTCTCAAACTCAATGTGGACTGTGAATGGGTTCCACACCTGAAATAAGCTCTGTGGTTAACACAAGCTTCAGAGATGTTGGCATTTAGTTAAACGAGATAAACTACGCTAGCTAAGACCCCTACTTGTTAATTTTAAAGTTTTTACGCGAACTTAAAACTGTGGTTGCTAACAAGTGGCTAATTGAGACTACAGTGGTTGTCGGAGATATTAAACGTCATCACGCCGGGAACTCCTCTCATTAATCCACCTTACAGCCTCTAGTCATGTTTTTCAGTGTTCTTGTAAATATCAGGTTAATAAACAACTTACGCTAGCTTAAAACTGCTGATAATAATTTTAAAATTTTGATCGATTTTGAGTCCTCACATAAAGTTGTAAACCATGACACTTTGAAAAGTCATACATTACTTAAATGTGCAAACTGGGTCTTTTATTCATCAATTCATAATTTCAATCAAACAGTCATGCTCTCAAAGAATAGTTTGACATTTTGGAAAACATGTTTGTTTACTTTCTCGTTGACAGTTTTATGAAAGGACAAACATCTGTGTCTGTTAAAATTAAACCAAAGCCAGCATCTGGTTCGCTGAGATAAGCAATAAGAGTGAAAAAAAGGGGCGAAACAACTGTCAACAGGAGATGAAAGAAAACGTCTGAAAAACCCTCTGGAGCTCACTAATCAACGTGTTACATCTTGCTAAAAAAAACAGAGGTGAATAGACTACATGTCCATCCAGACAAAGCGTGAATAACATGTTTCTTAAAATCAAAAAGTCAAAAAACTTGCTTTAAGATTTGCTTCATACAAACCATGCCTGATTCACTGCCTTTAACATGTGTAATCTGGTGGACATGTTTATCTGCACTTCCTTGAATTTAGATATTTTTATCCCGGGTGGTCCCAGCTGGATCCCCACCCCCCTACTAAACATGCTCTACTTCCAGGCATCATTCTCCAATCTACTGCACAAACACCATCGTGCTTTTATAATATTCTTATGGCAGTGCTCTGGGTCTCCAACTAACCTATAGATACCACAGTGGTAAGAAATAGAGACTTTTTGTTTCCCTCCAGACGGAAACACTTAACACATGCTCACACGTCTGCACACTCAGGCACAAAAAGGAGAGTGGCATGTAGGGAAATACACCAACCGAGTGTTGGTGAGCAGAATTCGCACTTTCACACACTTTACCGGGCTGCTACATGATTTCATACCAGGCTTAATGCCAAATATATGCCATGAATTTATATATATATATATAGCACATCATTCATTTAAAATATTTTAATAAAATGTGTTTTATTCAGAATATATAATAGCCTTTTTACTATGTTTTTTGAGTTTTTTTATCAAATACATCCACAATGCAACAAGTACTCAAAATGAATCTAGATGTAATGGGTAAAGTTTTCAGGGATGGTTTATGTGTCTAGACCTTAAAGATGGTGTCATAAAGTACATGAGCACATTTCCATGTTTTTCTTTAATTTAATCACAGAGCTCAGGCTGAGAGCTCAGGTTTCCTCCATCATCGCCTCAGAAAGAAAATGAGTCCTGGTGTTGGCTCTGCCCTGCCATCAGCTGACAGGAGATGTTTATTTTTAATAATAACTCTAAAACAATGGAGCCCAAGACTATTTGTACAAGTTCTAACTAAGTGGTTTGACCTGGAGGTAACCTGGGATGTGCTACCAGGGAATAATTACAGCCGCAGCTAACATATACTGTCAGTTATACTTGGTCAATGAGGAAGTGGATCTTCTGTCTGGGGCACTCCAACACATACAACGGCGTTATCTGGAAAGCTCTTAATTAAACAACTCTCAGGTGTAAATGCTGTGTAATTTGGCAAACTTTTTATTGTGTCAAAGACTTCTTTGGAAGTGCATGCAGACCTCCTCCCTAAGGACACACCCACAAAGCATGCAGGCACAAAGGTATTACATTTCACTCTGTTAGACTGTGTGTGTGTGTGTGTGTGCGTGTGTGTGTGTGTGTGTGTGTGTGTGTGTGGGGTGAAGAGGGCACAGCTACTGTAGCAGGATCGCTGTGTCTGCTGAGCTACAACCAGCACACCACAACCAACCGTCACTAGCAGGCCTCTCGACGTGTGCTCGCTCACACCTCGCAGCAGATCAACTTTATATCCGCTGTAAAGCTGTCGACTCGCCGTAAACAGAGCGAGTGGTAACCACTTTCTCCGACACCTGCACTGTCTCACAGTCCTGTCACTGGCAGGCAGAGGAGGAAGGGAGAGTGGTGCTGTGACTTTCTACTGTTAGTTTGAAAGTTCTTACTTTTAATCCCGCCCAAAAAACAAACATGTCTAATCCAAAATGAGGTACAATGATGAGAAGGCTTGCTGCTACATACTCATGAAGGCTGCTGACATACACATCTGTAGCTTAAAAGGCTTTTGAACCTTCAACATATTCTGATTAATTTTTTTGCCAACCTCATTGTAAGCATTAAAATTAAGACCACAATTAATGATATCTTTTTTACCAAAGAGATAGAGGTTATATATTGTTTAATTAAAACAACTTTGCCAACTATTAATTAAAAATAGAATAATTAATAGTTGACCTGTCATTGTCAGAGCACAACAAACTATTTAAACAAGTATTTATCAAAGTTGTTCTTGTTAAAATGCTGTATGTTTTTATTTGTGTGAATGAATAGGGTTAAGGTTCATCGAACGATATTTCAGCATTTTTGATTAATTTATTGCATAAATGTAATGCCCACTTCATACTCTGCTTGCTTGGAAGAAAAGGTATGGCAAACTCATGATCAGTTATTTTGGCCTTTAGTTTAGCCCACTGCTTTAGAAAACCTACCCCTCATTGCGGAAGACGGTCCGAAAACAATCACCCAGGCTCTTGTAGCTTGTTGGGTCACTGGTGCCTCTCTGGATCTGGAACCTGCAAGGACAAAGTTTATATAAGAAATAACACACAACAGCTTGATTTATTTTGCATTGATATTGGTTAATGTAGTTTTTTGTTCTCCTCATTGTCTTTAACACCTGTGTGTAAAATACACTTCCAACAAACCTGAGCTCATCATAAATGAGCTCATTTCCCTCCCCTCTCTTTCATCCTGTTTTTTCCTCCTCTTCTTATGATGAGAGGCTCCCACAACCAGGTCCCCCCCGTGCAGGGGAGAACTCAAACATTTATTTAACCCAACCGATCCAATTAGCCACCCAACTTCCTGGGACAGGGCCTTTTGGAGCAAGCTTTCTGACTGCTTACATGCTAGTAAGCCAATTGTAACAGCTCTTGAGTTACGTGTAAATTTTTAATATGATGGAGCAAAAGTCAAAGAACTTTTTGTTGTATAGCAAACATGCTGGTACCTCCCTAATAAAGGCCAGCGGGCTTCGTGTAAATCTTTTACACGATATAGGTTGAAATATAAAAAGGTGCCTATAGAACTAAAGAGTTTCAGGTTCTGAAAAGATAAGAACATCTCTCATAATATACTGACAAACAGCGTTGACATAAATCCTGTGTTCAATGACGGTACATATTATTAAACTAAAAACAATGATTGAAAGTATAATTCATATTTGGTTGATGAATACTTGAGATTTTTTTTTCTGCCTATAAAAAAAACAAGTGATTTTCGATGCAGCAAAAGAGGCAGAAGGAAAGAGAGTATGAGAAAACGAGACAAGAGAAAGATTCCCTCCTCATATGGCTTCAACTGCCAGGTCACAAGGTCAGCAGTAAGTCGTCCATGCGGGTGCCTGATGGGGCCATAAAAGGCCCCCGGGTTCCAGTAGAGGGGGGGGTTTAGTGGGGTGAGCGGCCTTTCATATCGCTAACAGATTAACATCTTAGCAGGGTGTCCCTCAAATCCTATTTGGTGGATTCCCAAGTAGCTTGTAACCCGTACCTGAAAACCAGTTAAAACAGTGTAATAAATAGATGTCTGACACCATATTAAAGAGAAGAAGAAACAGAATGACTTCAGGCATAAGGGGATAGTGGAATATGGGGTACGGAAAGGGGCCAAAGACCTGGAAGATTTAAGACTACTGGGGCTTGTAAACATATTCAAATCTGGCTTAATTAAAAGCATATGATACTGAGGTCAAGGATGGAAGGGACCCTCTCCCGACATCTCCTTTGGCTAGCCTGCCTCAATGTGAACATGCCCTGAGAATGTGGTTGGCAGGACCGTGGTCCGGTTCCAACCTTCTGACTCTACTTGTGACCCCGGGGTCACCTCATTTCCTTATGGCCCTCTCCTACCCTGCCATTAAAAGACAGGGACCAAACAGCAAGGCCCAGGGAGTGGGAGATAATAGGGAGGACGTGAAGAAGTTGTGGCAGCAGGGGAACTGTCAGGCCTCTGGCTAGGAAGCAGCTAACATTTCTCTTCATAGCGATCAACAGGGGAAAATGGGACTCAGAGCCATTCAAGTTTAATGTCCTTTTTTAGACAGTTTATACAGACAAAAAGATCTAGTTTCTGCAGTTTTCGCAGACCTCAATGACTAGATACTGGTGGAAGAGCAAAAGGTAGTCTCCTTGGCTCTAGCAGACTCATGGCCTTGGAAATCAGCCATGTGGATCGTAAACTCTGCTGACAGAAGAGCCAAGGAAAACCCTTGGGCTTCTTAAAAACCTACCGCTCAGAGCATCTTCCTCAATCATTGGCAAGAGCAAGTGAAGATTCAGTCTACTCTGAGGTGATGAGATCTGCGAGTTCATCAAGAGTACCCCCTTCTTCCCTTCCTTTCCGTTTTCTCTACTAGTGTTTGAGCTTTACTGGCCCAGAGGCGGCACAGGTGAGGGTGAAGGCGAGGGCAAGTCGGTGCTTTTGTGAACCAGACTAGCACTCTGGGGTAAATAATTCTGAGGACCAAGTCCACCTGACCTCAAGAGCCAATAAAAGTACAAATTCTAGGCGTTCACAAAGGAGTCAAAAAGGTAAATGAGGGCCGTGTGGCAGGCAAGAGCCCCATTCTTTGTATTTTTATAGACACAAATGCAGTGTTTGAGGGCCCTGCAAGGCCGTGTTCGCTCGCAGACCCCTGTGGTAATGGGCTCATACTGTGGACCAACAAGACGGGCTGTCACCTCTTAGAGGACAAGATGTTAAGGTGAAGCTCATTAATGATGGTGTTAAAAAATACCTGTGGAAGGGGGTAACGTTTTTTTGTGGTTGATCAAAAGGCGGAGGCTAGTTGGGTTTTCTTTTGAAAGAGGCAGGCCATGCTTTCAGGAGATCTCTTAAAAATATGCTCTATTAAATGAAGAGCATTTCCTCAAGGGAACATAGAACCATTTTGATGACTTGCTTATTTTAAGATTTAAGGTCTAATTAGGCTGAGGTGAAATCTTATTTAAAGCCATTTAGACAGATTGACATACAACCCAATATAGAGATGTAATGGCCTAATCTACAACGGGTAGTTATCTTATGCTATCTATTAAATAGCGATATATCAGACAGGGCAAGTTTCTCCAAGTATGAACACTATGATTTATGTGTGTTGCTGTGTATTTGGACTGGTTGCTACACTGAGAGTCTTGATCTATTCATGCCTCTCCTCCAGGAATGCTTAGACAAAAAAAAAGCAGACAAAATATATGATTTAAGAAGAAGCAGAACTGAATCACCAAGGGGGGAAAAGGATGAAAGAACCGCAATTTCTCATGTAAGATGTGAAGCGCAGAAGACAATCCAGAGGGCAACATTAAGGGGAAATCTTCTTTTACAGCCTGACGATTAATTTTAATGAGCAGGATCATAAAGATGGTAGAAGGCCATTGCATTGGTACATGACTTTAAGAGCACTTTTCCGACCTATTGGTCCAACATGGCTAATGTGGCCAATGGTGACTTAAGCCATTCTGTCGTTCTTCAGAGTAGAGCAGTATGACCAAAAATGAAAGGTTCCCCTTTGGATCCAGTGGCTTTAGTTTTGAAAAGTCACTGACTAAAAGTTTGTTTCATGAATGAACAGTAACAAAGAGTAGAACATTTGAAATCTTTCATAGTAGCATTGAACATGCTTCTTGTTGTGTTTAATAGGGTACAACCCAATATTTGTGTTGATTTCTTGCTCCTATTTTGTTTATTGTCATTAACTTTGAAGAAAAAAAACAACTCCTTCAATCCAATAGAGTAACTATCTAAAAAGTCCCTCATCCTGCTAAAAGAAAAAAACAAACAAGGAATACAAAGTTTTGATCGGATGAATCTACGACAACACTTCAAGGAAAAAGCATTTTAACGTAGCAGGAGGAGGCCAATAAAGACAGACCTTTGGAGAGAGGAATAGGAAAGTAAAATCCAAGGAAGAAGATGCGAGATGGGAGCAAAGGGGAAGTGATAAACCTTTGGCGCTATGACACCGCAGGGTGCCAAGGCTTGATCTGTATCCAGGCCAGGTTGGGTTCCACGAGCACCACAAACCCAACTAAACAGAGTCGAGGTTAGGAAGCACGTTTTGATGTGGTTAAAGATTAAAACGCATCTCTGGTGGTTAAAAGGGCTATGACATCCGTCGGCCACTATAGACTTCTCTTTCAAACGCCGATAAAACTAACTCCTCTGATTCCCTATGGTGATGTTGGGACTAGTCCAGATGTCTGATCATATACTTTGACCTCTGTGACCCAAGATCAGACTGTGTTTGCGTGAAAGAGCAGGAAAAGAGCTGCATAAAACAGCAAGAGGACAGGGTAGGCAGGCCCAGGGAAAAGAGCGAGCGAGACTCAAACGTTTAGAGCATTACAGACTTCTGGTTGACTGACAGATCACCTCATATGTTGGGGTGGACTGAAGTAATTTAGAAAGCCACTAATGCTGAAGTGGAGAAGATAGGTGGAAAAAGTCTTGTCGACATTTCCAGTAAGCGGTTGCGTAACTGAAAGGATTTCTTGGGTGTTTAAACTGGGGTCTCTTAACCTCTGCCAAACACTGTTAAGGGAAATTATGGTGCTAATGTTTGAGCATTAATTTTAATTACAGTATACATATAAAACTGTATAATAGATATAAAGTAACATAAAAACTTACTGGCCTGCAGGTACTTCATATAGGACGTTTGTCTGACATGAATGAATAGGACTGATTCACAATTTCAAAACAGTAGAAAGACCCAATCCAAAGCTGGAAAGAAGCCGCGATAAAAGGACAGCATGCCGTGTAAGAGAGGTCAGGACTACCTGGTGATAGACTCGTCCCCGTCCACGACAGTTATAGTTACTTTGATGTGAGGGGATGCTGCTGGATTTTGGAGACTCCCCTGACAGCAGGAAACATAACAAAGTGAAGTCCAGACTTGAGACAACTGCCAGAGAGAAACCCGAGATTAAGTATTACGACACTACACCATCTTTTCTTTGCCCAGTTTTGAGAGACCAAGACTTACAACTCCATTTTAGAAGCCAAAAAAACCCCCACTGCTGCTGGAAACAAATTAGGTTTTACAGATGCTTTAAAATGGGCAATTTCAGCTCTCGTCTGTATTCTTAATTCTGTAAAAAACATGAGTAACTTCATGTGTTTTGGTGTTAGCCTTATAAAGACATTATATCTTTTAGTTCTAAATAAAACAGAGTGTTTGGCAGAGTGTGGAAAAGCCGTTGCACAACCATTCATGGCTCAAGAGGGATCTGAGTCAACAGCCTTGCACACACTTGCACAAAAACCCTAAAAAAGACTTAATTCACAGTTTCTCCTGCCAGCACCCCTTGTGTTTTTTGAGTGGGAAGGGGTAGTGACATTTCTTCACACAACTGTTGTGATCTCTGTGCATCCAATCAACTGAAACTGCAGACTGTCTCTTCCGTCACTCAGGGGTTAACACGTGTAATCTAAACATGTGCGTGTCATATTGAGGATTGGCAAGGTTGTCAGTCGATCACAGTTGCTTCCGCATTCCTGGAAAATAGCAGAAGCCAGTCAGCCAATGTACTTTATGAAGATAAGAATGTGGTTACAATGATGGCTTAATTGTGTGCCTTCTGTTCATGTTCATACAACACATTTTGGCGAGTAATGGCGCTAGCAACACCCACGAGGACAACAGCTTAACTTGTGAAACTATGCACTAATAAGTGCTTTTGAGAGGCTGAACTCAACTGCACAGATTGGCACGGGGACCATGCAGAGCACTTAACTGTCTGTTTGACCTTCAGTCTCTGCACAGATTACCACATCTTCATCAACAAAGGGTAGGTCAAGTAGAAAATCAATTTTAAAACTGCCAAGGATTTGCTAAAGCACGTTTACTCTTCAACTTAAACGTCCAAGCTAAATTGGGTGAAGACATTACAACTCAACTCACTTTCAACAACAAGTACTTCCTTGTTCGAGGTTGTAAAGTGTTGATGGAGGTAGGATAATGGATATGCAGAAATGCATGTGTGTTTTTGAAAGTCAAAAGAAAGAGTAAGATTGGGCAGCAGGGGGGCGGCACTGTGGTTGCAGCACAGTCAGGGTCTAGTGAAATCAAAGCACACAATGTCTCCACTCTGTAATTAGTGGACTGGAATGTGAACCCCTTCACTGATAATGATTACAGGTGCTCCAGTATGACATACACACTGACATGCACATCTGCGCTTTATGGCTTTCTCTATCTATAGGTGAACTCTCGAATGTATTAATCCATTGGCCACTGCTGGTTATATCACAGTCATTCAGGTGTGGATACGACTGGCTACATTCTAATCAATGGGTTATCTTTCCAAAGAGTGCTTTCCAATTATTTTGCAGGAATACGAACTGAAAAACGCTACATGGTATATGCAATACATACAGCTAGGATCAACAGGATGCCCACACTGAAGAGATCTTGGATCTATAGCCAACATTTGGGTTCTTCAGTAATAACCAAGGGTTGACTTGGGAGTTTGTGACTGATGACTAGAATCTTGATTTGAAGAGGAGGCCGAGCTGTTTGTTTTCACACCCCATGTACAGAGGCTCAAACTGGCAGTCCAGATCCAACCATGGGCTCTTTTCCTGCAGGTAATTCCCCACTTTCTCCCCCTGACTTCCTGCTCTATCCACGTCCCCCTATCCCCCTTTTCTCAAATAAAGTCACAAAAGAACCAAACTAAATCCAAGTCTTTTGTTTTTTAAATGGACGGTTATTTTCTATCTTGCACATGTTGCACAAGGAGTTCCAGGAGGTGCTGTGCTACGCTCACATGCTCCCTTCTTTACCCACGGAGCTCACTCTTAATCAAGCATCAGCACTGGAAGCGACGCACACATGGAGCTTGGTGCAGCCTGCATGCAGCATGTGTTTGGATTTACACTGGGAGTAAAGTCTTGCCCTGCAGTCTCACAGCGCCGGGGGGGATTAGGAGCCGGCTTGACGACCGCTGACCTGCCTGCTCCTTTACAAGCAAAGATCAGCTATCAGGCTGCTGCTGCTTTGTGCCCTGCTGTTTGAGGGTTGTGTCAGGGATTCCTCCAGAAGTGCACCGAGGTTCACCAAGCAGTTGGGGGCAAACGGAGGTGGAGGTGGAAGGAGGGCGGAGGGAGGAGAGGGGGTGAAGCCTTTGGGCCATCCTCGGCCTCGGCCTCGGCCTCTCATGTTTTGCCCTCACAGACTGGACGTCATCTGTCAAGGAACTCATCAAAGATCACTTTCAAGCCCCCTCAGTGGGACCACAAGCACCAGGTTTTTCTAATCAGCTTTTACTCCGTGGTTTGCAAGGATTCTGTCAGCCATGTCATACAATCAATTTAAAGAATTGCATCATTGGATACAAAGCTTCAAGAACACATGAACAATGAGAATTAGCTGAAAATATTACATAATCACTCAACAAACTACAAATAAAAAAAAAAAGAAGAAAAAAAAAGATCCAAATTAAAGTAGCTGCCATTGCAATTACCATTGCTATTGCCGTTACATTATATTCTGGTACATTTCTACTAAAGAAGAGGCCGGGTCAACATTGTGGCGGTTGCCTCCAGGTATGTTCATCAATGTGTGAATTTGATCAGTGTGTGAATGTCAGTGACAAGAGCTTAAAGCAGCATTGTAGTATTATTGTAGTAAAGTATTATTGATTCATTTGAGAAATGTCCTCTGAAGTTAAGCTGTCAAAGTCTTTATTTTGTTCATTTGTCAGTTCAACAAGTTATGTTTGTCTTTCCAAACATAACATGGGTGGCTGCTCCAACCCCCTCGTTACTGTTTCTGTTTTCCTACATTTCCCCCACTGAGGGATCAATGACGTTTATCCTTATCCTTAATATTCATATTTGATGTTTCCAGTCATGAGGATGAAATTGAATGAGTAGGTTTTGATTAATTACATTGAGTTTGATTTAGCCAAAGGTAAATTGACTCCACGTGGACCAAAGGTGACACTTATTGCAGCAATCTTCACTGATTGGCCAGAGACAACAGGTGTCATGGTATAAATAGCTCAAGAACTTTGTTTTGTCACTCTGCTGAAAGATGTGAGCAGAGGTTTTACATGCTGCTATTACCATTGGTAATATACCCAATGAATTGTGTATGGGTTTTTTTTTCTTTTGTGGTCAGCCTACAGTAATTAGGCAGTGAATTCATAATCCTCAAATACAACATTATCTGAGAGAGATAAAACAGTGAAATGCAAAGGAAAAGAGGAGGGCCAAGAATGGGAAAGAAAGTCAGTCAGGAAGAGGAGGAGCGGCACCGTCAAGAGTTATTACACACCAAAAAAAAAAAACTCATAAAGTCCAACGCATCCAATCACTTGCACACCATGAAAACTTCAGGAAGTTCACGATGACAGGAGGACTTGATGGGGGAGGACGCAAACATGAGGAAGGCGGGGCTTTCATTTTTTTAGCGGAAGTGAAAGGGGGTGATGGGAAGCTGCTTTCAGATACATGTGCGTAAGGGTGGAGCTCCTTGAAACAGGATCTCGACATGAAGGGAAACACAGGCTCAGTGCGACTCTCTAATGAGAGGGAGAACCTGATCAGAGTCAGATGGGCTGCCCCGAGCACACAGCCCCCTGCAGAAAGTGCCGCCCGACACCCTTTGTTACCTCCAAGTGAGCTGAGACCAGCCCATGAACCATGTAACTAGGTGGTTTCCAGGTTAATGAAAAGCTGTAACTCCGGTCCCACTGTCTCTCTCTGCTGAAACTGACGAGTGCCCTCCCTCCAAACGCTGCGTCGCACCCTCCGTCTTCACCCTCACATTCCTGCGCATACCGATGGAGGGGGTCAGGGGGAGCGTTGACTTTCTGTGAAGCATGCTACATTCACAGTTTAGTATTATAATTACAATGCACACTTTTTTTTCTGATTTTGTTATTGGATTATTTATAAAAGAAATATCATCGTTGAAGATCAGTTCATAACAAACTAATCAGGGCTCAACTCTCCTCTGTTTATTGCTCTCTGCCAGTCGTGTTTCCAACAAGGTTTTCTTTGTCAGATCATGTCCGGCCATATTTATTCAGACACAAAAAAAAATCACTGGAGAAGTAGATATTTAAATTCCCTGAGGCCATTCACTCTACAGCTAATACTTTTAAGTATAAAGAGCCGAAACGAATGACAATTTTGTTTTTGAAATAGAGAGATAATGTCTGAAATATTGAAAAATGTAAATTTTTGTAAGCAAATTGCCAAGACTTGAATGTCCCTCACTGAAAGACAAAGAGAGAAGGGAATGCAGGAAAAAAAAAGATATTTTTATCTTCTAATTAAAATAGTTTAAACAGTTAGGAAATAATTAAGTCGTTCACTACTTCTTGATTTATCACTGCAGTCTAATTAAAAGGCCATTTTCCTGTATTGGGAGTCCTAAAAAGACGGTAACCCTTTGAACACCACATGCAATGCATTCATGTGCTAATTTGAAACTGGCCACTAACAAATGTATGCACATTCAAGTCTTTTATAACGATAAAAGTGGTAGTTAGTCGACGTGAGGGAAGGTTTGCTCTGCAGGACTCCCTCAGATGTAAGATAGATGGACTTGTTAGCAAAGGGGAGTAACAAGGGTCACGGCTCGACTGGTCAGCGAGCGACACAACGGGGAGTGAAAGTGTAACAACAAAGGAAAAAAAGAAACACCGTGAATCACCTGACAAGACTTTCACGTCTCATTTCTATTAAGAAGTACTTTGCTGCCATTAACTTTTTTTTTTCACAGATTTCTGACATAAAGATTTTTATCATGATGGACTTACGTTCTCTGCCTCTCAGCAGTCGAGATGTTGTGCTATCAATCTCACAGGAATTCCTGTCACACATTTTCTCAACTGCTGGGAAGCACCTTTTCATTCATCATCATGCCGAAGCAGTCGTGTTGAAGGATGAATCACTTTGTTTCACAAATTCCTTCTTTTTTTTTAAATTACAGCAGCTAGACTTTGCTTCAGGAGAACTGTTTCTCCACCAACTTTTTCAGCTGGTCTAAACAAATCTGCAACACAGCACCCCGAGAAAGATAAACCCTCATTTGGAAAGTGGGTAAACATCAGCTCCCAGGCAGGTACACATTTAGTCACATTTACCTTGCCAGGAAAAAAAAAAAAAGGCAAACAGGGGAGAAACAAAGAGAAAAAAAAATCCCTTTGATTTTGAGTTGGTGGAAAAAAGTAAATTTACTCCAGTTGCTGTTCAATTTGAACCAGTGGACATTAAAGCTGGAGCCAGTGGCTAATAAGAGCCATACCTGACAGAGAGAGAGAGAGAGAGAGAGAGAGAGGGAGAAAGAGAGAGAGAGAGAGAGAGAGAGAGAGAGAGAGAGAGAGAGAGAGAGAGAGAAGCCCGGTGGAGGTGTGTCTGTGTCTGACTCTTGGCTCCAAGGTTCCTGCTAATAGATTTCAGCCTCCTCGGTGTCCCAATTAGCTGGTCTGTATGCAAGCTTTATGAATTCATGTGTAAAGTGTGAGAAGTAGTTTTCTTGCTTATTTATGCAGTCATTGTGTTTTTTCAGGGTGTATTTCTGTCATTGAAAAAAAAACAAAAACAAAAAAAACAGCTTACCTGTCGTTACAAGAAGACAGTCTAAAATCTCCATATCAAAGAGAACTGGCATTTCGTTATGGAGGAGAACATACAGAAAAGACCAAAAAGAATCCATTTACTCAAACCATTTCTCAGGGAAACAGAGCACACATCAACATCAACACATGGCGACACAAACAGAGACTAAAAACAGATAAACCTGTCCACTTTTAGAGCACATTTTAGCACTCTTTAAGGAAGAGCATTACAAAGAAAACAGTGGGTGCACTTTTAACCCTGACCCTGTGTGAGGACGGACAGGCAGGGCTCAAGACAAACTCCTAATAAACTCCTTTAAGCTTCTACACGTGGGCATAAATCACACTTTGTGCCTTCAAAGTATCGAATATCGACTAATACCACACTGCTCACCCCCGGGCTTTTATCCCCTGCGTTTGCCTCCCTGTGTTCTGACGGTGGCACTGCCTTCAAAGTGCAAACATCTCGTTCTTTTAAAAAGGCACACCGAGCAATTTATTCACCAAGAAACTGCTGCCGTAAATGACAGAAAAGGCAGCACGATTTACTGACAGGTAAGGGGTAAGGGGCAGGGGGGGGGGGGGTGAAAATGAAGCCAGAGGTCTTGGCTGGGCCTGTGAAGGACTATAAAGCTTTAGTAGTAGCCCACGACCTGTTTATGGCCGGCTGGGACACTGTGGTGTGAGGTTCCTGATCACTCTGCCGCTCCGGACGGCTGCCACTCTTGCATAACGCACAAACAGGAGATAGTGTCAGAAAATAAGCCATTAAATAACCCACGCTTTAAGAAAAATCCAATTTAAAGGAACCCCTTTGTTTATTAAATTAGGTTAAAAATCCTTTGCAGACATTTAAACCATCTGCTCTTATTAATTTGTGGGGATTAAATAATGCATTTCATATTCCACAATATGGCTCAGGCTCCTGGCAGAGGATTCAAAGCAGATGCGGAGTAAATATGACCTTACTGTCAGACAGCCTTTATACCCTTCAGCTGAAGTTAGACGAGTGTGAGATTCAACGAGCAGCTTACCTCGTCTTCACCACATCGAGAGGATGCATCAAACAGATCTCCACCAGACCTGAAAGGCACAAACAGTTCAGATTAGCGACTCCAGGAACCACCGACGTTAAGGTGAAACTCCTTTAGGTGAATAATAATACATTTGTTTTTTTAAATACCCAAAGACGCTTTGACAAAAAAACAAACGACAATCAATAAACAAAACATAAACTATAAATGGAAGGGGAAAGGATGAGACTTAGTAATTGATTGAAATAGCTAATAGGAATTTTCCAATGAATTTAGATCAAAACTATAACAAGATGGTAGCATGACTTTAACCTAAAAAACACATTTCACTGCCTAACATACACCAACTCAATAAGTCTTGGACTTTTGAAACAATTTTTATTAGAACATGTGTCTGAATACAAGATCCAATTCAATTCAGTTTATTTAGGAGTTAATAAAACACTAAAAAAAACGAAGGTAAAAATGGCAGAAGTTGTCAAAACGCAAATGTTCATCTGGAGTCCACTGGCCCTGATGTTAAAGAGGCTTTATCCAATCAGACTTATTTCCTAAATTCCTGTCAAATTGTTGTCATTTTGGAGGGCTGAAGCCACCGAGCATGCAAAGCCAGGTCTTTGGCCAGCAGCTGGAGAATCAATGCAGCCGCGTGATCAGCGAGGGACTCTGAGGTTTCACACACACGCTAACTATGTGCATCTGTGTTTAAAAAGCCACCGCTTTGGCACGGAGGCCCTCTGACTCAATCAGGTCCTTTTTTGTTTTTTTTTCTTCTTTCTTTTTTTGAACTCACAATTCTCACTGCATCCCTTTACTGCTGCTCCGAGGGCTTCCCCTGCAGATTCCACTGTTTGTGTACACAGCTGTTGTGCAATATGGACTTCTCTAATGTGCACAATTAAACATATTGTCTATAAAAGAATGTGTCTTCTGGGGTTTTTCCAGGGAAGTAATCATCAAATGAAATACCACAGAAAAAAAGTCTACAGTTGCATCTGAACGTTGGAGAAATAAGAACCAGTGAGGCGAGCTGCTGGTGGACAAGAGTCGAACTGAACCCAACGTGTCGCAGATCTGTTCATCCGACTGTGGCTGTAAAGAAACTGCATCGCTGAGGTAAACAGGCATGCAATGAAGCCTCCTTTTTTTGTGGCCCAACTGATAAGAGGGCTGGCACTGACAATGAGGAGCAGCACATCTTTCAGCAGGTAATCAGATTACACGATAAAACCAAACCTGCCTGCTCGATCAGCCTGTGCAAACACTAGGAGGCTGCGTGAGCGAACAAGCTCCAACATGTGACGTCGGAGGGGGGAGAGAGAGAGAAGTCTGGGAAATGAAAAACTCCTTTTACTATTGGTCTCAAACGCAACACACATGAACACAGTTGAAATGAAGTGCAACTCCTGCTTTGTTAGGAACAGAAATGAAAACTGTTCTCCAAGCTATAAAACAACAATAGATCCCTGTGCAGACTTACACTGTGTTTTCATTGTCACCAAGATAATCTCCCCAGTTTGAACAATCTAAGAGGACGGTCCAGCTTGAGCAACATTTAGAAAACATCCAGTTATTTGTCCAACAGTAAGTCTTTAATGGCAGCACAATGGCGAGCAAACAGCACTCTGCACCGAAGCAGTACGAGACATAAAGGACGTAAATATGATCAGTTCAACTCAATATGTTCCATATTTGAAGTAACAGCAGCAGTTTGACAGACATCCAAGATGTTTGCTTTTATATGTAAGGTGAGAGTTTTTCAAATTTGCAGACTGGGAAAGATTTCAGTTTTCAAAAGTACAAGGAAAAAGTGAGCAGATGTCTGAAGCCATGTCAAAAAAAAAAAAGTTTTCAACATATTTCCTCCTGCTTTGATTTATATCTTAAACAAACTTAAAGAAAACAGACAAGGGTTTTTTTTTTCATGACACTGACTGATGAAAACTTGGTTGACGGTTATCTCCAACTAACCAAGTCAAGTGTTTGTGCTCTTAAGTGGAACTCTTAAATCCGACTGCAGCCCTTCACAGTGGAGTGTGATTCTACAGCAGCTCTGTGTATTGGTGTCCCACTGTGCTCATACATGATACACTACCACCGTCTCCCCACTTTACGACTCTGTTACTACCTCCGATGGTGACTCAGGAAGAACGGCTTCGGCCCGCCATCCCACCTCTGAGCGTTACACGCGGCAGAGAAAGTCCCTCCTTCAACCTGGCAACATGTAAGCGCCAATCCAAGTCATCAATCGAAGGTTAGCTTTGCTTCATACATTATCAATTTAAAGGAATAATCAATAATAATGGAAAAGCATATAAGGTCGCTGCAAGTTGAGAATACATGTGACCAGTGGCCGCAGCAGCTGTGCACATCTGGATACGTCACTTAAGATGATTCACACTGGATTTTGGGCCTCATCGTAAACCTCAGATTACAGGAACTCTAAAGTATACAGGTTAGCAAATGCTTCATTAACTTGGAGAGGTAACAGTAGTTAACACTCGACTCATTAACAGGCGTGGCCTCTCTGTGTAAGGCAGGTACAGTGATTAGTTCAGCGTGTTCAGTCAGTCAGTTCACTTTGGACTTCAGATGAGAAGTCGGCGTCAGTTAGCGACGCGCGCTTCCTCCAAGACGGCAGTTGCAGAAAAGGATCAGGCGATGACAAGCGTGCATGCAAAACCGGCCTGTGTTTATTTGAGCGACCGTCGAACGCCCGTGCAGACGAGACATCCCGAGTACGGCTGATGGCAGATGAGACGACAGGCTGTAAAGGAGAGAAAGTGTGCGACTATAATCCTACACTGACCGCTGTTTGACATGTAGCACGGCATTCGAAGCCCCACGAGAGGGAGAGTTTATCTACCTGTACTGCTGCCACCAACACACTGATACTGAACCAGCGTTCGTTTGCCGTTTCCTTAGAAAAACAACGTGGGAGTTCTCGCTTTATAAAAACAAGTCAAGAGAGAGCAAATGCCGTTGTGTGCTTTGTCAATCAAACGACTAAAAAGAGTTGCAAAAAAAGGGCGTTGTGTTTTTATAAGCGTGGACAGATCCAAGATCCAACCTGTGGCTGCAACACAGTTGATCAGTCGACCAATCATGGTGGAGAAATTAATCGCTGCGGTGTGCTGCTTTCGATGTGCATGAAAAGTTTGACTATAATGAAGCTTTATTTAGGATAAGTCATCCTCTATAGTGAGGGAAATGTGCCGGTGTTAAAACGCTTGAAGGTATCGTGTATGTCATTTTCCTGACACCACTGAGAGGCAGCGTCTCGCTCCGTTGCACCCCAGTGCATCATGGTCTTCCACGGCAGCTGTCAGCACATACTACTGTTTAATCATACAATAACACACACTCGGGAGCTCCTTCACACCCTGCTGGAGCCTGTGATGCACAGTCACCGAGGGGCAAACTGAGAAGGAGACGCTACTAGCTTAGCCTCCCCTTGTCTGACTCCTCCTCCAGCTGCAGGGAGGAGGAGGAGGAGGAGATATTAAAGTGACCTGCCATCTGGTTGACGTTTATGTCTTTGCCATGCATCACTGAGGGACATATTGGGAGATTCCATTATTTGAAAGTTCTTTTGTTTCTGGACTGCAGTGGTTAGTGACAGGCCTTGTCATGTAGCACCTTGCAGACACACAAACGCGCACGCACTCAGCTAGGCACTGGTGCTAATGGCAAAGGAGTGTCTGGAAGCACAGCCATTTATAAAAAAAACAAAAAAAACAAAACAAAAAAAAAACACTTGCAAATTTGCTACAGGACTGTGCCAAGGCTCGGTGTAAAGGATAATGATGCTGTGGAGAAAAAAAAAAGCAGCAAGGATACAGAGAGAAATGTCCCTGACTTTCTGTCATGGCAACATATAGTTTTGAATGAATGCCTGGTTTTCTTATTGCACAGTGCTGACATCATGTGCAGCTTTAACAGACCAGGAATTTGGCTTTTTTGAGCATCGGATAAGACAGCAACAGAAACAATGACGCCGAGGTGTTAAAAGTGCAGCATCATCCCTGACTCAGAGGAGGGGATTTTCAATGCCAAACAGGTAGCAGCCACTGATCGCACTGGTTTTGCCACCGCCACGCCGTTCCAGGTAAAGTCTGATGACTGGTCTCCAGAAGAGGGATGATCGTACATCACGCACATGAGATGATTATCTGAGTTGATTTTGGCTGGGGAATGCGCGGCACAGTTTTGCTCCCACGCAAAAAAAGTGAGAAAGAAAAACAAGCGTTCACCAGGGAGCGATTGCTCAACGGGTGCAGGTGTCATCCATCATGCTGAGACACTCAGTGAATGACTGTAATTCCCAGCAGCCACAGGGAGAAGGTCACTGCCACAGGAAGCACAGCTCACACAGTTAAATGGGCTTAAAACATGGGAGACATACTGGATGAATTTTTCACACGCTTCGTTGACCCGCTCTCTAATGATAGCGCACACATTACTTTCTTAAATATGTTTTTTCATTTCTAAAATACCAGATATTAAACAGAACAAAGTATTTACTATTAAATCAAACAGGTTTTTCAGCCCCACATAGGTCCGATGTGTTTTATAATAAATAAAAGGTTTACTGCCTTAAAGAAGTAGTCTTTGGTGTTTGGTCAAACATATAAAGGTCTGCCTGTTTTGGTGGAAAGGCTGTCAATAAAAGGCTGCAGTAACCGAGGCTGATGCTGAAAATGCAGCTACGTTGTTAAACCTTTTTCAAATCGTGAAGGTGCAGAGATGCACGCGTCTCGGTTCACTGAGCGACTCATTTGCTCGTCCTCGGTTTTTTTCCAGAAATGAGACGAGTGTAATGACAGATTGCTTTACTCACACAGGCCCGCTCTGGTTTGGACGAGAGCTCCTGACTGAACCTGCAGGTGAGATCCTCATGCCTCCATGTCCTCCATTAATACTTATCAAAACAAAACGGATGTGGAATGCTAAACAAGCTGCTGCTGCAATTTGTCTTTCGCGGCAACAAAACTAATGTGGTGTCCGTCAACGAGCGGCCCGCAGCTCCGGTGAAATATTCTCAGCCTGTTTTCACACTAAAACAGAGGAGCGAGAGCAAAACTCATGCTGATCAATCAAACTGTAAACTTAATTTGTATCATTTGTGATAGCACTCAACGATCCATTTCATTACTGAAAAAAATGTATCTTTCATTACAAATGATCAGACTTCATTTCTAATGGATCTTTATTGGGTTCAGTTATTAAAATGCCAACCTCCTATGACAGATGATATTAGCTTAACACTGTGTCGGTATGAGAACACTTGTGGTTGGCACCAAAACGACAAATCAAGGAAGAAGGCGAAATAAATGGAAACTAAAAGAAGCCCTAATAACACAAGCTCGGACGATAAACTATGGTTATTACCAAGTCAGGCACTCTATACTGCTGAATTACAGCTACAGAGCCAGAGCTGTTTTTAAAGCAAACATGCGGAGTAATAATCCCAAACCAATCACATTCGAATGGAAATGGATTGTAAAACATTTTGAAACAATAACAGAAAGAGCAGTCCTTCATGAGAACGTGTAATGGCCTTGTGGGGAGGGGGGGGGTTATGTAAATAAAGGCTTACTGTATATATTCAAGTAGAAAAATAAAATGCTATCATTGCAGGATTATAAGCCATTACTAAAAGTGATGTATGCTCCTTTCTATCTCTGCCAGCTGGATTAATCTGTTCCCACAAGATGAATGGAGAAAGAACGACAAATATTAGCTCCTTCTCCTAAATCAAACTGTCTATATGAGGAGCAACAGATTTGGAAGGAATTTGCATATTTAAAAAAAAACAGAGTAATCGCTCAGGACATCTGGAGAGGGAGAGCTATTTATCACAGATATCACCAATTAGACTTCCTGTCTTGGCAGCTCCGAAGCGTCCCCGTGAACTCCCCAAACAGTCCCTAATTCTGCACTTGAAAAAGCTCAAAGGGTGCTTATAAAAACAAGCCAGGTCATCTCAAATGACAGCAGGGGATTCCTTTTTGAATCAGGGCCCCTTAAAACCAGAGGTGCAAGCGTCCAAGCATTCCTCGTGCTGGGATAAGCTTCTGGTGCTGCAGCTTCAGGCGGTAAGATGACTTCAGAGGATATTTGTTAGATATGAGAATGACCAGTGTCCTTCGTTTCTGATGATGTCAGCCCTGGAGTTGAACACGAGCTTCCTGGTTTTCTTACCCGTTTTGGGATCACTGATTTATGTGGCTTTTAGCACTGTTGCTCAAATGTCATGAACAGACCTTTCCCAAGCAAAACTTCAATAGATACAAAAAAAAAGGAAAGTGTTTCAACCTAAAAAGTCGATCTCAATTCAGTTTAAATGTGAGATAAATAAAAAGACAAACAAAAACATAAATAAATGTATCTTTACAATTGGGATGACTGGTCCATTTCTAACGTAACAGTTAAGCTTTTCTTCCATATAGTCAAGTGTTTGGATTGTCTCCTGTACTACGCTGAACATGCACAGTAAGAATGTATTGATTCGTCTACTTTCAACACAAATTAAATAGGAATATCATCATTGCAGAAACTCAGTTTGTATCCTTCATGCTAATTTGTGTAAGCCGACTCGTTCTTAATAGAGACGTATATCCTGGAGAGACTCGGCGTGTCCTGTTTACGGGTCAATGGGCGCCCATGCACGACTTGAGATGTAAAGACGCAGACAAAAGAGGAGGAGAAGACGATTGATTCGTTCACTTCACCTGATACTTTTGCTTTTTTTTTTTTTTTTGCACAACAGTCGGAATAAAACCCCCCAAAGACCAAACATCTTGTTCATTTAATTAAACATTCATTAGACAAAGCAAGCAAGTGCAGAAGCTTCAGCGATCAGTCACTTTAAATATGGAGTAATACATCATGTTTGTAAATGATGAATTGATTTTTCCTTTGACTGTGCTGTCTCCAGTCTAGATATACATCACTGAGAGTCATGCATCATGGCGGGTTTTCCCCACTGGCTGTACGCACAGACAGCTTGGGTATGTCCCTGTCTGTCAAACTTGAGATGAACTCTGTGGTATTGATGAAGTGTGTAGGTGTGTGTGTGTGTGTGTGTGAGAGAGAGATGGGACTCTGAGAAGAAGAATGATGTTAGTGACAGATTGACAGACAAACCGTGCCGACAGTGAAGCGCAGACAGTGTCGGAGCCCCGCCCTCCTCCATTACTGTCACTGTTTCCTTCACACCCGTGGTCACATTTTTCTCTTTACACATGAACATCAGATGCAAATTCATGCAGCAGAAGCCCGGAAGCAGGTCACAGGAGGAGAAAAGGGGACAAAATGGATGCAAAAAGTGGTGTAACTGATGTTTGAGAGGAAGCGCTCCGTGTCAACTCCGCCTGATTCCTTTCTGAGGATCGTTTTTTAAACAAACGGTCTCCGGCACCTGTCGCCCTCGAAAGAAACTGTTTCAATCTCGTAACAAAGGCTGAAAACATCGAGCTACTAATAGTGCTACAAATATGAGCTCACTGTGCAACAAGAAAGCCATCAGGATTTTTTAACAACACATGCTAACGGTGTGGCACCAGTGGATCCTGATGTGGGAGCCATGAAGTGTAAGAAAAACAAAAACGTAGGGTTCAAAATAACAAAAAAAAAAAAGTCAAAGCTTAAAAAAAGGATGCTACAAGTTATGTTTATGTATTGAGAGAAACTTGACAATCGACCTTTTATGGCCTCCAACACTGTTGGAATGAAACTTCTGTGTGCACACACTGAGCTGACTTTGAGATTGAAAACAGAGAACCCAAGATGCTTAGGCCTCTGAGCAAGTGATTCTGGATCAATGGATTCAAACTCGACTTTTGAATTAGTCCACACTTCAGGATCTCCTCCAATCAGCTGTGAGCCTGGCTGAATTCTTGTTTGAGTTAAAGAGCGAGCGTTAGGACCTAAGACTTTTATACTCTCAGTGATGCCTTGTTGCCAGAGACAGAGGAGCTGTAGCTTATGTTTCATGAAACTGTCTTTGGCTAACTTTGTCCTCATAGATCACTGATTGGACAGACATTTGAGAAATAGATTTATCAATAAGTCAGCTTTTTTTAACTCTAATTTTGCTGTTGATTTTTTATTGTCATGGGTGTTAGAGGACAAAAACACATTCTAATACAACTCGACTCGAGCAGGCATCTGTTCCATGATATGATGAGATGAAGGTATGTGATGAAGAAATCCAGGAAAATTGTTATAAATATCCCTGCAATATTGTTTCCCCTGGTGGAGGACCCCCACACCCAGCAGAAATAAGTATCTTTCCAAGTTTGCACTCCAAATAGTGAGCAGGCGCCCTGGTTTCTTAATGAAACACTTTGGGAGTATTACAGTGATTCCTTATGTGGCTTTTTGATACCAAACCACATATTTATGAAATTATCAAACTGCCTCTACAAGCCTATGATAACATTTGGTGAATCAGCAGCTAAGAAAAAAAAAAGAAAAAGAAAAACTGTAATTAAAGAGAAAAAACACAGACATCTTGAAGATTTGCAAAAAAAATTTCACCTGACCTAAATTCTTTTTTTTTTTTTTTATTCTCATCAACCCTGCACGCACCCGCACAGGTCACATCCAGTCCAAAAACCACACACATACTTATTCCTCTGCTGTGGCATAGTGCATAGATGCCAGGCTATAATTATAAGAGCTTTATATAATAAATAATAAATGACACATGTTGCAACATTATTAAAATGTTAATTAAATGTGTCAAAGATTTCTCTTGAACAGGAAGATCACTCCGTGCAGCTGTCAGAGTTCACTTCCAAAAAATAAACTCTATTCTTCAATCTTCAATTTTTTGGACAGCCTGCTGCAATTAGGCACCTTACGGTGAGCTCTAATGTTTCTACTGACGATAAAAGATAAAGATGACGAGCTGAAAATGTTCAGTGTGTCGGGAGGAGGGTGGCAAAATTCCAGGAATTTTCAAAAGTGCAAACTTTCCATGGCAATTAACAGGAATTTATGGGAATAAACTGGGAATTTAATACATTGAAGGCTGGCCCTATACAGGGAACTTAAATATAGTTTGTGAAAAAGCACGTTTTATATTGTATTATTTATATTTTAGCCTGTGTACTACACAAAGGGAAGTAAGTAAGTAAGTTTTGATGATATTAAGGGCTAACATATTTCAAAAATGTGAATTCTTTCTAAATATTTTTTTGTAATTGTATTATTTTGGGAATATTTTGCATGGATCTCTGCTTAGCACAAAACAAAACGTTTATTTTTATGCTTGGATATGATACGGCTTCAGCTAATTCGCATTGAATTTTTCGGAATTAGAATATTTCTAAAATTCCCAGACTAAACTTCCCATAGAAATTTATGGGAAAGTTTCCAGCCGTTTACACAATAGTGGCGAATCATCTTCCTTTGAAGACTACAACTGAATCAGGTTTTGCTTCTGTGCTGGCGTGTGTGTGTGTGTGCGTACGTGAGCTCGAGCTTGTCTGACAGCAGGTGACGGCAGTCATTCTCATTATTCTGTGGAAATCAGCCCATGCTGCTCCAGTTTGCACACGTTACTCTATTAGATCAGACAACAGTCGTCTGTCACATGCTAACACTGCAGAGGAGAACGATGAGCAGGAGACTCTACCAAAGTAGGATCAGTTATTGTTTAAAGCCTGGAGGGTAAGGTCAGTAAATCCCTCAGCTCAGAGACAGAATCTCAGGTGACATGGTGATAGGTCAATGCAGCACTCCATCACAAAATATGGGAGATCTAGGATGTAAATATTACCCACATTTAGAAAATGTGTTCAAATGAACCGCTGTGTCAGAAAATGTCAGTAGTTTGATATAAAAATGTGTTTTCTTCAGACAAATTATCCAATCACAAGTCTCACGAAGATCTTTGATTGAGATCTATGAATGTCCAGCAGCAGCCAATCACGACCAAGCACAGTATCAATGCGCATTTAAACAGAAGGGAAAAAAACCCAGCTATTTTAGTGAAGACAAAAATAACAAATTATTTTGCTTCAATGGTTGTACAAGGTAATCAATTTAATTTAATAAAATAAAATAGACGACGGCCTCTGTTAGAAAAAAGTTCATCTGTGAGGTTCAGAGAGGTTAAATCTCTACATCTGCTCCACCTTTTAATCCGACTACTCCAGAATCCATGATGTCATTTTTTGAGCTTCCGCAGAGCACACTGACCAGGCCATTATGGTGAGCCTTTATATGCCACTGCTGAGTGATGTGAGGCAGAATAGTAAACGTGTAGTAAGTGGACTTCCCACTGCAGACACCACCATCATCAAGTCCACCACCACGTCACCACATCACTCCAACATCACCGCTGCTGCTGACACACCCACTGGAGGCTCCAACCTGCAGCCGGCAGCCAATTCACCTTATGTAAACAAAGATTACACCTCCTGTCATCTCCAGCAGCACCAGGGCAGAGCTGTGTCGTTACTGTCACCTAGTGGACGGAGGGGAGACGGAGATTGATTAACACAGAGAGAGAGAGAGAGAGGTGTGTCTGTGTGTGTGTGTGAGAGAGAGAGAGAGAGAGAGAGAGGTGTGTGTGTGTGTGTGTGAGAGAGAGAGAGAGAGAGAGAGAGAGAGGTGTGTGTGTGTGAGAGAGAGAGAGAGAGAGAGAGAGAGAGAGGTGTGTGTGTGTGAGAGAGAGAGAGAGAGAGAGAGAGAGGTGTGTGAGAGAGAGGTGTGTGTGAGAGAGGTGTGTGTGAGAGAGAGGGAGAGAGAGAGAGAGAGAGAGGTGTGTGTGAGAGAGGTGTGTGTGTGAGAGAGAGAGAGAGAGAGAGAGAGATGAGAGAGAGAGGTGTGTGTGTGAGAGAGAGAGGTGTGAGAGAGAGAGAGAGAGAGGCGTGTGTGTGTGTGAGAGAGAGAGAGATGTGAGAGAGAGAGAGAGAGATGTGAGAGAAAGAGAGAGAGAGAGAGAGAGAGAGAGAGAGATATCTAGAAGGAAGAGAAGCAGCTGCAGAAGGATATTTGATTTAATGTATTAAGAAAACACAGTGTCTCTTCAGACGTATGAATTTATCTATATCGTATGAAAATACACATTTTATCGCTGCTCTGAATCCTGTCATTTTTTACTTTGTCCTGAAGCTCACCTGAGTCCATAAAAGCTGATAATAGAGCCAATAATTGGGAGGGAACAGCAATAATGGAGTTTTAGTGAGGCAGTAAATGCTTTCATTAGTTGTTAACACCGTGTGTCTATGTGGACAGGTTGAAGCTTCCCCATTAACTCGCCGCATTCAGCGTGCAGGCACAAGGCCACACGTCTCTACAGAGAGAGAGGAGCGACAGCGTGTTCGGCACCTGTTGGAAAAGTAAGCTGCTGGAAGACTTTTTAAAACTTTACATTTGCTATTTTAAATTTTGATATTTGATATTTTAAAAGTCAAAATGTGTCAACGTCTTTTCTTTTTTTATTTGACGCTGTTGTTTGGATTGTCCAGCATCCTACATAAGGAGTTTAACTACCTTCCCCTCAAAGGGTTAAACATTGTCATCAGTTTAATCGCCTCAGCTCGAGCCCTGGACTGTATACAAACTGTGATGTCAACTATTTGCTTGTAAAGCTGCTTTATTAAGTGTCAGGTTCAGATATGTGTGAGCTTGTTTTTAAGGTCAGAATGGAGACTATTTAGAAAAAGGATTGAACAGCCTTTTCATCCTGAATTGTAGTTTCAGTGGGACTACAATTACAGAAAGGACACGATGACGTTCTGAAGAAGTCTTGAAACTACAAACTCCTGATTCAAATGTTAAACTCATTTATCGAGGGAGAGGTGTACAGGGAGATGTTTTACATCTGCTCCCATACAATCACAGCAGACTAGAGATGCATCATGACACTTCTTTTCCTGTTCCAATCCGAAACCAATGTTTTAATCACCATAAATGATAGCGCTATTGTTGTTGTTGTTGCTGTTTGTAAACCTGTTGTTGCATTGTGCCGTCTTCACATCCAAACAGGAAGCGGCAACAGCTGTAAAGTTTTCAAAGTAAAAGTGGCAGTGCAAGAATTGGACTTTTGATCGTATCGACGGAGCTGTTCCGTCTCGTCTCAACGTGTCTGACCTGAGTGTCTCTGAAGTCAGAGAGTACGAGCTGAGAACGTTTAAAGAGCCCAACCATCTTTCTTGATCAGTGACGTGGATCTGCGCCGTCACTCAAATATTCAATATCTATATTTATATCAATATCAGATTCGATACCAATAAACGATGGCATCGGTCCCATCTCTAAATGAGACTCTGTAAAATCAGTTGAGTGGCTCCCTGCTGGCCTTAGCAGTCATTTTAAAGATAAGAATGCTCCCTACATAACTTTAAAGAGTCATGGGTGTAGCTTGAAGTTGAAAATACTGACAGACCGAAGATCATCCGTGAGCTTTGCAGTCCCATTTCTTGCGGCCTGGAAGAGAACTCCGTGTTGGCTGACATTTCTGGATGCATCATGGTAGGGACCTTCTCCAAACATACAATCTTTGCGGGTACAGAAACGGGCTGCAAGGTAGATAAATGCAAATGATGCAGCAACTGTAAACCAGCGGACATTCCTGAGGAGTGATAGCATCTTTCAGTCCACAAGCTAAGGACAGGAGTGATACAGTGGAGGAGAGAGAGAGTGGATCATCTGACAGGGTGGTCCTTCTCCTCTCTGCTGGGTTTGGCTGACGGACGAGAGGCCGAGCAATGGGAGACAAACGGCCAGGCTTCACTTGTAGGAGCAGAAGCAGGACCTGCAGCAGTAGCAAAAGGGAAGTATGCCCGCATGGTTCACTCTTGTCCTAAGCCAGGAGAGTTAAAGGCAGGAAGCCATTACCAAAGTGTAAATGCACTCAGCCATCACTGCTTAAACAGTCCAAATATGTTCCAGCAGTTGAAAAAGTCGTACGAGGGAGGGCGGTCCGTCCTCAGCAAACACAACAGGGCTCTCTTGTCCCCTCTGAATAAAAGACGTCAGGACAAGTTAAGGCCGCACACAAACCCTACTAGTATTGTTAGCGAGTGCGCTACGCATCTTTTCCAAACATTGCACAATGTAGGTTTAGAGCCTAATGAGAGGCCGTGATTATATTACATACGGCGGCGGTCTGATGGAGTAATTATGTGATCAGCAGCACAGCTTTGTGTTGTGTCTATGACTTACCAACATTATTTGGATTGGGGTAATTAATTGTCACAAGCAGGCGGGCAGCTTCGATGGATCACCTTTTGACGGGGCATCTCTGACGGCTTTTGTTTTGGCAGATGGCCGTGTGCCATGTCGCTCGCCCATTCTCAGGCTTAATCACAATAAAGGCCTTGTACGCTCTGCCCATCACAGCTCTCTCTAAGTCATACACAAACAGATCGACAGATAGGGGAACAGATGCAGAGAGGCCTGGAGAGAGACAGAAACTGGCTCCTCGTGCTCTGTGTGAAGGGGGGGGAGGTCAAACTAGGGAAATCCTGCCTAAACCAGAGCAAACATGGCATTATTCCTGCAATCTTAGACAGTTAAGTCAAGATTTGTATACATGATCGCCTGTCACTCAAGCTGGAAACGAGAGGCAGGGCTCTCTGGTTGTTGTCATTAAAGAGACAAACCTTGGAGCTGCTCCACTGGCGCTGAATGACAGAGCGACTTTCAGCGCTGACTCGGTGTCCGAGGCAGCGCTGAGAAAGGTCAAGTAAACAGTCTTTGAGTCCATAAGTCTCTGATTCATTGTCAATGGAGCAGAGCCACGTTTTGTCCTGGGATAGCTCCAGATTTGAGCCGTGCGTCTCTGGTTTCTGGCTTTGTGAGGAACGTGTTGAAGAGGGAAAGAGAGGTAACCAAAGATCACAGAAGTACAGATTCAGACAGCTGCGTTCAGGAGAAACTTTTTAAAAGATGCCATCATGGTGCATCGGATATTGCACATGTTTTTAAAACCTACAGACAATAGTACAAAAAAAAAAAAGACTTTCATAGCAAAATGCAAAGCTTCACTGAGTTCATTTCACATGTGTGGATGTGAAATCGTTAATGAGATTCAGCTACACGCAAAAGAAAGGGTTCCGTCGTTCTGTAATTGAGGGGTCAAGATCTCACTGTTGGACTAACTCCAGGTGAACCATGCACGGATGTCGTGCTCTCTTTTATCCTGCTGTTTGTCAGGAAAAGCTCAACTAACTCCAAAATGTTCGCCGAGAATTTTGAATGAGAACTAGTTTTTGGAAGAAAGCAGCAAAAGCACCTCGACAAATAAAAGCAAAAGGCCGTGTTTGAGGAGCTCTAAAACATAAACACGTTCGATCATATTTCTCACTGAAAACTTTATGATTTGAGGTTCGAAGCTTTCAATAACAAAGCAGTAAAATCTTCAAAAGGATTTTAAACGTGCTTTAAAAAGCTTGATTTATAAAATGTAGGCAGCGTTTTTTATTTTAGGCTGAAATAAAAACAGTATTTATAATTTGGCTTTGGGTATGTAAAGGTTCGTAAAGTAGCAGATGACACCCTTGGCTCTGACTCACTTCGTTGTGTGGGGGCTCGTGGGACAGATCCTAACTTGTCCTAAAAAGGATCCGTCAGTTTGCTTACGTTAAGCCATCGCTGAGGCCAGTTTGGCGACAGTAGTTGCGTGGCCTGTGTACATTTGCAGCACGGGCGAGGCGCTGCTGCGGTGCGAGAGCAGCAAATGGTTTTTGGGCACGGTCTTTGCTATGACAGATGCAGACGATGAACTCTTGACACCGGCTCGACCGGTTTATGTTCAACATGTGTGTCTCTGTTACTGTCTGTGCTTTCCACAAGGCTGGTGTGGACGTGGGTATGTTTGTGTGAGATGAGAGCAGCAGCAGGATCTGTAGCTATCTGGGAGGTTGAGCGTAATGACACACGGGGGACAGATTAGCTTCCCGTCCATCAGGGTTCCATCAGGAAGACTCTGATTTACAGCCGTGCTGACCAACCGGGCAGCCCTCCACCCAAAGCAAACACACACGGAAAACACCAGCGCCTCTGTGTGAGGGCAGCTGGCGGGCCCGCACACATGTTGCAGTTGCCTGCTTTGAGCTCACGGTCAGTTTTTGACTTTAACATCAGGGCAGACGTCAGCATGGGAGCAAAAAGACCAACCTCCAATTACAAGCAGCCAATCTGGGGATTCATGCGTACGACGAGTCGATAACACGACAGAGAAGGGCTTCAACTGACATTCAAATAAACCTTTTTTTTTTACATTTGAACATTCAAAGTTAAGTCTTCTAGGTGCTTCTTTGTTGAAAAATAGTCTAAAATCCAGAGACACTTTATTTATTCATATACTGTAAGTTAGAAATGCAAAAAATCCTCATCGTTTAGAATTTGGCAAATATTACAAATCTTTTTTTTTATACCTGAAACCAGATCCATTATCAGAGGAGTGGAATATTATTTACAATCAATACATGTATTAATAATAGCCGCTCTACAGTGTAGGCTGCACAATCTGTGCAACGCTCCACAGAGGGGTGCGAGCCAGTCGATGGACAGATCCATTAAACAAGGCGTCACCTCCAAACACAACAATGATTAATCACACCCTGCAAATTATAAGCACCTGTATTGTATGAATGAACGAGCGCTCTCCCACTGTCAGACTGCATGCTTTCACTCTCTCAGACAGCCCCCCCCCCAACCCACAGCCCCCTGATCTCCCCCCCCTGCTGACCCTCTGCCCCCCTCACTGGTACTGAGAGGAAGTCTGCCTGAGAAGAAATAACTCAGCACATACACACAAGGCCATTCTGACTGAAGTCTCCATGATTTGATAGATTTGGATGTTATGTGGAGCAGGCAGACAGGAGCTGTGAAGCAAAGCTACACACAAAGAAACACACATGACATTTTGACTTTTAGATCGAAGATGCACTTTAATGTATATATTTGCTCTTAAGTCTTAAAGATAGTTTGGCAGTCAGTTTGTCCCCCGTTTGCAGAAACCTGGGGAGGTTCTGGATTGGAAGCTAAGCTAAAATAAGCTAAGCTAAGTTAAGTTAAGTACCACTTTGCACCAACTATTTGTAAGTTCTGTCTTAAGTTTTGTTGTAGACTTCAAACTGGACGCTACTTTAAAACTAGTTCAGCCGCTCTGCTCGGTCTAAATATTGATGCCCGGTCAATCCAAAAATTAAACAACATCCAGACTCCTGACGTCCAAAGAAACTTGTTGTTTGGACTTTTTCTTTTGATTCCTGCTTAATCTTGTATTTCTCCTCTGATGTGTACAGCTGCTCACAGCTGTGCTAATGCTAATGCTCTGGGGACTAAGCTAACGATGACCCTACAGACAGATAGTATCTGTAAGTCAGTAAAAACAGCTTTTCACAGCCTCCGCCTCTCCAATTACATTAAAATAAAAGGAAATAAAAGCTTTCATTCAAGCAGGTATTTTTAAAGGTCAGGGAGGATTGTTCACTGTGGCTGAATTATCTTTGCCACACTCCCATCCGTTGTGGTACATGCACATGTATGCGAGAACCTAAACGATTATTTTTAGACCAGACACGTGAAGTCGGGAAAAAAAAACTGCGCACACCTACACCTTGAGTCATGCCGTGGGAATTTCCAAATAAAGGCTTTTTTGCTTTGACTGATACCCGCCGCCCACAGAAGTCTCAGGGTTTAAAAGTGACGTCATAGAAATAATCGATCTTCATGCCGAGGGTCTTGTAAGCTTCTACAGAGACAGCATTATTCACTTGCAGGTTAAACATAAACATAGAAATGCAGTTTTTCACCTAAATAAAGCTGATCTAAACGGGTTCTCCTTTTATTCATCTTCCAACACACTGAGTCCACTCTCAGAAGACTGTGGCCCTCTGTGTGAAAGCAGCTGAATTCATTATGCTAACAAGCGGCCCTGCTGATCGGCACCCCGGCTGATGTGAGGAAATGCGAGTTTGATTAATGTGGGCAAAATTGAGCTGTGCAGACCGCTCCCCAGCCCCAGTTTAAGGAGTCGCCTGCCATCAGGCTCAAATAGGCTCTCCGGCCTGCAACACTGCTGCTGCTGCTGGTCGACGCTTTTAAACATGCAGCGGCAGCAGCAGAACCCCCACAACCCTCCTGCCTGGAACTGAATACATCGAGCTGGCACACTGAGCCTTAAATGAAAACCATACTCCTGATAGCTTACACAATGCAGGAGATGTGTTTTCTGTTCATGTGAATACAAGAGCTGGACTGGCTTTTCTCCGTTTCTGATCTTCCAGTGCTTTTTAAACGAGACAGACCACAGCGAGCAGGAGGACCAAAATCAGGTCCAACGGAGCATACACATCTGAGAGCCAGTCCCCGGAGACAGACCATCTCACGGAGCCCAGCCAAGCAGCTCCAAACCCCCCTACAATTCTGGAGCCCTTAGGGGGTGAGCGGCCCACCGCCGCGCATCGAGAAGGCACAGAGGTAAGGAGGGAGGGAGGAAGGGGGGAAGCCGAGGAACTAACAGAGCCCCCCAGGTACCTGCCTGTACAGTCGCCTCTCTCCAAATGTTTACTTTGGACCAGACTGGCGGCCAACTGGTTGCAATTGACCCTCTACCAGGACGAGTTAGAGAGCGAACATGAGACTTTTCCTTCTGGGAAAAAGATGGAGGAGAGCCACACACGCACACAGGCTGTGCAAGAACACACACGCATGCAAATTCACACAGACAGATGAAAAGCAAACAGAAAAACACACTAAGTACTTAAAAAGGAATACAGACTTAAAAGGAACACGTTTATGTTGAGCATCAGAGTTAAAAAGTGTGGACGTAAAAATTGAAGGTCCCAACAGGACAGAGGCCAGGAGTCAGCATCGGGCCCAAAAGCTACACAACTCCACCTGCCACAGGTGTTAAAGCTCAGGCCCGAGGACCCTGTGGTGTACGAGGAGAGTCAGGCGCTGTCACCGCTCGAAACGCTCTCCTGCAGGGTCCAGCTCATCAAGCAGGGAGAGGCTGGGAGCTGATGGAGGAAGGTTGCAGAGAGGGACTCCTGCTGGCCCCCATAGACTAAATAAAACCTCTTAATCCTCATAAACTGCTCCATATGAGAATTACATCTCAAACTCAACACAGCACTTCGGGGGGGAGAATGTAATTCATTTCAAGGGCAGAACGTTACCACCAGGATTCCTCCTGTTGCTGCTCAGCTTTTATAATCGGTTCCGTTTCTTGCTGAAGGCTCAGACCCCCGCCCCCCCAAAAAACATATCAATGACAGAACACCCATGTGATGAAAAATGCCCCGGAAAATGCAAATGAGGAAAAGGCAGGCTACATGAAGTGATTTCTACCTATGAGTAAGTGTGGGAGATCAGACCGGAGAAGCATGGACAGGGATAGAAAATTTGGCCCAGGCCAGGTAGGGAGTCATTGCACACACGCACACATACAAACCCCCCCCCCCCCCCACAACACGCCTCCCATTCACTAAACGTGATCACACAGGCCTGCCCAGTCGATATGATCCATCAATTAAAATCACATTGAAAATAAACACGTCTGTGTAATCATTTCTCTTGTCAGCCGGCCTATTCATGCTCAGCACGCGAACCCTCTGAACGCACACCTGAGCAGTGTTAGCATGCGTCAGCCCGGGCAGGAAACAAGGAGGGGGAGGGGGAGGGGGGGGGGGGGGGGGCAGGGTGGCATTTTACTCCAGGCCACTCATTTGTCACAATTGTCACAGAATGCACAAACACAAATTACTAAATTATAACTGCGGATGTGTGTGTCCTGTCTTGGCTAAATCACGACAGCGCTGGGAGCTGTCACAACACGGGGGAGTGTGTGTGTGTGTGTGTGTGTGTGTGTGTCTGGCCCAACATGGGGGGGCAGATGGAGTATTTGTGGATTCCTGTGTTAGTAATGAGGTATTTGTTTGGGTCAACAAAAGAAAAATGATTTAAAGGTTTGTAGGAAGAAAAAAAAAGCAGGAGGACGGGAAAACCATTCTAAACATGCAGAGGAATAACGTGGAGTTCATCCACGACATGCTGTTTTTTCACTGAATACAAACCACACTGCTGCATCTTAAAGGGGCTAAGATTAGCATTTAAAAAACAGCATTACCCCCGAAACGCTGATGAATTCATGTTTTCAGTGTAAACAAATGAGAGCATGAAGGAACAGGAACACTCCTGCGTACGGTCCAAAGCATGAAGTCGGAGCTTTGTCGAAATGTTTACTTTAGATCAGATGTATTGCAGACAATAAATAAATCCAGAAAGAAGTGAAAACAAGTTGATTGATTATCAAAACAAAGGAAAGCAAATATATAAAAAAAATATAAAAGGAGCTGAATGAGTGTTTAACTTTTATGTTGCTGCATGATTTCCAGCGTTTCATCATGTGAGGATTTTTAAAGACGCCTCTGTTCATACCGCAGCCAATACGAGTTCATGCTGAAAGATGTAGCGTTCATGGAATACTGGCTGAAATTTGAATACAGGTACAGCAACGATACATTCCCACTGTCCTTCCCAATAATAAAAGTGCTTCTGAAATAACAATGACTTTCTGGTTTTCTCTACTCGTCGTGCAACCATCAAGCAAGACATGCAATTTGCCGAGAATACAAACCCAATAGGTCAAATGCAACGCCTCTAATCCTCACGACTGTTTACATATGAAGAGACTTGACTAGTATTGAAAGAGGAATATTTAAGGACTCATGTTCTTACTACAATGTTGTTCAATCTTAAAGTATATCACTTCTTCTGAATGTGTACGCCATCTGTATCCATCCTGTGTGTTTCTAACAGAGGCCATGGTGTGTGTGTGTGTGTGTGTGTGTGTGTGTGTGTGTGTTGTGCAGGGAGAGTGTTTGGAGGTGAACCACACAGGTACGCCGGGCCAGACACAGGAAACGTATTAACATGGACCCGTGTTTACTCTCCTGACCGCGCCGAGTCCCACAGGGACGGGGAGAAGAAGCCAGAGCCAGAGACTCTTCACACACACACACACACACACACACACACACACACACACACACACACACACACACACACACACACACACACACACACACACACACACACACACACACACACACACACACACACACACACATAAATTCAGATAAACTGGACAGTTAAACAGACAGACACACAATCATTTTAATATATGCTAAATAAAGTTGACATAAAAATGCAAATACTGACACACTCGCACACACAGATGCTGCCATATAAACACAAAGTAAGCCACATGCACTAATAAAAAGTCATTTAAAAATCAAAACATCGACATATTTTTATTCAAACACACACACACACACACACACACACACACACACACACACACACACACACACACACACACACACACACACACACACACACACACACACACACACACACACACACACACACACACACACACACACACACACACACACACACACACACACACACACACACACACACACACACACACACACACACACACACACACACACACACAGGCTCACTCACAGTCAGACACTCTCACAGACAGAAACAGCGGTGTGTTTCTCCACACCTGTCCGCACTATAGAGACATTCACACACTGTCTATTAACACCTACATAAAACACCTACAGGCACCCGTACAGCAGGAGAGGTCAGCTTCCAGCTCCTCAATTTCACGGCCCATGTATGACGGCAGCAGAGGTGATTGTGATGACAGAAGGGCGGGCGAGCAGCACGGCTGCAGCAACAGACGTGTACTTGTGACCTCACCCTCACCAGCTCAACTAAACGCTGCGAGCGTCAGCCTTTAAAGTTACACTAAAGCTGAAAGCCCCGATCATACCAAATCGCTCAAGTTATTTTATGGCACTGAAAAAATAAAGCAGCTCTTTCTTGGCCGTATTCTTTGGATTACTTTAAGTTAATCCAGAAATAATGAAATCACTTGGAATCAGTTGTGAGCCTCTCTCCAGCGATCAGACTCTCTCCTCACGCTGTCCTCTCGTCTCCCCTCCCTCTCACACAGGAACTACGTCTCGTCCATAGCTTGGAGCTGGTAATTTGTTACAGGCGGTCGGGGAAGCAGAGTGCTCTCACTCTTATCTGGACAGGGGATCACCAGGAAAAAGAACTCATATCAGAGGGAAGGCGTGTTTAAATATAGCCGTAATTGCTGCAATCATTTCTTGCCGTCTATACAGATCCCCCCCCCCCCCCCCCCCCCAAACCTCCCGCTTTACAAAGGCCCCGCCTCCGTTTCTCTTACTTTCTCAACTCTTCCCATATCCCCCCCCCTCCTTCTCCTTCTCCGCCTTTCCGATACCCTGACTCTCCCCTCCCCGGTTTGATTTTTCTTCCGAGCAGCCCCCTTCTTCCCCAGCGTTTCCTCCTCTAGTATCCAGTTAATCCTGGCTCGTGGTGTGGGCTCAGGGGCTGACAGTTGCATGACAAGGAATGTTTCCCTTTGTAAGAGCCTACTTCCTCCTCGCGCAGTTTTAGCCTAATTGAAATGTTTCCTATTGAGCTCAATCAAGGAGGCAATTACCTAATTATTCGCTTATGCCTCGCTCGACCCTGCAGAGGGAGGGAGAGAGAGAGAGAGATGGGGAGCTGTGGGGAGAGAGGAGACGGGTGGAGTGAGGGGAGAGAGGAGGAGGAGGAGGGTACAGTCTGAATTATGAAGATAAAAGGTAGAAAACATGAGAGGAGAGAACGGGAAGAGAAGAAAATAAAGAAAATAAATAATTAGACGGGGGGGGGGAAACATTTCGATAAGTTTGAACTGTGCACTCAAATCTGTGAAAGGACAAAAAGTGCAACCTGCAACCAAAAGAGACAAAAAGAGTTTATTCAGAGTGTTTCCCAGTAATGACCTGATTTAAAGTGACAGAGTTTAATAGTAACACCAGCAGCTGCATTGAAATATTGAGTCGTTTCTTTAAAGCTATATTCAAGTTTTACCTCAAGACCCGATGCAAGAAGAAGTTTGAACGCACTTTTTCTGCAGTGCAAAGAGGAAAGAGGTTGGTTGTCTGAGAAAGCGTCTGGTTTTATGGGCTCATAAGGAGAAGTATTATCAAAGAGAGGAGCGAGGGGAACGGGAGGGAGACGAGAGGGAGACATTAAAGGAGCTGGAATGTTTTGTCCCAGCTCAGCCGGCCTCCTAACACATTTAATAATGAGACAGGTAATAAAACACACTGGCACACGCAGCCTCATTTACGCACACATACATACACACATCGCAGGTTCAAATGGGGGGGGGGGGGGGGGGGGACTTGTTCCATGCTTCTTTTTTTTTTTCTTCCTGACATTAAAACAGATTGCCTATGTCATGTTCTGAACCATAATAAACAACATTTTATAGCTCATTTGAAAAAGGAGTATGTTAAAAAGCAATCAGTACATCGCTAAAAGTATCCATCTTGGGCAGCAAGTAAAGTTTGCTTTTGAATTATTTACTTCAGCTCTGTGAAAAATGTCCCTCAGAGCGCGATGGATGGCGTAAATGCGGCTACCTGTGTGAGAGAGGCTGTGTACTCTCTGATCTGAATTCTGCCCTTCTTCTCTCTCTCTCTCTCTCTCATCTCCGAGAGCCCGCCCCCATCCGCTGGTTCAACAAGTGTTGGCTGGGCTGCTCTTAAATCAATCATTTAAATATATGGATAAATCAGCAAGCCGTCTGGGTTTAAGCACACATGCCGTAGCTTAATTCACCCGAGCAAACGAGCACAGCGGCCATATTTCAGCCAACATGTGCACCACTGTTGTCTAAACAAGCGCTGCGAGGCACGCCGCAGAGGAGGGTCCTGGCTGGAGGTCATGGAAAGCAGTTCTAATGCGTGCACACACACACACACACACACACACACACAGGACGTGAAGGGAGTGAGCGGCCTGGCTTGAGGTCATGGAAATCCGTTATAATGCCGCCTTTCACCGGGGGAAAATGAGAGGAGCAGCCGATCACAGACACAAGCTGCTATCCTGTGACATGTGAGAATGTCTCACACACACACACACACACACACACACACACACACACACACACACACACACACACACACACACACACACACACACACACACACACACACACACACACACACACACACACACACACACACACACACACACAATGTGGCTTTAAAATACACAAAAATAGGCAGGCAAGACATATGACAGCCTAATATGCTTACACACGCACACATAGAGAGAGTCGCGTTGACCTCCATGTCCACAGAGAGAAGAAAAATGGAAGCCCACTCTCTCACAGGCTGGGTGGGCTGGTCAGCTGGACTTAGAGGGGCAGTGCATCTGGGAATTCTGCTAAAATGCTTACACACACACACACACACACACACACACACACAAACTTGACATTTTCTTAGCAAACTAACATCTGCTCTACTTCCTATATGTTTAGAAAACCGTGAATTAAATCTCCCCCCAAAAAGACTTCTATTGAGGTGTAATAACAGGACTGTCACATGTCACTGTGTCACATAGTGTGGAAAAATATTTCACATCGAATATTAAGAAAATTAAAAACTTTAGTTGAGAAAAGGAAGTTAAAAAAAAAGTTAACTTTTTTTTTGACGAAATGTGAAAGTAACATAAGTAGCATCTAAAACCAATAAACAAGAATTGTTCAACGCAGTTTTATCTAAAAAGAAGTTGAAAGTGAGAGCAGATCTGCGGATCCAAACGTGTCAAAAGTCAGGTGAAAACCAAAAAGGAAAACCAGCTCATTTTTCTAATGGGATTTGAAAAAAAACCCGGCAGTGTGAGCTGCAGAACGACAGAAGAAGAGGAAGAAGAAAAAACAGAAAGAGCAGCTGTGTGGATCGCCCAGGTGGTCTTACCCCTACAGCCTGCATGGGCACTGCACTGACGGGCAGAACCTGAAACCCATGCAAATGTGATCAGCAGAGCTGCCCTTGATTGGGACGGCCGCATACGATTAAATATAATTGCAAAGAACCTTTTCCAAATGCCCTGGTGGGTTTTTTTTTTTTTTAAAAAGAAGGAAGGAAGGATTTAAGAGCAATTTTTTTTTTTTTTAAAGAATCAAGAGCAGAGAGAGAGAGCGAGAAAGAGAGCTAAGGGGAGTGTGCACTTGTGAGAAAAAAGTTGTAAGCCAATGAGGCAGGCTGAGGTAAAAATGTGACTGGCTTCTTTAAACTCGAGGCCGGTTTTTACATGCACACGCTGAGCTGGGAGGCTTTGCCGGCAGATAAAGTACGCCGGGGTTTCGGGGGCAGAGCCGTCACACTGGGATGATTGATGGCTCAGTGTGAATGCTTAAGTCAACAGAGCCTGAGCACGTCTCAGCAGCCCTGCTCGGGCCCTCCACTCAGCACCTATTTAAGGGTCAGGTGCTTCAGAACACACTCACTGTGCAGCCGCTCCCATTATCTTATCAAAGCCTGCGCTGAGTACAGAGATCACCACTCGCTTCTCAAAACCATGACATGCATGATTTTAGTGCAAAGTGGAACATTTGACGTCTTGATGACGGAGCAAAATGTTTCTATTTTGAAGAGAGGTTCACATTTTGTTCAAAACTATCTTCAAAAATACAGAAATGAATACATTGACACTTGAACTGTACTTCTCCATTCTTGAAAAATGAAGCCAGAACGGAAGTACAAAAACCTGCCGTTCCTACAGTGTCTACTGGTGAAGGGCTGCAAAAGCCCAGTACGCCACACACTGCCATTCTAAAAGACCCATTTCAACTGTGGAAATAAAAAAACAAATATGTTCACATACAGAGGCATGATTTTTAAATTTAACTCATCCAATTTAGATTTTATAAGTGACAAAAATGATGACAAAAAAAGGGGCATGGCTGATGAGATTGACAGCGGGCCTGAGCTCTAATTCGTTGCCTGTTTGACTGAGACACAGTTTCACAGCAATCGCCTTTTGATGGGCTTCAAAAAGGCGCTTCAGAAACCAATGCATGACGTCACTGAGACGACGTCCATGTTTTTACAGTCTATGGTTGTTACACCCTGCTAGCCTGCATTTCTTCTGCGTATACTCCAAAGAAAACAAACAAACAAAGTGTGTGTTAACGCAGCAGCTCATTTGCTTGTGCGTGGATGGAGCCTCGCTTCGAAGGGTTGGAGGTGACAGGCGGGTTTCCACGCTGCTGATCTGTAGGCTGTTCCACTTCAACACCTTGAAACCAAACCCCCCCAAAGCCTCCTCCAAACACTCTGTCATGTCATTAAAGAATCCAGGTGAGAGAACAGTCTGGGTTTTTTTTACTGTCTCTGTCACATGGGCTATAATTATTACAAATGTGTATCCCCTCATCTCCAGCTTGGGAGCATTTATTTGTTTAGAGTTCACCAGGAGGCCGGCCATCGTCTCTAACATGAGTCTCTTTTCAGAGTTTTGAAAGCACACGTGATTCTTAACCTCGTGGAATCTTTTTGTTTTCTGTTTGTTTTGAAATCATTTTTTTATCCTTGACATAAAGAAACATGTTGTGAATTCAAGAGATTGACACCGACAACTTTAGCTTAGAATTGGACAATCCTTAATTGTGAGGCGGCTGCAGGGATTCGAACCTGAACTTTAACAACTGCATCTTTTCAGGCCACCCTGTCAGAAGGATAACATGCACGATATATTAGCAATAAGAGTTATCAAACATCTCAGAAGTCACGGAGGCTTTTGAAAAGTCACAGATAAACGGTCATCTTGAAGTTTTCGTGTCAAACCTACAAAATCAAACACAGATGCGCTCCAAACACATCTAAATCCGAGTCTTCAGAGGGGTTCTTTGCAGATCGGCGACATGGCCGAGGCAGCGCTGAGAGCGTGTTTAAACAAAGTAAAATTCAATTGTGGAGATGTAGCCGGGGTTTCAAATTTGGTCCATGTGCTGAGCAAACGTGTTTAAAATGCAGCAGAAATAAAAGTATACAATGGGGCTGGAAATGCCTGTTTGCTACTTTTGTAACCCCCCGGGAAGAGAGAGAGGGAGAGGGAGAGGGAGAGGGAGAGGGAGAGGGAGAGAGAGAGAGAGAGAGAGAGAGAGAGAGAGAGAGAGAGGGAGGGAGAGAGAGAGGGAGAGAGGGAGAGAGAGAGAGACGGAGAGAGAGAGAGAGAAGGAGAGAGAGAGAGACAGAGAGAGAGTGAAGGAGAGAGAGAGAGAGAGAGAAGGAGAGAGAGAGAGAGAGAGAGAGAGAGAGAGAGAGAGAGAGAGAAAAGGTCCTGTGGTCTGAGTCATTTTCATCAGTGTGTTTGTCTTCCACTCCAAATGAATGGCAGATGCTACAAGGTGGGCTGCTAACAACAGCAAGGCTGCTTCAGCAAACAGCACACACACACACACACACACACACACACACACACTTTCATCCGTATACTGTTCCGATTCATCCAAGTGATACGGTGATGCTATAATCTCCGTCTGATGAGGAGCAGGCCTGATAACCTCTGCGGGGCGGAAGGAAGAGGAAACTGACACAGCTTTGACACAGCCGATTTATTGAGCTGAGACCTCCAGCGCATTTCAGACTCGGTCATGGTTCCACCCAACCCTATACTTACATATGTGTGTGTGTGTGCGTGTGTGTGTGTGTGTGTGTGTGTCTTCGCCGATTTGCAGATGTCTCCTCAACAGGCGTACAAATCTGACAGGACCTACACACCCCTGCGTGTGTGCCGTGTGAGTGTGTGAGGCCTTACTGTAAGTGTCCTATATTGTGTGTTGATGGGAGCCTGCAGCTGTGACAGGACCTACATCACAACACAAACAAACAGCTCCGAACACAATCACTGGATCACACAGGATCAGATTCACTGAGTCAGCAGGGGCCCCAGGAGCCCGAGTGGAACAATCACATGTAGACAAAACACACACACACACACACACACACACACACACAACAGGAAGAGTCTTTAACCTTCACTCTGGAGGGTGAGTCTAGACTCTGATTTCCCCCCGTTGATTCGCACGCTGCTGGAACCAGATGAAGACGAGGATGGCACAACAAAGGCGGCGCTCTTGATCTTCCCCTTGGTCATCAGTGTCCACATCGTCGTCCCGACAGACTTACCCCCCCCCCCCCCTTCTCCCTTCTCCCTTCTCGCTCACCCACCCCGCTCACCCGCTGCCACCCCTCGCCCCCATGGGTTGGGTGCCTCCCAGCTGCATCCCAACTCGTCCTGATTGCGCCTGATTTGGGTTAAGTGATTATTACCCTGCTGCGGTTTGGGTAGAGACTCTCCCACAGGCTGGAAACAGGGACAGACACACACACACACACACACACACACACTCCCTCACAGTGTGTTTAGGTGTGTAAGAGAGAAAGACAGGAAGAAAAAGTGCCTGAAGGGAAAAGATGACTGTAAACACACGTGACAAAAAGACTGACATCACAGGAAAGTGTGTGTGGCTGCGGGTCCTGGGAGTGCATACATGAGATCGGCTGTATTCTGCACGGATTTTTCTAGATTCAAACAGTTGGTGGAGATGATGTAATAAAAGCGTACCTGTCGAAAATCTACGGCAACTTCATGTGTAAACACAAGCTGGATGGCAGGTCACATGGTTGACGCTTTGATCTGAGCAGAACTCTCTCCACGAGTGATGAAGGTCTGATGTTTTTCCATCTCAGCCTGAAGCTTGTCAAAGTGCGGACATCATCCCCGCCTTATAAGGAGTCTTCACTACACTGATGTAATAAGAAAGGATGCGTCATTAGTATTGATTGGTGTATGGATTTAAGCCCCGTGTCCAACTAGCGCTTTTTTTCTGGGTAGAAAAATGCTACATGTCCGTCCTGTCTCCATGACAACAGTTTGTTGACAACAGCCGTTGTATGGCTCCGTTACTTTCTACTGCATGTTTTATGTTTGAGATCTTTTTTTTTTTTTTTACCCAGCAGACACGGAGCAAAGAGGATGCGGGTACAAGATACGAACCGCAGGAAGCTAAAATACGGGGGGGACATCATAGAGTTTGAAAAAGAGCGTCGATGACGTCGACGGCACCGTTCTGAAACTCGGAGCGGCCGCACAGAAACAAGACGCTGGGCGCTGCGCTTTTCACCCAGGCGGCTGCTTTTTGCTGCAAACGCTCTCGAACAATTTAAGTTAAGTTTATACTTCTTACTACTCTTTTTCAGACATGTTTTTTTTAATTTATTTTTTTATTAGTATTTGGTTGATTATAGTTTTATTATTATTTTGTTGTTGTCTTCACGTTTGAAATAAGACCAACAACTGAAAAAAGACGCTGAGAAAAAAGGTGCGAGGTGGACACGGGGCCTGAATGACGTGAAAGTTGAAGTATGTAAGAGTTTGTCTCTAAATAATCTGTGCAAACTCTGTTGTCATTGCACCTTCGGTTCATTTTATCTTTTGATCGATGCACGACAACAAAGCACATAAAACATGTTTGGTGTATTTCTACAGTGTGGCTCTTTGTTTCCTGTGCATGAAAAACAGGTGGATGGAAACCACACTTGAGGAGGAAGAGTAGAAGACATGGACCAAAAAAACAAAACAAACAAAAAGGTCATGAAAAAGATTGTACAGAATTCAACACATCTATCACGACAAAAGACAAATATAGCACAGTAAAGGGGAAGACGCGCGAAGGGAGGGAAAAAGCTCAAATGTTCCAAACACATATTTACGACCCGGAGTTAAACTGTCTCTCACTCTGTAATTCTGGGAGATTTTTACTGCAGGCTGGGGGTGAACAAAGTGCACGTTCTGTTATTCTACCGTCCGTCTCCTCTTACATCCACCCATCAGATTTAGGGCTGAGGTTTCAGGGCCTCCTCTGCAGAGACTCTGGGCCTTTTGCTGCATCAGGAACACCCTGAAAAAAAAAAAAAAAAAAAAAAAAACTGGGCAGAGTTCAGGACGGGATGCTATTCATGTTCTCCTCTCCTTTTTGATTTGCTTTTTCTGGAGCTTCCAGGGAAAATGCTGTGCGCGCTTTTTGAGAAAATGTTATTTCTCAGACAGTTACTTGGTTTAAAGTGCTGACATTTTTGATTTGTGACCCTTTGAAGAAGAATGAAAAACTCAAGAGTTTCGTTAAATGTGCTCCCCAAAAACCAAACTGACCGTTAAAAAAGGAGAAATCAAAGTTGAAGCAGAACACTGGTTTAAAGAAATGTACAAGACTTTCCTTGGGATGTTTTTGTTTCTTTTTTCCATCACTTTTCTCGACCTACACTGCAGTGCATGCTGCAACAAGAACATCCAGTCACAAAAGGCTGATTAAACTCGTTTTTACATGGCAGTAGGAAGCTTATCTGCTCATCTCTGGTTGTTTAAGGAAACCACGCAGAGCCACTTGCAGGATCACAAAACATCTCTCTATCTTCCTCTCTGAATCAAAAGCAGGATTCTTAATTTAGCCATCCTATCAGATGCTGCCGTCGTTATGAATTCAAGGTGTCCTGGGTTCACGTGGAAGAAAATGAGGGAACAGCTGCGGCCCAGCTTTGGCTCCCTATAGAGGGCCCTATTCTCAGGCTGTGCAACTCCGCGCTAAGGCGCTCGGCCCAGAAGCACATGACAAGACAAACAGCAAAACGAATCCACACAGAACCTCGGCACGGCAGGCAGCCAAAAAACACAACCTAATCGAAAACATACCGATTTAATCAGAGTGGGAAAGACTCAGCAAAGCATGCACACCTGCTTTAAAAGAGCATTTCCTCACGGGACGGATATTTCAAAAGTCCAACGATGAATTTCAAACATGTGAGCACCGTGGTCAGTATGCAAAGTTTAAGCTTTTAAAAACTTGTTTCATGTATTGATGTATATATATTGAAGTGAGCATAACAGATGGTGTTATTTCAATAGTATTTCTATATTACACAGATAGAAGTTTCCAGGGTACTTTTATAGCCTCCTGTGTAATCTTGATTTTCACTGACAATTCTTTATGGCAAATCTTTGACAGCTTGAATGCCAACAATGAAACACATGCTGTTCACATTATTTCATGTGCAGGACGACACATGCAGAGTGTTTCAATGCGAGTCAATCAAAATGTAACAAGGTGCTCAAATCTTATTTATTTAATACAAACTCTCCAACGTATGAATTCATTTCGAATGATTGATGACTGAAAATGAAAAAAAAAAGAAAAAGTTTGATTTGTAAAAAGGTAAAAAGAAACTCGTCTTGTGTCCTTCAGCAGTCAAACTGTCAAGGTCATTTTTTTCATATTGTCAAAATCGATCTCACCAATAAACAGAGGAAAAAGCTGTATGAAAGAAATCCTCTCCATGACTATGATCGTCACTGTACAAATCATTGAAATGGATGATGGGCTTTAACTAGCAGAATCAAATTGTGGTTAAAAAAAAAAAAGAGAAAAAGGTGAAAAACATCTCTTTAAATGTGGCTTTTCATCACGTGCATCGGAGTGTCATTCGTGTTATCATTTCAATGTGAGAGTCTCCAAACGGCCATGATTTCCATGTTCGGTACGGCTTGGCCTGTCCTCTTTTAGAGTACCTGGAGGCTCTTCATCTGTTCCAGTTTGTTGCTTTGTCTTCATTAAATTACTACAGCTGCTTCTCACACAAGGCCCAAGATTACAACCAACCAATTATACAGCTGCAGCCATTAACAGACAAGCTGTAAACTAATAAAGTAACCACCAACTATTTTGATGATATAGTAACTGATTGGAGTATTTTTACAGTAAGGCTCTGTATCTAGCTCAGCTCCAGCATCTTTTTTTATTTTTTCTGTTCTTTTCGATGGGTAGAGAGCGTTCACAGCCGAAAGCGGCCGCCTGGATGAAAAGATCAGCGCCCGTGCGTCTTAAGAACAAGTGCTCTGTTGTTGTTGTGCGGCCGCTCCGATCGCTCAAGTTGAAAAATCTTTGCCGTCCTTCAGCTGACACAATTAGGAGGATAGCGTCACTGATACAAAATGTCCAGAAATAAACCAACGAGCTTCAGGACGCCGCTAATGAGCGAGACGCATGAGATGATTCTCAGCCGTGCGGAGCTCAGGCACAGATCCTGAGGCCCAATTACACGTAGCCATACGACGGTGTGAACATTTTTGAAAAGCAAATTGGTCTGCTTTTAATTAGGCAGAAAAGCAGTTGGACATTAAGGCTGGAATGCCGGGCGTGAAGAGATTCTTCAGCAGCAACTAACTTCAGATGTTTAGCACGCATGAGCGGGTTTAAAAGTCGAAAACGGTGAAACCAAAGTGGAAAACACACCACTGACCATTATCAAGGCTGCTTTTTGGTGATGAAGACAGACATGAATCGAATTATGTTTGTCACTGATCGTACCCCGTAGCACTATAAATACACAGAAGTGCTTTAACTGTGCAATTACAAACCTTTCATTTTCTTTTCTTTTCATCAAGCTGCAAGACCAAAAAGCTGACAGGTTAAAGAAGCGCAGTACAAGAAATACATTTATGTACTTGTTGAAATTGGAGGGTCTCTATGGAAACAAGTGCATACATCAGTGTGTTTTTCCTGCCTCACCCCGTCTCTGTAAATGCACTGACAGAGACCAGAGACAGCATGGAATTAGCCTGGTTTTATACGCATGCATCGTGAATGTACAGTAGTGTATTCTCAAGCAAAGAAAACTACGACACTGGGACATTGAACAACACAGCACACTGTTGTCCAAACAAGGGCAGAGGAGTGAGAAAACATCAAGGGACGAGGGGGGGAACCCAGACCACCAGGGCCAACCCCCCCACCCCCCTCTAATATTTACTTAAACTTTCGTGGTTTGGCTCGGGTCCTACAGAGCCATCTTTCACCCCACGTTTTCCCCTCCTTCACACCCAGAAATAACACACACACACACACACACACACACACACACACACACACACACACACACACGCAGACACGCAGACACGCAAACACAAGACGATCTGAGTTTCTTTACCTTTTACTTTCCCCACTGATCAAACCGACTTCTTATATTGGAGACGGAGTGTGTTTTAACTTTGTTCAGTTAATATGAAGCAAACAAAACAGTCATTGTTTTGTTGAAGTTAAGTTACATTTCTTCCCCTCCCACCCAAGCAGAAGACTTAGAGTATGGACATTAATATAAACTAATAGACACCTTTCATTCTAGAGGATGTTCAAGTTAAACACTATAACACAGGTTTTTAAAAGAGAGCAGTACACACACAATGTGCACATATAAGTATGCAGATAAAAGAAAGAGGGCTTATTTGTCTCTAAGGTTCCTTAACTGTTTACAGGTCTCTTTTAACCAGCACATGTTTTTCTCTCCTCACAGGTTATGTACATTATGCTATATAAGTTTTAAGTCTAATTGCTAATGCTAACTGCACAGGTTTAACATATAATTATGTTTATTCTTAGTCACATAGGGGCTGCTAAATCTTGTTTGGGGGATTATTGTATACAGGGGGGGGGGGGGGGACAGCGGGTGTGTATTGTAACTAATGTCTTGTGTCCTGCCTGTCTGTATACTGCTACTGGATGCCTTGAATTTCCCTCGGGATCAATAAAGTATCTATCTATCTATCTATCTATCTAATGAAGGTTACACAGAGCTGGACAGCCCATCTATCTGGCATGTGAGGGATCTTGTTGGGGGATGACTGATTAAGGTTCCTCCCTCACAGGGGGCCGAAGATCAGAACAGCTATTTGTTGGTCTTTGGTCCCTCGAGATTCCCTTCACCGCGACAAAACACGTAAAACACTGACGTGAAGTGTTCAGATCATGACATCAGCAGTGTGTGTTTTTTTTTTGCGAGTGAGTGCTGAGGAGCTTGGCTGGTCTGAAGTAAGGCCTACTTGTACACGTGTGTGTGTGTGTGTGTGTGCGTGCGCGCCTCTGTACGATACAGACTTCCCACAGAGATCTTGCGCTTTGACAGGAGAGCTGAAGGGGGGGGGGGGGATGAGTTTTTTTTTTTTTTTCTCGAGCTGTGGAAAAAGGAGGCGAGTTTTATGACCCATGTTCCCTGTCCTCCTGTAAAAATCACACCAGTCGTTTTCCAGCGTTGCAGCATCATCGGCTGTGCAGCCAATGAAAACAATGGAGTGTGTGGAGAAGAAACAAGGCAAACAAAGATGGGGGGGGGGGGGGGGAGCAGCTTCTTGGACGGAAATACCTGCAGGTCTACTTTATACATATACATCATCCTTTCCCTCCTCATCAGACGCTGAGCTGGACCCCTCACCTACACACACACACACACACACACACACGTAGAAAACTTCAGACTCACAGCCTGAGAGAAGTTCTCAAGGGTCTTCGGTGGCAATCCAGCCTGGCAATCTTCCAAAGCTCTCTGCAGGCACTTTGTTTTGCAGAAGGGGGTCTTTTGGGTCGAGACCAACAGAGATGCATCACTGCATGAATCCGCCGCGTGTGGGCGGGTAAAGCCGGGCACAGTTTGGTAATTCCATATTACGAAAAAGGAAAGCTGCCAGGCTCCTTTGCCCTCGCTCTAATTGTGATTGTCAAACTCTCTATTGAATTACGCTCAGAAAAGGGGGAGTGCATGTCTCTGCTAAGCCTTGAAGATGAGAGTGCAGGAAATGCCAAAGTGGCTGTCCTGTGAGGTCCTGTCTGTAGAGGTCGGATGAAGACATGCATTGTGTGTATGATTCATATGCCACTCTGTGTTAGCGCACAACAAGGGCTGAGAGGAGGCAGATTGGCTTGGAACGCCAAAGGAGCAGCACAAGGCATTTGTATTCTCCTGCGCTGCTAATGCATGCTAACAAGGGTGATTTGCACAGCTAAATCAAAACCAACTGATGGTGACATTGAAGTCGAACGCAGCTCAAGGATGATGAAGCTCCTCGGCGTGTTTTAAATCCCGGGCCCACTGCGATCCATTTGCTTCTCAGGAGACTCAGTCAAATCGGGGTAACATGGCGAGCTGGTTAACCTGCGAGAGCGTGCGTGAGCCCTAATAGGCTGCAGATGCGGTTGCTTAGAAGTCACACGTTTTATTAAAGGGGCTCGCCACACCACTGCGTCGTTTTGCTTCTCCATCCCCCTGAAAATGTTTAGAAAAGGAAACGTGCATCTTTTTTTATCCGGGGGGATGTAAAGAGTGACGTTGCAAACACTTTCATCAAGACACAGGCGGTTTGCATTACACCGACATGACCGCTCGGCTCGGAACGTTTCAGAAAGACCGAATGCAGGATAGGTGCAAGATGGATGCATGATAGGAGACTTCTGTGAAGGTTTCTAATACGGACATGCCCGCCAGGCAGCCATATTACTCATGTAGTTGGAAGGTCTATTATAAATTTGGCAATGCATTAACAGGCACCAAATGTGCGTTCCTGGCGGTCCTTCACCCGGCCTGCGGTCAGGCTATCCAACACAGTCGGTCGGGTTTATCTGCTGTTATGATCGACCCACAGCAGACCTGCCTAAACACAGCTTATCTCCCCCCCTCCTGCAGCCCAGATCACATCCCCACCATGGGAAACGGTTTGAAAGAGCGCTCGAGATGTGCTAACAAGTCTTTATCACATGCTGCAACCTCAAGTCATGATAGAGCAAAAATCTTGACCGGAAAAATTATACTTTAAACTAAACTTCATCAAACTGTACTTGCCCCCCCCCCTCAACCCCTCAACTCCCCCCCCCACCCCCCCCCACACCCACCCGCTCAGACCCCCTCACTCCCTGGCTCCATCGCTTCAGGAGATCCTATCGTTTCTCCCGCAGACTAGATTTCTTGGGTGACTTCAAAGCTTGTTCGCTAAGTGTTTAGAAGAATGCAATGGAAACAGGAAAATAATGTTCTGATTTATGTAAACTTTATAACATCTGCTTCTGCTTAGTGCCGCTGCAGTGTGAAGCAGCGGCTCCATACTGCGTTCACTTCGGGACATTCCCCCCCCCCCCCATCCGCCCCCCCGACTATTTAACCAGCATCTGCAAACCGTGCACGAAGAGAAGTGTTTAAAAAAAAAAGTGTCCCGAGCCTCGGAGCATGTTATTAGTGATGAAAAATTAATGAAGCTTTAGTAAGGGCTTGTTTTGAAATGGCGGACACTTTCATTTGTTCCCGTTTTCAGCCGTGTCACAGATCATTTACAAAGCAGGTGAGGTTGAATCCCACAAGAAAGGTAATAGATGTAACTTCCGTGGCTGTTTGTGTAACCTTCATCTTTTGAGAATTGAGAGGATGCAGTGAATATTTCCACCGAGAGGGAAAGGAACCAGGCGAGCCTTTTGCTCGTGTCCCAAAAGGCCTGTGAGTAATGTTGCTGGCACCGTGCAAGCGTACACACAGACTAACGCGAGGTCCTTGTGTATACACAAGATGACAAGCCAGTTTGAGGGCCAGGCCAGATAACTCCATCACAATCTCCCGACGCTAACAGGCCAGCATGACAAGAGCGCCGTGTATACACACACAGCATCCGAGCGGCAGCCTCAGGGCTCCTGTCTCCCCCCCCGCCCTGCCCCCCCCCCCCACCCTAACTCAATCATGCTCAGGTTTCACTCTCGCCCATCCGAGTCTAACTCACTTCCTCTCTCTATCCCTGAACACTACCCCCCATCCTTAAAATCCTTAACCCACATCCCACCCATACTGTATCACTTCCTCCACGTAGGGAAAGGGCAAAGTTTGAATACACTGCTTTTTTAAACATTTCACCTCCAACAATCTGAAAGAACCCAAATAAGTCATATTTTCAGGACGGGAAGCAGCCGGTTTGAGAATGGAGGTAACGGATGATTTAATGGTTTGCTGTGATTCACAATGTTGCCTCCATTGTTAAAAATGAAATAAAGAAAGATTTGATCACATAAAAAAGGAAGCAGTCTATTTGGACTTTAATCCTTTTCTATTTGTAATTCCATTCATTTGACAAAACACAAAGGATTAGTAGTCATTTTTGTCAGGACTCGGTCCCAGACAGCAGCTCCTAACATCAAATTCCCCATGAACACAGTTTAAGGAAAAAGTCCTCCCTAAATCACTCTGACACTGCTCAAGAATAATAGACATTGGCAAAGCACCTCGCTTTTCTCCGTTTCATTGTTTGGTTGTGTATTCTCCATATTCCGGTGAAGGTGCCAAAATACCGCAAACATGAAGTCACGTCGAGCCATTTGTAGTTCAGCCACGAGGGCGAGGGAACGCTTGAGCTGTTACGAAAAACAAATGTCAGATTCTGGTGTCTCTGTGTTCAAGTTGAAGAGGATCTTTGAAGAGGACTTCTTTCACTCTGACATTTAAGAAACCATCGCAGAGAAGAGAAGAGAAAAATCCACTTCCAGAAGCCTCCGTCATCCACAATGCACTGCAGCCACAGGAGACACTTCAAGACAGAGCTCATATTTCATCAGGTGTGCTCGACGTTTACACTCATAACGATACAGGTGCAGCTTGTTTTTTTAGTAAGTACTCCTCTATTACCTCTGTTACATTAGCAGAGAGCTAACCTGCAGCTTTCTCTCACCTGTAGGAGACAATACGTTAATGATAATGTCGGAGAGGGGAACCTCTCATCTCTTCGCTGAAGTGTTGTTTTATCACTAAAGATGCACCCCAGGTTTGTAAAGGTAGGTAAGTCTATCACAATCATCCACAACATTGTTCATGGGATTGGTTAGAAAAACGTCTGTTTCTGCATTTTGCTGTGAATCATTTTGTCTTACACCTACTCCCTGGTAGGGACTAATAATTACACAGAAACAGTCCATGTTGTTCATGATGGAATCGATATAAATATCAGAGAGTTTCATGAAAGCTAAGACTCATCTTAGGAGCTTTTAGAATCCAGATCAAACACTAACCAAAAAGTATCATTTTTTTATTTTTATGTAAACAGTTTGGTCCCAGTGAGATTAAGAAGCTGGAGAGCAGGCCAAGACAGGCAGGAGCAAAAAACACAAAGTTGCAGATAGTAGGATGTGTTTTGAAGTCATTGGTGGCACAGGGGCCGACTCTGTAGTCCCATATCCACTTATGTTCCCTCATATAGCAAACAGTGCCCTCTGTCACATGAGGAGAAGAAGTCAGACAAACTTTAAACGATTTGATTGGCTGCCTTCTAAATGCATATCCCTCAACTGTAAAGTGTTGAAATTGATGAATATATTAAAATATGTGAAAGCTGTTTTTATAATCTAACCTGTCAAACGATGATGGATGACACAGGCACAGTGAAAAGATTCTTAATTAACACTTTAAATAGACTGGACGTTGGTACGAGCGTTGGATTTTTACAATTTAATTGTACAGTATATCTTTTGAATTCCATGGGAGACTACTGGAGGTCCTCGCAGGTTAACTCAAGCTGAACTAGGCCACACGTGGGGGGCTTCAATCCTTGTCAGGCCTGTGTGAGCTTGAACATGTGCTGCTTTCCACCCTGCTCGACCCCGCTCTGTTCACTGTAAAACTTCACACATTCACTTGTAGTAACTGTGACAATGCCATGTTGTTTACAGCATTGTTGTAAGTGCACATGTTTAAAGGTTAATGACTTGCAGATGCAGTGTCAGCGTTGTTTCTGTGATTGGGGAACCGGGGGTGTTAAACACTGGACATGTTTGGAGGCTCAGGTTTGTTGTGTTGTCAGACGCGGTGCAACATGCCAGGCACTGAGCGCCGGGTCAAATGTGGGATACACACGTGTGTTCACTCGCAGGAATAAACTCCTTCCTACATGATGAAACGGTGCCAGTCAGGTGTACGCAGCAGCGTTTGTTTCACATGTGCACTGGCCGAGGAAAGAACCAATGCACAGCAGGTCTCACGGGCGTTTTGTTGTAAATAACTTTCTGAGGGCACCTTGCGTCAACCGTCTTCATTTTTATTTCAAAAACGGGTCCTTTATTTGGTATCATTTTTCATGTACCTGTTGACATTGTGCTGCTGGCTGTTTATAAAAATGCCTGTGTGATGATGATTTAACTTTCAACCGACTTTATTGTCGTTATTTTTTGACAGCAATAAAATAAAATGTGTTGTTTTTTTTTATTTGTGCTCAGAGAAGGGAAGCACGTCTGTGTTACTCCGTTTCACAAACAAGAACATCATCCTCACAGTGACGGAAGTGTTCCCTTCATGTCCTATTGTTAAGCTTCATAATGAGGAAGTTTAAAAACACTGTTGTCGTTTCCACCTAATTTACCTCACACAATCTACTTAGTACACAGCTGGCCATGTAGTGGTTACACCTCATCAACGCTCGAGTCATTATTCCCATTTCTACTATTCATCCCCCATTACGTCAGAGGTGAACACGATGAGGCTATCATTTGTGTTCAAGGAGCGAACAGGTGATCATTTGATATGATGAAGCACGATAGAGGAAACCTTGTATCAAACTGCAGAAGAAGACTCCAACAATGTTTGCATAGCAGGAAAGTCCGACTGTACGTGTCCGAGGAGAATATGGCGTGACACCTTCTCTAATGGATTTGTTTGCTGACCGAGTGCGTCAGGCTGGAGGAGAAGAGTTCTGCTGACTCTCCCTCGCTGAGTAAACACTCGTTTCATGGCCAGTTTGACTCAGGTGGTGTCTCTACTAAACCCCCTCCAAGAAAAAAAAAAAAAAAAAAACATCTTCTTTCTCCAACGGCCATCATTTTCCTCTGTCACCACAGTACCTCTCTCCAAATCTCTCCATCCAGGTCCACGACTGAGTTTCCTGCCCTGGACCCCCCCCCACCACCACCACCACCATGATGAATGAGCCCAAGCTCCATTCAATTATGCCCGAAGTGCGAAGACGCAGGAACAATGGAAACTGGCCTCAACAGTGCAGCGCAGACCTTCAGCATTCTTCGCAACAATTTAGTCTAATTAGCATCAACTCCTGCCCCATCCATCATACTCCTCAAGAAACATAAACAAACTGTCAGCTCTAGCGTAACAAACAGATCGCCCAGCTACTTAGCACAAATTATTCTTACATGAAACGCAGCTTCTCAGGCAACCTTCCCCCCCCCCTCAGGCCATCTGGGGGAATGGAGAGCGATTAAAATTGAAGACATATGTTTCAGTCAAGTTCAACTCTCAAGAGTGCCGCGGCAGACTCTGTGACAGCTTCCTCTGCGTGGGCTGCAGGACGGGCTGAATGGGGTGTGGCGATCAGGATCAGTGTGTGTGTGTGTGTGTGTGTGTGTGTGTGTGTGTGTGTGTGTGTGTGTGTGTGTGTTTGGGACAACATGTCATAGTTGTGTGCATACAGTCAGTTTGCACAATTTGTGTGTTTGCACTTTTTTTTTTGCACTTCCAAAAACTAGATTGAGACGAGTCGAGTTAAAGGATGATTTCATGTTTTTGCCATGACAAACATGACCTCATGAGATGCACAGAGCAGAACTAGAACTCAACCAACAAGGCGATTTAGACTGATACTGAGGGAAACAATTCACTAATTACAAATATATATATATATATATATATATATATATAATATATATATATATATATATATATATATATATATAGCAACCTATTCAATGATTTCTCTCATCTGGAATGAAAACAGAGCTGTTCCATGTTATTGTGCACAACATTTAAAATCCAGAGGTATTCAGAAGGCGGCCTTTCTTAAAACATATGACTTTAGCTGAGGATGAATAACCTTAAAATATCTTTTTACAACAAACTTTTGAACAGTACACACATGCAGGCCGCTCACTGTCAGTGTTGACCCTTTGTCTGAAGCCTTTTAATCTGGAAAACAACAAGTCAGCATTAATGTAAATACAAAAAAAAAAAAATCTGATGGGAAATCTATACTAGGCCCAAAAAAGGCCTGTTAGTCCACAAAGGAATGCTCTAAGGGCAGTCAATTATGTATTTATTTTAGGTAAATGACCAAATTAACCACAGAGACCGACGTTCATCGATCTGCAAACAAACTTTCAAGAAACTACTGGGAACAAAAATGTAAAAAAAAGCATAAAAAAATGTGTTCTGTTATGATACACAGATTGCACCTTTGTGGAAGAAGGCGCGCTTACTTCGGGTCAAATTGGAGATTTGATCTTTATGCTGGCTGGAGGACTTTAATAATTGACTTGATGTATTTTCATTGACTTGTTTTTTTTGCATGGATTTAATTTGGATTTTTAAAAGAAAACGGTGAAAACGAGAAAAAGTCTGACGCTTAGCTAAGACTTAACTGGTGATGTAAAACAGGCTTAGTAGATCAAATCACAAGAAATACCACATGTCCATAATGTTTCACACATCATAATACATTCATATTTGAGTGTGGACTTTTATCAAGCCTATTTTATTTATTTTTTCATCTTAATGGGCCTCATTTTTCTGCCTCTGCAAAGCAATGACTCCATTATAACACTTTTTTTTTTTTTTCTGCAATCAGTAAGTGTATATCTCATAAACGATGCATGCTCAGGATTGTGCTGACATCAGTGAGAAACATCATTTTGGTAATAATGAGAATGTAAATTGCCTGGCATTCAAAAAGACTTTGTAGTCGACTGTTTTAAGAGCAGTAACCACATTTTTAAAAAGTTCTTTCTGCCAAAAGTTCCCATTTAATGCATGCTAAGGCTGCATTAAGATACAATTACCGTAAATTCCGTACTATTGAGCGCACCTGGATATAAGCCGCAGCGGCTAAAAATAAGTAAATAAATGTATTTGTACATATATAAGCCGCACTTGATTATAAGCCGCAGGTGTCCACGCTATAACAAGAGCTATTTACACAGACCTAGGCTACCGGTAACATCCGCAAATACTGTAGCGTCCGTACGGACGTTAAAGGACGACGAGAGCGTTCAAATAATAACTTTTAATAACCCGATCACTGTCGGCCGTGACCACGCCGTTTACAGCAGAGAGCAACACATAACTTTCCGTAACAATCCAACTCTCTCCCCCAGCGTTCTCTCATACAGCCACTCAACACGTTCGCGCTGGTGCATTCACTGACTCTCCACATAATCGGAATTATGAACACATTATCAACTACTGACTTTACAACATGAACCGTTACAATACGAAGCCTAGCCGACGGTGTCTGTAACACGGCTGATGAAAAAGATGACCGTAATATATTTCACAAGAAAAAGTCCATCCATTCACTGCCTCAGAATGACTTCATTACTCACTTCCTCAGTCTCTGTTGTCGCTGTCAGTGTCATCTTAACGTGCAGCAGCTCTGTTAGCTTCTTTGACAGCCAGCTGATCGCCTTTAACTTGAAACCTGCATCATATGTATTTCTCCGTGTGTTTTCCATCATGAGGGTGCGTGCATGAAGCGCAAAATGACTGATATTAAGATCCGACGTGACGAAGTCAAATGTTTTTGCGGCAGAAGCTCATTGTCCCCCATAAAAAATCCATGCATTAGCCGCACCGGAGTAGAAGCCGCAGTGCTCGAAGTGTGAGAAAAAAGTAGCGGCTTATAGTGCGGAATTTACGGTAAGTCAATAGTAAGAGTCACCACTGTTCTTGTAGTCAGTAATTAGGACTCTATATTAAAGTAATCAGCTGATCAGAATTAAAAAAAATCTCTCATCAGGCATCAAAACAGGACATTAAAAAACCCACAGTACTGCTGATTGGTTCAACAAAAAAAAAAAAAAAGGCCCAGCTTCTTAGAGAGTGACCATGTGCTGCACTGGAGCTGCACCAACTCTCCACACCAGAAGAAAACCTTCCAACTCTACGCGGACCGTGCCTAATTTGTCAATTTTCCATTTCCTTTTTTATGTTGTGCAGAGTGTGAAATGCTTCACTAATTATCTGGGAAGTTTGGCAGGCGAGGCTTGTTGTTTTTAGGGAGCTGATGGTGAGCCTCACTCATCCCAGAGAAGAAGGAACCATGACAAATAAACCCAGCTCTGTTAACAGCTAGAAACCTTCAATAAAAATAACAAAATGGCTAAAAGGAAGTATTCTTATTCCTCTCACTTTCAAACAGACTAATCCACAGTGGAGGGTGGAGAAGACTCGGAGACTAGGGGAGAGGAGGGGGGGGGGGGGTTAGGGAGGATTTGACAGGCACATTTTGGAGCAGTAGGATTCCTGAGCCAAGGTGAGAGTGAAGGGTTATTCTAATCAAGCTAATTCCCTCCAAACCTCAAAATGATCTCATCCAGCATTTGCTCATTAGAGATTCTTGTAAGGAAGCCAACACTAATTCTCATCCAGTTGTGGATGCAAATATGAACTCCTTCTTCTTCTTCTCTGTCTTTTCACATAGGACACATTAAAAGCTCAGTACTATATACAAGTATAGAAAAAGGAGGGGGTAGGCTTCTGTAGAATGACTTATAACTGGATCATGTTTGTCATATAGTCGGCTCAATGGGCCTCGGATTAAATGGGGTTTAGTCCACCTACATGCAAAAACGCCCTTTTCCCACAAAGCTCAATTTTTTCGCTTTTTTTTTTCTATGCGGCGCTTTCTGCCCCGTTTCTCTCCTGATCGGCATCACACGCACGCTGTTAAGCTTCTGAAGCGCTCTCTGGCCCGCACTGTCAGTGCTGTGACTCAGCTCGCAGGCTGACGCTCGGATCAAATTCAAAAATGGATCCCAAGGAGAGCAGAAAATGCCAGAACTCTCCGATGCTTTCTGGGTTTTCTCTCTCTCTGTCTTTCTCTCTCTCTCACCTGTTGCCACTCACGGCCCACTTTTCTTTTTTTATGTTCTCCAGCTCGCTTTTTTTCTTTTCTGGATGCATTTTTTTTTTTCAACAACCAAATCAGTTTGTCTGCTCACTGCAGTCGAGTAAACACGCTCTGTTCTGTAATCACACCTTTAAATCCAGCCACCACGTATGTTTACTCCATCCTGACAGCTCAGCTCGAGTCGTAACTAAAGACTCATTCAGATAATGATTCATCTGCCAATTCATTTCTCCATCTATTGTTTGGTCTAGAAAAGTATAAAATATTTTAAATTATAATAATAAAGAGTGACAGTCAACACTGATTTAACGTTTGTCTTTTTGCTACAACCATCATTTTTAATTTGTGGGGTTGAGCGCTTGGTGAAAGTAAGTAAGTATCATGGATACCGAACTGCATGCTGGGATATCTCAACTCAGAATTTCAGGCGAGTCACCAACCGACGCATCCTTGGAAAAAGGAGCGTGTCGAGAACACTTCTTGGCGAAATGCGATCTTGTGTTTCGGGACAGAAACTCGACCGCTGAAGACGTCGTTTCACAGGGACGCCAGAACGCAGACGGAGAAACGGCTTTTGACAACCTTACAGCTCGGTGCAGCTATCCTGGCGTGAAGCTCTTCAATAGTAATGAAAACCACCAAATCATTGATTGTTCTCTTAAAATAATCCCGATGATTAAAAAGTTGCAATCAAGCAAATTCAACTAAATCCCTTCAGATTTCACATCCTTGCAATTTTATCCATTTCCAGCTAATTTCCTACAAATCGCCCAATTTGTCGAAGAATTCCAACGAGCGTGCAGTTGTCTCTGTCTCAAGAGATTTCTGTTGTAATTACGATTCCGATGCGTTTCAAGCAGACTTATTAAAATCGTTTTTGGATGCATAATTTTAGAGTTATTTTAACTAAAGCTGATATTCTGTTTCTGTTGCTCCTCTGAGTTTGTTGTTCTCAACATCTGGACTCCTGTGTTTGCCATCATCCCGGACCGTTATGGATGGAAATAAGTATTAACTTTATTGCATTAACGCTGACACTCGGTCGTTGTTTTCCACCTTTTATAATGTCAACTTAAGTTTAGCTAAGACTTTCCTTTCTCTCTGGGCTGGTTCTGCATGTTTCCTCGTGTTAAATACATGAACATTGAGGCGTTTTAAAAAGCACGATGAACCACGGGAACCATATTTTTGTCCACAGTCATGTGTCCTCTTCAAGTTGTTATATTTTGCTTCCAGTTTATGACATGGTGTGATTTTATGTTGTGCATGTTATAGGTCTAAGCATACATTTAAAACTGCCAGAAAGAGGAGCCTTGGGGGTGGGGGGGGGGGGCTCCACCTCCTCCATGATACACTGTATGGCTCTCGATGTGATGAAGCTGAGTAACAGGGTTTCGTGCACACGAGCACGCCTTAGCGCGTACAGTAAATCACTCCCTCTGCTGGGTTTCAGGTGCCGTTCATCTGGCACAGGTTTCAGAGGCCTGCCTCTGGAAAAAGAAAACAAACCCTGGTCCACTTCCCCACGCACACGGCTCCCCGCGAGCCAGCCATCGGCCTCCAGGAGGCTGACCAGCCGCTCCGGCCCCTCCGACCAGGATGTTTGGGTTAGAAAATGACTTTCTTACTCCCTCAGCTCCTTTCTCTAATTGCCCCAAGGGTAATTACCTTGTCTGCTTTTCGCTTAAGAAAAAACAAGTTCCAGTGTTATTGTATCAAAACAGAAGGTGATGTTTGATCAAATTAAAAGGAGATTTTGGTCATTATTTAAGTTAAGATGATAAAGACAGTCGTTATAAAACACAGATGCAAAAACAAACTGATGGTCTAATATCCGTACGTGTACCTTTTATGTATCCAGCTTACAAATTACTGAGCAACTTTAATTAAATAGAACACTTTTTACTAACAAAACATTTCCTCAAGTAATCACAATCAAAACATCTGCAAAACTCCAAAAGGCCTGTGCATGATCACTCACGACGTTTCCTTCATGGAAAAGAAGAAAACAAAACACGCCATCTATTTAAAGTACATTTGGAATATGATGGGGGGGCCTTCCTCCTGGATTGGGCTACTGATAGATTGGTGCAGAGTGCAGATTCTCCCCTGGGCGCTATACATCAGGCTGCAACGCTCCAAGTATCATTATGAAACACACCCGAGAGGACCGCAATTCAGGAAAGACAAGAACACCAATGGAGCTCGGGAAAAAAAAAAGGATTCTTCTTGTGGGGTAAAGGAAAATCTTTGACTTATAATTCCCCCTCTAAACACACGTGCAAACCTTTAAAAAAAAAAAAAAAAAAAAAAAAAAAAAAAAAGCTATGTCCAGATAAATTAAAAATTGGAAAAATAAAGAAAAAAACCCAGAAAGATAACCTGCTATGATAGGTGCGCGCCAGACTTGAGGGAGCCGTGTCCCATGGCCTGAAGAGACACAGACTCTGCTACAGCTATTGTTGGATTCACGTCGTCCTTTTGAAGAAATGAACATCAATGCCTCGCTGTGGAAGCAGCTGGCCGCCTGTGTGTTCCCTGCAAAGCTTCTGGGGGATTCTTATCGAGAAAGCATCTGTCAGAGCCTGTAATCACAGAGCTGCCCAGCTGAGCGCTCGCTCCGTAAGACCTCAGACCGCAGCTGATAACTAAACCTTCCTCCCTGTCCTGTTTCTCGGCCACTGACACCCCCCCACTCACCCCCCCTCGACTACCTGCTACAAATGCTGCTGATCGCCCTGTGTGGTCTCCGTTCCACTAAACGCATCCCAGTGTGAACTGCTGAATAAAAACTCACATCGGCCATAGGAAACAGCGCCCGTGTTGCCTCTGAGTCATGATTTAAATCTCACTGTGGGATCAAACTATTTGAAGAATCAGTGTGCTGAAGGAAAGCTTGGAGGCGGCTCAGGATAAATAAGTATTTCTTACTGGTTATATTAACATTTCCAGCAATACCTGCAGATAACTAAACACAGATGTGAAGGGATTATCTCATACTTTCAGAGCTTTATGTCATGCTTAAGTGAAATCATTTTGTGCGTACATGAGAAAGGATCAGCAAAGTTATCCATCTTTGTATAACCTTAAAATCCACCTACTTTACTGTGCGTTCAAAGCGCCAGATGGAAGCAGCTCCTTTCTTCAACTAGAACATTTCGGAGGCCAGATTAAAAGCACAAATGCGGCTCTCTTCTGCCCTCTAGTCTGAGTCATCATATTCATACAATATTTGGACCGGGTTCTCTAAATACGGATGTCACAAGTTCATCAGTAATTCATGATTGACTCTGACCTTTTCTTCCATAATAGGCCACAATAAACCAGAAAATAATGGGAGCTCTGAACTCAAGACATGAAACAGAATCAATACCTGTTTCAAACCACAACAGAGGAAATAAAAGTCTTATGTCATGGGTACCTCATAGTGACGGGTTTTTGTCCCTTTACACAAATACGAGGAATTGGATGGAAAAGGACGCAGAGAGTTATTTCTCTTTTTTGATAAAAGCTTGAGACATTAAAGACATCAAAATTGTAGCAATACTTCTGATTTAAAATGACTTTTTTTATGATAAAATAAAAAGTAAGCCTGATAAGCTCAGAAAATGAAACAATGAGCATTAACACAACACTGCTCTGCTGTACATCTCCATCTCTGACTCTCGTTCCAGACTTCAGCTGGTGCATAATGTTCTGTACCAGCTGTGTCCAGACGGTGTCATTTCTGTCTGCTTCTATTTCACGGCACAACTCTGTGATCCCAACATGATAATGAAATGGTAAACAAATTCCAAACATGACCTTTCATTCGGTTCGTGTTTGTCATTATCACAGTTTTCCTCGTCCTCTGCCAGCGTCTCTCTCTCTCTCTCTCTCTCTCTCTGTCCGAGCGAGTCATCCTGCGAGCGCTCAGGATCACAAACAACACAAAGTGTCTATAAATCTGAGCCTTCCTAATTAAAGCCTTCGATCGGGCTCTCGCGTGGCCACCAGGACGGCACGGGATATTTCCTTTCAGAATCGACACAAATTGGCCCAGGAGCGAAACAAATGACATTATGATTACTGCACTGGCCTAAATGCTGTTCATCTTGATAGAGCGGAGCTCAGGGGGAGGACTGAGAGCTAAAAGGGGAGGAAGAATTACAGTTTTGGCCAGAGCTTACTGTAAAACCTGTGTTGTAAATTTCCAGCTCATCCGGAGAATCACAGGGCACAAACACACACACACACACACACACACACACACACAATGCACATGTACACAAATACATACACAAGGAAACAGGCATGTAATTCAGGCTTTTTAGTTTGTCCTGATTTGTTTTTGTTTTTTTGACAGTACTTATTATGTTTATTTATATTTCGGCGCTTACAGCAGGAGCACGGAGGGCTTGTAATTACTGTATCTGAACTCTTCAATCGGGTATCAAATTCAGTTGAAATAACATGAGGTTTACTTTGGACTTTTTTTTTTTTTTTTTTTTTCCCTGAAGATTTGCTGAAACAAAACAAAAACTATTAAACAAAAGATCAAGAAAGCGGTGAGGCTGAAAAATCAGCATTAAGAAGTCATGCGGTGGTTTGTTGTACCGCAGTGCAGCAGCCCGCGCATGTGTCTGACCTGCTACCAACTGTGGCTACGAGCTGCAGGGCAGGAGGTTAAATGCCCAATTCGAGACTTTTCAACACACATGTCAGTGTTCATGAGGAACAAGGTGCTGGAGGATAAACAGAGCGAACTGTGCCGCTCTTCAGCTGCTTTCTTGAAATATTTAAAAACGTTTTTATTATTGTTTTTTTTTGTTGCTGTTTTCTACTTTTCATTTTTAAATGTTTTTAGCGCTGAATTGAAACGACAAAAGATGGAGTGAAATCTCACAGCAGGGGGGGGGGGGCAGACAGTAGCTCCCGACAGGAAGAGCCTGTTCCTATTGTGACTTAATGAGGAGGTTCAAGACGGAGCCAGGCTCAAAAATATACACACACACACACACACACACACACTCAAAAACCATACTCCAGATGCAGACAGAACACACACAAACACACACAATAGCTTAAATATATATCCATTTCCTCTGATGCATGTGCACTCATGTCTCGCACAAACACACACAATTATATCCAATTTCCCGGCAGAGACCTCGCTGCCTCGAACGCACGCACACGCAAAACAAACAAACAAACATGCACTTGACCAATTCTTGGCGTGCAATGATAGCTCGCGCACGCAGACGTTCACTTTTTGCACGAATACATAACCCAGATGCACGCGACGTACACAATCTCACAACTGTAAACTTTCACGTTCTTGCAGGGTCACTCTCTCTTTGCCCCTTGACTACTTAGACTAAGTGCTCAATTAAGCATAGCTTGTTTAGCTGATTTCCCTCCCACTTTTATTATTGTTGCCATGTGCTGCACTATGTACGCCCTCACTTTATATTTTTGGAGTGCCGTGCAGTGATTTCAGTGGCTACATATGTCCTCTCTTCATATTTAGCACGTGTCCTTTTCGCTGTATGCATTTCACACACATAAAAATGACTTATTATACTTGCCATGGCATCACACTGACTGATAAAGAGTGATCATCTTGTTTGGAGCATGAATGAATGCAATGATGCGAAGGAACTGCACTGCGCTTCCTGCAGCGCTGCGTCCTGGGTTTAATAATTGGAACCTCTAAATAAGAACAAATGATCCAGAGAAAGCCTCAAACGTAGAGCAATTATGATCATCTAACTGAACATGCTATTACAATAACAGTATAATAAGAATAATGATGATCATGCACAGTTGTAGTGAATTGATTAATAGCCTGTGTGCCATGTTCGACAGTGATAAAAGCAATAAGCTTGTACAAAAAGACAGTTTTGTTTCTGACTGTGGAGGTCACTTTAAATTACTGATGTTGAAATAGAGCTACTCGTGACTCCTAGGGTACTTTGGAAACTGCATAGCGTACTTACAATATGTATTAATGTCAATTCAAAAAACACCTCTGAACAGCCAATCAGAGAGAGTCCTCTCACTGATGCTGATTCTAAAAGAGCAGATGGGGGGGGGGGACGACAGTCAAGGGACGGAGCCGGACACACCACAAACACTACGATGACGACCGCTGTGGTGCGTCAGAGTCTTTCAGGTTGCAGCAACAAAGAAAAAAGTTAAACTACACCAAATCAAAACCCTGGCTTGAAGTTCAAGTATGCATGTTTGCATGTGTGTGTGTGTGTGTGTGTGTGTGTGTGTGTGTGTGTGTGTGCACGCTCCAGTAGGCCTACATGGTACATACATCAGGTAGTTCATGCGTGCATTGTGTCTTGGCTCTACTCCCTTCTCACACAGGCTGCTAACAGAGGAGTCTCGCTCCCCTCCGTCCAGCCTCCTCTGCTTCCCTTTTTTTAAACTGCTCCATGAAGCATTTCATAAATCACGTCGTTAAGATAACGTCGCAAGCTCAACCAGTGCTCGTACATCACATCACAGGGCCTCACTGAAGAGGAAAACACTTTTATTTCCAACCACACTCTCATCATCGTCAGCATGTTAGCTTGCATTGAAACTGAATCAGGCCGTCTAAATATATATTCTTTAAACAATTTATTCAGTTTATGATGTTTCTTTTTTTTTTTTTCCAGCTTCACCAGTCGACTCTGTTTTGATCTAATTATTTCCATTTCAAACATTCTGACAGTTTGACAGTGACAGAGCGAAGTCTGGGTCAGAATGGATGGCACCTGTCAAATCTCCATGATTCACCTGCAGCCTGTGAGGCCTCAGCTGCTGAAACCGAAGGCATTATCTGTCAGGGTTTGGATTTAGCTGCTGGCATAACATCAGCTCACATCTGGATTTATTAGATTCATCAAAACGATCCTGCAGCCTTGATCTTGCTAATTGTTTGGTGATTATCTAACTAAGTACACAGGATGATATTTTCTTGTTTAAAGCTATTTACAACCTTCAAATAGATTTTCTTCAGGTCGATTTAGTCAAACAACAAATCTCATGAGGGTGAAATGGCGTCTGTCTCCTGTGGGCAGATCGCCCTGGTCGCCTGCTAATAGCACTTTGGAAGTGAAAGTGCGTTTGGTTTTGCCGTACTTTCCAGTTAGCACACCTCAGTTGTCTGATAAAAAAAGGCGAAAAGAAGAAAGGACGAGGAGGGGAGGTCTGAAGCCAGGAGAAAAAGAGAGAGTGACATCCTGGCAGATACTTTTCATAACAGATGTGTGACTGAGCGTGAGGCTGCGTGGTGATTCAGCAGTCACCTCACCCGAGTTCTGTTCCAGGCGTGCATGTAAGTACATTGAAATAAATCTTACATTAAAAGATGCCTCTACAGAAGGCTGGAGATGCTAACAGAGTCATATTCAAGTCGACAGATGTCAGTGATTGAGTAGTCTGACTCAGAAACCTCCAGTAGACGACTCAAGAAACGCCCCCCTCCCCCCCCCCCCCATCCTCAACTTACTAATTCTATTTTCAGCACTCACACGCCAAATTATGTCACCGACTTAAAATACCTAAACCACAGAAATGTTGCAAATGTGTGCTAGTAAACATTTCATTATTGCACATTGTATTCTCGGACATCCATTATTTGTGGTACATTAATTTGACCAGCTTTGTTTTGACGTTCTCTGGTCAAAACATAAGAGAGCGCTCAGGGCTGGAATCAGAAGGAGGACTGTGGCTGCTGCTTTGTTTTCAAAGAGGCCAGCACATCAACCTTGTTTCCTTAATGTCTGACGATGTAGTGAGGTCAAAGCATGATTTTATTCACTAGATATTTTACATATTGCTCCTTTAAGTCGAGGCCTTCAGATGAATGAAGAGCAGCGCTGCTCACAAAAGACAGATGTGACGGCTCAGTAGCCGTCCTTCAGCACGATCATGGCTCATTTTAACCCAGCCATCCACGTCACCCCCGTGCAGGGCCGTCCGTCTGTCATGGACCGAACCAAAAAATGTTAAAGCTAGCTAAAGCACACGTTAATAAATATGAAGGACGTAAGTCGTGCACACTGAGAGAGGGAGTGGATGAGAGTCAGGGAGCGCTGATTCAGAGGAACAGAATCAACATGACTTCAAACATGAGGTCATCTAAACATCTGTCTCCAACATGTCCACCGGGAGTTCAATCAAAGCTCCGCTCAAACATGTACAATTGTTTCTGGAAATAAATATTAGGCCTAATTCTGCTGTGATTGGAGCAGCCACTCAGAGATCGCTCTCTCTGACTGCAGTCACTCACACACGCGCACGCACACACACACACACACACACACACACACACACACACACACTTTGACTTTATTTATTTCTTCTCCTCCTTTCTTCCTCTCCTTCATTTAGGCTAAGTGGCTTTATTTGTTCTTTCCCGACTGATTTCAGGTTTACTGTTTAAAACCAATTAAATGTGCGGTGCAGCCTGAGCACGGCCCTGACAGTCCGAAGGGAGGGGGGGAGGGGGGGGGAGGAGGGGAGGGGGGGGCTGCAGTAATCACTCACGGGCCTTCTGTCTCATGTCGTCACAGTCCATTTGCTGGAGACGGATCGATTTACTCATGGAGTTTTAAAACATGCATCTACCAAGGAAATAACAAAGTGCTTAGAGAAACATTACAGCCACCAGCATGAAACTAGATTTTCTATTTTTAAATATGGCTCACAAGTACGTATTAATCATCATGACATTATTATTTTAATGACGTTTTTATGCCCATACTTCCACCTTTAATCATGTTTTATAGAAGCATATACATTTCTTTTTTTTATTACAATAAAAACACAAACTTGTGAGAGCATGCATTTATCATTTCTGTCTCTGTTATAAAAGTTCAAACCGGAACCTACAGTATAGTAAAAAGTTGTATTATCCCTTTACATCAAAGAGAGATATAGTATGCAGCTACCGCCCCCTTGTGGGCAAAATATGAACAGACATTTAGATAAGAACTTACCCTCATCCATGAACACATCTGCACTGTATATTTTTGTTTATCTTTTAGATGAAAGGTAATTGTTTCTTTATTTGGCTTTAATACATTTCATTACAAAAATATCACAAAAACTGTCCATATTTGACCAAAAAAAGGAAAATGTTATTTTGCAGGACTTTGTACTTTTCCTCACTGATTTGAATTTTAAAGATTTCTCTTGGGGTTTTTATTTTTTGGGGTATTATTATTTATTAGAGATAAGCAAGTTGCGAGAGAGTGGGGAATGGAGCCACAGGTCGGACTTGAACCTGGACCGCCCGCTTCGAGGGACTGCCGCCCCTGTGCATGGGGCGAGTACACCAACCTTAGGCTACTGGAGCCCCCTTTTCCTCCCTGTTTATCCTTTAAACACCTTGTAAACCTGTCTTCGGCCTGTTCTTAGAATCACCAAACTGAGAAAGAAAATTCTATTTCAGGTATTTCTCTGACAACTGTCTAACTGCTTCAGCCCTTAAACAAACACATTTAGACTAAATCCGCTCCACAGTGAAAATAGCTGGAGCCAGCCTGTAACACTAAGCCCATTTCTTCTCCTAATTCACTTGTAACTTGAAAGCTCTGTGACCAACGAGCACATAAATCAACATCAACCTGTCTGTGTCCTTGTTAACTGTGAACAAGGATGAAAGAATGACAGGTTGGAGGAGAAACATTCAAACTGTTCTACTCAGGCCCCATCATTGTCAGGGAGGAGAGACCAGACCTCGGCCTCTGGGTGGAGGTTCAGGACAGTGGATTGTCAGACCCAGGGGGCTCATGAGGTGCGGGGAGAGGGGGCAAAGAAAGGTTACATAAGATACCCCTTTTTTCTCATAAAAACATTACCTGAGACAAGTTGGACTGAGTATTTCATGATTGATTGAAAGCATGAAAAGAAGTGCTCATTGTAATCTACCAAGTCAAGTGGAGTTCAGAACACACACACACACACACACACACACACACACACACACACACACACACACACACACACACACACACACACACACACACACACACACACACACACACACACACACACACACACACACACACACACACACACACACACACACACACACACACACACACACACACACACACACACACACACACACACACACACACACAGGTCAAAACTAACACGAGAACATAACAATAGGTCCAAAAAAAGCCTTGACACATCTTGGTCTGCATTTTGTTTGAAGCCGTCTTGGTATTTTGGGAGCAAAAATGAACCCTTTTGGACTTGAGCTGAGACACAATTCTCCACCAGACCACCATTATGATGTGTTATAAGGTGTTAGCACCTCGTCCCTGAGAGATACCCTGCTTTATTGAATATTTTACTCTGTAATAAAAAGTCCAGAATTCACTGAATGGACTTGAAAACTTGGTGACTGACACCATGAAATAATTTAGAGCAACTTTTCTTAAGTAATGCATCAATTGAAAAGAGGGCTCGGATAACTTTCTGCAAAGAGTACAGTCGCCCCCTGCTGGTCATTAGAAAGAATGCATGTGTAAGGCAGATCTACATTGGTCTTTAAATTTATTGCACAAGCTTTTAATAGAAATGATTTAAAGAAATGACATCAACTTCTGCAGCAATAGAGAGGACATGAGGTCTCTAATTACTTGATCAGATACACATTTCTTTTCTGGTTATCTCTCATTCGGAAAGACCGCAGTGACCCAGGATAAGACACTTAACTCTGAACTGCTCCCACTGCTTTGGCTGGCAGCCTATACATGGGCATAAATGGGATTAATTACTTCTGATGGACACTTTGCATAGCAACCTCTGCCATTAGTGTGTGAATGGTTGTCAATGTGTAGGTGTGACTTGTGGTGTAAAAGCGCTTTAAGTAGTCAGAAGACTAGATAACAACTACATAAGTTAATTTATCAGATTTTCTGCCAAATATAACTCAAAGAAACTGAGTCTGAATTTCACAAAAACACAAAGTTAAAGAGATCTAGATCACCTTCAGGGTTCTGCAGTAAGTAAATAAAGAATTTTCAGTTTTTCATCAAAAGTCTCAGACTATAAAAAAAAAAAAACTGGAGCGAGGAGAACAACAAACAGATGGCAATAAACCAAGACGGGAAATAATTTATCACACATTGTTTCAGTCAGTTGTACTGATTCAGAACAAGAGATACTAAATGCTAATTTCACAATTTCTACACTGAAATATAGAATGTGTGTATTATATATATATTAACTAAAGTATGCACCAATAATTCTGCTTGTGCACACACAAGACAAACGATGAACATATGAAAAAACTTCAGCTTTGACCAACTTGGTAAGTAAGCACAACAACAACAACACTAAGCATCAAAACATGAGGAAAGACTTAAGCGGTCTTTATTTTTAACAGCTGCTCGCTCGCTCAGTTTGACAAACAAGAAACCAACACTAAAGAGAGTTTTAATTAAGGCAAACCTCAGTCTGTCTTGTCTGATAACTGACTTGTTTTTTTTTTGGTTTTTTTACTGACAAGTGAGATAAAAGATTTGCATATTGTGCCTTCAGCGTTGATCATTCCACGCTTGACGACAAAAGTGGCCCTCTACATGCGAGCATTCAAAGCAGTTGGGTGTAACCAAACTAATTACACATGTAATATATATGTAAATATATATGAAACCAAAACACAAGAGTTCAAGTTAAGGATCGTGTCAGATAATGTTTTAAGACATTATTCTGCTAGCCTTGTGATGCGTCTTCAAAGTAGAGAGCAAACAAAGTGCACTGACTGTGTGTCAGTGTGTTTACTGAGCAGCTGAGTCATTTCAGTTCACCACATTCATTCCACAAATTCCCTCACACTCACACACACACAGACAGACACACACACACACACACACACACACACACACACACACACACACACAATCCTGCAATTCAGTGCTGGAGGACAGAGACTTACATTTCACAGTAAAGATGAAAGATTTGCATATTCACAACGATTCACTATCTCTACCCACGTAAAGGCGGAAACCTGCACATTTCAACACCTGCAGAACCTCTGGCAACAGCTCCACGAGTTTAACTGAATACTGTAGTTGTCCAAAGTGTTATAATCTTTGCAAGCTCCTTTTTTACTAAACATCAGAGCACATGACAAACTTTATTGAAATGGAAACAAACTTCTGACAACTTGCTCAAAGAAGACAGAAGGACAATTTATTCACTTTCAATCTTTGGATATGCACCCTCCAAAAGAAAATGATCTGACTTTTCATGCAATCAACATTTTACTACTGTCAACATTTTCTGGATTTCAGCTGTTGTTTATATACATATATATATATATATATATATATATATATATATATCCATATATATATCCAAGACAGAGAGAGAAAACATACACAGCAGAGAAGACCGAAAAAAGCAACAATAAAATGCATGCAAGTCTCCCCTAGTACAGTCTACCACACACCACAGCAACACAGTCGTTAAGCGTCATTGTTAGCTTGACGACGGTTGCTATGCGGGCTAGATTTTTTTTTTTTCTAAACTGTATGAAACTGTCCCATGAAAATGTGACTCTAAGTTTAACCAAACAGGGTGGGGGGGGTTAAAAAATGGGAGTAAGCGAAATTATATTGAAAGTAAAAAAACAACTCACCAGACGGATGACAGCGTTAAGACGACGTGTGTGGAGTCAACAAAAGATGTCAGGCGGCAGTAGAGTATCGGAAAACTTCATTATTAAACACACAGGTTGTGGTGACTTAACTAATTGATGTCTAAACAAACAAATATCAAGCATGGCGCGGATTTTCTTCTTCACTAATTAACCCGAAAAACTGCTCATCGTTATGAGCTGAATACTGCAACCTGTGGTCACAATCCGAATGCAATAAGTAACAACAGTTTTATTTATTCATTTTCTACTACTTATCAAATAGTGTTAAAGAGTCCTCTGATAAAGAATTGCAAAATGAGAAAAGATAACAGGTCTTAAAGTTTTTAACAGTTGTTGGCTCGCTTTATCTACGAGAAAAAAATAGAACATAAATGGGGAGTTTTTGTTATGGCAAATGCCAAAATCTCTCCTGTCTGATAATGTTGTGTTAAGACTCGTTGTTATAAAAAATATCTGAGATTTAGGGAACAATATATTTGCATATTGTACCTGAGCTTTTTTTCCCCAACATATATTTATGTTAAATGTTTTAATCAATTAAATCACTGGGGATATTGCATTTCATCTGTTAAGTTTAAAAATTAAAAATAAAAAAGTATTATTTTTCTTATTTAAGATGGATAGCCCAAAGCTGTTTTGCATGTAATCGTCAGAGCTAGGATACAAAGCTCTAATGCCGTTGTTCTCAACTAGTCAAGCCCCAGGACGCACCACCAACTCCTCAAAAAAATGGTACCCAAGTTTCTGTATTTTTTTTTCAAACAATCCGAATTTTGAAGTGAAATATCAGTTTTAAACTCAAGATGTTTAAAAAAAATGGCTTTGCAACTCACTTTTGGGTTCAGAACTTCCAGTTGAGAACCACTGCTCTTAAAGTAATAAACCAGATAGATTGTAGATTCTGAGTCCTGTGAGCTGTATGACATACTTTAAACCAGTCAAAAGTATCCTATACTATTCTGACTAAGCAAAACAGCATTTTCACAGAAGTGTTGCATAGAGAAAGATCAGAAGTCGTATTTCAAATGTGACCATTCTACATTGTCATTAATTTTAGCCTACTTGCAATATATGAGAAAAGTAATTATAACCCATCCAGAGAAATGTAACCACAGCTGTACGCATGCGCACTAACACCTTCCGTATCCAGAGGCGCTTGCGCGTCCACATACCCAGCATGTGAGAAGGAGGAAATCAGTCTGTCTGTCTTGGCGACACATGCACACACTATCTTCGACTCATACTATCAAGAGGACTAGCTGTCGGACACACAATCATTGCGGGGCTGTTGAGTACTGACCGTCCTTCAGTCTCAGGGGAGACAAACAGAGAGGGGGCGTTACCTTGTTGTACTTCTACTGGCAACCGTTTAACCATGCTACATGCATTTAGCAGCGCGCGAGCTCCTGAAACTATTGCGTCATCAGAAGTTTTTAGTGAAATATCTTTGTTGGACTTACCAGCAGATCCACCGGCGATTATCTGATGAGAAGCTTCTCTGAGCATGCTCTTTGGCTTTGTGGCTGTCATGTTGAGTGTTTCCTGTCAAAGCTGAAGTACGGGACAAAACTGTTAGAAGAAGTTACAAACTGTAGCCGAGTTTAAAGTAGCACGTGCGCGAGCTCGTCCTTGTCAAGCACTTGAGAACAGCACACCTACCTGACCGGTTCCGGTTGACTGATGAGGCTGTCAGGGTGGTATCTTGTATCGCTTGCGTCTTCAGTTCAGGCAGACCACGCCACTGGAGAAAACGGAGCAGTGAGATCTCTCCGAGTACACACACATACACACACACACACACACACACAGGCTAGGCTAACATGGAATCAATTACCACAACAGAACTGCCTGTTCTTCTCACCCTCCTTTTAGCCTCAAAGCCAAAAACGGTTTCAGTATTGCAAAATTTAGAAAAAATAAATAATGGATGAACCGTGACCCACTTCTTCTGATCAATATATCAATATGTTAAACAATCACATGATGAGCACAAAGGTCGTTATGGCATTTAAGTGTATATTGAGTTCAACTTTGACCTTGACCTCATGTACTTTGTATTTATTGGATGTTTTAAAGTTTTTACTTTAAAAACTCTTTACTTTATTGTGAAAATGGCAAACCTTCCATGTGGGCTTCATTTGAACTACTGTATACTAAAGGTGTAGTAAAGGGGGGTTAAATGGGATTATGCATGTTTTAGCAGGTTCCAGCATGACAACACTGCACCCAAATCCACAGAGAAAAACTCAGTATGTAGAATATACTGTACATTCTAATTCCAATTATGTGTTTAACATGTGCAAAGTAATGTTATTTGTTTATTTTGTAATCATGAAAGAAAAGGTCCACTGTGACATTGTTAAATTTATTTTTGTCTGTCACAGTTTAATACCTGAAGACATCCTGCTTCTAATTATACAAAAAAAGCTTGATGCTCTGATGATCTTAAATATGGTTTATATGAAAATATTATTTCTCCAAACTAATAAAAACTAAACTAACTGTCCACATAAAGATGTTTTTATGACAACATATGATATGAGATATCCCCCACACAAGCCTGGTCTAATATTGCCTATCCACAGCAAGTATTCAGAAGAAGTCTCAAATATTGACATGTAAAACAAACATGTAAGTTGTATGTAAAGACACTCTGGTTTAACAGAGACAAACAGTAGGCTGCTCTCAAGCACACTTCGTCTAATGCAACATGAACGTCATGTTTTTGACAATTTGCTCCTTTTTCAGAGATCAAATGTTTCATTAGATCGCACAGTTATGAAGTAGTAATGTCACTTGTGTTAGCTAGAATGGCTCAACCCAGTCAATATTTAATCATGTCCTTAAACCTCCTGTACTTTGTCATGTGACATCACAGACCTGCGTCTCAAATGTGATGTTTCAGAGGCTTCTCTTTAAAAGTGAGCTAAAATGCTACATCACCACAGGAGGTGGAACAAAACAGTTAACAAGAGGATTGAAGGGGCCTCTCACCCACAGTAAAACATTACAAGACTAAACTTATGTAAGAGTTCGCATGATGAGCTGTGGGCAGTTACAGTTACCCTATAGATACATATGGTTTATGCTATTTGCACTATTTGCTACACTACAACGCACTACCTCACTTTTTAACTTAATCTGTACTCTGTTTATATTGTTAATACTTTAATTTATCCACATACTACCTCCATGGTGAAATACTCACAAGTGCCCTTGTCTGTCGATTGTCTGTCGTTCGTTATTTGTTATCCCAAATGTCTGTAGTTAAGTTATTTGTTTTATAGTATTGTTTTTTATTGCTACTATTCTTAGTGCTCTTTTTATGCACTGCAGGTTTGCACTGCGGGTTGGGGGATTGCAATTTCATCTGTGCTGTATGTTTAAAATGGAGCATATTTGACAAATAAAGAACCTTGAACCTTGAACATATGGTTATGTATGCTGCTAAAATGTGATCAACTTGTTAGAGCCGTCTCTACCTGCACAACCTCCAGCAGTAAAATGTTGCCCTCCTGTTTATGCACATGTAATTATCGCCCAATGGCGTACATCAATATGGTTGTATAATATGTCGATCGACAAAGCGCTCTGAACGTAGAGCTGCTGGCAAACGAGTTGATCTAGTTTTGATATGTGGAAGTTATAGTTGCTGATATTTCAACATCTTTTTAAATATTGTTAGTCTAATTATTAGACTATTGAAAACCAGAACAATCGGACTCTTTCACTTAAAGGTGCACTATTTAGTTTTGTTAGAAAATGGTGAAAGTTTGAGAGATGCACAGATTCTGTTGTATATGTTTATAATTCTGTACACAAACTATCCTCAGAGGAAAATTTGGTCCCTGTAACACTGAAGATAAAATGCTATACGAGAAGTTATGGTGGACGACCACAACAGTGAGACCATATCTCTCCTGGTCGCTTTTTAGCTCCAGGGTCAGGGACCCTTTTTTTTGTTTGAGTAAAGTTTGTGTATTTAGTTCAGAAAATAGCAAAGAATTGTTTCTACTTCTCAAACTTTTAAATGTCACTTCCAGATCTCCACAGCGCACCTTTAATGTGCCAAACATTGAAAATCATTTTTACTATATTTACTGTACGCAGCCAATCACCCTGATGAAGGCCACAAGCTTCGGCCTAATGTGTTAATAAAGTTCATCTTCATACTTCAAGTGTTGCTGGAGCTTTTTGACCTCTTCAAGCCTTCACTCTTCTTACACCTTGTTAGTTTGTGAAGTTGTGCTATAAAATGTCACTCAGCTTCTTCAGATTAATCAAATACATCGCTGGTTTCAGCTTGAAAATAAAGTATCACAATGAAATAAATCTGAAAAGGGAAAGATGAATGTTATTTTGTTTTTTTAATATAGAAACTATCAGATACTTAGGAGAGACAACAGAGGACTTTTTATGATTTAAAATCAGCTTTAGACTACGCACACACACACACACACACACACACACACTCACACACTATTACAGTTAAACATTGTTTTTTTAAATTGTGCCACAGAAATAAATCACAAAGCTCACACTGACACAGCCAGCCTTTAAAATATTACTTTACAGTAAGGCAAACAAAATGCTCTTCTGTCCAACAACACTGCAATATTTCACTTTAAATTCTATTGGATTTATTAAGTGAAATTGCAGTGTGGAAAAATTGTAGAAGTTATTTTGTGTCTTGATTGGGAACGAAGGCATGCAGAAAGTCTGCAGCAGGCCTTATAATGAGCATTTCATTTAGTATAAGAGCAGCTATGGAACAACAGGAGCTTCAGACGAGCTATTAAAATCAGGGATTTACAGCTTCTATTTGGCAGGAAAATGCCATTACCACTTTGACCCCCTTGAACAAGAAAAAGCAGAACAGCTTCTCCTGCTGCAGCTCTCCTCCTCCTCCTCCTCCTCCTCCAGTAAAACATGCACGGTGTGCACGAGCAGCACAGAGAGCCTGTAGTGTATAGATGTGTTGAATATAGAAGAGAGGGAGTTAATGTAATGAAGGGAGTAGAAACTGTGTTTCCAAGACAGGCTTGGACTTTAATATGACTTTAGCTACTTTTGCTTGGAGCCTTTGTGTGTTTCAGAGATCAATGGTTGACAAAGTGGGGTTGGGCCCCTCCCCAGTGGGTTGTGAGACACCAACAGGGGGGTTACGGGATGCCTTCCAAAAAAATTAGGACAGAGACAGAACACCAGCCACACTCACACCTTTGGGCAATGTATTTACAATATATACAATATACTTCTAGTTTAAAAATTAAAATCACCCATAATGCAGTCTGGCTCCTTGCAGGGTGAGGTGGGCCAAAGATTCTGTGAAAACATCAATAGTAAACTAGCAGCAATGGTTTACTATTGGCTGATGGTTTTCTTATGAAGTCCAGAGAGGAAAACAAAGTCTGCTGATCCATTTATATGTCGGATTAAAAAACAACAACAGTGTGTTCAACTTTAAAAAAGGCTTTAAAAAAGAGAACCGAACCTTTAAATGTCCCTCAAAGTGTAATCCAGTTTTCAAAAGACAGTCAATGAAAGTATTTGTCAACAAACAAACCAAGATTGTACCGTTTTATTTATTATCACTCACATACAGGCAACACAAAAAAAAAGACACCACTTTCTGGTACGTATACGACATCCAAACATACTCTTAAATTACTCTGCTTCATAGAGGAAACGGCAGATTTGTATCAAACCTAAGAGGAGGCACAAAGAAAAAAATAATGGACATGAAATAAATAACTAATATGGACAAAAGCAAGACAGTGGTTTGATCCAACAAAGTTCAAGTCATTGAAACATTTCGCTCGCTCGCTCTTTTTTCTTTTTGTCCCCTCATTTTATTAACAATAAAAAATGATTCAGAGAGCGTGTTGTTCAGAAATTAAACAAAGAAATTAAAACTAACAGGTTACATTGGTGAAATGCTGAGGCCTTATTCTTATAGTCCTTCAGGAATTATTTATGTCTATATCCCGCAGGCCTAAGATTGTTTATCTACTGTATGAAGGAGATTTGGGTCATACTGTTCACATACTTCACTTTTGATTGGCCAGATTTGGGCTCCATACAAGAGCTAAATCTGAACAGGATCACACAAGTTTCTGTAATATTGCCTTAATATTTAACCTAACCCCTATTTTATTGGAAAAAATAAACAAATGACGTTAAAAATGGAAACAATAAGGTGATTAACAGATTAAAAAATACCTTGGTTAAATCCTGGGCGAAGTTGGGCTCTAAAAACCAGCGACAAACCTCATTTCCTGACATTATATGGACAATGAAATGTATCAATTATCAAAGGAAATAATCATCAGACTTTTTCTATGATGAAACAAGAGTAAGGCCTCGTGTCCACCTGTGCACTTGGGACCTCTTGTATGAAAAGTTTGTGTGCTGAGAAGAAAAGCGCTTCACGTCTGTTGACAGCAGCCGCTGTATGACCGACATTCTTTTTCCTGCATTTTTTATTTTAGGTTGTTTATTTTCCACTCACATTGAGGAAAGAGGATGTGGGAACAAGACACTGTAGGCGGCAAAACTACAGGGAACATCATGCTGTCAGGGCTTTTAAAAAAAAAGCACTCGAATGGCCGTACAAAAAAGGCGGTGTGCTTTGAAAAAAGAAGCTGCGGAGAACGCTTTCTTATTCTTGAAAACAATCAAACAGTGAGCGGACACGGGGCCTTAGACACATCTCCAAATTAGAGTCCTTACTAAAAACCTTAAAAAACTGAACACACGCCATATTAGTCCCTTTCTAATTGCACAGTACGGTTGATGAATTGCACTGTCCAGTCAGAGTGATCACTGCTGGTTAACACACAGTGACAGGCAACACTGTTCCAGTGAGACCCGTTTGTCAGAAGGTAAACGCACGAGGGGAATGAATCTGACGTCTCAGCAAACTGTAAAAACACGTCGATTTGACTAAAAGGCATCTCTCTGCAGGTTAAAACAAGTCCTCCTTAGACAACTGCCGTCTTTAAAAAATGAATTCCAACGTCCAATTTCAACAAGAAACAAGAGCATGATCTTACATCTAAATCAAGCAGAGTTCAAATACTCTTTTGTTGTAGAAATAAATAGTCTAACAAGACCAAATCTGACTTTTCTAAATCTAAATGTTCATTTGAAAAAGACTAATGTCCAAGTACCGGCTCTGTCAAAATGTAAAACCCAGCCACACTCCATGTGTGAAGCAGCCTGAAGCCCCCCTGTAGTTCAACAGTCTGTGTTGGTCTTCACAGTAGTGTGGGGCCCTTGGTGGTATAGTTCATGGCGGGAAAGTGTCGGCTGTCTCCGTCCCAGTGGCCGGGCGGTTGGTGTTGTGCGGCAGACGGGAGGTTTGGGTTCCAGTGGTTCATGTAGCTGGCCATAAGCAGAGTCACCTCCAGGATCTGAGACAGGGTCAGAGCGAGAGTAATGGCTTTAACACGACGAGTTGATCGGGTTTCATTTGATCACAGGGAGCAGAGAGGCCGAGAGAAAACCTGAGACACAAATTGATCTCCTATTGAGAGGTAAGCTGCTCTCATTAACTTCAGCCACAGCAGAAATCTGAGTCTGTGTTAAAGCTCCGTCGAGATTCTGCACATAAATTATTAGAGAAACAGTCTGTTTTCTCCGTTAGCTCCGGGCTTTATAAAAACAGGTAAAAATGAATCAATCTCACAACTTCAACATAAATCCACGTCAAGCACATTTAAGTGATTTCTGATGGTCCCCTGCTTCTTTGAAAGGCGTAGCCCCAAAGCAAAAATCCTTCATCTGTAGCAGTTTAAAGCCTGTAAAAACGTTGACCAACGTCTGGCGACGAGGTGAGATCCGCTTCTGCACCAATGGCGCTCGCGCATGTAAGTGGTTTTTGGGAATGTTCGCGTAGAAACAATGAAAGTGAACATTTGTGCAGGGATAAATATTAAAGCTACCTTAGGTTTAGCCATCGCAAAGACCAGCTTCTCCACGCTTTTCTTGCCTCCTCCCGGCTCCCTCTGCTGGCTCGTGACCACCATGAAATCGTCACGACATCCACCAAAGGTGACCACACACTGGTAGGGGTATGTGAGCAGCGTGTGCTGAGGAAAAGAAGGCACAGAGTGTGAAGAGAAAGTAAAGCAAATAAGAGCACGAGCAAGGCGTTATTACCGATGTTAAAATAGAGCACAGAATGCATTCAAGAAATCTTTTTTTTTTTTTAAAGGAACAAATGAAGCGTGAAGAACCTTGATAGAAGACTTTTTTTTACAACTTTGACTCTACCTTTCTGAAAGCACACGAGCAGACTCCAGACAGACCGATAATGAAAAAGATCAACACGGGCTCAAGCTCAAGCTAACATCAACACATGTTGAAACTGTCGAGGTCAAGACAGTCGGGCTCGGAGGCTGGCCATTTTATTTTCCTGTGGATTTCTGGTGTTTAAAGATTATTCCTGACCAGAAGATCAACAAAGCTCTGCAGCTGTGGTTTGGCCAGCTGAGCAAGTGGAGTTTAAAGACTTCCCCACTTTTTGAGAATGAACTGAAACAAATCTATACAGAAACACAATTCTGACATGTTCAAAAAGTCATTAGTACTTTATTCTCTTTTTCTTTGTTATATGCACCGGAGGAAAGTGATTCACATTGTACTCAACACTCTTACTTCCTTCACAGACGAGACATTACATCTCAGGTCTGCTGTTTCTTCTACTGTCCTCTTCTGAATACGCTTTGAATATTTCTGACAAAATAAAGGATCATGTTTTACAACCTCGCTCCCAGAAACCCTTCCACATCGAAAGATTAATAACCTGCTTTAAAAAAAAGATCTCAGTTTCAGAGATAAGTTGTGACACAAACGAAAAAAAGAAAACTATCTGAAAGCCGCACAGTTCTCATCGGAAAGTGTGTTTACATATATTGAATAACCTCACAGGATATGAATGCTTGCTTTACAGTGAACGTCCCGTCAGTAAATCAAGTAGTAAGATAAGAGCTTGAGCAGATAAGACGACTTTTACTGGAGTTTGGCAGCAACATTAATCATAAAAACACTTTTGACATCATGTATGAAATAAAACAGGCAGAGAGAGAACTTTGATTTCTTTAACTTTATGTAAATGTCGCTGATGATCCTAAAGGCAGCGTTTCTAATCGAACAGTATCGGATTTTTATTTAAGAAAAAGAGACGTAGCACTTTAATACTTCACCTTCACATTTTGAAACTCACCATTGTATAGTCCAACACACACAGTCCATCTTCATTGACTGCGAGCCACACCTGGCTGTGCTCGACAGGGGAGGGCGGGACAGGCTGTGGACAGATAAATAAAGAAAGGTCAAGTTTCAGGTGTAATCTGTCCTCGTAAAGGTCACGGCTTCCTCTCTGGGTCTTCTTCAGAGACTCGGACTGGTCTGAGCTGTGCTTAAAAGCGTGATGGATGACTGTGTTTAAAGTCCAACACAACAGAAAAAGTCTATTCTTACTCTTGATGAAAGGTTTGTGAAGAGAGGCTGTTTTTTTTTTTAGAAAGACTTCAAGCCACAGACAGACAAAGAGACAAGGACTGATGTCAGCTTTTCCCTCACCTTGGCACTGAAGAGTTTGGCTCCAAACAGCGGCCATTTCCGAGCCACAGTTAGGTATATTCTCACACACTCGGATGCACTGCACCCACGTAGCATAGACCACTTAGTGGTCAGACGCTCAGTAAGATCTCTGAAGGGGAAATGGGGCATTTGTTAAAAGCTACTTCAAAACAGAACTAGTCTTTCCTCATATTTATCAACTTTTATCAACGTGAAGCTATTTTTTTTTTCATCAGATTTTTTTGAAATATATACCGTAAATTCCGGACTATAAGCCGCTACTTTTTTCTCACACTTCGAGCACTGCGGCTTCTACTCCGGTGCGGCTAATGCATGGATTTTTTATGGGGGACAATGAGCTTCTGCCGCAAAAACATTTGACTTCGTCACGTCGGATCTTAATATCAGTCATTTTGCGCTTCATGCACGCACCCTCATGATGGAAAACACACGGAGAAATACATATGATGTAGCTTTCAAGTTAAAGGCGATCGACCTGGCTGTCAAAGAAGCTAACAGAGCTGCTGCACGTTAAGATGACACTGACAGCGACAACAGAGACTGAGGAAGTGAGTAATGAAGTCATTCTGAGGCAGTGAATGGATGGACTTTTTCTTGTGAAATGTATTACGGTCATCTTTTTCATCAGCCGTGTTACAGACACCGTCGGCTAGGCTTCGTATTGTAACGGTTCATGTTGTAAAGTCAGTAGTTGATAATGTGTTCATAATTCCGATTATGTGGAGAGTCAGTGAATGCACCAGCGAGAACGTGTTGAGTGGCTGTATGAGAGAACGCTGGGGGAGAGAGTTGGATTGTTACGGCAAGTTATGTGTTGCTCTCTGCTGTAAACGGCGTGGTCACGGCCGACAGTGATCGGGTTATTAAGTTATTATTTGAACGCTCTCGTCGTCCTTTAACGTCCGTATGGACGCTACAGTATTTGCGGATGTTACCGGTAGCCTACGTCTGTGTAAATAGCTCTTGTTATAGCGTGGACACCTGCGGCTTATAATCAAGTGCGGCTTATATATGTACAAATACATTTATTTACTTATTTTTAGCCGCTGCGGCTTATATCCAGGTGCGCTCAATAGTACGGAATTTACGGTATATAAAGGTCATTACGCAACCTTGAAACAATGAAGTTTAGGTCAGTTTGTCCCTGGTGTTTGCATGCACTGGGACAACAGTAGTGTTTGTGTACCTGAGCTGCTCTGAGCTGCAGTCCTGTTTGTAGCGCTTGGGGTAAAAGCGCTCCAACGCCTGCAGGAGGATCAGCTGAGATTTAGGCTGAGGAGAGCCGGCAGGAGAGGAGCCGGCTGGTTTCTCCAGATCGCCATGTTCAACCTGGATTGAAAAAAAAAAAGAAAAGAAGAGAATAAAGCAGCTAAAAGGAGAAGATTCATTTGAAACACAGAAATTCTTAACATGTCAAAAACAAGCCTTTATAGTATGCACATGTAATATGATGTTTACACACCTGGGCCATGAGTGCAGCCACTTCAAGAGCCAGCTCTTTGTTCACAGGGAAGTGGCCTTGCTGAACTTCATCATTCACCTGGTACGCCAGCAGGAGGCGCTCCCGCTCCGTCTCTCCTTTCACTTGAGATCTAAAACACAACCTGCATGTGCAGAGAGACGCACAGCCTTGTCATCGAACCTTTAAAAGGTAGGGGTTTTGAAAGTTTGGCTTCATTTCGAAGATCAAACCTGATGCAGCAAAAGTGTGTGTGTGTGTGTGTGTGTGTGTGTGTGTGTGTGTGTGTGTATGTGTTTCATAGTAGCTTCTATAATTCAGGAGCTTGTGTGTGAGAGAGCTGTTTTAAGAGAGATTCTACCTGTTTTTGTACGTTAGACGGACAATCCTCGTCCCCTCATTTTTCCCGGGATGCAGTTCCTTTAGGGCCTGCTCCCATTTGGAAATGACATCACAGATCTGGTGAAAGGGACACAAAATCAGCCTCCAACGAGACAAAATATGGAAACTTGGTTCTGCCAGCAGGTGGCAGTCTACGTTTTCCAGGCACAAACGTGGTCACACTTTTTAGAGCTTAGCACCACTTTTATCATCATCATCATTGAGTAGTAATAAGTCAGTGATGAAAGCCGCAGGAACATGACCACATTAAAAAAGTCACAAAAGGCTTGAACAGTTTTTCAAAATCATCCATTACTGCCTTCTTCAGTTTGTCTTAAATAATATGAACTTTGAGGGAGCTGTGCTAATATATACTCCATCAAAGTCTCTGTAGTTTGTGGAGGGTTTCTCCCCCCCCCCCTCACCTTGGCAGACGGCTGCAGGCAGTGCTCCAGGTCTTTCCCTGATGGATCATCAGTGAAGAGAGTGAAGCCGGACAGCTGAGGCTTCCTCACACAAATCCTCTGATTCAGAGTGTTGAGGAACTCCTCCACCGTGGTGGAGCCGTCGAAACCCACCACCTTTGAGACCAAAGCATGGATAAATCTCAAATTCGGTCGTTATGGACACATTGATGGACTGGGAGAGTGAGCGTTACCTGGTAGGTGTTGTTCATGAAGTGCACTGGGATGCTGAAAGGCAGCGAGTGGTGGTAGGGGTTCCTCAGCAGGATGGAGACAATCTCCATGCGTGAAGGTTTGGCCTCCCGCTCTCCATTCTGCAGAGTTCGCTCCAAAGACCTTTGACAGTACACTGCATACTTCCCAACCTCACTTCTGTAGAAAAGAGGGATAGAAACTTCAGAAACGCACAAAGAACAAAAAAATGTACGACCTTAGTTTGCCTTCCGTGTGTCATAATGAACTTTACCTTGGGTCGGCATTGCGCTGCAGGTATTGTCTCAGGTACCAAAGGAAATGTTGCTGAGGAAGGAACAGAGCGACACACAGAGACAACAGCTGCCAGCACTGCAGGAAGAGGTAGTGACAGGAGAAACACGTTAATTTCATTTGCTCATGCTTTCTATCTGTATGCAGTCGTTTTTCAGCTTAGAACATAAACTCCACTGATAACTTTATTTCTGTGGACTTTACAGAAGACTAAAAGTGACTTATTCTGCTTTCTGTTGTACCACTTTGCCCCTCCCATCTATCTGTTTTGTCTTCAAAAAGCACAACGCTCACCTGTGTCAGGGAGTAGTTGTGTGGCGTCCGGCTGCTGGTCTGCTTGATCAGCTGACAGTACATTTCATTCTGCAGCTCGGGGTGGGTCAGGCAAACTTGCAAAGCATTCTGGGCCAGCGAGGTGTGGTAATCGACGGATGGGGACTCAACCAGCACGTTTATGAAGAGCTGACAGGACTACAGAGAGAGAGAGACAAAACTTTATTAATTCCACTGTATGACCAGCAGGTGGCGACATAAACGTACAAGAAGAGAAAAAGTACTGGAAGCACAATATTTTCATGAGCAGCAACAATTAGCTTATTGTTATTCCTTTAGGGGATCATTTAAACTCCTTCTCCCCTCAACATTCACATGAAAAGAATAATACCACTCCGAGGTCTTTGTGGTAAATGCAAAGCTCGAGATCAGAGGTGATTAGCCTAGCTTAGCATTTAGGAAGAGGAGGAAATAGCTTTTCTGGCTCTGTAGAGAGCTGTACAATATGATTTGGTATGCTTCATCTGCAACAGACATATGTGATAATATTCCGGGTATAAGGGTAGAACAAAAATATAATGGCACGAGGTCAGAAAGAGCTCAAATATGTGCCATTATTTTTGAAGCATCCTTTGTTCTCGTCCACATGGACGGATAAAGACAAAGAGCAGATTGTCAGATTCATTAAAACTTCAAAGGCACAAAGCTGAGTGGAGACTTGAAAAAAAAAAATGTCCCTGCCATTCTTTTTGTGTCTTTGTGTGTGTGTGTGTGTGTGTGTGTGTGTGTTTGGACTGTTTTGTAAGGCTGGCTGGTCAAAGGGAGAGCCGAGCCATTCAACTTTCACTCCTGATGACTGCAGTGGATGGGGCTGTGAAGCATAAGGAGGGGGCTACTAGCTGATGGCTGCAGAGCTGAAAAGACAGGAAAAGGATCTTCCTACAAGGTTCCTGTTTTCTCGTCCTCCTTCCATATCCATTGCTGCCACTATGTGCAGGCCCTGACCTCCCATGTCTCCTCTTTAAAGGGGCTCCTTTCACACCAGACGAACGGTTAGCCTCAATCAGAGCAGATAATCAAGGACATTATCTCTCTTCCACACTTTTAATGAGCTGGGGGCCCCCGTCCTCGAGCCTTTGATCTGAAGGGAGGAGAAGAGGAGAGCCACAGAGTGCATCCGAGGAGTAGGAGGGGGGGGGATAATGGGGGCTATGGCAGGGGCAAACTGGAGTAGGATGGATGATGCCTTGAACAGACCCTCCAGAGAGAAAAGGATGAAAGGCAGAGGAGAAAAAAGAGTGGACGCGACAGACAGAGAGGTGAGAGGTGGAGAGGCTGACCTTGAAAAGCTTGAGAGCTTCAGTCTGCAGAGCTTCTGAGGGCAGCGTGGTGAGAGGCGAGCGCAGACCCTCCTTACTGAAACTCAGGGCCTCGCTCTTCCACAAGGCAGAGTCTGGGAAAAGAAAGACGAGCACACACACACATAAACACACAAACCCACACAAGCACATGCACACACAAACATCAAGATTAAGTTTCAAAGATGTAATGACTCAACAGCTGACGAAAAACTCACACACAGAGCTCCAGTTGTAAACACTGTCTGCAGCGTGGATTAAGGTGGTCAGACAACCGGGATCAAAATAACATTTAGAAAGCTACCGAGTACACTCGTATCCACTTATAGAGGGCCTGACAAGCCTTAAGCCTTTCAGTCAAATATACACCAACTGTGTTCATGTGTTACAAATACACCTACAGTGTTGTCAACAAAGAATTAAACAAATCAAATCCAACAATCTTTTTAATATTATGTGGTCCTCTAGAGACTTGATCAGAACAGTCCATCATCATTATCAGGAATATCAAAAGTAGCTGACGGACTGTACAGCTACTCAGCTGAGATATATTCAGAAATTGAGTCCTCATTAGCCAGAATAAAACTGGAAAACTCTCCTGATTCAAGGTGTGATAATACTTTCTAGTCACTTTTTCTGTAATACTTAGAACAAGAGGATAGTTTCGGAAGAATCTACGGTGGCTGAAAAGTGCAAAACAGAATGGTGACCGAAAGATGTTTTAGCCATTCTGTGAAACTTATTTGAACCAGATTAGTTAGTTTTGCTTTTCGTGAGGACGGTTCTCTTTTAATGGACACGTGAGGAAGAATGAACAGAAATACACTTATAGGTCACTTCCAGCTTTTGGTACATTCCCTTTCCGTCAAGATTTGACTTTTTTCTAAATTTGTTTGGAGACTGCTAAAAGTGTTCTGCCTCATGTAAATGTGTTTCTCATCTTGTAAAATGTGTTCTATGCAGAGTAAAAGTGTTTCCAGTTTTGTAGTTTTGTTTCATAAAATGTTTTTCAAAATGTCAATTTGTCGCGAGCTTTGTGAAAGTGTTTCACAATATGTGATTTGGTTTTGCCCTTCCCAGCCACCGTATAAATGACTCAAATCTAACTTCATCTACCTTTTGATGGTTGTTTTCCTTAAAATAAAGGCTTCATAAAAAAAAAAAAAAAAAAAATCACAGCTGATTGTAAATGAGGATGTTACTTTTCTCACCTGGGTCTCCCTCTGAGTCGAGCAGTTTGCCGATGAGCTGCTCGTACTCTGTTCCCACTTTAAAGGTCCCACTGCTGCCTGCTGCCACAGTCAGGTGATAAAACCATGTGTCCTGTGGAGGAATGAGCAGATTGGCTGCTTGAATCTTAAACCAAAGGCTGAATGGCACTTCTATGTTCTATGTTGCTTTTACCTTCTCCTGCTTGGTGCCGATGAGCAGGTATGTTGGACTCTGGTCTCTGGGTTGAACCACTAAAGTGCAGTGTGACGAGAGGAAGCCTCGACTGCCGGCCTCGTAGTCCTCATCTGAATCACATGAGCGATCCACTTCCTGTACAGAAGCCTCCCTCGTCTGCAGCTGGCCCAGAGGCAGCTAAGACAACAGAAATCAGTGAAGAAGAAATCAGAGATTACAGAGGTGAAGACAGAGGCAGGCCCGTAGACTTAGGGCCCATGTATTCACATTCATTTACATCAGATATAAGTAGTGACAAATAAAAGACGTTAAGGTCAAATATCATTACTATTTTAAGCAGTGATTTTGGAGGGGCATCATAAATATTCTGTCTCTTGATGGGGCCTCATAAAAAATTCTCCTTAGGGCCCCATAAATAAAAAAAACTAAATAAACTTCAGAACACTTTCTGATCTGATTGGATACTCTTGGATAACAAATGAAGGTCCCAGGATAGATGAGTTTTTAACCAGTTTGAAGGTGGTTGAAAAAGTTGAAGAACCACAGAACCTGAGCAACTGTTGTGCCTGCCTATCCTTGATCTGTTTAAAAGAAGGTTTTTAAAAAAAAAATTCTAGGTAATCAAACAATCAAAGTAACAACCATGATGAAAATGAAGAGACAAATATGCATTATCAAAATCAGGCAGAAGTGAATGATCACAAAGAATAAGTTGTTGAGGCCATGTTAGGAGAAGAGGGGAACTATGTTCTGTGTACCTTGTCCTCCTGGTTACGATAGTAGTAGAAAACTTTTCCAACCAGAGAACACCACACCAGCTTAGAGTGTCCATGTTTGACCTGAAACAAGAACAATATTCTTATATTATATTGTAATATTAGATCTTTTTTAAACAGACTTACAGATGATCGTTTGGGAATATCAGTATTTGATGCAGAGTGTAAACTCTTTGTGCCTCCACACTCAGATACCTCAGTTATTAACAACCTAGTTTATGCAAAAGAGGTCTTTTCAGAGGTTTTAAAATTATGAATGGGTGATGTCACTGTAGTATGCCATCAACACAAAGCCAGCTGTGCGTCCTTCAAAGAGTTCAGCCGGGTTAACTATGCAGAGAGGTGGGGCTGCCCCCGTCTGAACTGAGATCACGTCACAGGCAGCAGATCAAAGACGGCTCTCAGGGAGGGATTGGTGAGGAGACTCGGGCTCCATCATCCCAGCTTGAGCCTGTCAGTTATCTGTCAGACATCCATCATACACACACACACACCCGTCAGATGTGGAAGTGTCTTCATTTTAGCCACAGACAAACTCTGGCTAAAGAAAGGCAGGGAGGAGAAGAGCGGTGATTGAACAGAAGTGGATGTCAGCATTCCAGCAGGGCCTTTCAGCCGTGTCCCAACGTGAAGGAGGTTTTCAAGAATCTGCCCTTAAGAGTGCTCTGCCAACCCGCCACAACCCCCCCGACCTCAGTGACAGACACTTCCATATCCGTCTTAAAGATGACGTCAGGCCTGAAAAGGAGTTATTTCTGGCATCCTCTTCAGGGAGAGACACCGGCTAATCTTTCAACTTTCAAAGTAAGAGAGGAAGGGAACTAAGAGATCAGGAGAAAAAACTGAATTATGTTTACATTTTCTACTCAGAATAAAACCAATAAAAAAACAATAATAAAAACACAGAGTTACTTAAACTGTGTAAACATGAACCTCTAGTCAGTAACAAACTAGCTTAGCTTAGCTTCACCTATCCTAATGACCTGAAACAGCTGTCACGCTGTAGGATAATGAAAAGCAACAACTCTTGCTCTTTCCCTGATTGATATTGCATGTCATCACTTCTTGTCTCCTGACCTTTGTAAGCCATCCTCTCGTGGTGGGCTTAGTGCTTGTCTCCATGGTGACCTGGCTGCTGGCCTGGACTTTGAGTATGTTCTGCAGAACCCTGATCCACTCCTCCAGGATGTTGGGTGAATCTGCGGTCAGATAGAAGGTCTTTTTCTCCGTAATCAACTGATTAGACAAAAAAGGGGGAGAAATATGGGAGAAATGTTAAGCCGAGCGGACTGAGATAGCATCGTGGTGTCAGGGGAGATCAGAATCAGCTTCTGAACATTCCAGGACAACGTTACACCTGATGTCATTTGAAGCTGCTTCTCTGGTATGTAGTAGTAAAGCTGGACTGTGATGCAGCACTATAATAAGTGTGTGTCTAACTGCATGTCGTCTCTAACAACTGTCTTTGGATGAGTGTATTTATCTTATAATGAAATCACTGATCAATGAAAGTCAATCATTGAAATTCATTGCATAACCTGTAGAAGAAAGTAGTGCAGCAAAAAATTAAACCTTCATTGTCTTAGTGCACTGTTCAGATCCTGTGCTCAAGATATAATAATAATAATAATAATAATAATAAGATATAATATATATTTTTAATTGTACAGCGTAGAAGGATATATTACTCAGATTTTGCATAGTTTTTTTAATTAGAAATATGTGCGGGCGCCAGTGGTCTGGTAGTTGCTGCACAGGGCTTATGTGCGGCCTAAGATCGAGTTTCGTTATCATGTCAAATTCCTCGTATATAAACCTACAAGGCCATAAACCTAAAGTCTTCATGAATTAAAAAAGGTTTTCTACTTACTTGAAACGTCTGCGCTCCTTCCCCACGAACAATACAGCAGGACGAATTCAGCTCAATCTGACCCTGAGGTTTCCTGATCACGTCACTCTGCAGACAAACATAAACAACATCATTTATGTTGCTTGTAATAATCATCATTTGTACAAAAAACACATGTATACAGTATTTACCGCTGTCCAAAATTATATTTCAGTCCAGAGAAGAAATTTGTAATTGGAGGAATTCTAGATGGGTATATGTACTATTGATCAACATTGACAAACTTTCTAGTGGAGAGTTGTTGGGATGGTTCTGGGTTAGGCTGGAGGTTTCAGCTGCAGCCATCCTCCATGCAAACAGACGTGATTTTAAAATATTCCTGCAATGTTTTCAGTGCAGATAGTAAAACCTTAGAAGGAAGCAGACAGGCAAGCTCGTAGAGAGGAACACTCACAGGAGATTTGTAGTACAGGATCTCTCCATTCCTCAGGATGAACCAGCGACGCTTCCAGGCTTTAACCTGACTGCCCATTTTCAGCAGGTAGCCAGACTTCTCCAGCATCTCCTACAGAAACAAACAGCACAGGAATCCAGGTCAAAACTGTCCAGTCATACTCTGTTTGATTGACTTTAACAACTTCTTCAGCTCTTAGATTTTGCATTTTTGTTTCTGGACTGACCATTTGTTGGTATTTTAACTTTAAGTCTTCACTTACAGGCCCAGTGCTCTCACAGGAATAGGAGGAGGTTCGTTGGACTTTATGTTCTGGTTCTGAGTAGTCACTGTCCAGTGAGTAGGCATCAGGAGGAATGGCATAATCACTCTCAGAGCTGATGGAGGACATGGAAACACCTGGAAATAGGAGAAACAATCACTTGTATTTTGAAGCTCATTGGAAAATAAGTCTGATAAAAAATGTGTTTAAAATCGTGGGGTTATGTTAAATGTTTTGGCAAGCTTTAAAAATGCACGTTCTTCCTTGTATAGGAAGAAGTAGCAAGTTTTCTACAGACTGGTTTCCGATATAATCAAAATCCCCACCTCTCTTGACGGCTCGTGGGCTCCCAGGAACGCTCCCCTTCCTGTCCGGACTCAGGATGGAGGTCCTCAAACTGGCCAGAGAGCTGCTGTCGTCCTCGGACCCAGAGTCATCGTCAGGCAGAGGTACACTGCTGATCTGAGTGGCTTTCTGAAAGACACGAGAGCTAGCGTAATTTCAGAACAAATCAAAACTAATTTCATGTTAACAACAAACAATCAAGCTGCATTTAAAGGAAAACACAGATCCAGCTGCAGCTTAAAAAAATTAAGAATATTTAACTCACCCCTTTCAGTGTGGTATAAACCGGTACGTTGATATTTTTGTAGATTAACTGAGTGAACGGACCTGCCGCTGGATATTGTGGTAAGTTAGACACTGCAAAATACAACAAGAAAGGTTTATTCATATTCTGAAATATAAGTAGCATAGCATTGACTTGGGTAATATTTTGAATGGTCAAATAATGATCAAATAATTACTCAACACTAAAAAATTACCAGATATTGTGGAAATAGCAAGGGAAGCTTTCGAACTTACGCTGTAATGTCAGTGCCAGTATGTTAGCTAACATTAACACGCTAACACCATCTACCATTCAGAACAATGCAAAACAAACAATACACTCACTAAATTATAGAAGCGTAAAACGTTCACCCAGGTTAATAAATACAATACACGTAAACCTATTAAAACTTTTGATGTGAATAGGAAAGCTCTAAGAGTGTTGAACAAGGCCCCTGTATTACCTTTTAAAAAAAGAAACATTGTAACTGAGGCTTCATTATATAGTGACAGAAAATATACCCTTCAATCACAGCTGGCTTGCAAAAAACATGTTAACTGACATAACTGTTAATTGATCACATTAATGTTACATCATGGTCAGCTTGCTAACATTTTGGTTAGCTAACTGACCTTTTGTCCTTGTAAAAAAAAAAAGCCTTTTTCTACTCTCTTTGTCCAACTACTGTTATCATTAAAGTGTAATACTGCTAGAAGAGTTTGTAGTACGTTATTTGCTGTTGGCTACAGGTAAAGGTTATCATGCTGTTTGTACCTAAAAATCATGACCTCGTCCCTCCTTCTTTTAAATCATTTTCTTTTGAGCTGCTAAAGAAACAGTGAAATAGTCATCTGAAAGACAACAGTATAGCCTACAATATTATAACTTTTGGAGGAAAAGGGGTGCTGTGTGAAAATAAAATGATAAAAATACATAAATATCTGTTTTCAAAGATACAGTTTGTTGGCAGCTTTTGTACACCTTTTTTAGAGGGCTGTTGATAAAGTGGTAAATCAGAAAGATTGGGTATGACGTGTGGTAAAGGAGCCACAAGCCAGATGCGATACCCCGCTGCCTGCTTAGAGGACCGTAGTCTCTGTACACGTGGTTGGACCTAACCACGAGGCTATCTGCCTCCAAAAATATGCAAATATTACAATCTCTTGAGTTCCCACTCAGAAATGTGTCTCCAGCCAAAAATAAAAAGTTAAAATTATACTGCCTGAGATTTAAAAAATGCAACACTTACTAATGCACCTTCAGGTACAAACATGACTAGAAGGTGATTAAGCTTAGCAAGATCTGACTTAATCTAAAACACGTCCTTGGAAGTCAGCTGTATGCGCTGTGAGGATACTGTACAGTAGCAGAGCTATCTAACCTTACTGTGTGTAACATGGATGATGTCGGGACAGAAGCACAGCTGTAATTACACTCAGACCAAGACCTTTCATCGCAGCTGATTAAAAAGCAACCTCTTCCTCTGTTCCACTTAACCTCCAACTTCTACACTCCCCTTTCTCAGCTCTTAAAAAAAAGGACCGGGGGGAGGGGGGGGGGTCTCAAAAGCCTCACAAAGAAGAGACTGCACCTGTGCAGGTGTGTGGAGCCTCAGGCAAGTGGAAGTGACATCAAAGGCAGCAATGACAGATCCAAACTAACCACACACACACACACACACACATACACGTCTACAGCAGATTTAGACTCACCTGAATGACATGTCACTTCACAATACTGACTTTTCTACTTCACCACCCAGGAACATGACACACACATTGTCTCTCATTGCGGCTGACTCACCTCGTCCAAGACCTCTTGCCCCAGGACTCGCCTCTGATACTCTCATTCCTGACTTTGCCACAGCGTATATCCGACTCTCCTGTAGGGATCAGCAAGTCAGGATAATTAGTCTCTTAACTTTTTTAAAACATTTATTTTATTCACCTTCAGATTAAAAGATACAGCTATTTAGAATTTATCTTGACAGAAGTTTAAAGAACTGTTTTACAATTTGAGAATGAACTATCTTCAATCGGCCAATGGTTTGATGAGAAATCTAATACTATACCCTATATGTACATTTAAAATGAGGCCAACCCAAGCAGATTAGCTTCGCATGAAGATACATACATATATATACACTCAACAAAAATATAAACGCAACACTTTTGTTTTTGCTCCCATTTGTCATGAGATGGACTCAAAGATCTAAAATTCATTCCAGATACACAATATTACCATTTCTCTCAAACATTGTTCATAAATCTGTCTAAATGTGTGATAGTGAGCACTTTTGCTTTGCTGAGACAATCCATCCCACCTCACAGGTGTGCCACATCAAGATGCTCATCAGACACCATGATTAGTGCATAGGTGTACCTTAGACTGTCCACAATAAAAGGCCACCCTGAAATGTGCAGTTTTTGCTTTATTGAGGGTCTGGGGACTCAGAACCAGTCAGTATCTGGTGTGACCACCATTTGCCTCATGCAGTGCAACACATCTTCTTCGCATAGAGTTTATCAGATTGTCAATTGTGGCCTGTGGAATGTTGGTCCACTCCTCTTCAATGGCTGTGCGAAGTTGCTGGATATTAGTGGGAACTGGTACGCGCTGTCGTATACGCCGGTCAAGCACATCCCAAACATGCTCAATGGGTGACATGTCCGGTGAGTATGCTGGCCATGCAAGAACTGGGACATTTTCAGCTTCCAAGAATTGTGTACAGATCCTTGCAACATGGGGCCGTGCATTATCTTGCTGAAACATGAGGTGATGTTCATGGATGTATGGCACAACAATGGGCCTCAGGATCTCATCACGGTATCTCTGTGCATTCAAAATGCCATCAATAAAATGCACCTGTGTTCTTCGTCCATAACAGATGCCTGCCCATACCATAACCCCACCACCACCATGGGCCACTCGATCCACAACATTGACATCAGCAAAGCGCTCACCCACACGACGCCACACACGCTGTCTGCCATCTGCCCTGAACAATGTAAACCGAGATTCATCCGTGAAGAGAACACCTCTCCAACGTGCCAGACGCCATCGAATGTGAGCATTTGCCCACTCAAGTCTGTTACGGCGACAATCTGGAGTCAGGTTAAGACCCCGATGAGGACGACGAGCATGCAGTTGAGCTTCCCTGAGACGGTTTCTGACAGTTTGTGCAGAAATTCTTTGGTTATGCAAACCAATTGTTTCAGCAGCTGTCTGAGTAGCTGGTCTCAGACGATCTTGGAGGTGAACCTGCTGGATGTGGAGGTCCTGGGCTGGTGTGGTTACACGTGGTCTGCGGTTGTGAGGCCGGTTGGATGTACTGCCATATTCTCTGAAACGCCTTTGGAGACGGCTTATGGTGGAGAAATGAACATTCAATGCCCGAGCAACAGATCTGGTTGACATTCCTGCTGTCAGCATGCCAATTGCACGCTCCCTCAATGCTTGCGCCATCTGTGGCATTTTGCTGTGAGACAAAACTGCACATTTCAGAGTGGCCTTTTATTGTGGGCAGTATAAGGTACACCTGTGCACTAATCATGGTGTCTGATGAGCATCTTGATGTGGCACACCTGTGAGGTGGGATGGATTATCTCAGCAAAGCAAAAGTGCTCACTATCACACATTTAGACAGATTTATGAACAATGTTTGAGAGAAATGGTAATATTGTGTATCTGGAATGAATTTTAGATCTTTGAGTCCATCTCATGACAAATGGGAGCAAAAACAAAAGTGTTGCGTTTATATTTTTGTTGAGTATATAAATAATTAAAAAAGAACAGAGAAAATCACTTCTCATACCCATGAAGGAAAACGGTGTAAAGGAGGTGTTGGCGGCTTCAGAACATCTGGATCCAGCCGCTCCAGCTCCTCTGCCAGACCCACAAAGGAGACTCCATCCTTGGCTGTGTCCTCTGATCCAGACCCCTCCACCACCCCGTCCATGCTGTCAGAGAGGCCGTCATCGATGTCCGTTTCCTCGACTACCTGCGAGAAGGGCGATGTCGCAGTGCCTGTGCTCTTGAGGGTGGATGAGGTGGAGGATGGGGTCATGATGTCGATGTTGACATTGAGGTGGTGGAGTCGGTCGAGGCTGGGCTGAGGCTGGCTGTAGTGCTTCTTCACCAGCTGGATGCTGTCCCTGGGAGTGAGCGGAGTCCGTACTTTGGGTAGCGTCATGCTGGTGCCCGACAAGTGAATCTGGGGATTGGGGAAGGGGTTGTTGGTGGAGGGGGAGCGCGCCAGGAGCGGGCTTTTGGGTGTTATTCTGATGGATGGCTCCGGGGAGCTTGGTCCATGAGCCATCTCATAGGCGGATGATGAAGAAGATGAGGAAGAGGACGAGTGGAGGCACTGAGAGCGGAATTTACTGTTGAGCTCATCAGAGGAATTGTCTCTGTCAGAGCACCCCACTGGACCCCCAGGGCCCACTGGGAGCTCTGGTCCAATGATGGAAACAGGACTACAGGGACCTTCCCTGCTCCAACCCTGGGTGAGAGAATCACGGGCTGCCAAGCAAATCCCTTTACTGGACTGTTCAGGACTCCTTTTAACATCTAAGGAGACAGATAGAAAAATGCTCTTTTAAATGAACAAATAAGGATCAACAGTGGGGAGTTTTAAAGAAATATTTGAAGAGTTTATATGTACAGCACTTTGGAGACATTTTTGTTGTTTAAATGTGCTATACAAATAAAGTGGATTGGATTGGATAGTTTGATTGACTGGTCATCTGCAAAATATATCTTCATATCAAAAACAGAAAACTAACAATTTGTTGTGGCTGAGTGAGTTTGGATAGGCTCCTCATCTGTGACTCTTTTTGTTGCAGTCATGTCATCAGCAAGACAAATCAAAGGCAGCACACCTGTTTGTGAAGTCTTGATATTAGAGGCAGCTCCTCTGGGACCTGTCTGTCTCCAGCTGTCGTCCTGGGCAGGTGGTGTGCCGGGGCAGCTGGGAGGAAACAGCGGACTGCTGGGCACCAGGTTGGTATCCATTACAGGGGAGGTGGCAGGAGATCCACAGGATGCAGGTTTCTCTAAGAGGGCTGGGGGAGAAAGAAAATACTGTTTACTTCTTAACGCTTCGTTCTCATAGGAGCTCTGGGAACGTGTCCAAACAGAGACATCCAATCACCGGGTGTCTATGTGATGTTTCTTTAACAAATGTCGAAAAAAGCCAGGAAATGTCAAAGGCAAGACATATCTACAGGAGGGCAATGCCAAAAAGTACTTATTTAGATTACATTCAACAGATAATCTGACGTTTAAACTACAAGCAGCTTGGTTACTCAACTACCTGTACAAACTGAAAAGCAAAACTAGCTTTCCCAAAATGCTTTGGTTTGGTTAAAATTTAGTTGACGTTTTCAACATTACTGATAAAAAAGGTCCGCTTCTGGACCCTTGTGCATTTAAGTGAGGGGCTTTTGAGGGAGCACAGATGGGAGGGGGTGGGTGCAGATGGAGCACTGAAGGAATGATACTTTCAAAATCATGCTAGTTTTCAAATGTTACCAACCCTGCCTTTAAAGGGATACTTCACCCATTTACATGAAGCTGTGTATCATTAGAAACATGGTAGTAGTGTTGAATGGTCGTGAATCCAACCCTCATTTTGCCCTGAGACGAGAAAAATATGTTTTTCTTTGCTTGAAAGTTTTCTTCATGTGATGCAATATGACGCTTTTTACAAAAGTGTCATATTGCATCATAAATGGGTGAAGTATCCCTTTAACTAGCAAAGAATCTACTTGTTTTTTGCAGTTTTTCAAGCATCCGTATTCACCTTGTAGTTTGTCCTGCAGCAACATGATCTGTTCCGACTGCTTCAGGTTAGCCATTTTTAGTTGTTGGTTCTCTTGTTCCATCTGTAACACAGCACATACATCACTTACAGTAAATAATGCCGTTTTCTTGTCTCGTAGGGCTGCCGCCTCGAGTTGTTTGAAGCTCAAACTCAGCTGAAAAACCAGCTGTGATACATTTCACCATAAGCATCTCTTTTTGCCTCAGATTATGCAGCTTCAACAGTTTGAGATCTTTCCAAGAGGCCCCCCCTCAGTCAGGAGAATCTGGAGATATGTGGGCTTACCTCTCTAAGCTTTAAGGTCACCCAGTCTTTAATCTTCGCAGCCTTCTCCTCGATAATTTTCGCCTCCTGGGCTCTGACTAAGATCTGCAGTGAGAGAAAACAGAAGTTTTGGTTTAGTTCATCCTTTACATCCTGAACATAAATGGACATTTCTCTTCTTTATCAGATGGCTCCGTTCGTACCTGTTTTTCCAGCTGCACCTCTAACCTCTTAATCACAACATCTTTGTCCTCCACCTGACCGCTCAGGTCTTGATACTTTTTGTACAACGAGCTCTCAGAGTCACTGGGTTGTATGTTTGCAGCCTTAAGCTTTTCTTCCATGACATGGATCTGAAACGCATAATTAGAGGATTGAATGCACATGCGAGGCTCAAAAGAGAGCTCAAATTAGTAAGGTTCATTTAGTTCTGATGGGCAGCAGACAAAAACAGAGAGGAAAACACTCAGGTTTCTTTTTTTGCCAACTCTGACGGTAAAAAAAACCCTTCTAAGCCTGAAGGTATTTCTTGTTTTTAAAGACAGGGCACCTTCAAATTACCACCTACAGAAAACACCTGGAGCAGCCAGTAATGACAGCAAATGGGAGATTAAACACAACAGAGAGAAAAAGCATGTGTCATATGTAATATATGAGGCTTCTTATCCTTAAACCACACTCTCCTTTTGTTAAATCCCATCAAAGACTGACTCATACTTTGACAAAATACACAAAATCCTACTGCTTGTGTTTCTTTAAGGTTTCCACATTTAGGATTTCCTCTTACATCCCTCAATTGTTGGGCCAAATGTTTATTTCTGAGCATGGAATATGTTCCCTTTCTCTTTAAAATAAAATAAAGTAAATGTAAGGCTTACTCTTATTTGTCACAAAGACTGCTTGATGGTAAACACTGAAAAAAAAACCTTTTTAGTGGACTCTGAGTTTACTGAGTACTTTGTCCAACATTGAACAAGTTGAGTGAGCGTTGCTGTTTTTCATTGAATCTTTGGTTGTCAAGCAAAAAATATGATTCCATTCAATTAATAGACTGAATTCACAAGGATTATGTTAAATCCTTCAGGGTTTATGAATGCTGGGGAAAGTGGAAGTTGAAGAGCTGGTGTCTTCCTAAAATATCTTCAGGTTTGAATGACAGCTGTCCCTGAGAAGTGATCAGTTTTCTACTTGTAATATCTCTTTATACTTTTCTTTTGACAACTTCTTTTCGTGTGCTTTTGCCACATTTCCAGATCAAGTAAGCGAGGCCATATGGTCTAGCTTTCACATGTTGTGATCCAAAGAATCTATAATCTCCCCTCTACCTGTTTCTCAGCACTCTCAGCTCGCTGGTCAGCTTCTGTCACCCTTTGTTCCAACTCCTGCATCTGAAATCAACACAGAAGAGATGACAGTGAATCTTAAAGCAAGTCAAAAGTCAAGAATTGACTTTGAAAAGTTCAGCTTTACACACAGAAAACAGGTAACAGTGACAGATTCAACGTCACCTAACCTGACTCATGAAGCCCTTTAGCACAGACAGACAACCAAGCATGCTACAGAAGCGAGCAGACTTTGCCAAAAGGGAAGAAATCTCAACGACTGATTTAGAGGGAAGCAGTGAAACACCAACTCTGCTCGGAAAAGTGTTGCTAATCAGGAAAATCGTGGTGAGGATCAAAGTTCCCCGAGGTTCTGCAACAAGCTCCACAAAGAGATCGGGTCAGATGAGTCAGAGATCTCTTTGAACAGACGGCATTTCAAGAATACTTGCTTTCAGATATGGTTGCATGTCCTGCCCATTTTATTTTGCTTCCTCTGTGAGGCACTTAGTGACTTGCTTTTTGGGTTTTTTTTTAAATTCTCGATAATAAAAGGTCATTACTTACAAACGTGATTCAGAAATGAGTAATTGATGAGGCATATTCTTCAAGATTCTGCAAAATGGTTTAATTCATGTTTAGGAGTGGCACTTGAAGGGCGCAGAAGTAGCAGAGAGGCCCCTCAGAGGAGGACGAACATCCTTCCTGTCGGTCAAACAGGCAGCACCGTGATAGAAGAATGCTACTATGTGTGTGCACAAGCTTGCGTCACCTTTTGTGCAAGCATGCATACTCGTGCTTTCAAAGGCAAACACTGTCCATCCTGCAAGTATGCACACATCTGCGAGCGTCTTCCCCCTCAGCAAGCTCAACACAGGACTCCCTCCCGACGAGTTCAGTGACCCAGGTGAAAGGAGAACAAACAGACTAATGGATTCACTCTGCCCCAGAGATGCTTTTGAATTCCTTTGGTTATCTTTGTTTCCCTCCCTTTTGTCTTTTTCTCTCTCCCTTCTCGTCACCTCCCTTGACACCGCTGGTTTCCAAAAATCCACCTCTAACAACATTTGAGAGCTTCCTCACAGCCAGATTAAGAGTGCATGTTGACGGTTAGTGGTTGGATGACTCCTCACCTCAAGGTCAAAAAAACCTTTATCATGAGTCAATAAGAGCTTGAGCCAAATAGCACACAGCACTTTGTCAGCCATTCAAAAAATAAATAAAATAGGAGAGGCAAGAAAGCAAGCCCTTAAGGTGAAAATAAAGTGCGTCAGGAGTCACAATGTAGACCAGATGTGAGATGTGGTCATCAGAGGAGGCTGCCACATCCAGTTTGAGGAGGTCAGGAGTGGGTTGGACCATGACTGGGCTCGCACATTTAGAGTGAAGTTGACACAGAAGAGTAAAGAAATGGATGAAAGAATGACCAAATGGAATTGTGCCTATGAAGTCAAAAATTAAAGTAATTGAAGAAAGATCACTGGTGCCAGTGGTGTTGAAAAATGAAGCAGATGTGGAAGTGCAAAATGCACCGCAGTTTTTTTTGGCCGAGCTGGAAGCAAAGTTTCACCCCGCATGCACAGAGTCTGTTGTCCTCATCGCAACTGCTGTAGGTTTGAGTCCCACCTCTGCCCTTTGTATTGCAAATCATATCCCAGATCACATTTTAAGCATTGAGATCGCCATCGATGGGACTGCAGAGCCCCTGCAGGAACAGATAGGTAAGGTCACTCAGGTCTATGGGCTGTGCCTTTTCATGACTTATAACTTTGAGTTTAAGCTAACTGCTTTTAGCTGTCAATATCTTACTGCATTACTATTAGCAACTTGTTTGGAGTTTTTTTTTTTTTTCACTCGTTATGTCTTTATAAGGGAGACAGGAAAGTGGATTGAGAAGAGTCTGAAATCAAGGAGAGACAGAGTTAAGAATAACAGGCAGCAAAGGAGCCACAGGTCAGATTTGAACCTTGGCTGCCCTCTTTGAGGACTGTGGCCTCTTTATTGGGCGTGCAACTTAACTACTAGATCACTAGGGATCCATATATATACTTTCGCATCCCAATAGTATCTATGCTTTTACATTAGTTAAGCTTCTTATCCCATTAGTTAAACTATTTTCCTTGGTAACTGTCAAATGACTCCTTCAAGTATCCCTAGTTAGAAATCAGTGTCAAATATCATCTCTTGATTGCTACTCAAAATGGTGATTAAATGCAGACAAAGTGGCTTCTGCTGAAGTTATCGCATAGGACTTCAGACTGTGTGTGCCTGTGCATTCAGTTAATGCAGAGTCCAACTGTTGAGCTGTGAGTAGCTGAGCTGAGCGTGATCCAGCATCTGTCAGGCCACAGTGCAAAACTGTCATCCTCTGCTGCTGAGAGGGCTGCAAACGGATGAGGTGGAACTCGTGTTTCCTGAAGCTTTGAATAAGCGGTTTCAGACGCCTGTATCTCCACACTTGAAGTAGAAATAGCATCCAATTCTAGATTTTCAATAACGCGAACAAATCCCATGAACAGACTCCAACCAACGGAGCTGATCTAACCTGCGTATAGCCTCCACAGAGTGTGCAGAGTGTGACCCCTGTGTTTAAGTCTTATTCATGAGGGGCAGATAATGCAGAGGAGATAAGATGAGAACTGGCTACACACACCTGATCATCTGTCTTCACATTCAGATAACAGACCTGTCAAAACAAAACAACCTGTGCACTATTACTGCCTGGAACAAAGTGCGACAGATTTAAGATCTCATCCTACATTTGACTTAGCGCTCAGTCATCGTCATCATCTTTCTCTATGTTTACCTTCTTTTTCTTCAGGAAGTTTATGCAATAAAGAGAAAAATACCAGAGGGGTTAAACTGCTTTTATTTTTCTAAGTCCTACAAAAGTTGCACACATTGGTAACACCTGCCATTGATTGAAACAGAAGAGAAGGGAAAATGGGGTCAACCCATATTGGTTTCTCCGTGACAGATCAGATCACTAAGTCAGCCTCTTGACTTATTAATCATTAACCGTACACAGCTGATGGTTAAGAACGACCCGGCTCAATCATTGAATGCTAAAATCCTTTTCAAAACAGGGGGAGGGAGAAGAGGAAGAGAATGAGTCACAAAGGGTAAAACTAACAAGTGACTGAACACTACAATGATTCTCTATTAGGCCAACTTTCATGATAAAATAGCTACTGATGCAAAAGAGCGTTTTAAGGGCGAGATTGGTAAAATATTCAACTGATGCTTCATGGAGTTTAGCAAATGTTCCTTAAAACATACCCGACCTTTACTTTTGAAACAGACAGAGACAATCACAAGCACTTATTCAAACAGAATCCACTCTTGAAGATAAATGTTTATGCACAAATGTGAACCCGTTGACCTTTCAGCACTCGCCCTCGCTGACTGATACCACGAGTCTAAGACAGTGTTGTGTTCCTCGAGCCATGTGATGCTTATAGAGTCTAATTTGTTCAGTATTAGATTATTGAAGTAATGAAAGAAAGAAAAAACCTGAAAGAAATCCTCTGAATAAGATGTTTTTACATTCTGGGGCAGTTTTGTGAGTTTCGTAAACTGGCTAAACGAGAATTTCAATACCAAGACATTTTAATGAATCTCTTTAAAAATTATTTTTCAGCAAGTTTTGAGTCTGTTTTGTGTGTGTGGGAAGTTTGAAGCGTAAAGAAAGAAAGATCTCAAGATCAAATCTTTTCTCTTACATGGTAATGTCTTGTGTTCGACCAATTAATCGGGCAGCCGATAATATCAGCCGATATTAGCCTGTCCAGTGACTATAAGTATCGGCTAATTTTATCACAGTTATATAACAATATTATTAGGTTTATTGACCAGTCGGCATTTCATTTGAGTTTCCTGGTATTAGACTAACAGTTCTCTGCCACCTGCAGAGGGCGCTATAAAGAGTGTGAAACTGTGATGAACATTCATACACAGTTACTTTCTAGTCGCGTTTTGACTTGTGTTTGAAAATTACATTTGAGGGATCAGTGCAACAAATTAGTATTTTTATTTTCATCTTTGTCTAAAGATCTAAATTGAGGAGGATATTGGTATTGGATTCCCCCCCCCCCCCCCCCCAATATCGATATTGGTATCGGCCCTAGTTTAATCTCTTCACCAAAAAAAAAAAATCACTGCCAGTCCACTTTCCAGTCACTTCCCATTGTTGCTGTAAGGAGAAGTTTCTGTTTTTAAAGGCCACCAGCTAACCGCTGTCATTTACACTTTCCTAATCCTCTGGAAACTCCAAAGACACAACTCTTACATGGAGAACTCGTCCTGTTACACTCCTCACAAGGCAAATGGGGCATGTCCTTCACTCTCCTCTCAGCCTCCGTGGAGAAACGCCGTGTCACAGGCAACCAAGTCAACTTTTCATTTCTTCGTGTTTTTCCATCCCAAAGTGGGTCAATGCGTAAAACACTCCTAACTTGGCAAGAGAGGGGATGAAGAGCGTGAAGCAGACTAGCAGACTTTCCAAACAGCAATAACATGACGGAATGGTCGTCCCTCAGCACCCCCAGCCCCCCAGCCCTCCAAAGAATCAGGAAAACACACTCGGCATCACAGGCCTCCACTTAAACCCCGCTCACGCTGTATGAGTGTTTATGATTGTGTACGCACGTGTGTTTATAGGGGATTAATTAGCTGTTTTTCCCTCCCCTCAAAAAGGAGTTGGAACTCCTTTTCTTTGCAACTATGCCAAAACTAACATTTCACAATAAATACTGTGTATGCTGGCTATTAACCTGTGAGTTTTCAAGAGGGAGAAAAAGTGAAGGACATTAATTAGTCCAGTTTCAGAAAGCTTGAAACCCCTTTTTTTCTTTTCTTGGCGCCACAGTTGAAGTGAAACCAGGCGCTTGCCATAAGGTGAACACATCAAAAGGAAAATGTCTTTAGCTTCTTGATAACAATATGATGTGATATGCTGATGTGTGCATTTACCTGTAACTTACAGTTCCTGTGTTTTCTGTCTCTTCAGCACAGTTTATTGTATTAACACATAAAGTGCTTTTCTATTTTAACGCCAGGTATTCATAAACCACGTTTATGAATCTGGCCTCCCTTCTTTCTTCACCATCATGCAGTGCAGTCTCTGGGAGCACTGGTCTGGTCTACTTTTCAAGGGCTTCCAGTGAAGCCAGCATTCAGCGATCAGGGACATCCAGGCAGAGTTGTCTTTCCTCTGTGCGCTTCACTGTTTACAGTTCAACGAGAAACTTGAGAAGCGAGAATGGAGTTGGTGTTGAGAAGCAACGTCAAAGAGGGGATCAATGATTGAGACACCCGTCCTTCTTAAATAACTGCTTATTTACTGCGTATTGTGTTTTGGCTAAGTTCATAGAGGATGATTGGGGGTTTAATCCCCAACTCCTGCAGCAGTGTGTCTGATGTGTCCTTGGGCAAGACACTTTACGCCGAATGCTTCCTTGGTGGTGTATGAATGGAATAAATATATTTGCAATTTTTTACTTATCAGCTGCAACAACTTTCAATCAGCCGATTTATGATAAACTCCCTTTGCATTAAATCCTCTTCCACTGTAACTGTAGTGGATTTACTCTTTATTAGGGACTTTCTCACAGTTAGTAAAAGTGTGTGTGTTTTGCATGGAGTCTATCAGAGCAGCTGGATGTCTGACAGAACCTGACACTGGACACAGCAGGGAGTCGTCCTGCTCTTATCAGACACCGGGTCATGTTTGGACTGTAAACATCCTGCCGACTGACTGAATGAACCTCTCCAGCACTGCCGAATTAGAGATGATCACACTATAACACTTCAAACAAAAGCAGCTCAGAGTAGTATAAGTCTATAAAGACAGGCCTCATACGAAGAAACCCGTGGTCAAGACAGAAGAGCAATGTTTCCTCCTTCCCATCATCCAAAGACTTTTACTCTATTTACCGACAACTCTTCAGAAAAGAGCTGGATCTTGTGTTGAAAGCTGATTACTTTTCAAAGTGTCTGGTAGCAAGGCTTTACAACAGCCACAACTTTACGAGCATTTGGCCAGCGGATGGCGATTACATCCCCCTTAGTTTAGGAGAAAGCACGAGATGTGATGAGTTAAATGTTAAATATTCATCTTGGCTTGAAACTGAAGCCAGCCACTGATGACACAGAATGAGTGGACCAAATGTTTACCAAATAAGCTGAGTAATCTCATCTGTCTTACTTCACACACACATACACATACAGTCATCCACACCTGTTTTTCAGACTGATCCTCGTGCTTTAATTGTCTCCTCATGCTTAAAAGAACTTACAAAGAGTGCTGCAGGGAGAAGGAGACGATGACACTGTGACATCTCAGCGTTTTGGCAGAATCAAAGTTGCATGACAAGATTAAACAGGCCCACATTTGGTCCATTCTGTGTTGGACACATCGGGAAAACAAGTTTCTGAGATGGGGGAAAAAAGCATGTGAAAGCCTTCTCATGTCGGAACAACAATGTTTAAGGCCCTCGCCCTTCATCAGACCGAGGGGCTGGGGATCAAAATGTCAGTGAATGTTAATTAGCTTCTCATGTGGGGACTTAGTCTTTCTTTTGCCTTTCTATATATCATTTTTTGTCCAGCACCCAGTACGCAGTCGTTCAGATTTTGTTTTTTTATGAACATGTTAACCTCTACCTAGTAAGCAACTGTGTTGTAACTTTAGAGTTGGGTTGCAACTTGCTGCAGAAGACTTAAAACCTTATCAGACAGACCAGTTTCTTACGTACCTTCTCTGCCAGCAGCTCTCGTATTTTCCCCGCCTGGAGCCTGAACCTCAGCAGCTGCATCTCCAGAGCAACGCAGCGTTTCTGCCAATCCACAGTGGCCACTCTGACGGCTCCCGACCCGCCGCTCTCCAGCACGTCTGCCATGGTCAAGATTCGGAGCTGCTATGTCTCTGAACTCAGACGTACTGAAAGACAGGGGGGGAAAAAAACAAGCCTTCTCAGCAATGCATGGTTTGATGTTCGGTTTGTATGATTTGACTGTCAGGCAGGAATTGAGATGTATCAATCCAAAAAGGGACACAGAAATGTGATTTCAAATTCTCAAGGAGTTCTGCTCTGTTTTCATTTTCATTTCAAGAGGACAAAAAATGACTTGGCACCTATAAATTCCCTTCACTGACCGCACTTCCCATGATTCACTGAGGAAATGTGAGTGAAGTGAACAGTAATAATTAACAATGACTGAATGAGTTTAACGAAAGCTTCCTCTCACTTTCTATCATACAACCACAAAGATATATAAACACAGAAAGATACCGTTTACAGATTTGGCAATAGCCTGATTATTTCCTTCCTTCTCATCCGCTTTCTCTCCGCATGCCCACACACACTGAACAAAACCTCAGCAGGGAGGCTCTGTCAGTGGGGGAGTTGGGTTCATGCGTGCCGGCTCCCAGGCCTGCCAGCTACAAAGCAGGTCAGCACTCTGCTTTTTAGCCAAATTACCTACTAACCCAATCCCCCCTTGCTCTCTCTCCCACCTAAACCCACAGCTCCTTCGCCATGCAATCCCTTCTTAATTACAAGGCAAGACTGAAACAGGATCCCCTGCAGCACAATGGTGTCTTTCTGCATGACAGTCCCATCACAGCTAGAGAGGGGGGCCCACAGCGCGCCTCAGCAAAGACAGGAGGAAGGAATGTGTGAGAATGAATGGGCCAAGTACTGAATGTAGGAAACCGGGGCACTGAGGTTATTTTTACCTGAAGAGGATTGACTGGTGGCTCATTCACAAAGGTTAAGGCCCTACTGAGTGAGTTCAATAAAACCCTGATTATCTTGAGATAAAAGAAGCCGTATCAATCAGCTTTGTGGGTACGACTCACAAGGAGCCAGGACGTAGTGATGCGTGAGGTTATAGAGAAAGTTAAGTAAAAATAAAACTGAATAAAGTTCTGAGCGAGTTAAAACATTAAGCAGTATTCAGACAGACTCGAAGTGCAGCCAGACAGCGTCAGCAAAACAGCAGACGTTCAAAGTCCAGCAACTATAACTGCACCATGGTACTCCCTACAATTAGCATGCTCATAAATACAGGCCTCGCAAACAAATTACAGAAGTCATGCATGTGGAGGTTTTCTCTAGCCAACCGCTGTACGCAGGCCGGCCAGTTAAGGTCCAGCTAACGTCTCCCTCTCTCTGTCCGAGGTTACAGAGGAGCATATGAAGGTCAAGTGAGGCAGGAAGCTGGCCTGGGGGAAGAGGAAAAACCAGACCGCTTGAATAAACCCTGCTAGGCCACACTGGGGCAAGCAAGGACAGGCCAGGCGCTCCTGCAGCAGCTAACAGCTGGGTGCAAACAAGCCATATGATGGTTAAACACTCTCTGCACTGCTATGCTAATTCTCCCAGGAACAAGTCCTGGAGCACTTTTCACATATCCGAAACAAGGTTGGTGTGACAATTGGTACTAAACTATCAAAAACGCTTCATTCCCTTTATCAAAACATTAGCCATTTCCAAACACAACACACACAGGAAAAGAACAGAAAATCTAAACGTTGCTATAGTCCCAGTTTGCAAACCGTATAAATGTAGGACATCAAACAAATCATTATCATGTCTCTGTTTCTCTATTTATCAGAAACTGAAAAGACACAAGGTAGTGAAAATACAGATAATCTTTGAGCCATATTTCAAGGTAAAACATCATAGCCTGTTTCATAAACCATTAGCTATTGACAGCTAAGTCAGAACTGCTAGCTAAAGCATTCAGCTCACATTTCTGTTTCCTTATAAACAATACAATAAGCATGCTAAAGTTAGCATAATAATACAAGTATCTTAACATTTCCCTTTTAATTCATTAACCCTATAACATACATTTTAGCTATGGTTGACTGCTATCATTATCTGTTAGGACATGTTAATGATCATCAAAACGTTAATACAGCCTACTCATTTAGCTACTAGCAAGCTATTATAGCTTGGAAATGTGACTCCCTGATCATATCTTGTAACATCAGTCAAAGGGATGTTGAGCGGTATTAGATACTGTTAAGCTAAAAATTACAGTATCGAATAGTAAAATACTTATCGGTTATAAAAAATATAGTTCTCACTTAAAAGCTAACTATTACTAATGTTATTTTGGGATGTATGCATTTCCAATCATATTATGTAACAACAAACAACAGTAACTGCTGTGTTTAAAGAAACTAGCAATTTACAAATCAATCAGTGATTGATAAGAGATAATGATTTGACATAAGAAAGGAGTTGAATGTTAAGATCATAAATTAAGAAGAGCAAATTGAAATGTTGCTGGGCAGGAGAAGTTTAGAGGACAAACATAGGTTAAAAAACGCCTGATCTCCTCTCTGCGTGAGTGTGTGTTTGGCTAGAATCAACCCCGTATTGCATGCCAGGTTGTGTGTGAAAGTTGTGTAGCTTTTATAACACCTAAGATTTAAGTTGGAGTCATTTTGAACTCTGTCACGAACACAACTCTAATGTGGGGATAAGACAGTTTCCCGCTGAGTCTATTGCCATAAACTTTCCAATAAATAATGTTCTACTCTGCATTGTATTTACTGTCTGTCTTCATGTTGTGCCAATGTTGGAAAAATGTAGGATAGACATCCAAGAATACAACAAAGCTATCCATGATGTGCATGGTGTGAATGTTTGGAAGCTCTAAGGCCACCCAGAGTGACAGGGTCTATAACAGAGCCCAACATCTGCAGCAGCAGTCCTTCCCTTGCTGTAGACAGACACGAAGGCCCTTGGAGCTTCTCTACTTCCATCTAGCTGCTAGAAGCTTGCACACAGACGCAGCCAGAGCAAACACTGGGGAAGACGACTGAATGGAAACGCCACCACAATGATCCCAGCAGGATCTTTTCTATAGGGCTGCCTTTGGTTTCCACTGACTACCCTGACAGTAATGCTGCTTTATTTCTCAGACGGAGTTAGATTTCATATCAAGCAAGGAGAGTTTCTATTCAAAACTCTTCAAAATTCTTTGGATAGGGAAGAGTGCAGCAAAATCTAAATGTTTGACTGCAATCTTTGATTTTAGGGTTGTGTGCTGCTCTTCAGAGGATGCACAGGGTACGGGTCTCCAGTCAGTGCTGTCATTGACTAGTACCTCTTTAATCACTATATCTTCAAACACACACTCCCCAACTACTTGTCATAACTCTTGAGAGCATGCTTAACAGAGCAGAGACGGAGATACACACTGACTGACATAGATTGGAAACAGACACACGTGCACACACACTGACACACTGCTGAGCATGCAGCTGCGGTGATGTAAGTGATTAGGTGGTTCAGTGATATCATCCCCACTAGACGTTTTAAATCCCCGCTGTTGTCTCCACCAAGGTCCAACTTGGCTTCCCCACATTTTGGAATCCAACCTCCTCACATCCCACTCCAGAGTAAAAATAAGGTTTCCTGTCAAAGAGCACAGGAGCATGTGTGGAAATGTGGGTCAGTTGCTGCAGATTGGTGTCAGTGTGGCAGATCTCCGTGTTTACAAAAAGGAGACAAAGACAGATTATCTAGGAGCACACCGAGTCAAGTATGGGTGCGTTATAAATTGCCATATCTTCTCCTTGGAGGCCCAGAATGTTTAACAAAAATGACCTTTGTCAACTCCCATTCAGTCAAGTCGGCCTCACACTTTTGTTTAAATTAGTACCTCACTATTTTGGTCCTGTTTTAGAGTTAAAGCTAGGGTTAAGTCCTATAAATAAAGAGGAGGTGGATCTGAATACAGATTCCCAATTCTTAACTTTTGCCCATATTCTTAGAAAAAAAAAATATTTGGTGCAAAAGCAGATTCTGTTTTCCGTGTTTTTTATATATATATAATAATTCAGATCATAAGGGCAAGTTTAACACGGAAATTACTCAAATTAGAGAATAAAAGCCGAACAGAGTTCAATGCAAGTCTTAGGCCTACTTTTTTGTCAATCATGAATATACTTCATATGTTTTTCTTCCTCCCATCTTATCTATCTTGACTCACTCCTCCTCCAACTCCGCTCACTCCCCCGTGCTTCTTCCCTCTCCTCCTGCAGCACCTTTCCCACCCTCCTTCCTCCCTTCTTTCCTTTCTCCCTTCTTACCTCTACATCCTCTCCTCCTACCTATCTCAGCAAGAAAGCTCTCTCCCAACTCAGGTTAATGACAGGCCTCTGCAAAACTGACCACACTCATTATCAGTCTCTGGCTTAAACACAGGCCCTGACATTCTTCTGTGCTGAGGTGTAAACATCTACCTCTGCATCAGTCCTGTCCTGCAGAGCTTACTTAAATCCTGGGATATATTGCTTCAGTGCAGATCATGCAATGCGTATGTTTTGAAGCAAAAATGAAGCATGATTTTATAGTAAGAGACGCCCCTTAATGCATTACAAGAGAGATTATATATCTTATGTGAATGGTTTAGCTTTGGGTTGTGAGTCAGAATGATGTATGGAGCAAAAAAGGATATGATTTCTCCAGATGGTCATAATAACATAAAGAGAGCATATGTGGAAGACATACAGTAGGCTGCAAGTCAAGCAAATGCAACGAGGCAAATGTCCCCTTTTCTGGATTCACATAAAGACGGGACAGAACTTTGATACATCATTTTTAAAGCTCCTCCAATGCAAAGCAATGGGAAAGTTTTTGTCCAAAAAAGGCCACACGGAACAGGTGTGCCTGACGCACACGGCTTAGTAGTATAGTAGCAACCGTAAAACCGTCGGTCAGCGAAAAAGTTCAACCAGTTTCAAACATCTCTCAAATAGGCTACATTGCAGCAGCTGCAGCGACTTTTGTCCAATTTCAAACTCCAGCGTCCTGGTTAGATTTATCCTGAGGAACATGTGTCCAAAACAGTAGCAGATACGGTGGAAGTATAAATCGGATATTTCAATATGCGGAGTCCTTCAGCGCTTTACCTTGTGACTTTGTTGTCTCTCTCCCCCCCTTCAGTCGGCTTTCTCCTCTTACGGACACTTTCCCCGGTGCTTCGTCGCAGCTCGGCTCATAACTTCTTCTTCTTCAGTCCGTCCACGTCCTCTCCGCTTTCGTGTCTCATTCATTTGTTTTCAATGCTTGCGTGTGTCGCCCCGCTGACTTGTCCTTCGCTCTTCTTTGGAGCGCAGACTTCAGTGGGACTCACTCTGCGCTCCATTCAACAGACTCATCCCATGTTCCTTTAAAGGGCCCATTGCAGGATCAAATTTCTCCAGGAGTCAGGCCCCCCTCTTATGTGCAGGAGCTGCTCAGGATATTGCATTAAGGCTGGCTAGGGTTTTTTCTTTCTTTCTTGCAGGATGTAAACACAGCCTTGAGAGGATTTCTTTGAGCTGAGGGGGGGGGGGGGGGGGGGGGGGGGGGGGGGGGGGGGGGGGGTAGGAGTTCTGCCCTTTTCTAACTTTAAACAGTAACAGAAAGAGTTGATTTTATAGCTTGACACAATGAACATATATGATTCCCTTTGGTAATGTTCAAACATGACAAATTATCAGCGCTGACCTTGTCGATTTTGCATTAAAAAAGTTAAATCAAATCTGTAGCCATGCTTGCTGTTCAGACTCTATTAAAGCAAAGCACAAAGACTCAAAGCTAAAGGCTATATGATCATCACACTAAAGTTTTCTAAAAGGGGAAATATTATATCCCTTTTTCGCCTTTTCTAGCAGTCCCCCGTGCTCTAAATCTTTGCTGTGCTTTTGTCCAACATGAATCAAGCACCAGAGAAGGTTTTTGACCCTGTAGAACCGAGCTCTCTCAGAACGCTCAGTTCTGGTGTGTGTCTCTTTAAATGCAATGACAATTTGAGGCTATTTCCAAAAGACGCGGAAGTCTTAAAAACACCCCATATTAAAATGGCCATTTTAGTGTCCATGTCACCAAAGGCAGTATGGCAACGTTTGTACAATAACAATGCTTATGCTCATGTGTAACATGTTCATTATTTTTAAAGGGTGTCAAGCTGCTAACATCAGCTGTTGTTGCATGAAAAAGTCACGAGTGCAACATAACTAACATGCTGAAGTGTGTATAACTTTAATATATGGATAACACTATATGAAGCATAATGTGAACAGCACACAACTAGTTAGCTGTTACGACCAGCCTGGGGGAAAACCAGCCTTTTAGCGTAAAAACTGCTTTTGCCACAGTTGTAACACCATAGAGTCATGAGTTTTGCACGTATTTAGTCACAAACAAAAGTGTTGGACAGTTATAAGTTTGAACTGGCTCAATAAAAATAGAATTGATCGACTGGTTTCAAAGGGCGAAAAATGTTGCCAATCAAATCTCTTGGCAATAAATCCAAATCATTCTGGGAAATGTCATAGATCACACATTGTTCAAAGACATCGACTGAGAACCATGATCATGGATACCAAATGTCATGCCATTCCTTCCAATAGCTGTTGAGATATTTCAGTCGAGACCAAAGTGGTTGAACAAGTGAGCCACAGACTAGCACTGACAGTCTGCTAACGTGGCAAAAAAAAAAAAAAAAATCTCAAAAGAAGATTAAAATCTTCTCTCTCTGAGTGAGAAACTTGAGAATCTCAGAAACTGCAAACGTTTTTCATTTTGAAACTTAAGCTGATGTCAGGCTTGAACTTCCACACATCACACAGACTGCATATTGGACCAAAAGTGGCTTACAAACTACCGAAACAAAATCACAAAATTATGCTGTCTCTATTTCTGCAAGTCTGTCAATCTGTTTATTACTTTAGAGACCACCATGAGGGAGTTTTGAGAAATCCAATTTTTTTTGGTTTTAAGTAGCCTAATCACAGTAGTTTGTTTATTGGTGAGGTTTGCAGGCTGGGCTTTACTGGAATCAAAAGTTGTTAAATCACTGTGTGGAGGTTTGCAACTGTAATGAATCATTATCTGGGCAGTAAAAGAATTGTGAGGGGATAATTTGGGAAGGTTTGAGACCACACCAACAAAACAGTGTGCTCAGGTCTCAGATCCCGTTTAGAGTCATGGCATTCATTTTCTAAATCTCACAAGGATTCCCTCAAATGTCAGAAGCAGTTTAAAGTCAAGCTCCCTTAATCAGTGATGTAGTTCAGAAACAAATAGGGGATAATCAAAAAGGCAGATTTGTGGCCCTGGTGGAAAGATCGGTTTCCCCCTTTTTAGTCTTTGACCATCTCCATCTGGAACATTTTATAGCGTCACTCTGAGAACTTGATTTGTTGTACGTTACACCCAATTAAATAATTCACTTCAGTTTTGAGCTTCTCCCCTATTCACATAACATGCTGAGGTTATTCAACAGAAGAACAAAAGCAATCTCATAAAACAAGAACATTTAATTCATATGATACCGTCTGTAGTGGAACCATGGCACGACTTTTTTGAGTTTGCACGTTCATGTAACAAGCATGCAGTGGTGTGACACACCCCTCTGTGTCCACTGACTTCAGTAGTATTGCACAAATACAGAAAGCAGGGATGGGGACCAAATCCGACCCAGTCAGATGGAGTATGCATACATTTAACCACAAGCATTCCCCAGCTCCTGGCCTGTGCAAAAACTGGACCATGGATGCAGTATGACATGGAAATAATATCACATGTTCACATAAAGTATACTCCAGCAACGCAAATACATTGTCCAACTGCTTCCTCTAAGAGCATCTGTTTATTACTACAACACTGATGGTATTTGGATGTTAATATGAGTGTACAGCTTTGCTAGTTGTTTAGTGAGGCTTTGAGCTAGACCCTAATGATCTTAATGTGTTTCAGGCTGACAAATGCCAATTAGAATTAAAGGGAAGTGCAGCTGGAGCTATACAGTATATTGTGTGTGTGTGTGTGTGTGTGTGTGTGTGTGTGTTTATTTATTTTTCTCCAGTAAACTGACACAGAACTGAGAAACACACTCACCTGTGTGTATCATTTTTGATCTAATATGATAAACCGCAACTCCCAGGAGAAAATGCTAATGCTAATCCCAAATTCCATCCTTGAAAAGGTCACTTCTAGTCTGCGAGGCGTGGCTCTACAGCAGGGATTTTAGCGTTATGGAGGCTCTGACTTGTGTTGCACAATAAGTCAGTGCCTCAGTGCTCTCAGTCAAAACAACTGGTATCAGGCCTACATGGTTTACATGCCTACTGTCAGTCCAGCTGACAGTGCAGCGAAGGGGAGGCCGGACAGTAGGGAGGGAAGTTAAAGCCAATATCAGTAAGTGTTCAAAGGTGAATGTGTGGTCTTACAGCTATATAACCTCCACAGATGTGTGATGACCCAGCCACAGTCTGGGTCAGATAAGAAGAGACTTCTGACTTTACTAAAGAAGGAGGCTTCTTACTGCAGGAATCAGGTTAAGAAAATGTCAAGAAAGAGAAAATGATTGATTGCTAATTGAAACTGAATATTCCTGTTGACATCTAATACACAAAAATATCACCAGTGAGTTGATCTGACGGGTCAGTATGGCAAAGACTGACCATATTTCTCGACCAAATTGTTGTCTGAAAGATTATCTTCAAACTGCGGCTGTGGCTCGGAGGTAGTATGGGTGGCCCACTGATCAGAAAGTTGGGGATTATGCCCTCCTTCTTCTCCCTATATGTCAGTGAACCCTTGGGCAAAAATACTGAACCGCAAACTGCTCCTGAGGGTGTATGATTTAAATGCTGACTTGTACTGTAGTTTAAAGTTACTTGGCGGTCAGAAGACTACAAAGGCACTATATATTTTATCCTCTATTACTTTTTTTTTCTGATATAGATTGTGATAAATATGGCCAAAGAAACTAATTACTGGAGCTAACAAATGATTGTAGCCGACAACAAAAGCTTCATAACATGGAAAATACTTCAGTCAATAGTCAATTAGGAGTATTCATAAAATGTAGTAAAGTACATCTATTGAGTAAATGTGCATGTTTACATTTGTCTGTCCATATACCTGTAAATGTGTAAAACTATCTCTAAAGGATTTCTGTTGAATCTCAGGTGATCGACTGGACTGTCACGCATAATCAGACAAGACAGGCCTTCATGGCAAGACTGAGGCAGAGGCACAGAGGTTACACTGACACAGATGTGTCACGACAGCTTAGTTTTAAAAAGTTCCATAAACCACGATAAAAAGGGAGGGGGAAAAAAATCTGCTTTTAGTTTTCATTCACTTCACATCCAAATGGAACCGACTGCAGGAAAATCTCAACATAGACCGAGCCGTTCCACTCGCACTTGAAAGCCAGCATTTTAGCAAACACAGCAGTTAGAAGCACTTGTTTTTATGATGACTCGGCATGCATTTTTATGTGACCAAAGCTGCCTTTATTTGACTTGTGTTCTTGTTCTTGAATGTTTTTGCATATTTTTAGCACTTTGGTTGAGATTTAACAACGTAAAAATAGCTCCCCAAAAACATAAATAAAGTTGACTGAATTCAAATGTCACAGTTAGTAGACTGACTGCTGGGCCACTTGCCCTCCCTCTTACAAAGGCGCTGAAGCAAAGCATTGACCCTTTGTTCTCACAAGTTCATTGCCTATGTAACTACTGGGGATTCTGTTAGGCGAACAAATAAGTCTCCTTTTCCCTCTCTGATGTCCTTTGAGCATTTTATTGCCATTTGGCCAGCCGCGCTGGAACCACAGAGGGAGTGGAGCATGATGGAAAATCCATATAAAAAGAAAATAAACCAAATGCACTTTAATAGCAACATTGTGAGAGTATAGCATCCAGGATGAGAGATGCAAAGGATAACACGTGTGACACTGTAGGGAGACAGTGGACATACATTATGAGTTTTTATGGAGGAAAAAGCTGCTCACCATTTCATTTTTCACCCTCTGTGATAACAAGACCGTTAACTCCTCTCCCCACTGCCTAGTTCTCCTCTCTGCTTCTTTTTCAGTGCTGGGATTCCTCTTCGTCTGTGTGTGGTCTTCCTGATGAGCTGCAAAAGCTGTAGCGGCAGGTAGAGGTCATTTCTGCTGTGAAAGGAAAGAGAAGAAACTTTCATAAAGTTTAACATTCAAATCCCACACTTGAACAAACACTGGGGGGATAACTTCACCCTGTAACATACCAAACACATGGTGTTCTTATAACCAAGCGTTGTTGAGTTGGTTTATTTACTGATACTTACATTTAGTAAACATGAACTGTTAAAATGTCACCCTGGGGTTTTGGACTTATGTCATAAGCCAAAGGCATTTTATACGACAGTCTAAAAATCTGCTAAAAAAAAAAAGCAAACACCTTTAACAAAACGCTGTGAATTTTAATGTTTTTTTTTTCTTTTTCTTGCACTGTACGGCATTCAATATGCGAAAAGCATATAACAAAACAAGTGGAGGAAAGTATACTTTGTATTTGATAATACTGTATGAACTGTTATGCAATGAAAGGCACAGTTTTTTGATCCCGTAATTATGAATTTGTTTTAAACCTAGAATTATTTCTGTCAGTGCAAGTTTAGAGCGACAAAAACCAGCCAAGCTTCTAACAGTGACGTGCCTTTACCTCTATAATAGATTTTTATTTCAGATTCTTATTTACACATTCAGCCAATTTAATGCATCTTTACCATTCATTTGAATACAAGTCCAATAATTACCACCATCTCTCTATACCACCAGAGCTAAAATTAATTATGAATTCTCCAACAGTCACTCACTTTGCCAGACTATTTTTATTTGGTTATGTGATTCTTTATTGTTACAAAAGATTTCTACCAAAAGGCTTTGTGAAGAAACTCCAAAATGATGTGTGAATAAGTGTATGTAAAAAAAAAAAAAAACATCAGTAATGCATAAAAAACACTCAAATACTAAATTAAACCTGACTTGAAGTCGGTACATTTTTAACCCAATCCATTTTTTCTAGTGTACACGCTGCGATTCAATACTGGGCATGTGTAACATTGTTGCTGTCAACATTACTGACACTTAAGTTCGGAGCTATTGGAAAAATCTGTCTGCTGAGTGAGATATAAAGCATGTGTTGGTGACAGTGTGTGTGGAGGCAGACAGTGTGAGTGTGGTCAGACTGTGATCCTTAAATCACAGGTCCAGAGAGTGATGACTGTTTAGCCACTTCACAATAACACTCATTTCAGAAAGCTGCACGTGGGACTGCCAAGCATTGTGTATGCAATAAACATGTGTTAGCATGTCAGTCTATTTGTCTATACGCATAATGATGATGATTATGATATATATATATATATCACTCCATTATTGTCTCCTTATATATATTTTTTTTCTTTTTATACACATAAATTACAATTCAGATTCCCTTGGTCAGCTTTGCAGTGATTTACTAGAGGTGATCCGGACAGAGTGTTGACGAATCACGGCCAAGTCACAAAACCACATGACCACAAAAGTTGAGTGTAGTTTTCCACTCTGACTAAAGCTGTGAAACCAGCCACGTTCACGTCCTGTGGTCACAAATTCACAGCTCCAGTCAAAAGAGATTTCACTCCGACAAACCCCCAGTGTCATATCTGATACTTTAAAAGCTCACTTTACTTATTGGATAATGCAATTTGGAGTTTAACAACATTTTTGCTTTAACAAAAACATGCATAATGCACCGACGGGAAGAGTTCAGCGTCTCCATGAAGAGGAAGAAAGTTGACCCTGTGACCTAATCCTGAGGTTACTCTAAGAAGATGTCAAACAGCTGTTACAGGACAATGATCAGCAGTTCAGCATTTTGGAAAACTATCTTTTTTCTTTTTGAGTGGAGAGTGAGATAGAATGAAGATGTAACCAGAACACAGTTAGCTTAGCATCATGAAAGGAATGTAAAGACAAGGACACCACCAACCTGCTTCAGTCTGTACATTACCCTAAAAGCAAATCCAAAGCTCACAATAAAGCAGATACCCCCCCCCCCCCCCCCCCCCACCTACACACACACACACACACACACACACTCAACAGCTAATCGTTGAAAAAATTACGCTGCTCCAAATCATATTTAATGAAATCTTTTCACCACATGTGACCTTTCAGAAGAAAGAAACACAAACTCAACACTGACTTGACACGAAATTCATCGTCCTCATTTGAAGGGGGAAAAAAGCAGTCATCATAGCACAACAAAATCAACCACATCTATTGTTTGCACACTGTCAAAACAGAGCGAGAGAGACAGAGTGAAAACGTCTGCTTGCACACCTTGAGAGGGGATCTAAATCCATCATTTCCCACAGACAAAACAGTCGACACAGAGGACAGACAAGATCTGTCCGAGCACAATGCACTCTGTGTTTACACAGCGAATCATGAATCAAGAGAAAGGAGCGTAAGGAGGCAATAATGGAGTGAGAGATAGAAGTGAAGTGCATTTGCAGATAGTGTGTATAATTAGAGAAGGAATATGGAAAAAACAGTTAAACAGGGTGGAGGTAGAAACGCAGGGCGTTTTGCAAACAGAGGGATGAGGCAATGTCACATGATCTTTTGAAGCCGTGTGGATGGGGAGCTGTGAAAGCAGGAGGACAATGGAGAGTATGAGAGCATGAAATGGAGAAAACCCAGCATTGTGAACTGTGACTCTGCAGCCTGAAGGCTTCGCTCCTCTGGGGAACATTTGGCGGTGGTCCTGCCCCGCCGCTGGCCCGCTGTCAGATGCTACAGAGTGAAAGTATTGTGCGTGAGGAGATGATAAGATCCAGTTTTGATAAGCGCCTCATTTGACACAAGCAGACAGGATGTGGGGTTTTGGTGCCTTTGCTGTAAAGAAAAGCACAAACAAGGATTTAAAGTTGACAAAGTTTAATCTCTCCTGGATTGTTTTTGTTGTTTAAGAGACCCCTCAGAGTTTCAACAGGACTTTAAGGGACAGGATAGATTTCAGAACTAAAAAAAAATTGACTTAGGCGCAGTGCTTCCTGAAATCTCTGACAGCTGTGAGTCACTGCAGTCTGACGAGACACGTTTAATTGTTTTTACTGTGACTCTAAGGAACAAACATTTTGGTATTTGTGGAATATTGCAAACTAATCGAACAGCAATTGAAACTTCTGAGCCAGTCTGTTCAATTTAAGTAATTTACGTTAGCTTAGCTTTTCACAAAGACAAAATAAGACGTGAAATAGCCTAAGCAAACAATTTACTGAACAGCATCGCTTAAAACAATTATTTACATTTCAAATCTTTAGAGGTGCGAGAAGAGGGACTTTACATCAACTTTGGACAGAGCCATGCTAAGCTAAGCTAACTAGCCCTCAAGCTGCAGCTACAGAATTAACCTACATATGTCTCTGAGGTGCTTGTACCAAACTGTATGTTAAATTATTATTTGGTCAAAGAGGTTTGTTTCCTCTGTCTGAGAACACTCTGTCATCTGAGGCCAGCAAACACTACTTTCATTCTATAGAAAATGTTTTGTTTTCCAAACTTCACTTCCTCTAGCTGCTCCTCTTGGGATGTCAGTGTGAACGTGTTGGTACATCTGTTGCTGTTGGTGTTTATCTTGGGCAGTGTGGAGTGAGAGGTGAGCTCAAAGAGAAGGTGTCAGGCCCACACAGACCTTCATACAACCCATGAACACACTGGTTGAAACCTCTTGAAAGTGTCGTGCCTTTTTCACTCCCAGCTGAATTTACAGAAGAGTGTGAATGTGCCATGAAGGGATTAGCACAGACACATCCATGTTTTCTCGATGGGCTTAAACATACCAAACACATACTGGCATTAAATTAAGTCTGGCAAGAAAACATCTCAAATTTACTCATCTAAAAGGAGGTAACAACATTGAGAGGGCATCTTCTTCGCCGCTGCAGACTGGTTAGCATCACTCGTAGTTTAACGTGTTGACAGCAGAGAAAACAGCTCGAAATGGCCTCCTGGAGGGAGACAGTTAACCATATCCCAAAACCAGACTTTTTATGACGCCATATATCTGCTGGTCAGTCAGTGCTCAGAGGTGTTTATCTGTCAGCTTCTGCAGAGGAGACACTGAGAGCTGCTTTCAGTAAACATACCAAACGAGCTTTGTTGTTGAAGACACCGCCAGAAGTCCACAGATGACAAGAAGCAGGATACACAGAGTCAGTGACAGGCAGGGACAGAATGTGAAGAAAGTTCAAGGTAATAACACAGCTGATATTTTATAAAATGGATGAAAATAAAAACAAAATTATTTATGCTGTGAGCAGTTTTTTTTTAAACCATCATACAAAAATACAAAGGCTAAATATAAACTAATAGTTAAGACAAAGGCCCTACAGCTAATCAGTGGCTATATGAGGCAACTACTATGATTGTGAGCTCAATGCTTGGATTAGCAGGCAAATACAGGTAATGAATGACAAATGCTAATGTTAGGAAACTGAAGGCTGTAGCTTGGTGCTGCAGCAGACCAGACCTTTAGAGGCTAACCAAAGTGTTTCCAATTAATTAAGCAGAAAACATATTCCACAATATTTAATAGCACCTCTGGAGACATTCTCCTACTTAACGAAAGGAATATAATAGTCATAATAATATCTGTTTACAACTAACAAGCTTGTCTTTAGATGTAGAGGTATTTCCCAGAATAGCTGAAATGTTGGGGCTGCAGATGATGCAGGTTGAAAAATAAAAGAATGGCCTCAGGATTCCTCATCTGGTCTCCATGTGTGTACTCGCTTTCATTTCAGTTTATGAAAGACTTGTTTAGACATTGCAATCTAAACCAAAGCGTTGGATCGAATGAAGCATTGACAACATAGTGTATTTATAGTCCATGGAGATAGCTCTCTTTTTAAATCAAGAAGATTAAGATGCCCTTAAAAAAATTCAATAGCTGAGCGCTGTAAACTTGTGCAAGATGAGTGGTCATATCAGACACAAAGAGGGATCTAAATCTTAAGTTTTGCATCATGTTTGACACAGAAAACACAAAAAAAGATGTAAAAAGTATGAACTATAGTTGATGAGAAGCCCTCACACATGGCCTTACTCCACCTGAGCTCTCTTTTCAGCTTCTTTCATCTCAGTGAGTGGGCAGCTGATGTCATCCAGTGACTCATTTGGTCACAAAGACGGAGAAAAAGATAGATTTGCAGGTGAAGAATGAAGAGGGAAATAACTCGGAGAAGTGGGAGGAAGTGGGGAGTGAAGCCAGATGAGTGAGGAGAAAAAGGAGAGGAAGACAGAAAAACAGAGGGTGGAGGTTTGAGGGGGGCAGACAGAGGGAGTGATGGCTTTTGCAGACTCAGACAGAGCAGACAGCAGTATATGGAGGAGATAAAAAAAAACAGCTACACAACTCAAGAACCTAACCATATGGTGTGTTTGTCTGCCTGTGTGTTGTTTTCGTATGCAACAGTAAAGGAGCTCAACGGGGAAGATCAAGGAAGAAGCATCATAAATGGAGAAAAGGTTCAAAAGACAAAAAAATATATACTGACAAAAAGGGTAGAAAATAAATTCTCAAACTTGCCTGTTTCCATTTTGTAATTTCAGTGACATGCTGCCCTCTATTGGAACGTAAAGGTAATGATTTTCTATCTTCTGGTCTAATTTTCATCTTTTGACCACAAGAGGCAGCCAGATCCACATCTCTCTTTCACACCACAGATTGTGAGAGGTTCTGGATAAATCCAAGTGACAGATGATTCAGTTTGGAGCAAATCGTGTGGTAAAGAAGGATCTCCCCAATGTCCTTAAATTTCCATAAATCTTTACAAGTGAAATAATTAATTACCTGAAAAACTGGGTTGAGGACATTTAGTGGTGGAAATGACCTGAATATATTTACTTAAATGCAACACTTAGGAACACTTTGAGGTTCTGGCGAAGAGATTATTGCCGTGAAGAAGGCCACGAAAGAAGCCCATAAGGCCTTTCTCTGAAGATTTGCATAAATCTAGGAAAGTATATAACAGAGGGACAGAAGTGGATACAGAGAATGATACAGACATATTTTTTAGGAAGTATTGTTTGTGGAATAGAAAAGCTGAAGAGAGTAAGGTAAGGGTCATATAAATGTTGAGGGATCCTTACCAGACTGAAACAATGTGGTAGATCACCTTAATGCATATGACATTGAAATATCTTACACTGCCCTTCAAGTGTTCTTTCACTGCTTTGTCAGATTGTAATCTGTTCAGTTCGTTTCAAACTTCTATTTTAATTTAAAGTCCTTTTTCATTTGTGTCTCTTTACATCATGCATATATCCTAAAGGTGGTACATAAACACTTTGAATTGTGTTCTTGTTGAAAGGTGAAATACAGAAAACTTTGGCCTGCCTTCTCTTCTCCCCCCACTGAAAGACAAACCTATAGAACTATAAAACATGGGAATACAGAGAGGAGTCATGAGTAGTTAAATGAAGGTGCCAGGAGAACATCTTCAAAGTGTAAAGTCTGTTTAGTTGTCCTTGCATGTAGATTAATTTGTAGGTATTAATCATCAGATTGTGTTGAGATGTAGAGGCAACCAACAAGCCAGTCGACGAGCACAGCTGCACATGTACTGGGTAATTCTTTTGTTTATCAGAGGACATTTTTATCGGATTAATGGTTCCAGATGTATTACATCTGTGTTCCCACCACTATTGTTTGTCATGTTCCTGGGTGATTCACGGAAAATCAATTATTAATTAAAATCCTGGATTGTTATCAACTTAGATTTATAACCTAACAAAACTGCACCGAGTAAACAGAAGTGTCAGTGTTCACTTGGTTTGATGTTATTTATGTCCTCTCTGCAGAACACTAACCACCTTGATTTATCCAAATTATGAGGGTCACTATTGTCCGCTCACATGTTAAAAAGACCAGCACAATTAGAATATCTTTCTGGGGTTTTTTTAAGTTGCCAATTGGCAACACATAACGATTTTCTATGTTAAGTATCTTGTTTGAACAGATTTCGTGTGTTTTTTTCTCCCAGTTTACACAAGACAATGGAAACAATTAATGCTAAATGTCATCGAGTGCATTGTATTCAATCTGCAGATGCATTTTCTGCAGACTTATTGCTTCATGTGGCACTTCCGAGGGGGGAAATATGTTTTACAGCTGTCAAACAATACAGTTCTGTTAAAGACCAAATGTTCTGCTCTTTGATGGCTTGGCTGTATACACACATGTAACAATGAAGTAAATAACAACAGACTCTTGAAACAAACAACCTCCCCCTACTGCTGCATCCTCCTCCATCTCTTAAAAATGCCTTCTTTTTTTTAAACGAACCACCACCACACTCACAACAGATGTTGCAATAACTAAAACACACTGACAGTCAATTTGTCTTTTGTGAAGATTTAGTCAGTTTTTGTCTTTAATCTAAAAAAGCCTTTACACCCCCCGACCAACGCCTCAACCTCCACCTCCTGCACAAAGAAGCAGGGTGGCAAGAAAGTGCTTGTGTGAGACAGTTAAGGGTGGATACGTTTCTAAAAGGGGTTTTGTTCAGCAGTTATACATGACAGAAAGCGTCCTTCAAGTACGTGCCCTGACGCGGCAGAGCAAAGAGGGAGGGGGTAGAAGGTCACGACCTTGGTTTCGGCTTCTTGGTGGGGGTGTACGTCCCCGAGAAAGAAAAAAAAAAGAAAGGGACAAGACAATTGAGCACTCTCTCTCTGTGCTTGGCCTCGGCAACCTCCTCCTCCTGCACACCCCCAGCAAACGCCACGTCCTATTGACTAACGGACGCAGTGATCAAAGGCGAATTCCAGCTCTCCATCTCTCGCCGTCTCTATCTAGTCGTACTCGCTCGACTGGAGTGAAGGATGGAGGACATATTGGTTATTCAGTTCCTGGTATACTGATTAGGACACAATGGAGCCTCATGCTGTGTCAGTTAAGCGTGTGTGTGTTAAAGCATCCTCCCTTCCTTTATATGTAGACACCCATCACACGCACACACTCAGACTGCAGATCCCGTTTGAGCTCACACCATGACCATGACCCTATAGCAGGTGGTGTGAGGGCCATGACTGCTTGGGCTGGAATCTGTTCTCGGCCAGCTGTGGCGGAGGCGGCCAACGGCATGAACTAACCGAAGAAATGATTCTAAGAGTGTTAGATACCAGTATCGATAATAAGCCTCTGACTGGGTCCGTCCTTGGCAAGTTAGACAATTTATTCATCAATAAGAGCCAGTGATTTATTAGCCCTGGAAGATTGTCAAAGAACATTATAAAGAAAGCACCTTAGTACCTTAGTCATAGCTTTTACACATTTTGCTGGTAGTGGATGGATTGGTTGGGTGGATGACAGATAAAGCCACGGATGGATGGACGATTGGATGGATGATTGGATGGATGGATGATTGGATGGATGGATGATTGGATGGATGATTGGATGATTGGATGGATGATTGGATGATTGGATGGATGATTGGATGGATGGATGATTGGATGGATGGATGGTTGATTGGATGGATGGATGAAAAAAAGGGATGGATTAATGGATGAATGGGTGACTAGAAGGATGGATGGATGAAAAAAGGGATGGATTAATGGATGAATGGGTGACTAGAAGGATGGATGGATGGGTTAATGGATAGTTTTACTTAGTTCCAACAGGCTGGGAGTAGAGCAGCTTCAAACATAAGCTCAGCTGGTTTCTAGGTGCTCTGGTTCTTTTTAAGGTCAGGACTCCTTCAATGTTCCTTGTTCTCAGGATTAGTGGTGACGTTAAGTCCACTTATCAGGAGGTCTAAAACACAGAGGTCAAGCAGGACAAATGGGAAAACCACAGAGCAGAAGAACCTTGTCCATATATGGATCATTATGTATTCATACATTTATGTATTAATGTACTTCACTTACGAAGTTGTAACTTCATCATTGCGAAGCATACTGCACAAAAATCTGTCTCACCAACAACAACTTTGTTATGTTTCCCTGACTTCATCACTGGAATTCAGGCCATCTTAAGAGTTCCTGTGTAGCCTTTTGCCTCATTAATCCCACTTATTACACCTAACAAGACTTTCAAAATGACATAGGTTGCGTAGACTGGGGTGAAGCTTTCGTCAGATTGGAATCTCCTTTTTTTCAAATTCTGTCCATTTTCCAAACATTAAACAATCTTCCGAAACTTTGGAATAATTATTTTACAACTTCATAAAACCAAGAAGTGTTCAATCTGTGTTTGCATGCAAAACATTTGTCTGAGTTGGGCATGAGGATGGGATAGATGCTATTATTAGCAATGTGTATGGAGGCGAACAACAGGACATACTGTCAGAAAAGGTAAATGTATGATCTTACATTGACATCTTTCCTCCAACAAATTAAAAGTTGTGCCTTTAAAAAAAATGTTCTTCGCTCAAACAAAAGTATTTTTCATAGTAGGGTTTTCATTTGTGCAGGTAAAACACACCATAAAAGCAATTGTTCTCCACATCAGGAGCGACTTATTCTGGAATAGATAGGGTAAGGCTGGGAAGATTTACTTATGCAGGGCTGGATCATCACACAGGGCAGCCAGTGTCTCCCTCCTGCCAGGACCAGAGTTTCCTAACACCACCTGATTCAGCACCAAACATCTGTGCTGAATTAGCATGCTAACTGTCGTACCCAAACCCCTGGAGCCAGCCAACGAGGGGCCGAGGCAAACAGATCCCCATGACACACGGACTAATGCAGCCAGACGGACGGCCCACAGGAACGCCTCAAATGTTCCACAGAGGGAATGCAAAACATCCTGCGCTCAGTGGCACCTCAGAGCGCAGCTACACATCTGGGCTGCAGATGTACAGTCAGCAGAAACGAGGCCACTGTATGCGTTTTGCCTTCGTGCATGCATGCTGGTGTAAGAGTGACCGTGTGTATCCATATTGACACAGCACACCTTGTGTTTTGTATATAAAAGCCTATGTCTATGTGTGTTACCAAATGGGCCGTAGCAGAAGCAGAGGTTCTGTGGATGGAAGGAGAGGAGGGCAGAGGAGCAGCTTTGCAGGAGTCGACACAATCAGCCATTGAGAGCTGGACTTTGTTTGGAAAGGTGTGGAAGTTTGACATCTATGAAGGAAGACGAGTTGTTTCAGGTCACAAGAAGAGAAACACACAGATGGACACAGATGCACTGACCGCAACTTAAACTCTCTGTAAAAACAAAAAGCAGGGAAAAGAAAAGGGAGAACAAAATGGATAGAAACACATAAATAAATAAAAACACTAATAAAATGTAGGCCCACCCTGTGCCATGAAATCATAACAACAAGTCTTGAAGTATGCGTGATGTAATGTTGGACTGATTTCCCGGAAAGACAGCCTCCAATTCTCGTAGGAAAGCAGCTGACTTCATTCTAGTTATGAGGCAGTTATCAAGGCATGACTTTGTAGCATAGAATTTATGTGAAAAAGCTTTTAATTTACACAAGAGAGCCAGAGATCTAATCACTCTCGACTCATGTGACCCAAGATGGCGAGTTGTCTTGAAATGACTTACTTACCTTCCTCTAAATCCACCATTACTGTATAAAGGGGTAAACTTAAGAAAATAAGACCCCTAAACTGACATGAAATAGACCCTGAAATCCCCAATTCAGTCAATGTGTTTCTTATGGATAGAGCTTAAGTAAGATAAACCCCTTAGGACCTCCTGCAACACACACAAGTCCCCCTGGAGCTCCCATAACCCCTCTTATAAAACCATTGACACACACTTTAAATTTGGTCTGTGCCAACTGGGTCACTGACGTGTTCAGGATTGTTGTCAAGTATGTCTGAAGTATGTCTGCACACAAATGTCCACATAACATTATGAACTCTCTCTGTCTCCATTAATCATATCCACTGTACTTTAACTACTAACACTGTAGTATCATACAGATCTTATTCTCTGGTGTAAATATATAGGAATATATTTCTTACTTTTCTGACTAAAGGAAAAGTGCGACATTGAAATGCAAACAAAGCTGGCCTGTTGCAGTACAATCCAAATTGTTGCTTTAAACATTCGTCCTGCATATGAAACTTTAAAGAGCCTACTGAACTTGAGGATTTTGAGGAGGGCACCGGGGTGACCAGTGTTATCATTCGTATTATCATATTAAGATTTTGGGGGGTGCTTCAGGCCTTTTTTGGTCAGAACAGCGAATAGATTAAAGAATCAGGAAGAGAGCTTGGGGAATGACATGCAGGAATCAACCCACAGGTGAACCCTGCACTTTAAATGTGACGTTACACCCTGCAGCAGGATAGTTAAGCTGAGCATTACGGTTGGGAAAATGAGTGAAGGATGGCCTAGTTCTGTCTTACAGTTAATCAATCTACCAGCACCTCTAAGGCCAGCAAATCAAAACAGAGCCTAGATTTGCTTATAGTCAGATTGTGGATTAGATTCCAGTGTTTGTGCTAAGCTAAGCTAATGTGCTGCAACTTCCCATTTATATAAACAATATAAACCTTTCCTCATTTTTAAGAGAGCAGTACTTCTTGATTTAAAAGTTTAAACTTTTTTATTCAACTTTTATGTATTCCAATAGTATGTTGGATTGTTTTACATCATGTTTGAGTGATACAGCTGCAGACTGGAAACATTGATTTTTCTTGTTTTGGTGATTTTCGTTTGTATTTATTCTAATTGGTAACCATTTACTTCCTTATCTACATGACTTCATAGATAGCAAATATTGTTTTAAAGCCTGAATTGACACAACTTTACAAACCCCAGCTTAACAGCACTTTTGTTTAAATAAGGTAACTCTGCATGGTAATTATATGAACCAGTTAGTCCTTAACAAGAATAAAGGTTAACCGAGCAGAGCAGTAAAACAGAATGCAGTGTGTTTTAAGAGGGAAGATGGATTTCTCAATATGTGGCTCAGTGATTTTAGTGAGAGAGCAAGCGAGGCCTTTTTAAAATGTTTTCTTCCATGCAGTACCGCTCCAGTCCACTTGGTGCCACCTGTGCTCCGTCTCTAGGTGAGCAAAGAAGTGCACTCGCCCAAGCTCTCCAGATGACTTTTCAAACTTTGTGCTCTGTGAAAAATCTGTTTCTGACTGAGACATATGACCTACTCTATCACACACTAGAACAAAAACAGTCTGCGTCTCCTCTGTGGTGAAACCAAAGTGTATTCAAGAAGGAAATGTTGCACAAAATATCGACATTTTCTTCTTTTCCTTTCTACACAAACTGTCGAACCTAATGGACCACATGCACAGCCCAAACCAAAAAAGCGATACAACATCTAATATGCATGCACTTATGTACTTTCCTGTGCTTTAACAGTATAGTCTTTCATAATGGATGTTACTTGATGCTTGAGGCTTATTTCCTGGCACGGATCAAACACCTGTAGGTCTTGTGAATGACTGGAAACAGCCTTCATGACAGAATGTGACTGCAGGTAAACTTTTCCAGCCATTGTTGTTGTCCTCAGATCACTTCGGAGCTACTGTTTCCCCTTCCTCTGCCCTGCCAATTGTTTCCCCAAAAGGGACACCCAGGGCGGTGGTTCAGGAGTCCTGAGGGACACGGAGATGAGAGCAAGGTAAACACTCTGAGGGGAGGCTGTAAAAACCAAGAGGCTACAAGCTGTGGTCAGAAAGTGAGTCAACCTACTTCAGGACATGTTCCACAAACACAGAGAGACACGCTTTAGAAACCAAGTTCTGTTCTGTACAAGTGAAGGAGAGAGGGGATTTTGAAGTCGGTGCTAAAATTAAGTTTTCCTCACTGTTACTGTCTGTTACGTTTAAATTTCAGGCACATTCAATTTGTTGTTTAGGTCGAATCTTAAAAGTAAGACATTAAGAAAATTCCGTATTTTGTTTTTCCACTTTAAAGCCTCTAAAAAGACACATCAAACACCTGACAATCTCTCTTGTCCTTTAAGTTTTTTAAATGTTAAAAGCTCTGAATTTTTTTTTAGGAAAAGCAAACAAACAAATAAATACATAAACAAACATGGTCTCTTATTGTCTAGTTGATATTTAAATGCCAAGATTGATGCAGCTGTTTGTTTAGTATGAAGCTGTAACCCAGCTGATTCGCATAGCTTGGCATAATGACTGAAATCAGTGGGAAACTTCCTCTACAGTGCAGATTAGACAAATTAGATGTAATGTGCCAATTAATGAGCATTAGAGTTGCTAATATGCAGATTTTGTGACCTTTGGACTGAGCCGTGCTGACTGTTTTTCCTTTCCCGCCTTTCTGCTGAGCTGCACGAACCAGCTGCTGGTCGCAATTGCAGATTGCAGGACACGTCAGAGTGTATTCGTTGGTCAAACACTGCTCTGCTTTGGAGGTATAATGAGTAAGGACGGGTGGTAAGGGCGAGCATGATTCAGAGCTTGGAGGGAAAACAAATAGCATGATGAAGACCCTTACACAGCACTTTCATAGCTCATGTTATTTACTGGCATAAACCTCATCACTTGAACTGATTAAGGATCCCCCGCAGTGTGTCACATGTGTGTTCTTCTGTTTATGTGTTCTGAGGGCTCATCTGAAGAAAAGAAGCAGAGAAGTCTTCTCCTGGTGTGCGGTAAACACCTTTGTGGGAAGTTTAATCTCTTTTCTCTTCTTTTCTGAATGAAAGAGTGAGTGGGCTCAGGTTGTAATTACAGTAATGAATGATTTCGCTTTACCTTTCCGCCCAACCAACATGTTTTCTCATCCATCACCCCTCCTCCTCCCCTTCTCTCTAAGCTCCTTTCACCCCTCCCTGTTCCGCTGGATGTGGGTTGGCTGCTCAGGCCTCTTTGTTTTTGGTAAGGAGATCCCCTGTTTATGTGGAGGTGGGTGTCCCTGGGTGTTCTTTTTTAACCACACTTTCTTTGATCTGCTCCTCCTTCTCTTGCCCCGAGTGGTGGAGTGTGTGTGAGTGTGTGTGCATGTAGTTCTGATAACAGCATCAGCCTGAAAAAATAAAGACTACACCGTCTTCATGTGTGCAAAAACATGTGGTTTTAGTGTGTTTGAGCCTGTGTATGTGTAGCGCACTGTGTGAGTGGTTTTGGTGGTTTGGGGAGTCTGCAGGAGAGTAATAATGTGGTGTTGGACATTTATAATTGAAATGTCACTTGAAATATTGACTTCCATATGCCTCTGCTCTCTTTTAACACATGATCACACAAGTCTGGACGTCTAAAACCTGAGAATGGCACTTTATCCACACACATATCAAAGCCGTCTTAGCATGTGGTTGTTATTACAAGCAGACTTCATGTTTTAACCCTTGAATGTCCATTTCCTTCGTACCTAAGGGAGCTCTAAAAGCAGCTTTTGGTCGAATTTCAGAGGTTTTGCCATTTCATTAATCCTAATAACAGTGAATAAAGACTATGATCTGAAACTGCGATGCTCTCTTTTTTCCATCATTTGGTTCAAATAACTGTGTGTAATGTAAAAGGCGAATATTGTCATATTTAACCTGCAGAAATGTATCATTCAAAACTCCAGTTCCCCTCAGCTCAACAAAGTCTTTACACTTTTTTCAGATCCACAAAAAATCCAAGTAGCTGCACTGCCCCATCAGATATTAGATGTCAGATGACGATGTGTCTTTTTGTTCCACAGATGAATTTTAAACTAAATTACACATGAATGACGTTAGATTGTATGTCATGATTTTGTTTCAGTTCTAACATGTTTTTATTTTTATAATCAAAGATAAGTAGCACTGAGTGCCATTATAACGCTGGCTTTGGCTGCATTGCATCGCTCCGAGAAGCTTCAAAATAAGTCGTGGAACCGCAAAATGACTTCTGACGATTTGAGAACTCTGCTTTAATAAATCAAACCTCGAATATCCGTTGTGATAACAAATACATTTTTAGAGTTGAAAGCTTTCATTGTTGTAGTTAGCTTTCCTACTAGCCTTCCCGTAATGCAGTCAGAGGCTACGTTCCAGACTTGTCGACCAATCAGAGGCTTTATTTCTCACATGTCAAGCAGAAAACTGATCACTCACTCAAAACCCCCCCAAAAAACCAGGAAGTAATTTGTTTGCACGTTTGGATTAAAGTTCATTAACATTTGTTTTTAAAAACTCACACCACAGCAGGAGTATTTTCGAGATAGTCTGACAGCTGAGGTTGTCCTTGAAAAAAGATGCGGATTAGTTTATTTTTTCATTATAATGTTGGGGTTACGTAAGCGTGATTACACAAGAAGACCAGGTGGACCAAAATAAGAGGAAAAGGAAAAGCCAAGACTCCAGGGGCTTCAAACTGGTCTGTTTTTGATTTCAGAAGACATACTGCAAATCACATCACATATCCTCACTAATTCATATGAATCAGCAAATAAAACTTTGTTGTTGCTCTTTGCGTTTGGGGAAGTAAAACTAAATATTAAGCAGTTTTGTAAAATGAATGCAATAAAAAGTTCCTCTATCAGTTTTTTTTTTAAAATAAGGAAGAAAGATATTGCACAGTCTATGAAAGAAAAACACACCGTCTGCACAAACAAATATATGAAGAAAGTAATTCAAATATATGTTGCAGCTATCAAGATAATTTATGCTCTTGTTTTTCTTCTTCCCCCTTATTAAATTATAAACATGTGCAGAATGGATCCAGATCAAGTGAGCGGGCCTGAGCTCTCATGTTTTACAGCTATCTCCTGTCTGCCCTCTCACCCCCTCACCTCCAGGTCACAGCTGGGCCGCTCTTACAGGCGTGCTGAGTGTTACCTGTCAGACAAAGCAAGCGGCCAAGTTGTCCCGACTCTGCTGGGATGCTGGGATCCTGAGCTGAGAGCCTTCCCGCCTCCTCCATACCCTCTAACGTCACCCCAACCCTGTCCTCCCCAGCTAAAACAGCAGAGTGTCGGCAGGGAAAAATGATACGAGAGTTGGAGTCGCTGACCCCTGGTTCCACAAGCGGCTCACGGAGAGTTGAGTCAGAGGACAGCTAGTTAATTCCTCTCCTCCTCAGCGGGCTGCAGTGTGAGCTTGCATAATGTTTGATCCTGTAAAATAACAGCACACAGAAAAGAACTGGAGCAAGACCGGGATCCTAATGACTGCAACTTTTAAAGATCAACGACAAGCTGTCCCAGTTTGGAGGCGTCATATGTTCAGTCTCTGAGAAGTTTCTATTGCAGTTAATGCAATCCTTGAAGCAACATTTAGACACACTGAAAATAAGCATGTTAGCAGTTAGTGTTTGGTATTTGAAAGAGCAGCCATGATGTTTCACTCCCTTTTGTGTACTACTGGCTCAGATTAGTCATTATTCATTAACAGGAACAAGCAGCCAGAAACAAGCTTTTTAAGGTGGAGATGTTTTCATCAATCAATCCATTTGTATTTGTATAAAGCCAATTTATAACAAATGTTATCTGAAGACACGATACAAAAAGAGCAGGTCTAGGCCGCGAGCAAAACATCTACAGCAACAACAGTTAGCTAAGTTATAGTGGGAAGGAAAAAGCAGAACCAGACTCATGATGATCGGACATCTTCTGGGATTATGGTGGGGTTAAAGAAACAACTTTCTTTCCCTCCAGTCCAGTTATAGTTGCAGTTAAGCGTCTCTAAGCTGTACCGCCAAATCACTCGATCTCCCTCTCCTTCTGCTAATACTTAGAGTGAAATATTGAGGAAAGAGCTAGCTTAACTTAGCATTACTTTTAACATTAACCGCCTTACCTAATGTTAGCTCCCACTCCTAAATAATAATACGCCATGATTGAAAAGAAGATCACCCAGCTCTCGTAAAGGAGTGGAGCCACAAGGTGCAGTTACCTTCAAAGAGTCATAAACGCCGTTACGTAACATTTGAACTTGTTTCACACATTATAGCAGAGATATGATACAAACGTTTTCACAGGGTCAACTCAGCTAAATTTGGCGTGCAAATGTGTGTCGAGCCCCTTAAACACATGTGGGGATGAAGTCACTCTCAGGCAGTAAAATGTAAGGGATGCTCTGCATGTTTTGTCTACATTTCCCAGAAAGCATCTAAAAAAAAAAAAAAAAATCAAGAGGATGGGTTTAAATTATGTTGCTTCAGTTGTAGATCACATTATAATGATACCACAGAGCGCACATAAACTTGTCGTTCTGCGTTGGATTTATGTCACATAATGTTACTGATTGGTTAGCATTGTGCTTTGGCATATATCAGAAATCGTCTTTTATTGAGCTCGTGTTTTACATTCAGATCCCTGCGTGGCGTCACACTGTCGACGCTTTGTCATCAAAGACGCTGAAAAGAGAGACAACAAAACGGAGGACGATATCTGTTCGCGTCCTCCTGTTTCACCTGTAATATAAAGCCTGTGTTCAACACCTGTATGTGTGTACCAACGATTCACGTCAATGCTTTTGTGTCTCTACATGTATTAGAACAGCACGTTATGTTACAGCTTACATAAACCAGATCGTGTTAAAAAATTACATAACTCAGCAGTCTGTTGATGCAGGCAGCGAGCAGTGGGAGCAGAGATCCATCAGCTCACACCGTCTCTGCCAATAACAAACGACAGGCTTTTAAAATGAAACACCCTGCTTAATGGAGGGAGTGTTTCTAATAAGCTTGGTGAGCTGCTGAGCAGGAACGCTTCACCAGGGCACATTAAACCCAAGGCCAGAAAATAATGGAGCAGAACGCAGACTCCAAACCCTCTTCCCTCCTTCCTTCTAACCCTTGCAACCTTCAAAAAGACTCCATATTGTCCACTTATCCCGTCCTCAGCCCCCTGAGCTGAGCTTCACAGCAGCCCGGGGTGAGGCATGTAAATCTCGCCCCCTTTGAGCGAGCAACAGGCTCTGGAGAAAATAAATCTGCTGAGGTTCACGGTGAGTTCAGCCAAGCCGCAGCTCGAGGCTTTCTCCCTTTTATTCCCTCTCTCTCTCTCTCTCTCTCCTCTTTCAAATACTGTTGTTGTCTCTGTCAATGCGCCCTTCTCTCCATCCCCGTCTAATACCCGCCATCACTCTTCTTTTTGCTCTTTTCCCTCCTCTATTGTCGCCACATATTTGGTAATGTCACAGACAGAGAGCGCCACAGTGATGTCATTGTTCTGATAAGGACTTCAGGGTGGAACATGGACAGTCCCCTCACATGTGTTGTGTCTGCTCTGGTTTGATCGAGTGTCTCCTACAATCAAGTTTAGTCTAGGTCACATCCAGCTGGATGCTCTGCTATAGGCCTCCATTTCCTGAACTTCTGAGGAGTTTCAGGATTCTCTCGAGTGGCAGCCACATGACAAGAATATTCATGTTTCAGTGAGTCTCTATAAGAAGGACAAGAGAGTACAGTTTGCATTTTGTGGGTTTTTAGAGACTGCTTTGACATTTTTATTTTTTTTACTAAGATGGGATCTTGTTCCACTGCAACTGAACTGATGTATCAGGATAAGGAATACAAAGTAGCAACCCACAGAGCTCTTTGTTGGAACAAAGCTTGAAGCATGAGTTTTATTTATTTTTTTAATTTCTGTTCTTTATTTGAGAGGACGGTGGATAGAGAAGGAAATCAGGTCAAAAGAAAAGCCCTGTTTCCATCAAACGGTCCGGTATGGATCGGTACAGTTTGGTACGGTTTGGTTTGGCAAAGCCTGATCCTGTTTGCATTTCCACAGCCAAACGTGCCCTATTTGGTAGGCGGCATGTGAGCCTGATGCCGATAACTAACGGCTAACACGCTAATAAAGTCAACAAAGGCCTTCAGCTTCCTTGAAAACCCCAAACTATGCAAATTCATTGATAATTCTTTGTCGATCAAAACAGATTGGTAGAAATATTTACCGCCCCATAAAGTGTGTGGAAGCACATGACTATTGAATGTCCAGTTTCACATAAAAAGCATTAAAACTGTGTTTGAGCTGGGACCTATTCACGACAAACAGAAAAGTCTCTGTGAACATCACAGGCCTATAATTTGTGAGCAAATCAGCTAATCAATTTAGTTTTCATTATTTTCTACTTCAGTTGTGTTTTGTTTTTTTCCAGAAGTCTTGGTCTTCACATAGACCGAACAATAATTCCCTGCAGCAGTTATCCTTGAAGGATCTCATTTGGGTATTTATTTCAGACGTCTGAAAAATGTTTCTTGAAATTGCAGCAGGGCCGTACGATGTGTCAACAGGATGAACGTATTGAGGAAAAAGCTGATAGTGCTTCACAAAAATAAGGAGCAGTGGGCTGCGTTTACACAAAGGGCCGTTTGAAACATGTTGAGCTGCAACACGGAAAGGAAAAAGAGGAGTTGTAAAAGTTTGCTATGTGTGAAAGTTTAAGAGCACAATTTTCTACTTTGTGTTTATTTTCCATCACTAATTGTGGTCAGTTGTAAAAAAAAAAAAAAAAAAAAAGAAAGAAGACTTGCAGATTGTTTTTACCATTATAAGAAACACTTTAGGATTTCACTCTCTGCCAACTACAATGTTCAGTATAATAAGTTCATCTGAGAGTGAGTGAGAGGTTGCTGACTGACTACTGATTACTTGGTGCTTTTAGTAATTACACATGGCAAAAGAATGCTATCGTCACTAAAGTAAGCAATGCACCATCCAGATGTGTTTGAAGTTCAAAATAACACATTACAAACGATAACAATGACTGAAATCTTTAATTTAGCAAGAAGCAGCATGTTGGAGAGAGTTACGAGTTGTTTACTGCAGAGTTTGTCTCCCTGGTGGATCATGTCAGGCAGCGCCGTGTTGACACTGCTGAGCTCCGTCTACTGATGAAGCTGTTTATCAGTAATGGACAGATAGTTTTGAAAAGAAAGAGCAGGAGGGAGGAGGGAGGAGGTCTGACCACTGAGTACTTCCAGACCTCTAATGAAGACGGATGTGAGGACACAGTGTCCATCCACCCTAACCCTGTGAACTTTGACCCGGGACACTCCACAACAGAGCGTCCAAGCTAATAAAAAAAAACAAAAAGGAAAAAAAAAAGAAAGCTTTGCCAAGAGAAAACTGCTTCATCTGCACTGGGTGACTATGTGACATCCTTCCAACATATTTAGAGTTTCACTATCCCAGTGGAAGAAACATTTTCACACCATAAACCCACTCAGTTGGTGGAAAATATCAGCTTGCAGTAAACAAGAGGAAAACAAAGGAGTCATTGTAGCTGCTTTCAGATCAGATCTATGCACAGAGTCTCTGATCACGCATGTGCACATTACTCTGATATACTGTGCTGCACTGTTCATTATTTCAAATCACCGCCTCTCTGTTTAGGCTCCATTGACAAATTGTGTGAGTAATTGTAGGTAACCACTCTGTGTCCATGATTAACCACTCTGTCTCCTTATCTGTGTGTCTTATACAAACCTACACTAAAAAAAACCTCTCTGAGATCACCAATGTCTCCCTGACAAGTGTAGTGGGTGTCTCAGAGTAATGTGCAGCTCACTCAGCAGGGCCTCCGCCTTAATCCCCGACCGAGAGGAGGGAGGACTCTCAGTTTACACAGCGAGATGTGGGAGTGTTAGATTACAATAAGACTGTAATTATAAGGTCCCAAGGCTGATAAATAGGAGCACACTCTGACACACATTAATGCATGAATGGACACATGCAGGGCTAAAGAGGTTCTGGAGCTCGCTCCATACTGTTAAGGTGATTTACCCGTTTGCAGGTTGAAATGGAATCTGGCTCCTTTCTCTGGTTCATTTTGTTTGGAGCGATTTCATTTCCTATAAAGGGCAACCAAATTCAGGGAACGGCCCATAGACTATAAGAGAAAGGGATTTAGTTACAGTGATCACACACACTTGTTCACATTTCCGCTGAAGCCGTCTTGTGTTTGTGCCGGCAGAAGTGACCACATTTGGTATCATTGTGTCTCCATCCTGATTGACAGGTTACGGACGAGACAACTTGTCAATCACAGAAAGCCATGCTCAAAATAAATAATCTATTTGATCTTCTACAGCTTTTTCCAAACATGCACGATTAGAAGTATAGGGCCTTTTTCCATTCAGGTTCAAAACACTGCCAGGGAAGTCTCCCCTACTGGTCATTTGAAAGAATGCACATAAGCCTCTTACTGACAACACTTTCAAAAGCAAACAGTGTGCTCTTCTATTTTCTATTGATTACAACTAACACAGGCCATTTCATTGTTTCAGGCCAGAGCAAATGAACCACAGCGGGCCGATTCAAATGGTGGCCTGTGGGCCATATCTGTCCCTTTGATCAGTTAGAAACAGATTTTATTTATCAAAGTTTTGCATTAACATGGTGTTAATGCAGAGGGCAGCAAGGAGAGTCAAACTGACAGAAAATACGAAAAACATACGACTACTACTTTGACAAGTTTTTTTCACTTCCACTTTGAGGCAATCATTTTATTAGAGGAATATATACTTCATGTATTCGTTAACTTTTTTTGAGCGGAGGTCATTTTGGACACTCAAAGATGTAACACTCAACAACTTCCTCTCTAAAAAATAAAAAGGTCCATTGTCGTGGCAGTACATGTACGCTGAAGCTTTACATGCCTGATAGAGGACACTCTACTGAAGAGTAAAACTTCCCCTTTTTTCAAATTTGGCCCCAAACAAAATTACTTCCCTTGACTGCACATTAAAAAAATGTCCATCTTTTGATTTGGGCTACACATCTAAAGAGTTCCCTGCAGCTAATAGAAATGCACATTAATCGTAATGGCAGTTGTGTAATGTGCGGTGGTCTGACTGCTCCTTTTCAAGACTTTTTTTTTTTTGATTGAATGACGCACTTCACTAATCAGTTGGACATGCTGTGGCTAATCTCCCTTATAAATATAATCCATGTGATAGCCATTATAATGAGCTGACTCTTAAAACCGAATACAAGGAAGAGGCAAAGATTTAAACATGAAGGAATCACATTAGGAGAAATGTTGTTAGAGACAAAAAAAAAAGAAAAACAAGTTTTCTTTTTCTTGTAAACCAAACTCTCACTGACATGTTGGTTCTCAATAAAAGGAGTCTGAAGAAGAGCTGTGCTCGAAACGTCACTCGCTCACAGGATGTGCTCTTAATAAATGCACGAAAAGGGAGCAAGTGTGCGGTCTCCTTCTTTTATTCGTTGGTTCTCAATAAAATAAAATAAAAACATCTAGTAATAAGACTTGATGTTGAAATGAGAGCATGCAGAGACAGTACATCTCTGAGAGCATCAACCTCCACCTGTGGAGTTTCCTTCTGCGTTGTCTGAGATCAGCTCAAAACATCTAAAGGAACATTTTCAGCTTCTTGACATCAGTGTGGACTCAACTTCTAACCTTTGACTATGATGGATAAACTCACCATAACTTGACCTTTAAACGGGCCACACCTGAGCTTTCAGAGAAGCTTCACAAAGCTAAAAGACAAAGTTAAAGTTCATTAGTGAAAACCAAAAACTGATGTGAGCGCTGCGGCATCACTGAAGCCATGGCGGCCTGCGGAGACATAACAAACACAACCAAACAGGCTTGATCCAATCCTCTTCAAACAACCACTAATTTCATGTTGCATCTTTGAGCCTGAATGCCCAACTGTGTTTGCTCTACATGCACTCTGACCCCTGTCCCTCATCCTCATAACTCCCCCCTTCTCCTCTTCATCCTGCAGAGCTCAGCCGAGCTCACGCCAGCCCACTAACCGGGACAAACTGCAGGCCCCCTAATCAGCTCATTTGGAACAGATCAATGGCACTGATGACAAGAGCCTAAGCCGAGTCTGCGTACCAAATGAAGGCCGAACAAAACACCCTTCTTAAACGATGGCCTCGGAGCAAATAACCCCAGGGTGAGGGGGTCAGGAGGTTGGTGACCTGTGTGGGTGCACTGGTGGAGGTGTCCGACTGCGCTTGAGAAGAGGTGGGGTTGCGTCCCTGGTGTCCCCGCTGGTGGGCCAGCTGAACAAACAGCTGGGAACAAGGCCCAGCTTCAGAGACACAGCGCTCCAGACATTGCAGGCCTGAACCCAGACCGGGCTAGACTTTAGACCAAGAGCGTCACGAGGACAGTGAGCTGCTTTCTTCTGCAGAGAAAGGCGTTGTTTGAGCGACACAAAAACAGATTCACACACATACAACTGATCCCACGCACATGCACTAAAATGTATGCAACACGTCCTCATTCACACAGCGATTGCACGCAGGGGTTCATGATATATGTTTCACATCTTACTGATATCAAAGATGTTACAGTTTTAAACTGGTTCAAAGAAACGGCTCACGTTTGCACCGTTTCTTTATCTTTAATTCACCTTCAGGTTTAATATGCAACATTATGCATGGGACAGTTGCATCCTGTAGCTTTTTTACGTTTCACTCAAAGCTCAAACATTTGATGCATGTTTTTTTTTTTTTTTTTTTTTAAATAAACCCCCTTCCTCCAACTGTTAGTCCCCTCTTTGTATTCTTCCTTTAACTGTGACATTGAAAGCCCCCAAGAAAAGACTTTCTGTGTCCTACACTGACGTACACACAACGCCCGGAGAGATGAGTATCATTGAAATTGATCTCAGAATGGTTATTAATACTTGTCTGCTGCTTTCTCTGTCATACAGAACCCTGCTAGTGAAACAGCACTGAGAAAGGAGGTGAGTGGGGAGCTGAGGGATGAAGAGAGAGTTGGTTATATACGGGGAAAAAGCCCATGTGGAGAGCAAAAGGGGCTTAACGCATCAGTCATAATGCAATCCTCAAATCTCTTGGCAGTCATATGATTTAAATTTCATTATGTTTCATGTCTCTTAAATTACATCTGCAGATCAGTGCTGCAAACAATTCACTCTTGGATGTATTTTCTCAACACCAACTCCCTTCTTTCTTGCAGTCGAACTCTAAAAAAGACAACTCACAAAAAGCAAAAAGACTGATGGGAAGTGCTTTATCCGTAATGGCTGACTGCACTAAAAGCCCCAAAGACTCGGCCTTCGCTTCCAGAGGCCATTTCCAGATGACAGCAGATTTGTTCTGAGACATTTCAACTATAAAAATGGTTGATGACAAATTGGTTGAACAGGTACATGCTGTGGTAAATTACTGCGACACCTTACACCTGAAATTTAGATATCATCTGACGGAATTTGGCCAAAATCAGGGTGGAAATATTTTTTAGTTCTGGGATGTTTGAATAATTGAAACAGAGATCCAACTGCTGCTGGTTTATGTCCACTAGCGTGAGTGTTGCCAGATCCGATCAGGTATCCCACATATCTGTCTCTGTCAGTCAAAATAGTGGAGTTGTCAGCGCAGACATTCTTACATAAAGAGATGTTATCTCGTGCATACTGTGTGATTTCACAGCCTTCTCTCTTCTCCCACAGAAAGGCTCGGGCCTATCTGCTCCAAAACAAAACACTCCTCTATCTCCGAGCTAGAATGATCTACACTCATGTTCTCCACCATAGGACATACACTGTTCCTCCTCGCTTTACTGCTCTCGGGGCAACTCCTAAAAAATCTGCCCCTGTTGACTTCTCACCCCAAGGGGAGCCACATTCCAGGAACTATTCCATATCTTCGCAGCACTTTTCAAGATGTCCCTTCGTCTTTTGTAACTCTGATTATGTAAAAGCTTGGAGCGCAGACAGCTGGAAATAGCTGAAAAGATGCTGCCTGTGGTTATTATAAGCTTGGGAAAGCTAGAGTAAAACTCCAGCAAGGCAATAGAGGTTTTCCAGATAAAATACACAAGGACTGTTCCTCTTTGATGCCAAACAAAACACACTCAGATCAGTAGATGAGATCAGGTCAACCTGAGTCGGAGTCCATATTGTGTGCGCTCCACTTCTGGCAAAACAGGGTCACTGGGAGAGTTTTTTTGGTCGGAGCACATAGACATAAGCTCACATATTCGTGCACACAGACGGCCTTGTTGGAGGCAGCAGGGGGCACAAGCTCTGGTAATGAGTGGCACACATGAAAGAGTGGCTCTTCGCTAGAAAACAAACTTCACCAGAGGAGCCGTTGTTAACAGCCTGACCTCTGAGCCTCTGACTGGGCACATTGTCCCCCCGATGGATCCCCTCTGACAGCCCGTCACTCAATGCAACCGTCGCTGTCGGCCAATCAGGGCCCAGTGCCGGCAACCGTCTGGGAAAACTCCACCCAGCAAGGGGACTCTAAGAATTTGGTGTGACGCCATGTTTGGACGACAGTGGAAAAATGTTGCTGTGTGGTTTTAACTGAAGTGCAATCAAAAGACTGATGATGACCCGCTGTAATAAATAACGTAATACAAACAGATTCAGTCAGGGAGCTAATTATAGGATTATTGGATGATTTATGTTCTGTAACCAAAAACAACTGGTCTTGGTTAGAAGTTCAGTTCAAGGATATTGCTTAAACCAAATTTAGTTTTGCTTTATATATGAATAAGTCTGAATAAGACACAATGGTTTGGATGGATCACAGTTTTGCTCAATATTATAACGGAGTCCTAAAAGTCTTCCAGAGCAGGTGGATCAAACCTGACTAGAGTGTAATTTTGGAAAGTTTACTGTGCAGTGATATATGACACTCTGGATAAATAATCTTTTAAAGAAAAGGTACATTTGTATCCCTGTATGTATCCCTCTTGTTTTGAGCTTTCAATAACTGATTCTCTTGCGACGCTGTGCCTCTCTGAGATGGCTTCCTTCTACTTTTTCATGGCACGCGAACGTGTGCAACAGTTTTGGAGCGAAATTATTCCGCAAATGTTGAGGTTAAAGCAAACCAAAGTTCAATTCCACACAAAACAGAGATGAAACAGAACTTGCAACTTGATGATTTGTCTCGGGCACATGGACAGTTTCAGTTTGATGATGATCTTTGCTTTTCTTTGCCAACCCTGATAAGTATCACGTCTATCACAAAAATCTAAATGTAACACATTAAAACCATGAAAAACTAAACTCATTCAGCATTTTTTTTTTTTTTTTGCAAAATAACCAAACATACAAACTAGTTCAAACAACAACTATTAACTATGCAACTAACGCAAGTCTTTCATTTCCTTCCTTACTGCGAAGAAACTTAATGATTCAGAGGTGATGCTCAATGCTAATTTCACAACAGTTCCCCATGACATGCGCCGCAAACATGAAGCAACTTGTTGCGATATTTGCTTGGACCCACAACTTCTCAGCAAAAAACCTGCTAAACTTCACTTTCTTTCCAGCTCCCTAACTTTTCCTGTTTGGTGCTGGGTTTCTGAAGCCGTTTGGCTAAATATAGTCGGCTGTAATTGCTGACAAGTCACGGTTAAAGCTGTCAGTGAATCACAACAGCAAAGCAGAAGAAAGATGCTTAAAACAGACCAAAAAACAAAGAACCTCAACTGTCATATAACACACACTTATTTTATTAAATGTTGATTAATGTTTCAGCATTTTTAACAGTCACATTTCTGGAGAATCATTTGTAGTATTGTCAAGAGAGTGTTTTTATTTGTGACATGTTCAAACTCTCTCAATCATGTCTGCACCTTTAAATGAGGACAACGTGTCATGATCAGGTTTGTAATGAAACAATGAGAGGTTAAATGAGGGTACAAACATACAAATAACTCCTTGCATGCATGCATGCATCAAGCCATCCACACACACACACACACACACACACACACACACACACAATCTGTAGCCTCTCCCTGAGGAGCTGTACGAGCAATCTGTATACTCCACATTGTGAGGAGACAAAGGACAGGGAGTGGGGATGACGGGTGGAGGTTTACTCCTGCTGACCGCGTCTCCAGTTTCAGCTCATCTGAGGGTGGCCGTGGGCGTGCAGCGTAGGAGGAGGTGGTGGGCGATTGTGTCTCGTACGCAAGGGAGGGGGAGTGTGTGTCCTGTGTGCAGGATTTTCACGTGTCAGGAACACCACTTCCAGATTCTGTGTGGATCTGGCGGTACATGGCGCCAGCACCTCCTTCCTCCAACACACACACTCATCCCCCTCTTTCTCATGTCATCACCCTGATACTTCAGAGATGGATGGTCTTCTGGTCCTGCTAAGATTTCTGTTTCTGCACAATAAATGACTTCAAGACCACAAGAAAATGGGTTTTACTTTAAACCATCCACAGTTTCATTATAACAAAATTACATGCTAGTATGAAAACAAATTTAAGGTGGTGATGTGTGGGCCACTGTAGAATTATTAGTAGAATTTCCTGTTCACCTCAACTTCACTGAGCTTTACAGAAGGGCCTTGCAGATGTGTGTGTCAGACTGTTGCGACAGATATTGGCCTTCTGCTGATACATTGTACAAAAAACAATGCTCCAGGTGATCTAGATGGTTGATTTCAGTATTTTGTTTGAGCGTCTTTGAATGCTTAGTTTACAATGTAAAATACATCAAATAATGTTGCTTATTATTTCTAAAAGTTCTTTAAATAGAACTCAGCCTTCTACAGTACGTACCTTTGCATAGTAAGTAAAATCCTTGAAAGTTAAAAAGATTTGTTTTCATTCTGTTTCATAATTTCACAATATCTGTAGCCATATCAATCGTTCCAAGCAGCAACCTCCTGTGTTGAAAAATGACTCCAATAAAGCTGTGAAAAAAGATGCAGTTCCTCAGATGTCCTCAGAAGTGACAAACACATCCAACACCATTTTTACAGCAGAAAAACATGACTTATTCATGGCGAGGGGCATGGCTGATCTTACTGACGAGTGGGCTCCAGCTCTTTGACAATTACTAGGCTGAAGGTTTGTTGGAAAAAGCATTTCCAATTTGGCGACCGCCATGGATGGGCTTCATTTCGGATAAATAGTTGACAATCCCTGAGGCTACATCCATCGTTTTTACAGTCTATGGCTTTTTCCTCCAGTCGTGGTTATACTTAATATCAAGTGTTATCTATCTGTTTTGTTGTCTGCCCAACAACTTAACTGTTTTTGAAGACCCTTTTCAAGCGTCAGCAGACGGACTTCTTTCAGTAAAAATGTTTTTAAACGAACCATTACTTCCCTCTAGGGCCAAAGCAAATCAGCTAATAAAAATTCAAAGCATTGCGGTATATGATTTAATTCAGGAAGTTCACAAACAAAAATGAACCCAAAAAGGTAAAGCAACTGAACAACGAGTTTAGCACCTTTAAAACAGCTCGTAAAAGCTGAGAGCAAATGCAGAGCTGAGTAATGTTTCTCAAATGGTTTGTCACCATGAGCAACAACTTTCACATAAAACATGATTATTTGTGCTCAGCACTTTTTTTTAAGCACTTTCTAAAGAATAATTACAACATCGGTGTATTGTAAGTGAGTGTTTTATTCATCAAGTCTCCCTTGATACGAAGAAAATGTTTCTGCTGCCCTTAATGTTAGTCAATGCAGGTTTAGAGAAGGTCTAATGTTGTATAAGTACTGATACGTATGATTGAAGTCAGGAAATTAACAAACACAGATGATCCCAATGAAGTCTTACTAACTCAGAACTACAAGATGAAAGGCCTTGTGTTGAAACCCACACCAAAAGGGAGTGACCATGAACCCGATGCATTTCGATAACAGCTATATTTTATCATTTCAGCTCTGTATACACTGTCTACTTATCACTGCCGTTCATGGCTTCCAAACAGGGAGTGTTTAATGAACTTTTTTCGGCACCCCTTGATTGATTACATCTGTGGAGTCTGCAGCTTTAACTTTTTACCCTTCTCTTACACAAACACAAGTTGATCCTATACTGAGTGCTTTTTATTAAATATCAAAACATCTCCCAATGAAAACAGGATGTTGAAGCTGATTTAATACAAAGAGAAAGCAGCTTTTATACCGAGAGTCTACCAGCTGCTTATTGTGAAACCGGATGACACGGACAACTGCGTTCTCCATCCCAGACCGAGCTTAACATGACCCCCAACTTCCCTCACCATAAGTAGGAACTTCCTCTATTTCACAACAAGTCCTCTTGTGCCCGACTCCCCTGTCCTCAATCAACAAACCAAAACATGTCCTCCTGCAGAGCTTTCAACATCTGATTCAGCCGTGAGAGAGCTTCTAATCTGTGCCGCATGGATGAGAGAACTCAAAGGATTAAAAGGGAAATAATTCTCCCCATGGCTGCAGAAACTTAAGTGAGTTTTTGCTGCAGTGCTGATGGTAGATAAGGGCTTTTGTGTCTGCCTCCTATTGTCTTGTTACCTTATAAATCTTCCAAGCCGACACCTGATACCTGATATCACGGCCCATTTGTCACCTGTGTTTACGTCTGGGATGTAGAGAGGTGTCAGAATTGGGATCCACCCCGATGCATAGGTGTGGGTGCTGCTGGGAGACATGACACTGTAAGCTTTTTCTTTTGGGGGGGGGAGGGGGGGAGCAGGGTCAGGTCGCCCTCAGGAAATACTAGTCTTATCATGTCCCAGAGAAAAGAGATTGAGCCACTGAAAGACACAGAGTGTCACACGACAGTTGGGGAATTTGCAGTGTAGATGAAAACCCTCAAAATGATTCCACCTTATATTGGCACAAACCGTCTTCTTTAGAAGTGTACACACTTTGATGTCATCAAATGGAGACTATATTGGACTTCAGGAGGATAATAAAAACAATAATAATAATAAATGGTGAGTCAGAGTCTTTGGACTTCCATTGGTCCACAGAGACATCCTGTATCTTTGGAAAAAAGCACAACAATGGCTGTTTTTTTTTTTTTTCTGAGAAAAGCTGACGAGAGCGAGTCTGCCACCGGAAGCTTCTGATAAACTTCCACAGTGTACTCCGTGCAGAGCATCATTACATACTGCACCACAACGTTGTTAGTCGCACCATCAGGAAGGAGCAGAAAGCCCCTGAAAAGCATCATCAGGGCAGCCAGGAACATCTACAGAGGACATCTCCCAGGCACGCTGCCGGAGCAGAGCATTGAACATTGTCTGTGACTCGACCCGCCCTCGCTTCCACCTCTGCCAACTACTCCCCTCTGGCAGACCATGCTGGACAATAAACTCACACTCCAGGAGACTAAAAAACAGCTTTTCCCCCCCAAGCTGGCAAACACCTGAACATGAACTGACAACCCCCCCCAACACACACACACACACACACACACACACACATTACATAAAGTTCAGCTGCTGTCTTATTGAAACCAAATCAACCCCCTCTACTTCCATTCCCTTTCAACTTTGACATTTTACAATAACATCAAACTGTTTCTGTCCTTGGGCCCATTCCAACACTTGACACTGGTGTTTTTGGACCTTTTACTTAAACCTAAGATGTCGTCATTTTTTCTTGAAACATTCATAAGTCAGAGGAGTTCTTCTAGGAAGAGATCTTGCAAGCAATGTGAGACAGTCGGAAGAGGATTTTTGTAGAAGGCCTTAAACCTGTACTTCAAGTTGGGTGATCAAAATCAGTTTCAACAATTCTGTTTTTCAGGTTTTACAGACAACATAATTTTAGCCCCATAAACTATCAGTGAACTATCAGCATTTCTTCAGTAGAGTAATTCCAAAGAAAACTGTTCACAGCGAGGTTTGGGGAATAGCCAGAGCAGCAGGGGTTTGGTAGGAAAGAGGTGTTGCTGGGAGAGCTTTGGTCACCATAAATTAACCTCAATTGTGTTTGGCTGGTGGCTGGCGATAGCTATCTCAAAACTTGGCCAAATAAAAACAAAACTATTTGAAACCACTTGAGTTAAGTGACAAGTAAGCAAGTACATTTTTTCAGTTCGGTAAACTTCTCTGCAAAGTTCGGCCCATATCTGCGGTCACTACAGTACAACATGCCTTGTTTATTCAGTAGCCTCAGCGCCACCCCTCCACTCCGCCTTTTGCACTCTATCCAGCCCGTCACAAAAAAAAAAAAAAACTCAATGCCAGTGCATTGGTAAATACGCACAGGCTCTCTGGTATAAAGAAAATAGCCGAGCAGGGAGAAGAAAGGGAAGAATGGAGGAGGGAGGGGAGCAAGAAAAAAGAAGCGGGGCAGAAAAAAAGATTAGGCTCTGGTGAAGTACAACTTTTCCAAAGCTGGCCCGGTTCTTGGCAGAAGGCCAGGACAGGCAGACAATGCAACGCTGTGCAGATCCCGGAATCTATAGACGCTCACTGGAGCATTGGGCTATTGGTAGGAGGGTTACAGAGGGAGGGGAGGAGGGCTCTGTTTTTCAAAGCCAAGCACAGAGAACATGATGGGGCATTGTGATGACCAGTAAGCCAGTAGGGGAGCGTGGTTGAATCGAAGCAGCAGAATTATCAATGCAGTCTTAATGTATAGAAAATATTGACCTGACAGACTCCATCGGGGAATGTATAGGACATTTACTGTCTTGCCCCCCCCCCTCTCTCACAAGCTCCCACCCTTATAGCAAAGCAACCCCTCCCATCGTTGAGCCACCATACTAGAAGCACAACTCTCACCCAGGCAGCACCTGCTCTATGTCAGCGGAGGGTTGATGGGGCCAAACAATATACCACAAACAATCTGTCAAAAGGGCCACCGCAGTACGTCCCCCGGCCCTTTTAATAAGGAAGGACAAGGGGAATATAAAAACTGATTTTTTTGTTTTCCCTCCATGCTTTATATTGTGTCCCCTCGCCCTCTCCTCACTTCATTTCATTTTCATTCATTTCAATCAGTGTTTCATTTCCTTTTTCTCCTCTCGGCCCTCTCGGCGGTACTTGGAGGGTCAAGGCTAAGACTGGAAAAAAAAAGAAAGACGAGAAGAAGAAGGAGGTGGAAAAGGAGGAGAAAGAAGCATGGAGGAGACAGAGAGGAGAGGTGCACCCCTCTAAGATCAAAGGCTCCCATTGTGAGGACTGTACAATGGAGTACTGCATAGAATATGCTCAGGCGACCCCCACCCGCTGCTCTCAAACCCCCTGCAGACCAACTGACAGCAAATCTGGGGGGGGGGGGGAGGGAGAGAGAGGGCATCAGGGGTAATTGGAGGAATGAGTGGGTCTGTGTACAGTTGAAGTACAGTTACTTCAGAAAGGCCACACACATTTGAAATGTTCACAAACTCAATCAGATTCACTTCACTACTGCCTGATGAAGAAATGCATGATTTTTTTTTATTGCAGATAAATGTGCCTGACTGAAGTTGTCAAACACTGCATGGAAACATGAACGTGACTGCTAGACATTTATTTGTTTATGCTGTTGGCTGTGGGCCTCCGGACAGCCGGTCATCTTCAGATGATCACATGCTGATAATACACATCACCAAAATGGAACAACATTAAAGTGTTTATATTTGAAATACTTTCTAAGTAATTACAGTGAAAACTGAAAATGCACACATGAAGATAAGTGCAAATGGCTCACAGTCAATGATTTAATTTTGGCCAATACATGTATCCAGTGGTGCAAACATAGGGGGGCCAAAGGGTGCTGCAACCCCTCATTAAAATCGTGCACAATTAAAACTGTCAGCTATAAAAATCTTTACACTCAAATTGACCCTGTTTTATAGTATTTATGTTTGCCTTTCTGTTCGTTTACTCTAAAGTATTCTACAAGTTGTTCACTTGCTGCAGAGTTGTATAACTCCCAGCAGTTTGGGGCTTTTAACTGATTGTCCACAGATAAAGGTTTTTCTGAGCGATAGGTTTGGAACCCTTTCAGAGAAATCTAAAGATGTGTGATCATCATGTCAGAGCAACAAGACTAGATGTTACCCAACAATGTGGAGTGTCAGTTGATTAGACATAAAATGCCGCCGCTCCCTTCTATCGTTGTTTGCTTTAACAGCTTTTCTCCTCCATTATGTGAAAAACAAACACTGACAGAAAGCAGGCCAACACTGACTGCTAGAGCGAGAGTGAGGGAAGAAGTTAGGTCAAATGTTTTCAAATCAGATTGAACTGTAAGTTATTACTATTTATATTTATTAGTGTGAATGTGAATTTTTGCAGCACAAACATCATCCTAATACATAATGCTTCTCTCAGCATCTCTCAAAACTGACTTCCATGCGACTCCCCCCACCAGAAAGACAGCTTTATATCCTTTTGTAGATCTCTGATGTAATATCAGACGGTCTATGTGCTTTTTAAAATATAAGAAGACAACGTCATTAAAATCTCTCCTCTGAGATAAGACCCTTTGATACGTGTATATCTTGTTTCTCCCTCTGTCGCATGAGTTGTGGCGAGTGTGAAACCACAATCTAAAGCAGCACAGTGACATGACATACAATATCCTGCTTTGACACAAACTGCATATGAAGTGTTTTGAGCCCCCTCCTTGTAACTAAGATGACGGATAAACCCAAGTGTCAAGGCTTGCATACGCTTTACAACGTGATAAAAAAAAAGTCCCCAAAGATCCCCCACAGAGGCGAGCTGGCGGTTGGGGTTGTACTCTTTACAGCTGTAACTATTGAATGATCTCAGCACTGAACTCAACATCAACACAATAGGAAGAAACAAAAACGTCTTGGTGCCTCAAAAAAAGTCCGGTGGCTTTAAAATGTTACCTAATTTCTTTTAACTTATTTTGAAGTGCTCTTGTGATTATTGCTTTCTTGTTAGTTCCTCTTTTCAGAACTAACTCCTTTTGCCACCTTATGCTGTCTTAACTCTAGCCCTCCTCCTTCGCTCGTCCCCCCCCCCCTTCCCTCTTTAAGCCTGTGGAGCTTATCTATGGGGATGAGGGAGAGAGGAGAATGGGTAAGACAGGCACTTTCATGGCTGAGTTGGAAGCCATTAGCCCCCTGTGTGCTCGGCCCTGTTCTACCTCCTCTCTGTATTAATCTGCAGTGACAGCTTCAATGTTTACCAAATCCACCCAGGATCCTGGGGGATGACTGGTCGGCGCCACTCTGCTCCATTAACCTCTGACCTCCGGCGTTACAGCACCAGAGCCAGGCCCAGGGCTTGGGGTTAGCTGGCCTGAGCAACCGGTTGGACACCTGTCTGATGTTCCGAGACAGAACTCCTGTCGTACAGAGACAATCTGTGAACAAAGATGTGTCTCAGCTGGACTCAGGTCCCATTTTTGTTATACAGCTTTATTTTTTTTTTTCATTTTCAGTTTTACCTATTGCCCAAATAAGAAAATACAAAGAGCGGTAAAGTTTGAATGAGTTTATTTCGGACAAGTTGAATTGCGTCCTCTCGTGTAAAAAAAACTCACACGCTTGAAAAAAGTAGAAAAAAGACCTTATAACCTGCCTCCATACATGGATGATAGAGATGGGTAACTTCCCTGGGCTTGGCTGATCAAATTAGACAACACAACAAGCTAGTTGGTGAACTTAAGAGACACGATAGGAAGATTTATTTGAACAAAGCTAGGATATCCATTTTCTTCTAATTTAAAGGATCTATGCTAAGCTAAGCTAACAAGTTTCTAACCCTATAATGACGTGTCGGGGGATCCCGCCACCGGGATGCACATTTTGGCAACTCGATGTACGTGATTGTCTCCTTAAGATAATTCTGCAAACATTTAGCAGCTCTACATAGTATCAAATAACAATCTACATGTAACCAGAGAAGCACACACCATAGAAAAACTCAAACGACGTACAGCATACTGCACATTACTCATATTGCAAAAAGATCCACGTAAACACAACATCCTTCTAAAATCCAGATAAGAACATCGTAAAGCTATCTCACAAACCCTCGAGGCTCAATAAATGAGATGGACTGAGGCAACAACAACAAGAGACTTCAGATGATTTAATGGAAACAAAAGAGGATAGCCTTAAGTAATAAACAGAAATTTATCATTATTTATTATCATCTATCCTTAATTGTTGTTTCAAAGAACTATGGTACCAGCCACAAGGAGGATTTTCAAGTTTTTGACGCAGGCTCATGGACCAACTAAAAAAAAACCTAAAAGAAGTCAGCAGAGCTCTGCATGGAGGCCGCAGTATGGCTCCTTCTTTTGATTATATCAATCCACAAGCCTTCTGATCCATTTCCCAGGCTGACCGCTGCATGCCAGGGTTATTACATTCTCCTGCTTTGAAGTTTCTGCTACAACCAATCTCTCATCGGATCAATCATCTCTGCTCCAAAACTTAAGCTAAAGGGTCTTGAGAAACATAGAAGCTTATACTGCCGCTAGATGACTGTGTGTTACTTTCGAATGTTACTAATAAAATGTTGAAGTCATAAGCAATAAAACACTTCATCAATTCAGTATGCGAGAAGAGTTTTGGAGGTAGAGCTTAGTCTGGTATCAGTAGAAGCTTATTGAAGCTTAAATTAGCTAATGTGAGAAGGATACAGCCAAGATGAACAATATTAAAGTTATATTTTCATCAAAATAAAACAACACTGATCACCACTTACATTGAGGCCTACGAGGCTATATGATGCTGTAGACGATTATGCTGCGTTCCAGTTGAACTGGGAAGTGGGAAATTCTGAATTCCCAGTCAGAAGTGTCACCTGGTACGTCTCCTGAAGTCGTATTGACTAGTGGTAAAGTGGGAGTATCCTGAGTTAGAATCCAACATGGCTGCCACGTGCATCACAGTACGTTAAAGGTGTAAATATAGTGCTTGTTAGCCGTTTGCTCCTATTTGTGTGATTAAATAACTCACACCAATAGTGTTGTGCAAGTTCTCTCTGTGGACATGTTGCCATGTTGCTTTTGTGCACATAATACCACATAGGTTGTTGTTGTTGTCTGGCACTAACTTAACAAAACAAAGGTAGTCCTGGAAGTGTCTGCATGTTGCTTTTCCAAACTTGCAACTGGAACACGCTCAACTCGGGTGTGACGTCATTCCCAGCTCCGACTTTCCAGGTCCGAGGTAAATGGAACGCTGCATTACTTACATTTGCACTTACTGGGCCATTATGAACAATATTGTAAAATATAATGAAACAGTTTTTTTAAGTGGCTAAAACTGGGTAGGGAAGAGAGTACAGCTGAGTAATGACCGATGAAGCTAATATAACATGGCAGTGGCCTGCAATCTGGCTGAATCGTTTTTTTCACAAGACGATCTCCTGACATTGAAAACAAACCTATCCTCAGCAGCTGAGCTCTTAAAAAGCTGCACCCTGATTTAATTTGACACAGATAACATTGTGTTCTTCCTCACCACTCGCTCTTGTAAAGCACAAGTGCTCTGACTAATCCACCCGGGGTGGATCTTGTGATGTTTACCTTGTGGTTTTAAACAGGTTTACTCCGGACCAAAGCAAGTGTCTGGACAACTGACTAAGTGAGTCTGAAAGAATGTCACACCACAGTGTAAACACAAAGCTCTGGTATATCTGCAAGTGTGAATGTGGAGTATGTCAACTCAGTGTATTAGAAGATGTGAATAAAAGTTCCCTTGACACCAAAACCTTTTTAACAAGAGTGTAAAAGTTGCCCAACATCTTCACCTTATCTAAAACGCTGATGTACTTTGAAACTTTAAGAATTTTCACGTTTAGCATTTATTACCACCCACTAAAGGCTGACAGATTTCAAATCAGTCAAACCGTTTGACCGAAGTTACCAGGGAATCCTGTTTTTTTTCCATTATAGCATTTTTAGGTAAAAAAAAAAAAAAACAGATATAGGATGATAATAAATTGCTAAAAAAAACTTCCAGCAGCATTATCAAGTATTTGGTTGTTTTTTTTAAATTACAAATAAGATTGTATCTAAGAGGTCACACTTGGTTTGATAATATGAAAGGCATATGTGCAGAGAAAAACATTTTTATTTCATTGAACATTTTAAAAAACAGCTCTCTGTTTTTTTTTCTAATTTTCTAAAATCCTGATTTAGACAATAAATTGTTATTTTTAATGTGACCGACACAACCAATGTGGTGCTGTTGAATTTTTCCCTATGATTATGTTCTTCTAAAGTTTCCAGATTTAAGAACAATTGAAGCATTGTTGAGCAATTTCTTCTCTACAGTACATAAAAATATATGAAGTGTGTTGGTCATTAAATTAAGGAACACATTGGAACATCTCTTTATTTGGGGCTCCTTCCCTCATACCCTCTAAATTATGGCACAGAGTTCATTTTATTCTGACAGAAATGGAAGTCTGATAAAAAGTATTCTGAAAAAATCATTTGATGATCAAAAAAAAGAAAGAAAAAAAGATGACACCAAATGTGGTGGCACGGTTGCTGATGTTGCAAATCTATTAGTGGCACAGTGTCAGACTTTACAGTAATGATGTATGTAATGTTTCCCAGCAGTGTGTTGGCACACGCACGCACACACACACACATGCACAAACATAAAGTCCTTAAGCCAAGCCAGACACACTCAGCCTTTTAACCAGACATGAGGAGTGACAAAGCACCACGCACTTCCATCAGCAGCCTGCAAACTCACTCCCCCCCTCCCTGTTTGACCTCTGACCTTGATGACAACAAACTTTCATCACCGTCACTCCTGCTAGGTAAACACAACGTCCTACAAAACCCAGCACACAGACAGAATACTAAAGTTGAGTTTGTGTGTTCTGTCCTCTTTAAAAACGAGTTTTTCCTTTAAATGTCTTTTTATTAAACCTTTTATGTGTTCTGTTTTTTTTACTACTTGGCTCCTTAAATAACTAAATCCAGCCCACCTGTAACCCCCGACCAAAGCTCAGTCTATTTCGATTTTTCTGCTGAATGTTCAGGAATAAGCGATGTTTTAGGCACACATGTGCTGCCAAAAAGAGAAATATTTACCCAAGGTGACGCAAGCAGTGCCCTGCCATTGAACTGCTCTCTGCTAAATATAGAAGTCCCTCAGCCACTGAACCAAAGTCCTGCACTCATCAAGATAACATGAAAGACATAAAAAGATCCTACTTAAGTACAAAGCCCCCTCGGAAACCACTTTGAGTCAACCCAACAGATTCCCATCCCCATTGACGGTATATTAATAAAGGCAGCGCGCCTCAGTCTCTTTCCATTGTAAGCCAAATGCACCTCTGACATATTGTGCTGTTGACATTATTTGAAGCCAAGACATGCATAGAAGGGAGCTGGCTGGTGAAATTGCCGAACTGATTCCTGGGCCCTTCAGCTAACAAAAATATACATTTAACTTAAAAATCCTTCAGGTTGGGGGCGCCTGTAGCACAGTGGCAGCGCACGTGTCACCATGTATCGAGGCTATAGTCCTCATGTGGGCAGCCCAGGTTCGACTCCAGCCTGAGGCCCTTTCCCGCATGTCATTCCCCTCTCTCTCTCTCTCTCTCCCTGATTTCCTGCACTATCCACTCTCTCTCTCTCAATAAGGCTGAAAAAGCCCTAAAATATAATAAAAAAAAAAAAAAACGTCCTTCAGGTTGTTACAGCTCCCAGCAGAACAGATTCTTGTCTTTATGAAGCAAACACCTCGGTCCATCCATACATTCTCTATACCACCTATCCCTTTTGGGGTCGCGTGGGGCTTGAGTCAAGGCCAGCTGTCATTGGGTGAGAGTCGCCAGTCACTCACAGGGCTGACATATAATCATTCACAGTCACATTCACACTGACAAACAACATTGACTACCCAATTAACCTAATAAGCATATATTTTGATTGCAGAGGGACGCCCATGTTACCTATGTGTGTAACCAAAGGGAGAACATGCCACTCTGCTAATGTGGTTAAGAACCCTGAGAGGAGCATCACAGCTGTCAATCACACTGCTACACACACGCGCTCACTTTTTTTTTTTTTTTGCAACAAATCACGATTTTAAACAAAACCCCACTTGGACATAAATTAGCATGAGGGAGAGGGTATGTGACCCATACTGCGGCCAGCCAGCAGGGGGAGCTCCAAATATTTTGGCTTTGCTCCTAGCATTTTAAATATCAGTATATGTTCAACAACAATCAGTTCATGTTGTTTAGTAGTAACCTCACCTCATCATTAAAAACATTGGACGTAATCAGCATGTGAAGTTTGGACAGCACAAACACACACGCAGCCCTCCTGCCTAAACGGCCGCTCTCCACAAATCTTAGGCAAGATGTTTATGGGTTTTTCCACAAATTAAACAAATAAAAAGTGGCATGGGGTTGGGTCAGTGGGGGGGGTTGAGCAAGGCTTTTGGACAAACGGTGTGCGAGTCAGGGCCTGGAGCCAGCCCCCCTCCTCCTCCTCCTCCTCCTCCTCCTCCTCTTCTTCTCCCAGGAGAACCACCACGCCACGGCCAGCTGGAAACCATTGACAGGAGTTTGGGGTTAGTGAGCGAGGAGAGAGGGGCTCGAGTGAGAGGATCAGGAGGGCAAGCCTGTCTTGATGAATCCACTTTCCAAAACCAAAGTAAGACCAGAAACCAAGGTGGAGACGAACAAGCATGTGTCATAAATCTGTGTCATTTATTTTCATGCTGGGAGCGAGTGAAAGAGAGGGAGAGAGAGAGAGCCATGTTTAAAAATCATGAATCATCAGCGTCATTTCCCGTAAGAGGCCTGAAGAAAAAAAAACAAAAAGGAAAACTATTGATTTTCTCCAAATGGGGATCTGTTGGTCATTCATGAAAATCTAAAGTTTACATGCCTTTATGAGTTCAAGATTTAACAAATAAAAAAATGTGCGTCACTTTTTTTCATTACACACAAATACAAGCTCTGCAGACGCGTAGGATGAAGACGAAAAAGCTCTGACGTCTGAGTCATTCAGCACTTGACACTTTGGCGAATTGTTCGAGCAAACCAAGCCTGTGCTGAATTATTGCAATTTTTTGAAGAAAAAAAAAAAATGCGAGGAAGTGGTTTTTAGAAAACTTTCTCAATGCTCATTTCTTGATGGCTTCAATAAGTACGTGGGTGTATCCTGCTGTTTTGAGTTTATCTTTGACATTTTTAAGCTTTGAATCAAGAACCACTTGAACTTGTGTTCTGGCACAAACCTTGTAGAGGAGGTAAGAAAAAAAGAAAGTATGACAAAGACAGGGAAACAGACACTCGTCATTCACACGACAAACTACTTACAATGTCGAAGTTTTACGCCAAACATGGCACAAACGTCCTCCATCTGCACCACTTCAAACCAACACCACAACAGGACAGAAGAGCCTGAGCGGCGTGCAGCTTTATCCAGTCAGCTCCGTGATTATCAGATAAACAGGAGACAACTGCACATCTTATCCCATGACATCAGGCCTTCGCTTTTACCACACACTTGTAGAATACTCAACACTTAAACATGCAAATATAACGAGTGAGTCACTGGTTTCTTGTAAGGGAAGACGTTTAAGAAAAACAACACAGCACTAAAATGTAAGAAGTCTGTGCCAGTGTGCAATAAACACAATCTCCAAATAAAGAAAAGAAAAGGTTTCAGGTAGAAAGGCAACATAACCTCTCGCACACGATGGTTATAAAGGTTCAGACATAGATAAGTCAAACTCGATGAAACTTGTGATAGACTGTATCCTTAACTCGAGCATGAAGCATTTCATTTTCTCTGTGATCTCCCCCAATTCTCTGGACTTCATCCGCACATGTGGAGTTTCTATTTTTACTTTTTTTACCTGCGCCTCAACCATGTGCACAGATGGTTTTCATTCCCAGTGGTTGAAAGCAGAAGACAAACACTGCTGCCATACGCAGGAATAAGAATTTGTCTCAGCCCCGAGGAATCATGAAATATTTTCTTCGAACTTTGTTTTAAAGAATCAAGAGTGAGCTCGGGGGGAGAGTTGGGGATTTGGGGTCAATATTGGTTCATACAGCATGTAATTCTTCAAAGATACAATATTTCCATGAATAGACGTCTCCTGTTTCAACATAGACATAGGCGATGTAATGCATTATAACTGAACTGAAACTACAATAAGCCATCAAGGACTTAGCTCCCAGATGTCTATGAACTATCGAGGGTTGCTCAGATTCATTTCTCCTGAAACTGTGATAGCTGAGATTTATAACTTGTTTCATATTTTGTTTATAAAAACTGTAACTGCATTTGTTACTAAAGTCAACATTACAAAAAAAAAAGCTGCATGTTGTTTCAATCCGTCTTTGTTCTTTTCCTGAACATTTTCAGTTCCTGAGTTCTCAAGACACGCTAATCCCACAGCATAGCAAACACAGCTAACAAATGATTACAAGAATATGATCACAGTGTTTGGGTTTCTTACAGCCATGCCCCTGGGACAGTGGTCACAGCTTGGTGGGAGTCTAGTCATGTTTTAATTTCAACTGGCTTCCTCTCTCGAAGCTGATTAGAAAGTCTGTTGTCCATTACAGATGTTTTTTTGAGAGGAAAAACAAAGTGATCTTTCGAATGACTATTTTGGTTCGCACATAACTGCAGAGAAGACCAACGATAAAAACTCATCTGTCCTCGTGCTTCCCAGTAGGTGCCCATGTGGGGTTTGCGTGTACACCTGAAACTATGTCTGCTGTTTACTGCGAGTGGAAAATACCCAACAGCCATGGCATCAAAAGAAAGTGCATGAGGAAGCCTGGTATGTTTATTCAAGAATCCGGAAGTTCCGACTGCTGACTCACCAGTTTCTATTTGGAGCCGGACAGTCTTTCAGTAACTAAAGACATCAACGAAAGTCACCTTCATGACATCATTAGCTTTAACAATGGGTGATTACTTGGAGGTCGACCTCTTTAACTGATTTCCAGACAGTGTAACTGGAGACAGTGTAACTCCAGTTCCATGAAAGGAAAAACGCTTTCCTGTGATGTTTATTATTTTATGTCCGAGAGAACACGTACACAATAACCAGGAATCCCTCAGGTTTCAAACTTTAAACAAGGAACAAACTCTTCTGTGACAAGCTGACTTTAGCTTTTAAAGAGATGTTGGTCACCTTGGCTGATCCCATTTCCCATATTGGCTGAACCTCAGCTTTCTGCAGTGTATTGTAAGGTACAGTGTGTTGCCTTTCTGATCTTTTGTTTCAAGGGGTAGAAGCTTTTTTAAGGGCTTTTTAGCCCTCGAAAATAAAGATTTTCACATGTTGATGGTTGTGAAACTGAAAAAAAACCCCAACCTGTTTGTATCTTTGTGCAGAAGTCAACAGTCAAGGTAGCTAACAATATGGTTTGGTTAGGTTTTCAAATAAAGCCTTTTGAGGTTTTGACATTCAGACAACATTTAAAAATATTAGATTAACGTTACAATTAAATAATCTTTTGTGATCTGGTTTGGACACCAAAGCTACTTAATTGGGTTAAGAAGACAGTTTGTGGTTTTCTCTTTCTCCAGGACGTCATTGCTAATTGACCACCACCTTTCGTCTGATTGCCAGGACATTGGACTTTTATGCTCTTTATGCTACATCAGTTAACACCACATGGAACTAGCTAGGAACCTAGAGTTCATAAATTGAGAAGTTGGGACACCGACCGAGCCTCCAAATTTGGTTGCTTGGGAGTGATAAAGACAGTCAGAGCAATGTAAAGCCTGAGCTTTTGCTAACAAGGTTTGGGAATAAGAATAAGGGCTGAAGTAAGTTGCTGTGCTGACAAAAATTATGATGGCTCCCCAGTTTTCCTTATGGCCTTACTTAGTAATGGATTCCACTCCATCAAGCGACCCTTCATATGTAGCTTTAAGCTCTAAAAGGCGACTGACACACCTCAGCAGCAAGAAGAACATCTGGCACAGGGTGTCAGTGCGCTGTTCTCCTTGCCATAATGCCCTCACTCCTTTATATAACCATTAAATCATCGGCGGATGTGAGAGAGGAGCAGCAGGGGGCTGGGAAAGAGAAGGAGAAAAGAAGAGGACAGAAAGAGAAACAAACAAGAAGGTGCAAGGTGTTTTTCTGGCATGGCAGACATACTACGTAAGCAAACACAAGTGTGAGCGGTCGATGATGACGTGAGGTCCTATAAAAGGCAGATGTTGCTTTAAAGTCACAAATATGGTGTGTTGTGAAAACTTGCCTGCATATGTTTGTGTTTCATCATTAAACATTTACAGACTGGGAGAGATGTGCTTCTAATTCAGCGTCGTGCTCTTGTCAGAGAAATATTCGAACAGTCAAAGGTTAGCATAACTGAGTGTGTAGGTGATGTTTGTGATAGCATGAGTTATGTGTCCCGACGTTATCCTACGGCACTTTAGACCAGGAGCAGGTCCAGACTGCACTTTTTGTACCATATCTATAGAATCTCGGTGTTGATCGAAAAATGAGCATGTGCATGTAAGAAAGAAGCTTGAAGAAACTTTGAGCAGAATCAGATACATTGGTGGACAGCCATCTAAGGTGGGATATGTAAAGAGACATAACAAGAAAGATGGAGACAAATAACACTAAGCAGATGAACAGTAGAGGGGCACGTTTTTTTTCCGGGATCGTTGGTGGACGGTCTCCCTTAACTAGTTGTAAACTGTAGTAAGAGCTACACACACTGCACAGAAGGTCTTTTTTTGTATTACTCATCCATTTGATTGTACTGCATTCATGTGGTGTCGGACGGAGTTTGTGAGTTTTAAAATGCACAGGAACACCTGCTCAAGACAGAACAACAACTTGGAAACTCGGAAAAGAATTAGGTGCCCGACTTCCCAACTTCCCGACTTGAAGTCAAAATTGTCATCGCATGTGGGGAAAATGTTTTGCTAATGTTAACACAATTGTGTAATTTTGTAATAAAAATTTTGGAACAAATAAATCAATGGTAATAAAAATGTAAATCAAACGATTATGTTTTTAACATTTATTCCAGTCCAACCTAACATCATGATGTCCTAATCCCTTACACATGAAGAACTTCAAACAAGCTTTAAGTCTCTATTTTTAATGTAGTGATGAATGGACTCTACGTAACGAATTTGTTTCATGAAATTTGTTTTGACAAGAGAAACAATGGACTTTTTATGAGACTAATATCCAACTTCCTGCAAAGTCCCTGAGCTCAGTGTAAAGTCACAAGTCTAACCTTGAGATGTTGTGACACAGTTTTCTTCTCAGAGCCAATTCATCCCTTTAAACTCGAGCGAGTGGCGAGCTGTGTTCACTGCCACTAGGACCTGAAGTGCAGCACGTATGGAGGAAATCGCTCCAGTTGGAGAAATTGGATCCATCTATGGGGAATATCCCAAAATAAACCCCTCTGTTCTCCCATATCAGGCCTTGTATAAATAAGATAGCACTGCAGGCACACTGCACCATGGGAATTAGCCAACCCAGTCCTGTAAACATCAGCCAATGACTTCTGGCAGGCAGGCTGGCTCTCAGGAGGGGAGTTTCTGCACTGGAATTCATAAATAAATCACTTTTCTAGGAGGATTATGTGTCCACAGTCCCCGTCCTCCCGGCCCCCTCCCCCCCAAAATAAACAGGGCCAAGTAGAAATAGCAAAGCTTAAGCACCGCTACAGGAAATTATCTGGGCTTGTTGCTATAATTTGGCTACATTATTTACATAGCATTTGCATTTAAGTAAGACCCAAACTTTTTCAGACCATGTTACACAATCCCCTTCACTCCCCTCTGCCATTACTCAGTGTGGCTGTACATTCTGGCTAAAATAGACGGAAACAAAATACTACAAGTCACCAAAGCCGAATAAATCCTCCGATGTTAAAGTTGGATGACTAATGATTGGATAAGAGTCATACTCGCTTTCCTTGATTACTCAAATAGTTTCCAACAAAAGGAGGTCAAGTGACCCAAAGCTCCTTGAGTTGATATCTAGCAGTTGTTTAGGTGGAGGTTTTTAAACCCACTCAGCTGAGACCTCCATATTGGGCCCAGTGACAAACAATAAACAAAGGTTTGGGCTGGAGTCAGTGCAGGGGTAGAATGAAATGAAATGGTTGGATTACATTTATGATAATACCTTTTTTAATACTTTTTTTTTTTTTTTTTACCTTTTTTGTTACTTTGCTGAATTCTGGTTTGAAGCTTATCTAACATTACTGTAAGCTTTATTAATATATAATTTATATAAATAAGTATGCTGAAGGGAATAGTATGTCCTATATGCTTGGGCTACAGTATGTGATTAGATTCTGTGCCGGAGCTCAGTTTGACTTCAGTAATCCAGGACTCAGAGCAGACCGGACCCAGAAACAGAAAAGCATGAAGCAGCAGGTTTGGAAACATGGAAGTCTGTTTTAGCAACATATCAAGAGGAAAGGTAGAAGACAGGCTGGGACCAGACGGAGGGTATGAAACATTTATTAACAGAACCAAGAACCTAGGAGAACCACGGCTAAGTGAACAGGTATACCCACACTTATTGATCACTGCTTAGCAACGCTAAACAACCCAGGAGACAAGAATAGAGTTCATAAAAAACAAACATTTTGAAGTTGTTTAATCTGTGTGTCAGTGATCCTTATAAATATGCTGTTTTTATATAAGACATGTTGCACACATTAAGATCTGAATAGACTTGAGTCATTCATATAACTTTAAACTTCAATCATAAAAGCCAACTTGTTTAAAAAGAAATGGTGGGTTTTTTAGTTCAGAGAGGATGGAGCTTGATATTTCGGGTCCCATCTATGCTCTGGGACTCAGAAAGCTGGGACTCAGAAAGCAAAACAGTGAGCGTGGGAGTGCTGGATGGAGGAGAGGTTGGTCCAGCGTTCATACTGAGAAGCAATTAAGGGCTTTTTAATCCTTATTACAAAATCTTGTTTTCACATATCGCCAGAGGTTTAACTTCTCACCCTGCTGTACTGATGTGGAGGTGTACTCTTTGACCCAGTGACCACACTGTTGGCTGTCTGTACCAAGATGTAACCCGGTGTTCAAGAAGCAGAAGAGCAAAAAAACTGCAGTTCCTCTAATGTCCACTTGAGGCTGGCTCTAAACAAGAACAATGCATACATTATAGTACTTTATACAAATAGTCTCACAGTGTATTGATGGGTCAAACACAGATCAGACTTCTACCCTGATAACTCTGACGTCATGTCTCTACACCAAAAGTTCAATTCATTTATGTGTATTAATTTGTTATTTATGTAAGTGTGTACCTGAACATGCAGAAGGTTAAACTTGAGTTTAAATATTTTAAACTTAATGAAAAATGTTTCCTAAAACCATACCAAGTTCTAATGTCTGTATACCTACCAAAATATCTACATTTTCACTCAAAGGGTTAAGTTTAATTGCCCAGTTGGCCTGTTACTGGTACTCTTAATTTTCACATAATGTTGTTTGATGTTTTGAAGAAAAGTCAACTAATTTTCCTTCTTAGTAACTGACAATAAACCCGCTCTGTAGGTAAGAATGAGGACGTGTTGTTACCGTTACTGGACCTGAATCCTTCTCTTTCCCTATAGGCTGAAGCTTGTTGTTGTTTTTGTTAATAGGAGAATAATTTTCAACTTGAAAAGACAAGTCACATATAATCAGATGTCTCCCCCTTTAAAAAACAAATCAGTCTGCTAACACTATAGAGGGCTTTCGTCTTGCAGATCTGCTTACAGGATTTGTTGGCATGGAAACATTCATCAAGATTGTCTTTCTACTTCTGTTTGAGTCTTTGATTTAAAGAATATTTCACCATGACAAAAGGCAGAGGCTGTAATTGCCATGACATGCTGCAGAACAACAAACTCTTTGACCTAAATAACAGGATCTTCGGTCTGAATGGCGATCCACAGACATCATGGAAGTGGTAATAAAGCATATAAAAGTGCTTTAAGTAAATGAAAGGCTACAAAGAGGGGGGGGGGGGGGATTTTCCAAATGGAGGAGGTTGTTGTTGTTGTTCTTGCTCCTTCATGCAACTAACTTATTCTTGTGTGGGCATGAATGGGTTAAACGGCTGAGCAGTGAGACGCCTCATGCCTCCATATGTACACAGAGGCTTCAAAGAAGTGGAGCGCCTGCCGCCTCCTCTGCATGTTCCATACAGTCTGCAGCAAAACCTTTCACTGATACAGTATGAGGCAGAGAAAGGCCTGGTGGGTGGAGCAGATGCCTGCAAACAGAATACCCCTCCTCCCACACACACACACACACACACACACACATCCTGTGTGATAGGTCTGCACACAGGTGCTACAACACCGCAATACGTCAGAAGACGCGGCCTGACACAAATATGCTATATGTGACAGTTGTGAGTCAGGAAGTGAAGTTAATTTTAACCTTACAGTGATTTACTAAATAAAACATTCAGTTCAGTTTAATTGAGCTCTGAAATATTCATGAGAACACTTTCTGTCATGTCTGTGATAAATAGGTCTGGGGAAAGTAAGGGGGCTTCCTCTTTCCACATCAATAAGATAAGAAGGGAAGTGACATAAGTTCCTGTGCTGGGCTGCACGGCAGCGGCACAAAGCTGATTGTGAGCACTGAATGTGTTATGTTGACATTAAACAAATTAAAGGATAGTTGCAGTGAATTAAACATACACATATTTTATCATTCTTTGTTAACTTCTAGCACTCTTGTGTCTTTCTTGATTCCTTGAGGAATATTTCTTAGTACAATGTTCAAACCCTCAGCTATACTGTGCCATTTTTAAATACCAGGGGTAGTTAGGGCGAGCCGAAGCCCATAGTCTTACTGTCCCTTAGTTACCTCATTTGTCCTTGGACTTAGGACTCGGCTGTTTTAGGAAGAGTTGTTTACATGAATTTGATCGAATCAGAACATATTTCTGAAACACTGACACAAGTTTTTTTTCATGCAAAACTACTCAAGTGATGAATATCAACCTGATACCTGACTTCACAGTTTCCTCTTGGACAGATTGCGGGGATGTTATAACATTGGATGTTTTTAATTTGAACACACATGTAATCCTTGAACATACCAGTCAGAGGAGATTTACTGCATGAAATGACAGACATATTAAGTCTGATTTTAAAAACAAGTTGAAATTGACACGTTTGATTTTGACTTTGATGCTTTGCGAGGACACACATTACGCAACATCGCTTGTAAACTGAACCCTGAACTCGTGACTGTCGGGTTCACGGCGTGAGTCACAGCCTGCGGTGTCGCCAGGCTTCAGCAGCTCAGTAAACAAGGCAACAGACTGCCAAAGAGGAGAAAGTGCCCTGGAAAGTACCCAAGACAGAAACAGAGTCATATTTTACCTCAAATCAATCGATAACTGGGGACACTCTCAACCAATATTTAATCTCTACGATGTGAGGAAGAAGCCAAAGATTACAAGTTAAGATAAAACGTGGCGTGCAGGCTGAGTGTGTCTTTGTCTTTGTGCGGTGAAAGACAACGAAGAAGACTGAAAGAGAAAGAAAGAAAACTACAGATTGACTTGCACTGGGAAAAAAAAGTGAAAGAAAGGGGTTTTCGGAAACCAAACAGACGTGGTCTCACCTTTTGTCCTGTGGGCAAAGCAGCAATGAGTCATAGCAGACACTGAACGTCCCAAAATCAGAGTTTGGCAGAAGGTCAGTGTGCCCCTCTCCTTCTGATAATGGACCCGCAGGGGCCACATGAACACAGAGTAGACACTATGTCAAAAGAGTCAAAAGTCCAGAGTTTGAACCTACTCCACTTTGGACTTGGCTGCGACTCAGAAAGGCTACAGGCCACTCGCTTTCCCGTCTGATAAACAACTTCTGAGCAGCGAACAGGCCGACCCAGAGGGGGTAAAACTGAACGTACACACAAAACATCCAACTGGTATGAAATCTTGTGTCACATATCGGCACTATATGTTCATTTAAAGTGTGTTGACAGAGTTTACAACGGCCTTTTTGAGCACATTGATGAGTAATACTAGTGTCCTATACAAAAGTGTACAAGGGTAAAGAAGGAAAAAGTCACAGAAAGATGGGTCTATAGACAGGTTTAAGAATGGTAAGAAATATGAAACAATGCACATGAAATCTTTGAAAAATAATTTCTACTTTCTCTTTCTTAACTTCTTCCTTTCTGTTTCCTAACATCCTACCCTGAAGACTGAGGTCCGAGATTTACAATACTTTACGATATGATACACTTCCATACACTACAATAAGATCCCATATGATGAGATATGATATGGTGGGATGGGAGGCGATCAATAGGGAGGATACAATATGATACGGTGCGATGCAGTGGGACTATACTGTAGGATACAGTACAAGCAATATGATACATTTCCCCTAACTAAGGATAACTGTCTTGGACTCTTTGCTGCCTCCATTGTAGTATTAATAAGAGACATGAGTCAACGGTTTTAAGTACCAATTATAACTGTATTTATTGCACATGCTCCTTATAATTCATAACAATGGAAAGGAGAAGTGAAAAGAGAACACCAATGGTTGATCTCTACAGCTTTAAAGACGTTTTCAACAGGCATTAGCTCAAATGTAAAAACCACCCCGTAACAAAATCACCCCCATGATGAATTCATTCATTCAGCATCAGGAGAACTGAAAAGGACATCTGCAGTGAAAAAAGAAAAGGGAAAAAGGAGAGTAATACCTCCTTATTTCTGGGGGCTTTCAATCTCTCATCATCTCACAGGCACACCTAAAAGTTATTAAGCATTTTAATGAGAGTCGTGTTTTGCCTCGAGCTCTGGTTGATGTTTGAGCCTGTTCCCTTTGCATAACCTCACATTAGATCAAGACCTGAGAACAGGAAGTGGGCAAAAAGGGGAGTTCTCAAAGCCCTCGTCAGACACTAGCATGTAGTGTGTTTTTTCTAAGTTTCCTACTTGGGTGCGTCCTCTATTGTGCCTCAGTGACAGCTCATTGCACAATTATAAAGGAGAGATATTTTAAAAACCAAAACAGGTGAGAAGGCCTCTCTATTGAAAAGAACCGGTTCCTTAAGAAATCTGGAGCTTACAGTCCAAGTGGAGCCTTACGCAACGAACAAGGTAATTTATTTTAACCCACTTAGGAAAAGAAAAAGATCAGTGTTGTGGCTGCAAACTTCATTAGCCAGTGACACTCTTTTTTGGATGTCTAGAGGGAACTGGAAAGTCAGTACTGAAACTTCGAGGAGGTCACATCTTTAACAGCCATGAATCACCCAAAAATCAACAAGCCAAGTCGTTCCCACTGGAGGCTTTTTCCATCAAACTACTTCGGGTTATATAAAGTACCTAGCAGTGTCATTGTACTCTATTTGAGGGAGTGAAGGCCGGGAGATAGGTCATAAAAACATCCGCCACAGTTAATATGATAATATGTTAATACCTTAGCTAACCGAACCGAAGCATTTGAGCAATAACTCCCCCCTTTGTCCCTTTTCGGTCAGTATTTTTTTTCCCAAAGCTCTTTCAATAAGGTTGCAACAAGTTCATGAGTGTCTGACCTACAATTGGTGTTGACATGTCCCAGGACAGTTTGAGCACAAAAAAACATCTCAGAGCTGCACATATAGTGGAAGGAAGATGTACTGTGCGAATGTAGACTAAACATAAACACAGCAGGAGTTTACATTGGGAGCTGTGGGACTGTAACAGCACTGGCATGGCTGGTAGCAGCAGCAGCGGCGGCACCCCAGCCACAGATGTGCAAAGTACAACATCGGCACTATAAGCTTGTCCCTCTGTAAAGATGCATCTGTTTCTGATCTGCGATAATGCAGTGAAAATCGGAAAATTACAAGTCACGTTAATATTTTGTTACGTTTTATGTGGGTTGAAGTCTTTGTAGTTCAGATCCCTGCAGTATATAGGGTTTGTGCCTGCCATATAGTGTTTGTATGGAGCGCCTGCTTTGTCATTCTTTACTGCAGAGGTCCCATGAGTAGCAGGATGGCAGGAAGCTCCACCCTACACCCCCCCCCCCCCCCTCCCCCCTCTCCATCCTCCTTAAACCTGTCTCAGGCTGCAGCCAGACCTAGTCAAGGCCACAGTCTAATCCAGTCCTACCTTTAACTGCCTTAATGCATGCAAACATGCAGGTCTGACTATTGAACAAAAACACACCGATTCTTTTCACGCACATTTTCTTAGAAGACACAGCTCTTAAACCTGATGACACACAAAGAGGAATTAAATTACTGTCATGAAATCTCTACAAACTTCATCTTATTGCCTCCCCCCCCCCTCCCTCCCCTTCTTTAAACTTTTTTTTTTTTTTCCCAAAACCCAGTACTCCCACTCATTCCCTCCTCCCCCTCCTCTTATGGGTCCACTCACTGACAGCTGGCTCTGATTATGGCTGTGAAAAATGGGGCAGTCACGCCAACAATCCCCCCCTCCAGCATTCCTACAGCATGACTCCGCACTTTCTCCCTACACTGGAGCAGGGCCGGTCTCTGCCTCCCTCCCTCCCTTGCATCCCCTTCTGCTTCTCTCTGTCTTTCTTCAGCTGTCTTTATGTCTTTTTTCTCTTGTTGTTTTTCCATTTCAATACTGTCTACCAGCAGAGAGAAAGAGGTAAAGTTTATGCAAGCAGCTGTTTGTTTGAGAGGATTTGTGTCCCACGGTAATGGATGTTTAAAAAAGGAGCTGGATTGAGTGTAAGAGGACAAAAAAAACAAAACACAAAAACTGAATGGGAGATTATGTTTAAATCAGCCATACAAAGATAGATGGAGGAGATATTGAAGCAGCAGTTGACAGCTTCTTCACATATGAGGCACAATTTGGGAGAAGAAAAAAAAAAAACCCCGACCCTGCACAAAAGCAAACACACTCAATCACCGACTCGCGTTTTGACGTTTATGGTACATTATATGACTACATAATGATTACAGCATGTCCGCAGGCACATTGTTTTGGCAGATATTTCCATACATGCATATTTATTTGTCCGGTCTGAAAAAGACAAAAGCAACTCTGTTCAAATTTACACATAAACATTGAATTCTCGTTGGGTTTTGTCTCAGGATTTGGCTCTGTTGAAGTAATTCAGACCATAAGCCGCAGTTATAGCACATCTGTCCACACCTGCGCTGGCCTGCCAAACTTTTCACCTTAGTTGCTTCCACACTCTTTGAAACACTGGAAACTAGGGAACTTGCCCAGAATTCACAACAGAATCTTGACGCCATTAAAGTTAAAGTAGTTGGCTGGAAATGTGTTTTCCTCATTAGGAAATGATCAGGGGATTAATAGACAGGGTTTCGCACTCACAGTGTTAAAGCTGCATTAAATAGTGTACCAAAACATCCAATGAAAAATATCTGCACAGCACTGAATTGACTGCAAAGATGCATTAGATTGCCTACGAAGCAGATTCATCTGTGGTTGCATAAGTTAACTTAGTATTACGTGTCTTGTCTTTTAGCGCAGTGTTTGTTTAGCACATAGCGAAGTACGAAGACAGATATTGAATCCAGGTCAGTCCTTTGTTCAAAGCTGTATTGTTCTATTACAATAAAATGTGAGTTTAAACTCTGCTCTGTTGATCCACGCCTCACCTTGTTGTAGAGGTTGTTCTAGCGTATTGTTTCAACAGTTCCAATGAAGTCTGAGCAGATAAATTTTTTGATAACACGTTTGTCCAAGATGATGACGAGACTTGAAAAGAATCCCATGACTCACTCTGCACTTGGTTGAACACACTAAAGTGGATAGCTTTCTCGTTAGCTAGCTAGCAAGTAGATGTCGGTCATCACTGTGTTTCTTTGTGGAAGTTCGAAAAACACTTCCATTGGCTCCTTGTTAAATAATTGTTTGCCCTAGCTTCCTGCTTTTAGAGGGGGAACTTTTTTTTTTTTGGAACATTAAGCTTGCTTTGTGTAAAAGGCCAGTTTATAAAATGTACTGTATGGTCTTCTATTTACAGAAGTTATAGCCTGTATCTTCAAAAATTTCCAATTCTACAGATTCACCTGAAGAAAGTTTTTCTATTGCTGTTATTACCTTGAACCTGGTCTTTGAACCCTTCCTATTTTTTGCATTAAAGCTAGCTGTGTTTTAGATTCAAGCTAGGAGTAAAAAGTGATGATAGTATTTCCAAAGAGGCTGATTTAACATCCCTGTGCTGGCAGTGGTTTTCCTACACTCTCCTTCATCTGAAATACCTCTGTAATCTCTGTTTGCCCGTCTATTAGGGTGGAGAGGGTTGTTACAGTGAGCGCTCCAGAGGCTGACAGATGCCTTGTGTCAGGTTGCATAAACAAGATGGAACACTTTCATCCATCATGCTGCTGAACAAACTGGGAGCTTTAGGCCCTCTTATCCGGCTCAAGGCATCTTGTTGAAGCACAGACATTTTTAGGGCGCCGACCTTAATATTACCTCAGAGGCGATAAATCATGAGTGAATAGATAGCTCTACAAATACACACTTTTAACATCTCTCTTTGACTTCTCTGGAACATTATAAAGTTGACAGTCTTTATCCTCTCACTGCGTCAAAGTATTATTTATGGGGAAAATTTTTAAAAGCGGAATTTTTTTTTTAATCGACATCAATGAGATCTAAAAGCTTGTCAACTGAAGAACTGATTTCCTGTGTGTGGGGACAGTCAAGCAAAAACACAACAAAGTCAAGACGCGGTACTAAAATGTCAACCTTTATCGCCGGGTTTGATATTAGTCTAATGGTTCCGATATTAGTCTTAATGTCGCATTTTCAAAAATAAGCGTGAAATTGTGCGTCATCATGCAATATGAGGAGGTTTATGGGGAGGTTGAGACATTTTTCGAGGGTATTTCAATCGAGCACCCATCTCATGTGGTGAGTCATGCAGCGAGAAATGTTACCCACAGTGGAAGCTCCACTACTGTACTCTATCAAGCTCCAACGTCCCACGTCAGCCCTGCACTTCACACCTTCTGACTAGTTTCCATTTAGTCTCGTTTCACAAAGTCGACTCCGTGGACTGTGATAAAGCTCTATTGTTTGGACTTTTGGTGGACGATCAAAGCGGGTCAAGTTGAACTCCCTGGGTGCCTTGAAACAGCTGCACAGACAAAGTTCAAATTTTAAGAAATAAAAAGGTGAATGATTGGGGTTTAACATATTAAACACAAGCATTCCCTACAGGGAAAGAGCTCATGTGGGACTGATTCCATCATTCCCCGAATAATATCTTTGATTGAACTGGATTGGAGCGTTGGGGTCCAACGATCTGATCGAGAGTCTCATGTAGAATTTGACTTTCATTCTTTAAGTGTACTTGAAGACATAGACCGGCATAAAAGCAACGAAAGTGTATTTTTCTCCCCATTTGGAAATCAGATTTGAAAGAGAAAGCATAATAAGCTAATGTTGTTACTTACAAACTTTCAACTTCTAGTGCAAAACCTGCAGTGTGTTTTATTAATCTTGGATCAAACTTAGACATACTGTAGCTTGTGCAACACATTTTAGAACTCTATACTTTGATGCATGTGAATGTGTGGAAAAGTACTTAAATGTCTTTATTACGATAAGGAAAGTTAAAAATGAGGACAGCAGTTTAATAGTGAACATACAGTTCCCATCCAGCAGAAATTGGACTGTTCTTGTCTCTGACTGTAGAGTTGGAGGGCTTTCACGCAGCAAACACTGTTAACAGACAGTTGGAAGCATTCAATGAGGAGAAAGGGGGACTGTATGGGTGTATGTTGGCAGCTGTTTTGGCGTACAGTCGTACTGGTAATGGTGTAAAGGTGGGGGGCTGGCGGCTTGGGATTTTTGGTAAAAGTGCCGTTATTTACGAGTCGGGTGGGCTAAGGGGGACAATAAACTTTCAATTCTGGGAAAGTCATTCCATTTTACTAGACTTTGTAGAACCTATGAGAGTGCAAGAAAAGAAAAAAAAGGACGACAAACCAGAAAGTATTTAACAAGCGCAAGAAGTGTTTCCATATTCAGCTGTCACACAACCCAGCAATAATGTCGGTTCTTTCCTGGGGTGACAGTGCTGCCATTTGGGCCTGATGTGACACTAATTGTGCTTACGGGAAACATACACAAGCAGTGCTGTGTATGTTTCTAAGTGCATGCTAATGACATCAAACCACTCACAAAAGCTCCAACCAAACTCGATGCATAATTCATGCTCGGGCTCGTTAAAGTGTCATATCACAAAGGGAAAACTTGCTGACACACGTGTTTTTTGGTGGAGATACAATAAACATTTTCCTTGACAAGTCATTTAGTCGAAAAATAAGCTTTACGATCGAAAATGAGGCCGATGGAGACGAGTATCTGAGTGTCGATATGTAGACATAACCCAGCATCAGCGTGGAGAAAATTTAATTTGGTTCTAATAATTGTTGAAGAAGTAGCTTTTGTGCTGGAAAACTAATCCACCTCGAAGTTCTTATAGCTCAAAAATGGAGTAATTGACTTGTCAGTAGGGGAGTTGTCAGCTATGAAGCCGTAGGTGCTTCCAGACAGGCAATTGGACCCCTGTGTGGTTTACGGCTAGAGGGACAATCCCCATTGTCCTGTTGGATACAAGTGGCTGGAACCCAGGAACTGTTCTGGACTGGATGTTGGGCCCTGGCAGCAGAAAATTACAGCTTTGGGCCAGGAAAAGTCAACCAAATGGGCTGATTCTTCTCATTCAGCCCAGAGGAGTCCTCACAGCTGCACTTCCTTTCATTGCCAGGGAAGAAGACGGTCTGAAAGAGGCCGAGGAGAAAGAGAGGCGGAGTGGGTAACAGTTGGGGGCATTTGGACTGGACCAGCCTCAAAGACTTGGAGGGTTGTTTTTCTTTACAGCTAAAGAAATGAAAGAAAAAAAAGAAGCAGCTTAGAATCCTCTTGGGCATCAAACTCTATTTTGGGGCTTGTTTGGGCGGTGGGCAATCATACAAAATCCCTCCGAGTTGTTTTCTTTGAGTGATTGGGGTTGCTTTTGCAAAAATTACAATCAAAGAGGTAAGATGCGTTCTGGCTCCAGTAAGAACATTTGTCTATGTTCCTTTGAGGAAATCACTCTGCCATAAAGGTTCCTTGATCTTTATCCACATAGCTTTGGTTTTGCTCATTTCCTCCTCATTTTCCATTAAAGTTAGAACGGAGAAACTTCACAAGCTCTCGGGAGTCTCTGGGAGTCAAAGAAGGTCACGGAGAATAAAAAGAGCAGACATTACAAGGATTTTTTTTTTTTTTTTCTCAGGACAAGGCGCAGGTTAAGAGATGAAAAATCTGCTGCTGAGGGTTAAACACCTGTAGTTTCAAAGACCATAAATTTAAACGCACAGAGTTCAAACACCTTCAGCTTTTCTGGAGCTATACAACCTGCTATTTCTTAAGAAGACACATGCAGTCATCCAGCGTTTAAGTTTGCAGCACAGACTATATATTAACATGGACATAGTCTCAGTGACATAACCCACTGGTTTCCTAAGCAGACTTTTGAAGTCCATTAGTGAGGATCACCATATTGGAAATGTAGCTCAGATTAGCTTGGAGCTGAGGAGGGCCCTAAGCCTCCAAACAAACAGCTACAACGCACCACTCAGAACAGTCACACCCCTTAATATGAAAACTCTCAATCTTCATCAGAGCTAAGATCAGTTAAAAAAAATAAAAACAACAACAAACATTCGGTATGTGCCAAGTGAGAATTAGGCGAGTCAAACCAAATTGCGTCGTCTAACCAGGCTGTGAACATGTTTACATCTGCTGTAAAAAAGGGGCATTTTTGAACAAGAGTGCATCTTCAGGGGCTTTTGCAGCAAGCATCGGCTGGACGCTCAAAGATGTGCAGTTTTTAGTAGTTTTAGTTTTAGGGTTTTTTTGCACTTGTACTGCGCATTGACGTAGAAACCATCACCTAATTAATCGCATATGCTACAAATAATAACACAACATATCACAAGCACAGTGCAGAGACAGAACTAACTGATAGAAAACAAAACAAAACCAATGTGCCAATGCTTTAAGTTGTGTTTGTGTTTTTGCAGCACATTCCTTTAGGCTGCATTTGTGTTGCCAATTTGAAAATGTGTATCTCAACAAGCCTGTATTTAATTCTCATAGGCTTTTCTTTTTTAGTTTAGTTTTTTTGCTTTCCAATATGTGTTTTTCTACTTGTGTTTCTTAAAATTGCCATTGAGCTCTCATGGCCCTTGTCAAAACGCATGAACAAGAAGTTTACTACCCATGAGTAAAGACGTTCAGGAAAACAAATCACAAACTGTGCAACAAAACAGATGATCCTACAGTGGTGTGTTCATCAAGTAGTCTGCAGATAGTTATGATTTGTAGCATTCTTTTGGCAGGCACTAAAAAAAGGTCCAAATTAGAACTGCAGTAACAATAAACCCAAAGTGTTTCACAATAAACCATCACATCTACAACGAGACATCTGCATATGCGCTGTGGGTCGACTGAGGACGGCTCACAAACAGCTCATCCCCTTCGAACAGCTCTTAATCGTTTCATCAAAACCACACTCCCATAAATTCACACACCATCAAAAGCTCTTTTCCAAAGTCTCCTTTACGTTCGCTGAGCTGTTGTCAAACACAAACTGAAAGCGAGTCAGACGTTTGTCCCATTTACAGCATCTGGAGGAATATCGATAACCAGAGAGATAACATGTCCAATTCAATAAATCTACGTGTGAGAAAAGTGGGCGGAGTAACATGGGTGGTTGGTTTTTCTGTATTGTCCAGAGCTGGACACATGGACTGTGTAATTCTAGTCCATGAGTGACCACACAGGGCCGGTTGTGAGGTCTAGGAGTGCTGTAGAATGGAGACAGATGGAACAGGGGAAGGATTTTTTTCTGGCGAGAGAATGCTTTCCACTGTTTCCAGTCTATACAAAGCCCATTGATTTTTTGTCCTGTGTTGAGTGAGGAGCTAAAGGAATATCTCATTTCAGCGTCCGCCGCATGGTCATGACACCTGGACCAGGGTCAGGTCTGTCTGGTCCCTAGCGAAAGGCACGCTGAGCCCAGGGGAGAACGGGACTGAGCAACAAGCAGCAGATTCTCCTCCACGTCCCGAAGCCTTTCTCTCCTGAATGTGTCTGCACCAAGCGGCAGTCTCGGAGGCTGAGGAATAAAGTCAATGCAAAAGTGCCAAAACCTGCAGTACCCCGAGTGGCCACTTGAAGCTGGCTCCAAAAGTGAGTCAATCAATATCAGTCCCAATGATGATGTTTTAGCTGGTTATGAAACATATTGATGCTTCATTATGACTAGCAAACCACACCAGGAAGAGAAGTGACTATTTCTGTAGACAGAAATGTCCACATTTCCGCAAAATGTCTGAAGATTGTCCGGATCTGTTTTGTTTTTTAATATCTGATGAAGATAGACTTCTGTACCTGTTTATACACAAAGTGTTTCAGCTTGCTCATTTCTGTGAAGACACAGAGCAAGAGTGATGTGATGAGTAGCACTGATCACCTGTCATTTAGCCTTACAAATATGTTTGTTCTGCAAGAACCACAGATAGAAAATGATTCTGGCAACTATCCCAGTTGCCGGCTTATGAATTAGCAAAGTGCACAGACCGTTAGCCTCTCAATCACACAAAAACCACCTGATGGTTTAAGTGTGGTCACTTCTGGCTCAAGAAAAACAACATGGTGCGGGTCAAAATGCAGAACTTAGGGCCTCAGAATGACAGTGGACAAACCAGCGTGTGACGTTGCGGTGGCACACGCATCATCTGCCATGTCTGCGGTCATTGTTTCTCCTCTGTCACTTGATGGCTTTGACCTTTGCGTCTTCCTTTGCGACCCCTCATGTGCCAGTGGAAAACCAAACTCTCCCTTCCCATGAGCCCTCTGGACAGACAGAGATTGTTCCTCAGGAAACAACAGGTCAGGAAGTCAGAAGAGGAAGCCGGGCCATTTTTTCGTTCTAAATACGACCCTCCTCTAGAGACCGGGTGTCAGCAGAGAATCGGACAGTAAATCTCTTTTAAATGCTGACCCCCCCCCCCCCCCCCCTCATAATTGTTGTTTTGTTGCTATTCTCGCGACCTTGCTGTTAACCAAAACATCATCGTTCTATTTCACTTCCAACTGGCGCTGACGAGGCCCAGAAACTTTCATTTCCAACACTGTTTGTTTTGAACTCTGATTGTAATGATATGACGTGTCAAAGCAATTTCCAACTGATGCCGCATCCCACCCAGTGTGAGACGGAGGGCAGTGGAAGTGAGTGGATGGGCATGTTTGGAGCGATTCATGGGAACAACATGAGCAAGAACAGCTGGTGGTTAGCCACTAACAATGCTGCGGCTACTCTTATGGACAATTAATCGCCGCTAGCTCTTATTTTCCTCCCTCTTTCTCCCTCTTTCTCTGAGGCTAGTTTCACCCCGAGAGATGACCACAGTCCTCCCATATGTATTTGGCAGACATACCATGAGACATGAAAGCAGGCAATCATGGCGTTCTGGCTGTCAGATCTTGTACGGAGAAGAACCGGATCGCATTAAAATGGGATGTTGGGAAGAGGAGAATGTATACAGAGACTAAACCCACGTAACTGCAGTAAACGTAGGCTGAGAAATGACAACATGTTCGACAAATCAAACTTGGTTAGCTCAAAGTTGGCTCTTTTTGGACTGCTGATTGCTCAACAATCAGCAGGCTGATTAGCTGTCCTGTCAGTGTTTTTAAAAAAAAAAAAAAACGACTCACATGTTGGGAGAAAATGGGAAGTTAAAGCAGTGTTAAGTAATCTATGGCTTTTAATAGGAGTTGAAACATCACTGACAGTCATAAATCATGCTTTCAGAGGTGAAACACTCAACAACCATTTTTAGTTTCTTGGGCTCAACTTGATCATTCCCATTTGATCCAACCTTGTATTTATATCGTACAATCAACACTTCATTTATTTAACATCATTCAAAGTTTATTCCTCACAAACATTCATGTAAAGCTGAATGTTTATGTATTAAACTGTCTGTTCAAACAATCACTCACTACCAACTATCACTCAACAGAACCGTAAACTGTATCTGTGAACATCTTTTAAAAAACGTTTCCTTTTGTATCTCAGGTTTCGTTGTCCTGCATATAGATATCTTACGTGCTTTGCGGGGATGTACAGCATTTCATGTCTATGTTTTACATATTGCTGTCATGCTGAGTGTCCTATATGTGTCCTGCTGAGTGTACGATGTGCTGCTCTGTTTGTCTCAAGTGTGTCCTGCAGACAAAGAGTCACATCCCTGTTTAACAAAGGATTTTTATTCGACATCACAGTGCCTCACACTTTCAGTTTAGACTGTCTTTCCACATTTCAAACTTTTTTTTTGTCACCAGGACAGTCAACTTTTTTTTCATTTTTTAACCCTCCCCAGACTTTGTGCTGCCATTGTCAGGCAGAATTGCCAACATGACGTGTTCTTATGTGACAAGGTTATTGTTTAGGGCACTGACTACATAGAGATGTGTTTTCACATTTTGCATAGTAATTGAAAAAAAAAACTGATTTAAATATATTAATATGTACTTGTGACATGTTGTATGAACACATAAGCTGCTGTGGTGTGACAGGTAAGGGGCATCTTGTTGCCAAGAAGTGACAAAAATCAAGATTAAATCATGTACGGTATTATGAATGTTTCCCTTTAATGAAATCATCTTGTTGTGGAATTTACAAGATGCGCAAAATTAAAGTTCTAGCAAAGAGGTGATGTTCCACTGACAGCTGCTTGAATTGAAAGTGCCTGTGTGCCTGTGTGTGTGTGTGTGTGTGTGTGTGTGTGCCTGTGTGTGTGTGTGTGGGTCGATTTCTTCCATAACAGACACTTCATCTGGGGAACAGAATTAATACGAATCATAAATGCCAGCATGTGGAAAACAGCTCAGTCACTTTCTGAAGAGCTCTATCAATACCCGGAATAAACAGTGGTGTATCGGCCACTAACATATTCTTCTTCGTCAAGGCGTCTTTTAATGTGTGGTCACGCTGAATAAGATGTGGTGCAGCACGGGTTGAACTTGCCGCACAACCAGTCTGAGCATTCGTGTTCGGTGGCTGAAAAGTCTCTTTGCTTCATAAAGGGTTAGTAAGTAAGTGTGTCAGTGGAAAGGACTGATTACACAACACACAGACTTGTGCTGAGTGTTCATTCACACTCAAAGCCACACGCGGGAAGAGTTGTGTTTGAGTATACCGACTTGCTCGCCTAATCTTAGAAATTCTCACTCTGATTAGCTACATTTATGCTTTAGGCAAACATGTAGACGCTTCAAATACTGCAAAGAGGGAGAGGTGTAAATAAGAAGAGAAGAAGGAGAACGAAGAAAGAAGAACTCTGCCGTCTATTGGCCGTGAGGAGGAACTACAGCAAACTGTTGCTTTAAGAGGCAGTCAACTTCCAATTTGTTGTGTTTTCTGCTCCTTCTTTCATCTCCTGTTCAGTTAGATAAAGATTTAACATCCATTAAATGTTATCAGTGACCTCAAGCCTCATCCCAAATACTCCCTTCTAAGTAGGAGGGGGTCAGAGTCGACAGCACAGGAGGTAGAAATCAAATCTGAGGAGTGACTGACTGCAGCTCCAGCAGAGGCTGATAGGAGATACAAGCCTTGACCCCGAGGAGCACAAATCCTCAGAAATCAACTCGGCTCTGTCGACAGGGAGAGAAAAAATCCTGCCTGAAGGCTGAGATATGGATTGTTCCTTTTGTGTCTTTTACTTTGAAAGTCAGTGAGGGGACAGGAAAACCTCATAAATATTATATCCTTCAAATTTTAACAAGCTTTGATGGAACCCGAATAAAAAAAAACATTCAAAGTTGAAGCAATCTGTCCAAAACAATTGAAAGAATCAATTTGTCACCCAGCACAAAAACACTGGGTCGCTATGCATGCGGTGTTGGTTGGCCAAAACAAGACTTTAACAAACATAATTTGGGGCTTTTTAGGAGAGCATTTCTGATATCCGACATACCAGATATATGATGACCAAACGTTGTAGCTTGTTTCATCCAGCACTTTAAAGTAGTGCTGTAAAATGTTGTACTCTTCTGCACAGTCTGGCCTTCACCTTGAAGTGCCACCTGATTCTATTCAGGGACTTTATTTAAACCATTTCTACTTAATCAGCTCGAAGAGAAGTTCTTGTTGAGGCACTATAGATGCAGTCAAATTAAAACCTGAATTTGACATATGCAGGATGAATTAAGATGTGTTCCGCTTGTGTGAAGTGAAAAGGCAGAAAAATTGCCAAACCATTTTCTTAAAATAATTTTGCAACTTTACTTCGAGTCCAGTAAAATCCCCAGAATCAAAGTGTGGATACAACAAACACCACCTTCACCATATGCGAGGCATTGTGTCAACCTTTTGCCAGGAGTTGTTGACTGTCTGTGTGTTTAAAACAGGAACACATTAGACACTATCCCCTGAGAGAGCAGCCTTCTTCTTCTTCTTATTATTATTTTTGTGGTTCTTTATTTTGTAAGGAAACAGGTGCCTCCTCGTCCTGAACCTGGAAGGATAAGCCAATCTCACAACATCAGGCAGCCATGATGATGCATCTGAGAGTATTCAAGTAAACAACTGTAGAGTAAAAAAAAAAAAAAAAAAGCTTCTGAGGCCAAGGTCCAGGTCAAGAAACAAGACATTTCCACCACAGTCGCTGGCTTTGTTCTGGAAGTTTTGACCTTGCAGAGTTCAAACTGTACGCTTATCTGTTTGCATTTACTGTACTGAAATAAACCCTCTGTGAGACATATTGCCAGTTCTTTAGGTCACTTCGCACCCTCTATAGGTTGTTTCATGTTTCTGAGTCTCCTCCCACTCTCCTGCTGTATACCAATCGATGTGATCCACTTAATCAATGAGTGACAGGGCCTTTGAACTGCAGACGTGATTTCCAGTAAGTCTGTCATCCCACCCTGTCGTCTGCGAAAACACTCTGGGGAGGGGGGGGAGATTACTCCACGGAGGCCTGGCTCGTAAAACTCTTTTTTTATGTTAAAACACGCACACACCCGGGTCCAGATAAAAAGTCAGGGATTGTATGAAGCCTTGAAGCATCTCTTTCTTCCTATGAAGTTCTTCCTAAAGGTAAGGACATACAGTAATCTTTGAGAGAACTGTCTGCTGTGTTCAAACACTGTATACTTTTCTAGCTTTCAGTGCAAAAACAACAACTTCCCCAGGCCTCCTCCACAGCTGAGACAAAGCTCTCCACCCCCTGTGTGGCTTCTGTGTAGGCAAAGAAGAGGAAGGGAAAGGGGAATGTTTTGCCTCTCTTTCTCAGTCTTTATCCCCCCCCCCCCCCCTCCCCTCCTCTCTTCCCTCACCTCCCCAGGGCAGCTCTGTGTAGTAATAAACGTCCCCCATAAATCTCCCCCTCACGCCATCCTCCCCTCCTCCACCTCCAACTTTTTTTTTTGTTGTTAACAGCTCCTTTTCTTTTCTCGTTATGCCTTTCTTTTCCTCTAATGCAACCCAACCCTGACATTGACTCTGCACATGGCCGATGGCTGCTCTGTCATGGATTCAAAGAGTGTGTGTGTGTGTGTGGATGGGGGGGGAGACGATGGACCACAATAGACTTGTATAGGTTTCACTCTGTGCAGCTATGGGCTCTTTTCTATGTGGCTGTCATTGTGACGAGCTGTGGTTAAATCTGGTGAGGTCACTCATGTATCACATTGATCTCCTTCACCTGATGGAATGACACATCCAGGCACATATTCAGCACAGCACGGGGCAGAGTTCAACCTGCTGTCATAGGAACTGTAAGATGAGAGAGAGAGAGAGAGGGAGAGGGAGAGGGAGAGGGAGAAGTGTAACAGGGTCTGTGGTCGGGAAAGAGTTAAAAGCCCTGGCTGCTTGAATTCACCGGAAAGTCCCACAAGTGACGTTACAGTACAGCAATTAAGAGTAAATTTAATTACAGAGTAGTGGATGGTAGCTGAAACCCTGAGGATAGTGCACTACCTCCCAGTAAACAACTTGAAAATGTTTAAGTACCAGACCTCATGGCAAAAAACAAACAAGGAAATTAAGCCTTAGCCATATTTAACATAAAACTCTTTATTTCATTGGGAACATTATTTATGGACTATAAATGTACTTTTACATGGTAAAAAAAAAAAGTCCAACCTGATTTTTTTTAAAACATGATTGTTTTAAAAAGTGACTTTTCATGTATAATCCAAAGTGTTTACTTTCCTTAGAAAAATAAACCTGCTTTCTGTGAAGAGGGAAGATATAAAACTGTAGTTATTTTTCCTTAAAGTTGTAATTTTTTTTGTGTGTTTAACTTCTGTAACCGTGTGTGCAACAGTGCATTAATGTCAAACAAACTCACAAACCACTGCAAGTTTGTCCTCCCCAGAAGAGGAAGACTAAAGAAAAAAAAAAAAACTTGAACTGAAAGTTGACGCCCAGTGCTGCAGGCTCCTCCTGCAAAAGGATTATAAAGCAAATGTCGGGGCTGGGTGCAGGGCAGAGGGGGAGTTCTGCTGGGTCAAAAAATACACAGGAGCTGCAAATCAGAAACTCAGCAGACCTGCGCAACTTTCTAACAAGCACAGTTTTTGTTTTTTTTTTGTTTTTAATTTACTGCTTTTTGAGTTGAATCTGGTCGCTGCAAAGATGACCACAGCCGTGGTGTCGCCTTTCTTCGACTTCGAAGTGATCAACAAGGTAGCTTTTCTAAACTTTTCTGCTCTTTTCTCTCTCTCTCTCTCCTTGTTAGCCTGTTTAGCTGCAGGTCACTGTGGAGGAATGAGGAGCTGCATGCCCGAGGCCCTCTCTGCTTCTGTTTAGTCTCCTGTTTTGGTGTTTTTTTGTTTTTGTTTGGCTGTTTTTTGTTTGGTTTTTTTAAACGTGTTTGCTCTTTTTTTTTTTGTGCCCGCCGTTTCCTTGTTTAAACGCTGTCATCGGCGTTATTTATGTTTAACTGAGCTATGCAAAGAAAGCGTGCTGAAGTCTGACGCTCATTTTACTTTAAACAAAACTCTGCAACTGTTTTTTTTTACATATTCAACAAGTCCCGCCAAGATATTTAAGCTTTGCTGTCTCCGCACAGTTTGCACCGTCTGCTGTGTTTCTTTTAAATGAGTTTTTGCTGTTTTGCGCCACTTTTAATACTCTGCACAAAGCAGCCACATGCTCGCTAATCATTGACAAGGTTTATCTTGCTTTAACCTACTGTAGCTCCCATAAAACTTCTCCCGTGGTTCATGGGGGTTTTAACCAGAACATTTTTATTTTTTTTGGGTGGGGGGAAAGTTGTTTTCTAAAAGTGGTCAAGTTTACTCCACTGCGTCCTTTTTTTCGTTTGCACATATTGAGACTGATTTCTCCTAAAACAGCGCCTTTCCCCTCTCACTGTGCATTTGTAATTTTTTTTTATCTTTATGTAAATCAGTTACTAGCCGGCCATCTCATCGAGCCTGGAAGTGTATTGAAAAGCAGACCAGTTTTTTTCTCTCTCTCTTGTAATGCAACAGGATGCGTCGCCACTTTTAATTATCTTTCAAATGATGCAGCCTCTTTTTGTAGCCACTGTAGCAGCCCTGTGGCCTCTTCATGTGCTGCTGCTGCTCCATTTACTAAACAGGCACACATTCCTCACCGGGGCAACTTGCCAAACCAGCTGCTGTTCTATAGGCCTGTATCCGCTTATGTAGTCGGAGCCAAGAGGAACACAGTCATGCAAGAGGGAGGCTGTGGATCTCTTTCTATGTGGCCTAACAGATTTTATGTAAAAGAGCCACACTGCCTGTCAGTTTTTAACACAGTAGGAGGATATTTTTTTCTGATGGTGTCTATTCTTTGTGTTTCAGCAGAACAACAAATTGCTCAGCTACAACAACAACCTGGGTGCACCCCATCCAATGTCTCTTCCTTGCACTGGCACCAATGTGCCCCTCTCCAGCCCCACCGGAGCCCTGCTGGACAGGAAGGCGGTGGGGTCTCCCTCAGTTGGAGGTGTGTACCAGCGGCGTCACTCTGTCAGCAGCACAAAGTTCAGCCAGAACCAGTTTCTGAACAGCCTAAAGGCAGCGGACCACTCCTCACTCATCTCAGGGGTTGGCAATGTCAGCAACAACAAGGAGATCCGCCTGCGAGACCGCTCCTTCTCAGAGACGGGCGAGAGGCTCCTCAACAAGTGCCTGGGCCCAGCCAGTCCCACCGGCAGCAACAGCCAGGTGAACTCCAGTCGCTACAAGACGGAGCTGTGCAGGCCCTTCGAGGAGAATGGCTCCTGCAAGTACGGAGACAAATGCCAGTTTGCTCACGGAATCCATGAACTGCGCAGCCTGAGCCGCCACCCCAAGTACAAAACTGAGCTGTGCCGCACCTTCCACACCATCGGATTCTGTCCCTACGGGCCTCGCTGCCATTTCATCCACAATGCCGAGGAGCGCCGTGGACCCCCCCAGTCCTCCTCTCTTAACTCTTCCAACAAGATGGAGAGGCCTCGACTGCAGCACAGCTACAGCTTCGCGGGCTTCTCTAGCTCAGCCGGGCTCAGAGACAGCCCCACCTCCGTCACCCCTCCACCCATGTTCTTCCCTGATGAGGTCCCTGACTGGCCCAGCAGTAACCCCTTCACCTATTCCAGCCAGGAGCTGGCCAACCTGTTTGGGCCCAGCCTCAATGGTGGTCCTGTAGGCACAGAGCTCAACACCCCTGCACCTCCTTCTCCGACAAGCACACCTTACTTTTTCAGACCCATGTTGGAGTCCCCTCAGATGTTCGAGTCTCCATCCAGCCCTCCTGACTCGTTGTCAGACCAGGAGGGCTACCAGAGCAGCTCTGGAGGCAGCCTGAGCGGCTCGGAGTCCCCCACGCTGGACACCACCCGCCGCCTTCCAATCTTCAGCCGCCTCTCCATCTCTGATGATTAAACCCGCACGCTTCCACCAGTGACTTTTAGTTCGATGACACAAAGAGAACACGGCACTCCCCTCTACCTCTGCCCCTTTCGAATCCTCCCTGTCCTTCCTCACACAAGATGCCATGTTAGCTCCTGGTTAGCTTTGTGAGGATGTAGTCACTTAAGGGAACTCTGTCAACTCAAATTATCATTTCACCCCTGCCTACCCGCACAGCCAGTTGAAACACCTGCCATGTGTCATAGTGCCAAAAAGGAGAGGAAATTGAACAATATACATCATGAGAACAAGAATTGACTGTTTTGCCATGTGCCACTTGTTATTTTTTTCTTCTTCATTTGTTCTTGAATGTGTAGCAGCACAAGTGGCCTTGGAAAGGGGAGTGCATTGCACTAGCCCCCCCCCCCCCCCTCCCTCTTTCTCCCTTCCTCCCTGATGATACCACTTCCCCTGAGCTAGCTAGAGGGTGCTCACTAACGTAACTGTAGATCTACAGCAGCCGTTTTTACAGACTGAGTTCTGACAAAGGAAAAAATAAAAAATAAAGACCCTGAAAAGATATGAATAGTTTTAAAAAATAAAGTGCCTGGGGACGGTTTCTGCATGTGTTTAGGGTGAATGGACTACTGTTTGTTTCTGGTTCTTTCTCATTTGCCCTCCACCCCCCCCCCACCACCCCCCCTTGTCACAGTTCTTCTCAAGCCTTGTCTTATATAATTGTGGACTGGGTGAGTCTGCAGGAAGGACTTTGAACTGGAAGTTGGTCATGTTCCCCCTCTTCATGAGTTTTTCTCCTCCTGTTGCTGGTCACTGGCTCTTTTTTTTTTTCTTTTTTTTGGGAAGGAAGTCTTAATATCAAACTGATTATTAAACCTGTAAGACTTTGTCCTGCCTCTCACCCCCTGCCTCCCCCCCTTTATCCTCGCCGATCCGGGGATTTCCAGCATTCCCATGGTGCAGTTGTACATCCTGCGACTTGATGAGATCGGATCTCCAAGCTATCTTACTTTACTTCTTCCCCACTTTAGAACATGCTCCGAGGAGCACTCTGTACTCATTACATCCCTTTTTTTGCTTCTTTATTTGATAATTATTTTTTATTAATGTTATTATTACGGTTATTATTGTTTGAAAAAACTTTCCAGACGAAGGTTTGCTTGTCACTGCTTATTTAACTTATCAGAACATATTTATTGGTGATCATATGCATTTTTTGTTAATTTTGTTTTGTATTTATCTGGATAATGAACAATAGAATATATTTTCTTTTATGTTAAATTATGATCTTCCATATTAATCTAAAGATTGTGAAGACGTTTTTGTCAGTTTTCCTTTTTTTTCACAGTTTAATATATTGTACTTCAATGACTTTTGTTCTGCAACTACACTTTGTCAAAATGAAACTTAATTTAAAGCAAAAAAAAAATGCAAAAAAGACCTTTTGCGTTTTGATTATTTATTGTACGTTTTTTCCTTACTCCCTCTTATTGGACTGCAATTCCATCTAAACAAGACATGCTTGTATTCATTCCAGATGTCCCCCCCCCCTCTTCCCCTCACATCTTAAAAATAACCTGACAGTAACAGTAGCTAACTGTTATTCCATTAAGTAAACTCTTGGGTTGACGGTGGACGTTAAGGGGTGCTAATGGGCCTCTCTCATCACTGGTTTAGGAGACTGTCCACGTCGGAAGACTGGTTTGTGTTAAAAAGGCTTCTCTTCTTTGGGTTCTGTTCTTACACTCAGTCTATTACAAGCAATAGCTGTGACCAAATAGGTTGGGGAAAGTTTTTGTTTCCCTTTTTAAAATTGGATTGGATGCTTGATGCACTTGCTTGGCCCCGCCCTCTGCCCTCCCCTCTTGACCATTGGAAGTGCCTCGTTGAATACATTCCAGGTAGCTAAGGCTTCTCTGCCTTTTATATTTGATAATGGAGGACAAATAATTTTTTAAAGAAAGTCACATGTTCTGTGTTGCCTTCACTTTTTTTTTTGTTTTGTTTTGTTTGGAAGAGGTGAGCAGATTTTGACACAAAGAAAGTAAAACAGTTGAATGTATTTTTTCAGCCATGGTTTTTTTCACTACAGTAATTTCTGTGAGTTTATATGAAAACCTGTTTTTTTTTTTCTCTCTCTTTTGTAAGTATTGATTGCAGTTAAGTCAATAAACCCCGTATTTTTTGGAAAAGTTAAACTGTGTGATGAGTTTTGTACGACGGGACATCACGCCTTTTTTTTCTGTCCGAAATGATTCCGATGCTTGATGCTGTTACTGTACATATGTCTTTAAATTGTCTCCCTATTAAACTTGATAATGAATTTAAGCATAAACTGCCTCATATAAACCTTCATATAGCTGCTTACAGCTCTCACTTTGACGCTAACACATGGATGGCATTTATTTAAATTCATATTTGCACAACACAGGCCTTCAGGGAATTAAGGCACGTGTGGCAGAGCTTAAACAATCAGACTGAGGAACTCCCTGTAAATCCAGAGTGATATTCAGCACGTGAAAAAAAAACCATGAAGTTTACTATGGTGTTAATGTGATCTTTTGATAGTTGTGTGTGTGCGCCCCTGAGTACAGTGAAAACAGGAACTGATATGAGCTTATTCAGCATATTTTGGATTATGACAGTTTGCTCGAGTGTAAACACAAATTTTAAAATCAGGGTAAAATCTCAAACTCACAGCTCAAATCTCCCATTTCAACTTAACTGTTCAACTTTTTGAACTCCTACATGTAAAGACGTGACATTTGTTTCCAAATGTTTATAATGCAATGCTGTAAATGGTATAACAGCGCTGCCTGTACCTCAGCGTAATGCAGAAGTGAAGGGAGTTTCAGCGTGATGGCAGGTGATTGGTGAACTGCACAGAGAGCAGTCAGGGGGATTGACCTGGGGATGATCAAACTCTGTATTGAGCAGGTTTGGTTATGCAAAGACAAAACACTCCTGATTTCAGCAGAAATATTGATCAAGGGAGGCTGTGCCCGTAATTTCCAAGAATAAAAAAAGTGTGATTTGCCGAGGTTATCAGCTGATCAATGATCCTAAGGTTACATGGGAGCTGATCGATAAGTTTGAGCGGATGTGTCTGGAAAGTGTGGATAACATAAGAGTCACAGATCGGTCGGCCAATAGGATTGTTAGAATATACAGCACGGTTTATTTTTACATTGATAAATAAATGTCGACAATCCGGGGTTGCACCATTAACATAAGCAGCGTGGTATTTCATTTCAACGAAAACACACTGCAGCTTCCCCTTGGTTCACTCCACTCAACATCAACACTGCTTCTGCATTTGCTCGCTCTATGAACACTTCCGTCTGTCCCTGTTTATGTACTCTCGGATTGCAAAAAGGAGCCGGAACAGGAACTCCCTTTCCTTCGTACATACAATGGTGGGTGCTGACCCGTTACAGCTGACCCGTGGAGGCCCTCTTGTTGCTTTTTTTCCAGCGAACTTGGGCCTAGAAGATCCTTGTCTTCTTCCTTCACTCCCACTTAACTCCCAGCCCTTATCACTGAACAAACTGCCCGCCCGCCTGCCTGCTCAGAGGCTGAATTTACTTTATGTTTGACTTCTTTTATCTTTCTGCGTACCAGGATAAATAAGCTAGGAAACATGCTACCAACTGTTGCTTTGAATGTTTACAAATCTTAAAAGCAGAGCGAGTGAAAAATCCCAAAGCTGGAGAACTATTACCGCTCACTGAGTCCATATGAAACAGTGATGCAACAGCATGTTTTGAATTAAAGTTAAGTACAAATCCAGAAACAAAAAACAGGGCCTTATTTATGTGGTTCACGTTTCACCCGAGCAAAGAGCACGGATGGATGTTTTGGGGTCAAGGAGACCGCAGTTCCTCCTTAACAGTTTAAAAACATACTTAACATCGTTTTATCACCTTTTGAATTTATGAATGTTATGAGAAGTTCTTATAAACATGACTGGTTTTAAAAGTCTGCTACAGAGAAAGCTTTTGTTCAGGGACTCCAGCTATAAAATATGGGTTAGACCTCAAACATCAGTAACATCCATTTAAGGGCCAACATACAGTACATTTTTGTGTTTGTATGACATTTTGGCAAACAGAATGGTTGGCTTGTTCATGCATATATAACATATGCAAACTGAAATATTTTGCTTTGTAGTGCAAAAGTGATGCATGTGTTCTCGTTTGAGGAAACACCAGGAATCTGAAAACACTAAGTTTGAATGAGGACAGACGAGAAGAAAAAACATCGAAGAAAGCACTTGCACATCTTATCCCAGGTGAATGTGAGACGTGTGCTGCAACTTCTGAAAAGATCTGCATGCAGTGAGAGGGACATGAAAGAGGGCTGCTTCCTGTTTGTGTGGCGTGTGCATAGAGGCACCTTGAGATGAAGCACCAGGAAGTGGGTTTGTGTAGCTCCGGCAGCAGGTCTGAGGGCGATGCAGGGAGGAGGTCGCCTGCCCTTTCATATTTGTCAAAAAAGAAAGAAAAAAATTCCATTACTTCATCACGTTTTTACAGCAGCTTACTTTCCAATATGTACTCTCCAGTTTGTGGTTTATTCATCACTTCCTGCATAACAGGATAATGCAGGTGTGAACCCGATCGTCATTCACCTTTAACCCGCACGGTTAAGCAAGAGAATGTGGCGGCACGTATACTTTGTAATTGTGTTATCAGACGCAGCTTTACCTTTTTGTTTGAGAAAGAGGTGAGCAAACAGTGCTGGATGTGCTAACTGTGCTATTTCCCTTATCTGCACTTCCAGCTGAGAGCAAGTAAGTTGCAACCCTCTGTGTTTAAACATACGCATGTGTCTGTGTCGCTGCAGTATGACAGGTGATGTGAGAGGGGTAATTAATCACCAAACAAGGGCTGAGGTCAACACTGAGTGATGAGGTTAGGTGAGAGGCTATTCAGAGGCCGCTTTGTCTGGAGAAATCAGAGCGAGCACGTTTGACCTCCTTTTGACGCACATACCAGGGCTCACAACCCTGGGTAAGAAACGTCAACCTAAGAAGAACTTTTAAAAACAATGGAGGGATTAGCGGTTCCTCTTTAGAGACAAAATGAGCATCGTTCACTGTGAAACGTAAGTGCATTTTTCTGTCAACGTACGATGAGAAGACGGATACCATTCTCATCTTCGTTTGATAGCAACTTGTTAGCATAGCTTAATTTACTGCAACGTGATTTGTTTAGATGATCGATGTGAAATTGGCCTATAATTGTTACAAACTTGACTTTATGGAAGACAAAGGGCTTTGGGAAGTCACTGCTTCCTGCCTGGGAATAATGTAGCACACAGCACACCAACAGAGGTGTTCAAGTCTTTTTTTCTATGTATAGTATGTATATGTATAATTTAAATACTCGTCTGTGCAAAATGTGTGTATTCTAAAAGTCTGAACGGGTGTATTAATGCTAAACATACAACCGTTTCTTTTGGATGTGTCATTTAGTAAATGAAGTTTTTACTCCAAATTAAAGGCTTTTTACCCCTCAACAAACACACTGAATGAAGAAGAAAGTGCATCCCATAATACTACAAAGAAGTCTGAAGAATCTATGTTTTTGTTGTCCTGGACCACACACGCAGACGTGTGTAGTAATAACGACACATTTACTTTGAAGAAAACAAACTGCTGAGTCAAATGTTGAGCTGTGACGAATCAACGAAAACAACGACAAAGAAGGGCTCATTATTGACGTTCTCCTTGATTTACGATTTTTCTAGATTACAGCCACATGATCACTGCGCAGGTAAAGATTCGGTGTCTCACCATCAACAAGACAAGTATCTTTCCTAGTGACTGGACCTTTGACCTCACTGTTACAGGACAAAAACTCGAAAGTACACTTTCATCTTCTCTGCCTTTTATTTCTGCTTTGTGTTGGATTCATCCATGGCATCAGAGTTGGGATTTTGGGGAGTTATAGTTTTGTTTTGCCGTATATTGAAATTCTTCACTTAATTATGGGGACTTGTTTTATAATTTGTGTTAACAAGAGGCCTACTCATCCCGTCCCTAATCCCTTCCTGACTATTATCAGCCTGTATATACTCCACTATTTGGGAAGTCTTTCCTTTGAATACAAAACAGCACAGATTACTGAGTTGGAAAAGAGAAAGGAGAATACCTATCTTTTCAAATCCTATGATCTCAAAATATTGTATTGTAGTTGTGGTGTGCAGTAGTTGTGTCATTATCTGGATAGTCCTATTTTGAACCTCACAATTTCCCCGTCATGCATGTTTCTGGGTAATAAATGTATTTTTTTAATTAAATCATTGATCATGAAACGTTACCATTAGCTTCAGGCCTCGCAGTTAGCATTTCAGAAACCACTTTGCTTTTATCTCTGCATTTGTAATACTTTGCTTCACAGTCATGCCGTTTTTTTCTGCTGCCTGCAGCAAATGGTAGGCTTTATCTTTTTAGGTCTCTATATGTGTCACAGTGAGACTGATTGCAGATCAACAAAGACAACAGTCACAACCACTCCCTGATCCTGTGGGTTTAACCCAGGCACTCCACAGCCCTATTATCTATGCGACTGAGACTATGACACACTGCTTACCGGGTAATGACCATTAGCCCTGCCAGGATCCAGTGTCACATGTGCTTTTCTCCCCCCCCTGGGCTAAGTGGCAACCCTTGACCTGGAAAAGAAAGACAGAAAAAACACATATGTGTTGAGCAGAGGAGCAGAGAGTTGAGGAGGCTTCCGAGGAGAACATCGGTGATGGCCGTCTGACAGGTTGTGGAAACACACCCTTCCACTCCTTAGTGTGGCAGAAAAACAAACACAGAGCCACTAAACTCTCGCTGAGCTCCACGCTAATGGACAAGCGATGACTTTTTCCCAACAAAACCCATTGGCCCGATGGAAACAGAACCCAAAGACTGGCCAATGGGAAAGGCCGTCCCAAACCTGACACTGTTGTGCTTTGGGTTTCTGGTCCACTGGGCCGTGTGAGTCATTCTCTAGAGTGCTGAACCACTTAAGTCTTCCTGTCTCATGACTCCCTACATCATGGCCCGATGGGAGGAAAGTGACCACCATTAGCAAAACACCACCTGCTCTGTATTTTCACTTTTTCCTGCTCTTATTCTGAACATCAGCAGCGTAAAACACCTAGGATATATTTTTGCTGTAGTTGTACCAAGATTTCTATTTCTTATAATAACATCAAACAGATTAAAGTTACAGAAGAGATCAAAAATTAGTCAGACAGGTTGTAAACAAACCGATAGTTGAGCAGGAATACAACACATCTAGTAGCGACCCTGAACGAACAGTAAACACAAAGAGTCACGGAAACTTATTCATGCAAGTTGAGCTGGTTATTCACATTTCATTTGAAAAGGTGCAAGGAAATTCAAAAACAGCAGAAGCAAAAGCAAAAGAAGATATGTCTGCAAACTTTATTATATCAGATTTGGACCAAGGCACTGAACCGTGCAAAAACTAAAAACATCATGTTTCCTTCCTACGGTGTCAGTTTGGTTTTGTTTTGCAGCATCTGCTTCCTCTGGTTGCAGCTGTGCTAAAACCGTCTTTCTCACTTCGTTTAGGAACTTTCCAGTTCTTCAATATTTCAATACTGATTTATTTCATATCAGCTTGACACACACACTCCTAGAAACAAACATTCTTACGCCCCAAACTTGCCCACAAATATGCACTGGACCATGATGGACCACTAGAGTTGACTAACCAGCTGCTCTGACTCACTCAAGCCTTTTAGAGGTATAAGCAGACAGAAAGATGACATCAGTGATAGCTTTACAGGAAGTCCTTGCTCCGTCTTGTACCGAGGCCAAGTCTGAGCTATGCACAGATGAACATCGTGTACCTGGGAGCTAACCTCAAATGCAGTCACATGATGTGTGGTGGAATTTAAATATAAAAGAAAGGTGATAAAGAACAAGCTACTTTGAGGCCACAAACATTGTAAAGAAAAAAGACACTAAAATCTTAAATGACCGACAAAGAAAGAGGAGAGATAATGAGACGAAGAGGATGACTGGACTCAAGTCACCCTTCTGCTAATGTAACCATGGTTGTATCACTTTCTTGTTTGATTTGTAAACAAGGCCTAGATATCTGGCCTTGGGAGGTTAGGGAATAGTTAAAAGTGAACTCTGTATCTCTCTCTCTCTTTCTCTGTGTGTGTATATTTCACAATGATCTGCTGGCTGAGGCTCAGAGAGACGCAGATAAGAACTGACTGTGAGAAACCACAGATCTCACACCCACTCACTAAGAAAAAGCATACACACACACACACACACACACACACACACACACACCGGCATACAAACAGAAACGCACTCAGGAACATGCTCATTCACACAAATATACAAGGTAGACGTCTGAACACATGGGGCAGAGTAGTCTGGAAAGGCAGATTTAGCAGTTGACATTGTGTTCCCTCAGGGACGTATGTGGGGCTCCTTCATGATTGAGGAATTTAGCTGTAAAAACACAACACGGATTGTTTGGAAGTGTGTGACTGCTGCTCAGATTTCTCAAGGCAAATCTTCCATCGAGATAAGGCCCGTCCTGAAAACCTGTCCTACGCTCACCCTCGAGCCCCACCTGCTAACCTGCTGAGACTTGCACTGGCACAGAAAGGCAGGAAAAAAAGGATTAGATCCTATAACTTCACACAAAGGCCTTTAGTAATGGTGGTGTCAAAGTATTACAAAACCAACAACCACAAACATGGTGTGATGTTTCCATTTGAGACTTTTTGTAAACTTTATCAGATGATGATAGACTGTTGAATGAAATTAGGAAGAATAAAATTGGACCTGAGCTGTGAATCGGCTCAAAAGTTGTACATTTGGGACATTAAGTCAGTCTTTCAACCACAAAAATGTTGTCTCTCGACCTTCATGGACATTAAAATGAAACATTATCCATCTTATAATTAAAAAAGGTGAACACATTTGCAATAAGTAGACTATTGTTTAGTTTTACTGCCACAGCACGTATTTGTCTCGTTTCTAATATTGATATTAACTAATAGAAGCTAATATTAGGCCTATAGTATATTTAAATGGATTTAGCTTCATTAAAGCCTGACTCGATCTGATAGGGTAGCTAATTTATGAAGGCTAATGATAGCCTTTGCTAATTTTAGATATAGCAGCACCTGTGATTAGCAACTAAATGTTTTCACTAAAATAAAATAAAAATCCACAAAATTAATGAATGAAGTTAGTAGGTAGTATTTGTCAGTCCTTGTTGGTGGTATTTATAACTAATTAAGCTTTTAAAGGAAAATACTAAAATGCCGTTTACAACACTGCAAAGAGAAAATGTATTAGCGAGTGATTATGAATTATGAGTATGCCGCAAGGATGGGGATTTCTATTTGAGATTTTATATTATCATTTGATATTTTTACTTACCCAACCAGTCAGAAAGGTATTTGAGTTTGAAGAACACAAGAAAATACTTGCACTGCCTCGGCAGTGACTAGGCCTATACGCAGTAAAAAAAACAATAAATTCATTCTCAGAAGGGGATTCATCTGGGTTTTCCGCTCCCCAAGTCAGGCTTTATTGTTAGCGGACACTGGGAATAATAGGCGAGAAAGGGGAACATGATGTGTAAGAGCATTCTGGGGCCCAGAGGAAGGCCACAGCACAATGCGAGGCGAAGGAGACCGCGATAAATCACAACCCTAACTGATTCCCCACCTGTGTCCGCTGTCTTCCGAGAAATACACAGTCACACAAACATCAGGCCTGCTCTGGAAAACCACCATAATGACCATACTTAAGACACACTAACAGAAATAAGAAGTTTTGGATACTAAATGTAGGCAATGTGTAGAACAAAGTACCCCTTTAAGGCACAAATTGTTGCTTTGGCATTGGATTTTGGTATGACGTTCCACAGTGGCGCACACAGCTGTACAAATTCATGCTTTGCACACACGCGATCAAACAACACAGCCATTAATTTAATGAGAATGCTTTCAACAATTTCCAGTTTTTAGTCTTAAAAGGGCATTGTGGTTGCAAAAAACCGAATGCCTGAAGTAAATTTACTTCATCCATAAACTTTCATGATATTAACAGTAAGACAGTGCCTTCCAGATTAACAGTTTTCCCAGTAAAAGGACTCTAGTGTTTCTGAAAGCCATGCATCAACTTGCATGTTTATATGTACAAGTCCGCCGCATATGCAAACACATCCGAATGTGTATGAGCATGCAAACACATACGAATGTGTATGAGCATTTGTGCTAAAGGGGGAGGGTTGTTTACTTGGGCAGCCTCTCAGAGAGCGTCTCCTGGCCCGCTACCACTTCCTGCCCCTGCGCCTGGAGCAGCAGCCCGTCTAGTCAGCCACCTCGGGCTGACAGGGAGGCCACATGGTAAAAGACTTATTGGCCTACTTTAGAAGACCTATGGGGGGGGAAGGGGACTATATGTCTGCTCTGGGTGGGGCTGGAACTGTTTTGAAGGGGGTCTAGTGGGTGTCTGATTTTTTTTAATAAAGCACTCTCCCTCCCCTCTACTCATTCCCTGCTTTTCCTCTGAGTGCTTACAGCTGCAGAGACGGAGAGGAGGGGGCATAGCGGAACAGAGCGAACAGGCTCAGCATAGAGAGGGCCCTTCATGAAGTCACATCTGGAGCTTTCCCAGAGAACTCAATGGAGCAGAGAGGCTAATGAAAGTCTTAAGTTATGTAATTGAGCTCTTCCATGTGCACCAGACGGTAATGTTGGCTTGATCCATGGCACAGGATGTTAGCAAAATCCTATGGACATTTATGTCCCCCCAAAAAGACTTGACAATCTCAGCCAGGCTCATGTTGCTACTGTCATGTCTGTTACAACTTGCTAACCCAGAATCTGGATATGTTTGAGTTACAGGCCCTTACATGGAGTCACTGCAGTTGGAGTCTTGGCCTATGAGGCATAACAACCAAAGTTTGGCATTTACTGCTACTAGCAGCCCTCACGTTGATTGGTTCATGTTGTTTTGCTGTAGTTATTCTTCCACAGTCCAGCAACAGTGGAAAATCACAAGAGAATTATGAGCATTAAATACAGCGCTTGATTAAATGTGGTGTACAATGGCTCTGTTTTAAACATTCATTCATAGTGTAAACAATTGCAATGGAGTTCCGAGCCTTGTAGTTTATGACAAACATATGTCTGCTAGTGTATTGTTATGTTTAGCAGTGACTTGAGCAGAAAGGTTGTAAAATAAGCTGCCTGGCGGGTTATGAGTGGGAGAGGGGAAAGAAAAACCTGCATTGTCGGATTACACAGTGAGAGGTGGAGTGACGACTGGTAGAACGCACACACTGAATGTGAACAAACCTAAAGTCATTTGTATGTATGCGTGTGTGTGTGTGTGTGTGTGTGTGTCCATATGTACAGTATGCAACAACCCAGGGATGTGTGTAGGTTGTAACCACAATCAGATTGAAGAAGGTCTCCGGTATCAGCTTTAGCTTTGATTTGTTTTCCACAGCTGAGAGGAGAAGAAAGAGGAGCAGACGAAGCGGAGGAGATGCTCCTGAAATGAACACCTTGGTAAAACCTGCCGCTGTATAAAGTGTCAGCATTGGGCCCCTAGGTGGCTTCTTGCCAAGCCCAGAGCCACTATCACCTCAACCACCATCACCACCACACCACTGCGCCTTCCATTAATAAAGGAGAAAAATAACAGCGACGGAAGGGAAGATCAGCCAAAGTGACGATACATTACCTGCCAATTAGACGAAGGGCGGAGGTAATAAGGGGAAATGCGGACCATATGGGAGGCTATGTGAGAGGCCATCTGACCCATGGGGCCTACAACTCTCACATCAACACCCCACACCAGACTGGACCTGTTTGAAGTCTTACATAATGCTCTGAATACCACCCTCTTCTCTCTCCGCAGACTTTCCAACCTGCTCCACCCTCTCCTCTTTCCCTCTTGCCCTCTGCTTTCCACTCCAAGACCACAACCACAAAGACGGGGCCCCAGCCAAGACAAACACAGCACAGAATCAAATCAATTTTAAGAAGTTATGGTGCGACTATTACAGCTTAACACGACGCTGACAAGCCGCATGAGACGATCCCCGCATGAGTGTGGGGAGAATGAAGTCCATTATGTCTGAAAGTAAAGTGATCAGACACACAAGAGCCATAACAGAGGTTGCCTCTTACAAAGTCTTTCTTCATGTATCCTTTATATAACAAGCCTTAGCAGTCCTGATAATTAGTCCTTGGATGTTGCTCAGTGGAATCAAGCGTTTACCTTGACACACATTTCTTATACTGAATCATTCTTGGTCTTTCCTTGAGTTTTCCATCACTTAGTTAAGTGAATTTTCCAAACACTTCCTTTGATGACGGTGCTTCAGTTACATAAAAAAAACTTTAGGGAAGAGTTTGACATTTTGGGAAGATTGTTGTTGGCCAAGAATACGATGGCAAGATCGCTTTACTTTCCATCTTTTTTTTCTCACATGGCAACAGTTATTACACTGTTTACTTTACACAGATAGCTTGGCTTTGTTCAAAAATTACAAAAACCTACCTTTCAGCATTTGTACAACTCATTAGTCAGTTAAACATACCTTTCTGTTTATGGCAACTGCTGAGAACACTTTTGGCATAGCTTCTTTGACACAGCCTGCATGAGTATGGAATGGTGAAAAAATGCACAAGGGAAAATTCGTTAAAAGGCACTGTTGAAAAATGGCCTAAAGTTGGTGCAGGTGTTATCAATAATCGTACATCCAACGATGGGCAAAAAGATAATGGTCAAAAACAGTCAGTGGACCATACACAAAAAAACTCCTTAGTAGAACTTAGTGGAACAAGAGGTGACACAAGGACAAACAACGAATTGCCAAATTATAGAAAACACACAGGGATTAAACACACAGACAATCATGGGATAACGAGACACAGGTAAGAGCAATCAGGGTGGGTGAGACCCATGTCAGGAAACACCAGGAGGAGATAGAAGACAGAAGAGTAATAAGACAAAAATAAAGAAGGAAATGTAACATGTTTAGCATCAAGATTTAAAAACAGGAACAAAGCTAGGCTACAGCTAACAGCTGGTTAGCAAAACTTAGCATTAAGGAATTGGGAACACACTTTTTTGGCTTCATTCACAGATAACAAAACCTTTTTTCTTATCTGTGCTGAGATTCATTCAGCCTAACAGAAGTTCAGTCCAGAATGTATTGCTCATTAATCAGTAAATCATGTCTCTGTAAATGGCTGCAGCTAGAACATGGTGAGCACAACAAAATGCTGGAAACAGGAGACATAGCTAGTCTACTTCAAAGTTATCAAAGCATACTTTCCAGTATATTTATAGCTTATTAGTCAGTTGAACACAGCTTTCTTCCAGCGCACAGTTAGCATAGCTTTACAGAAACACTGGAAATGGATGGAAACAGCAAGCGTTGTTTTTTTCAAAGACAATAAAACCTGCCTTCATCTATCTAAAGAGGTCATCATTTATTGAAGTAGGCTATTGTTTAAGGGCTACAGCCTTGTTAGCTTAGCATAAGGACTTGAAACAAAAGGATGCAGCAAGCCTCGCGTCGTCCAGAGATATTTAAATCGGCCTTCAAGCACCTTTAAAGCTTATTAAAGATGTTCTAAGTCATGTTTTCTTGTTTAGGGTGTATGCATCACACATTTTCTCGGCCAACTGGAACGACTTCCTCAAATCTCGGTTAGTTTCCCAACAATTCCCAGCTACACAATAATCCCATAAAACCACAACTTGTTTTTACAAGCAGGTTTCCCTACAGATTAAAAAAACAGGACACAAGTTGTTTATTAAGGAGCTTAAGAGGTGCTAGTAGCAGAATTTTGAACTTTGGACAGAGCCAAGCTAGCTTCCCCTCCCTTTTCCAGTATTTAAGCTAAGCTAAGCTAAGCTAACAGACTGTTGATTTATATGATCTACCGATATAAGAGTAAACTCTTTCCCCAGAGCTGAAAGGGATTCGAGCAAATTTCCCCTTGCCTCTAATCACTTATATGTACAGTGTGAAGAGACTCCTTTGCTGTCTCAGTCAGGCCTCATGTCCAGGTTTATCAGAAGCAGAATGGACATTTGATTTGTGGAAACACTGACTCACCAGCCAGGAGCCTTAACTCAATTCTACCTCCTCACAGCTGGCTTACAAGAACATTTTTTTATTTCTAAAACACCCTTATTGTTACAACATGAAACATAACAGGCCAAATTTAAGAGAACACCATACCCCAGTCCAAAGAAATAAATCTCACACCTCACACAAACAGTCCCAGAAATGAACTCACATTTAAAATCCAGCAGCACTGTTGCTTATCCACCACAAAAGAGAAAAGAAAGAGACAGAAAAGCTGTATCATTAATGTAGTTGGACCCCTGGGAGACTGTTGGCCCATCATAAGCCTCTTATTAGTCGACTCTCCCCAGAGAACTTGTGGTCTAATCTTATAAAACTTTGAACACCAGCTCCCTGCATGCTCTACCACTGGCTTATTATTACTCACAGTTCTGTTGCTGGTACTCATAGTATGGTAAGTGGACTTGTTATACCTAATGTTCACTTAAAAAACACCACTTTGACAGATCTCCACCTCAGTTAAGGTGGAAAAACTTAGAGCGAAAAGGTGTTGAGGTGTTGCTCGAGTGAGACAAGTTGTTTTCACACTGTTCTGTGCTGATGCTGAAAGCAGCATCTTTCATTTACCTCACTCAAACCTTTAGCAAGTGATTCGTACAATGCCCAGTCTGTACAACACATAAATCACATTTAACAGTTATAGAAAAAGACTATGGCACATCAAAGTTTAGAATATCAATGTAAATTCTGTGTTTTCAAATTATTTGTGAATTTACATTTTACAGGTAAGAAGTTACCATCTTACTATAATGGTTGGCCAAAGCCTGCAGATCTTTCGCATCACCAGGTACTTTTACTTTTAAAATAGAAGACAAAGGTCATCACTTATGCATTAAAATACCCAAACACAATTTTCGCTCAGCCAAGGGAAACAGGAAACAGCAGTGACAAAGGAAGTCGGTATTTACCTACAACAACTGCAGCAAAGGCTGTGGTTGAAGAGACAGCTTAGAACATATAATGTAACCATTTAATTGCCTGCTTAAAAAGTTCCCCTCGAAAGGGGAAGATGATTTAGCAAAGATCCTTTATAACTATTTAAAAGAGTCGATGCTAGTTTCAAGATGTAAATAAAGGCATAGTAGAACTAAAACTGAATTTTAGGCAGACAGCTTTTTGGTGGGATTATTTGGCAGGACTTTAAAGCTATAATTTAACATGTCATGATTTACTGACTATTTTATTTTTTTAGTTGAGCATATCTGTGTGCTAAGTACAGCATTGGAGCTAAGAGGTAATTAGCCTAGCTTAACATAAATAATTGAAACAAGTGTGAAACAGTTAAGCATGGTTCTCTTTCAAAGGGAGTTCAAAATACTCTTCTTTACACCTCTTAAGGACACTTAAAACATGTTGTATTCATTGTATAAATTTTTTTTTTTAAACAGCTGATGCAGTGAAGAGTTAACATTTAATGAAATAAATAACTCCCCCTGAAACTACAAACTTTAATATATATTTTTTAATTTAAACAAACAATGTACATTAAGTGACGAACATACAGTTACCTAACTAAGTTATTAAAGTATATTCCTAACTATAGAGGGTATGTTTCCTTCACGCTGAGCTATGTCGAGCTAAGCGTAGCCTAGCTTCAGCTCAACAGGCCTATTTAACTCACAGGCAGTGCCATCACTCCCCTCATCCAACGGCTACAAAGGGTTGTCAAAGTGTTGACTATTACTTTAAATGGCGAAAATGGTTGTAATAATAACTTGTTTCATGTTGTTTTGCTATCAAAAATAAAAGGCAGCCAGAGCAAAGGAACCACAGTTCCAGCATTGAACTATAGAGTCTATGAGTCTATTACTATGAGTCTATGTCGATTGATTCAGCAAGGACTTGGTACAAAGAATATCAGCCTTAAAAGGACATAACACCCAATTGTCAACACCCTGTGTGGAGACTTTTTGTCATTTAAAAACTATCTCCAAATAAATCATTTTGTTTTGCGATTTGAGGATTATTCAGACTAATAAGGTTGAACTTTCTGGATCAGCATTGCTGTAAAGGTTTTTAGATTCAAGTAAATAAATATAATAATAAAGGTTAAAGATGTGCACTTTCCAATGCTTTGATCCCAGAAAACAATACGTGTGCAGCGCTGGTGATCTTGCAGGTCTAGTCGGTCGCGCCCCCTGTATGGAGGCTGTAGTCCTCAAAGCAGACAGTCCCTGTTCTTTACAGTATTTATTTAAATTATAAAATGTTGTTTTTTAAATCTGGTTTAGGGCTGATTCTGTTTTGTGTCGACCAAAATGCTGGAAAACAAAAGCGGAAAAAAAAACTTCCAACGTTAAACCCACTACACCCCTTGTGTTCACTCTCCCGTCCAGGATTTGATGTGGATCTGAGTTTCAGCACCTGTGTCCAGGGCTGCAGAGACCTCTTGGTCTCCAGGCCAAGTTCCATGTCCGCTCTGATTATAGCACCAGAACAATGTGAGCCATTGTGGCCCAGCGAGCAGGGAGTCTGTGCAGTTTTCTCCATCAACTCTCCAAATGCTCTCATTCAGCACACACACACACACACACACACACACACACATATATACAAGTGGTGTAATAGCCTACAGAACTGAGTGAACCACATAAAGGTAAAAATGTATGGTGTTCTTCTGAGTGAGCATGAAATATGGTTCAGTGGGTTCCTGGTGCTCAGGCAGCCTGCCAAGACTTGAAGCAGGCAGTTGAAATTCATCACAGTTAAGACACATATATGCAGATACACACGCACATAAACGTGCGGCTACACACACACACACACATTCCCCCTGCAGGAGACCTCAGGGCCACAGGGGAAGAACAATCTGACATGCCACACAGCAAGGCTCTCTGCAATTAGACAGTCACTTTATCACACTACAAACCTCTCTCTTTCCATCTCTCTCTCTCTCTCTCATGCACACACACCCAAACAAACACACAAAGGTGTAATCATTCACAAACACTGTGCCAAACTCAAAACTGCTATTATCTATCATTTGAGACACACACACACACGCAGAAACACATTTTGCAGCCTCACATTCGACAAGTAAACACCGTCGGCCTCAAGCTACTAGCCAGCAAGTTCCAGAGAAGTGCAGTAATGCACAGGACCCTTGCAAAGAGAGCTATAAAGAGCTATAAATAGACATGTGTGATATGCTGCTTGTCCCTCAAGTGGAAGACGAGGGGGATCAGTCATAACCTCTGCGACCCATGATCTTTAACCCCTTACCCCCAGGGTTCAGAAGACATGCTGCGTGTCAATGATGTCCAGAGGGGAACAGAGGAGTATTAGTTTTTATATGCTCCATGCTCCTGGCCCCTCTCTTCACCCCGTCACTTCCTGGAACACATCTTGAGTTTCTGTATCATTTAAACACGAAAACTGATACTCACGAGTAGATTTTAACACATGTGCCTGAAGGCATGCAGCCTGTATGAATGTATACAAACACACAAAAGTGCAACCCTGACCTTTCAATCCAATTTGGTGTCAGCTTTCAGTGTGTGCAACGTCATTGAACATTTGGTGTGATGTTGGAATTTTCCAAACCTTGGCCTTAAAACTATGATGCATTAATTACCCCTTTTAACAAGATGAGGAGAGACGGGGAATGTTGGGAGAAAAATGGTATTAAAAGTACTTCTTATACACAAGATTTGACCATAAATATGAAAACTATTTTTTCCATTGCATTGCTGCAGCATTTGTCTTATTGTCTTTGACTGAATTTGTTTGCTTAAGAGAATAACTGATCAGGTGAATAAATTTGGATTGAGATTATTAAACAATACAAAACAGCTTGTTTGGATGGAGAGGGATTTGCTTTAAAATGAGAACATAAAATAACTTAAACGCAAATGAAGAAGCCGCCAGCAATCTGACATACAAACCTCACTTTAAAAACAGGAAGAGGATGTCTTATATTGGCTGTTTGTCAAGAAAGTTGGTGCATGTGGTTTACTCTTGAACATCACTTATTTTGCATCTTTATTTGCATTCAGACTGAGCTTTTATTAAACATGAGTTATAGAGCTTTTATGGCACTTGTTGCTGTTCAATATTCAAATGAAATATTTACAGACTTTCAAAGTTCATGAAATGCTGTGATAACTAGCCCTACTTAAAATATATATATATATATATATATATATATATATATATATATATATATATATAAAAATGCAAAATGATAAGTATTTGAAACTAAGTGAGTCCACATATGTAACCATGATGCCTCTAATCCACTATCCACATGTGGTCAAAACAGAGCAACCCATCAACCCAGAGGCTCACAGTGTTAACACGGGGCCAAAGGTCATGCAGTGATTGGCTAATAAAGGGAACACAATACTCAGAGCAGAGCTTCCTGAAGATTTGTCATCTTTCATTTCAGTATCCACTGTTTGCAGTGTGGTTAAAATAGCTAAAGAGCTAAGTCCAGGCTTAGATGATATTATGATTACACTGATTCATTATGGACAAGCAAATTTGGAGCGGATGGCACAAGGCAGGGTGTGGAGCTGGCAGGGCTGGGTAACGCACCCTGAACTGGCATGGAATAAATAGAACAAAGTTAACTGACACTCTGTGAGTGAATCACACCAGTAATTGAATGCTGACAGAAGATTAGCTGCACCATATGGCACATTTTCACTTAGAGCTGTTTATGGAAATATGTGCCATCATGACATTTCCTCCTGGTAGTTATTGAAGGAAAATGCTCATGCAATCAAGTAGAGGGCAATCAAACCTGTCTTAGATAAAGGTGACCATATCTAGTTTTTGCTTTCTGAAAAAAAAAAACATTGATCAAACTCAAACAGTAGCATAACATCCTACATGCCATGTCTGTTGTTTTTTGCCATGGCCAAATCTTATCTATCGCAATCTCCCACTTAATGTGTCAGTACTTAGGCAGTCCAACAGTCAACTTATCAAGTTTGTTCGGACACCATTCATTTGAGAACTGGAGGATGAGAAGGACATAACTGATATGGATCAATAAAGTTTGAAAGCAAAAAACAAAACGACTGAAAAAAGAAAAAAAGCAAGCATGGGAAAGCACTGAAGAAATTTGTAGTTTTTGCTCTTGATTCAAATATTGCAAATGATAATTATTTGCTTTTCTTTCTTTGAATCATTAACGCATTTTTTATCAGGTAGTGTGTCATTAAAGTGCATTGCATTCCTCTTTTGTATTCTATCTCAAGCTCTGCAGGCCTGCAAGGGTTCAGTTCTCAGGCCTTAGGTTGGAGATTGGGCCATTGACTTGCTAAGCTCCAAAGATAAATCGGGAAGGTCACATCAAGAACTCCAACGATAACTGTTGAGTAATATACGAGCAAAGTGTTACGCAAATCGAAATTCAACCCCCACACTTAGTAAAAACTGAACTTTATTTGAATTTAAGAATAGCTGTTGGAGTTTTGGTGCTTTTGAAAGCATTTCTATTTCACCAGGGAGGCTCATAAATGAATCCTAACTGAATAAATACAGCTCTCAGAGTATCCTCCTCCAGGAAAGGCTGCAGATGTTTTTCTCATCTGTTCCTCCACCACTGACCCCCTCTGTGAGCAGAATGTAAGCAAAGCAAAATGTAGGAAAGCCAAAAGAAGACGCCAGAAAAGACAAACAAATACAATTCAACTGGACATTAGATCTTCTGTAACAAATCATGCAGATGGAAACAAACCTAAAGTAAAGGAGGGATAGACTTGTACAGAGCGCTAGAGTAGGTGTGAAATCCCTCCGTGTTGGAGGAGTATGTTTGTATATATCTGAGTGTGTCAGAACATTGTGTCCAAGACTTGTACCCAGACAGTGAGTCAAGGCTGCAATCTGTTTGCGTTACAAACCTTGACACTGCTCATGCTGCTGTGTGCTTCAGCCCGACTCCCTTCACACAGTCTTTTATACACAAACTTTTCAATGCTCTTTGCTCTGAAATAGTATACAAAGGAAGTGACTGTTGGGTTGAACCCCTGCCTGTGGGGGGTGTTCTGCCTTTACAACACCTCAGACCAGTGTTTCCTTTCACTCTTCTGATATGAGTAGCTGCCATCAAAGACACCAGAGCTGTTTGGCTGAGGTTGAGATGAGCCCAGCCCTGCCTGCAGTGCATTTACACCCTGAGCTATTTCACTCACCTTGTAAAGGTGCTTTGGTTTTAGACAGGCTGCAACAGGTCTGCATCTGGGATCAGGATGAGGAGACACTAAGAGAGAGAGAGTCCTGCCTGTGCCTGTGTGTCATTGTGTGTTTGCAGAAGGTGAAACAGTTTTGCTGGAAGGGCTGTACGGGTTGCTGCATGCTGCTGGGATTTGCTCTGCTCTGTTTAGTGTGTTAGACAGTAAAATACTATTTATTTAAACCTTCTTACCATAGATTTTTTTTTTACACAGAATAAAAACTGGATTCATGAAATAAAATGGAGTAAAAACTGAAATAAAGAAATCAAATTCAAAAACACTAACTAAAACAAAAATAAAATGCAGATCAAACACTGTTGGTTAAAATAAACTGTATTCAAACATTTAGCAACCCTCTCTTAAAACTTAAATGAGATCTTTGTGAAATACCTAAAGATGGAATCCTGTTGATTTATTGGGGCTTCTTGCAAATGTGCTAGTAGCAAACAAGCTAACCAGGCAGCGAGGCTAGCAATTGTCGGTCCCCTTTTTTCCCCTTTGTGTTAGGCCATTCACTCCACAACTGTGGGAATTTTTCTTCTCACAGAACTGGATACCATTTCTCAGAATACACCATTCAATTATTTGAAGGACCCACTAAAGGGGGGTACAAATCTCTCAGGCTAGTTAATTGACAAATTAACAAGATTGCTAGCTAAGTTGCAAAAAAAGACAGTTGGTGTATATAGAAAAGTAGGACATTATTACTCGTTTCATTAGAAATTTACTTAAGGTTACATTAAATAGGAGGGCTTACGGCTAAAAAGCTAGCAATGCTAGCCACGATTTGGTTCTTTTTTTGACCTCATGTTGATAAAGCGATCAGGAGACTGTATATTGTTTTATTCCAAATTTGACCGCTGATATTTATTTTGAATTTGACCAGATTCTCTGTGTGTTTCCTTGTCTGACTAACCTGTCTGGTTCAATTTATTCTGTTCAGCTTGACACGCGCTAACAGGAGGCTCTGTCAAGTCTTACTTCGCCTGCTGCCACCGCGACCCAACCTCAGATAAGCGGAAGAAAATGGATGGATGGACGGACAAATGTGAATGTGAAAATACTCTTACTCCTTTATTATTATTATGAATTTAAAAAAGTACTTTCCCCATCTGTGTTTAACTTTCTCTTAAAAATTTCAGAAGCCACAGATGTGAATCCTTGTGAAAGGCCTTATAATAATGATAGACTGTCAGGGTTAAACCTTCCCTCTGCGGCTTGTACTCATCTGTCAGGAGGTGATTGTGCAAGGCCGTCTTGCGTCAGACACCCCGTGACAGGTTTGATAAGAGTTGATGGACGTGATTGCACTTCACGCCTCGGGCTCTCTCAGTGCGGCGGGGCTACAGTCAGGCACGACCAGACACGCCGAACCTCATGAGAAAGAACACTATAATTACTTTATTGGACATTATACCCACAGGCAAGGCAGAGATATGTTAAAATATACAAAGCAGATCTTTTTTTCCCCAGATGGGTCAGAAAACAAGATCATCAAACGACACAGCTGCCTTAAGTGGCTTAGGGCCGAGTTTGAGTGTACACCAGCAGGAACATATTTACCACAGGAGCTTTATCTTTATTGTATGTAAAGCTGCACTGCAAGGGAACTATGTGTAAAATGGAAACCTCATGTGCACTTGGGTGTGTTTGTATTCAACCTTTACAAAAACCCCTTTAACAAAATTTAAAGATATGATCGAGAAATTGATTTTGTAGTGTTGCCAAGTTTGTGATGAGGTACAACATGCACACATGCAAATAACACAAAAACTTAAATATGCAAAGAAAAGGCTTGTACCTTCAATTGATCTCTGACTTAAAGATATAATATGCAGAACTTTATTAGAATATTTACATTAAAATATCTAACTTGATTACAAAAACGGACTAAATCCATTATGTATATTTTGTTAAGTACCTACATTACCTCAAATATTTACGTCAGAGCCGCCATTACAGACAAAAAAATGTTTATCATTGCCAAGGAAACACAATATGTTACTTCAAAGATTGCTGCTTAAGGAAGCTTGTCCTGCTTCTGGAAGCTGCTGTATGTGGCAGAGAGAACTCCCATGATTCCCCGCCAGCCGCAACATCAAATTTCTGTTATTGTTTTGATTGAGAGCAACTGTACGTTCAACAGTTGTGCTATCATCATATCAAATCAAATATAGTTATTATAAAGTAGCATTTCTTTTAATTAGCCTGTTTGCTTTGTATTAAATGCTGATTAGCAAATGTTAGCATGCTTACATGCATAACGAACATGGTTAAAACTATCCTGCTAAACACAAACTAATATGTTCACTGGGATTTTGTCTTATTTACATCTTATTGTAAGCACTGAGCTCACATCATTGTCATACCATGATGTAGTGTAGTATATTTAAGGACAACTTGAGGACAACACACATAAAGCCCTGAAATAACAAGACAGAAACACCCTTTTTATTTTCCCAAAAATTAGGCCTCTGTGATTAAGTCCAAAGTGTAACATTTTACAAGCAGTAGCTCTGAGACAGTTACAGTGAATGATCTCTGTGTTACACATTTCAAATGAAAGATAACTCAATCCATTGTTTCAGGGCAGAAACATACCCGTGTGCTTTAGTTTGACCTGACAGAAAAGTCATTAACAGGTGACGGCTGCCAGGTTTAGGCGGACGAGAAGGGGGAGGAGCCTGCAAGGGTTTCTCCAAGGGAAACGTGTTCAAACGAGGAGACTTTATAAGCTTGACCTGATTGCTTAACAAAATAACAGTTTCCACGCCCAAGGGCTCCCATTGTACCAGGTGCGTGCACGCACACATCTGGTAGGTAGCGCAGTGCGTGTTGTGTATCTATGTGGTGTCTAAATGTTTTCAAGTCAGGGTGGAGGGGTTTTGGATAAGAGAAAGACCAGGACCCCCACCCTCCTCTTCCACACCCTATTACAGTCTCTTACCGTAAATGTGTGGTTAACCAGAAAAAGCTGTTGGTGGGGGCCGGGCAAAACTTGATGGAAGCAAACTTAAGAAATCACGTATCTTGGTTATGTTGAGGGCATTGTGGGTTTGTTACAGCCAGGCAAATAATGACTGGAGGTAATAATGATGGGCTTTTACAATTTCATTTTGTTTGTCGTGAGTAACGTACTTTTATGCCACTTGTTGCTGTCTTCAAGATTCTTAACAAACGTCTGTGTGAAAGAGGGAAGACAGAGAAATAAAGACTTACTGTAGAGAGAAGAAATATGAAGGCCAGAAAAAGAGGCAGTGAATGAAAGGAACAGAAAGAGGAGTGAGAGAGAGAGAGAGAGAGTGGAGAATGACAGAAACAGCACGAGAGCGAGAGAGCAGCGAGGGAGAGGAGGAGGAGGAAAGGAGGAGGGAGTGACTGAGCATTGCTTTTCAAGAGCAGCAGAGAACAAAGGCTCCTTTGTGTGCAGGGGCTGAGAGAGTGAAGTGGAGCCAGGGCTTAGGGAGTGTTTAACAGTGTACACCGACTGCATTCCTGCAATGTGATTACAAGACGCTTTTAATTTATTCTCAGGAAATGGACTTAACTCTTCCCTCTCCTTGCATTCCCTTACTCTCTACCTGTCTCTGTTTTTTCTCTCTTCATGCATCTTTTAGTGTTTTAATGAGGTCGGTTGTTCTCAGTCGGTTTAAATTGTATGCATGCCTTTACAGTTGTTTTTAATCATTTGTGCAGTGTAACTCAGTCCTTTGGCAGTGTAGCTGCACGACAAAGTACAGCCAAACATTGTTGAATGTCACATAACTTCATTTAAATTTGATAGGAGATGCCAAAGTCTCCAAATAAACCTCAATCAGAACATGGAGAACGTGTATAAAATAATATACAAGACATCTGGATTATTTACATTTGATTGAATTGTACAGTCATAAAATACATACTCTGTTTTGTATTAAATGTTCCTTACACAGATAATAACTCATTTTGAATGTTAATGTATGAACATATTGATATGAGCAAACAAAAACACTTAAATAGCATTGTGTTTGAATGGGTAGCTGTGACCTGCAGTGTAAAGCACTTTGAGTTCTCAGAAGACTAGAAAAGTGTTATACAAGCTCAAATCCATTAAACCTGTACATCTCCTGCAACCAGTGCCAAGTTCCATATTTGATTCGTACTGGGACTTAAACTGGCAACCCTCTGGCTCACAACCAAAATGAGCCACAACGACCCCAACTGATGGTGAGTAAAAATAGCGATCGGCCAACCAGCTGATAAACAACAACTTCTACTCTGTCTACAAAAACAAAACAACATTGTTTCCCCAGTAGAGTGCCATTACACTGTGGACAGCGTCTATTATCTAATTTAGCAAATAGCATTTGGGCCTCACAGTCTCCTGACTCGGTTTGGACTGCTGGAAAGGTGAAAGGGGGGGGGAGGTGATGCGGAGGATGTAGGGGCCGAGGTCAGGGCACATGGACGTCAACCTCTGGCCTTGCTGCAGAAAAAAGCCGCTCTGTGTCTGGAAGTGATCATCACAGCTGCTTGTTATCAGGAGGAAACATCTGATCTCAGATCATTGACTCCCCTCCGTCTCCTTGGGATGAAGACAAAAGTGCAGTCTCAGTGTGTCCTACTTATATGCAATTGGCCACTAACTGCTTCTTTTACAGCACTCTCTCTCCTTTTTTTGTTATTCCTCCCCTCACCCACCCACCACCCACTGTATTCATACATTTAAAATCCTGCTCTGCATTTCTCTCTTTCCTCTCTAAATCCTGCTCCTTGCTGTGTGATTTACTTTTTTTTCCCCTTTCCCTTCCTCTCTTCGGCATCTCCCTTCAGAAACTTTGTTCCAGTAATGAGGTTCGGCATTGTCGACCTCGCACTCAATCTTCCACCAAATGCAGTGAATTAATTTTTCACTACAGCAAAAGAAAACCAGGGGTGGGCTGAGGAAAAGAACGAACGAAACAAGAAGAAGTTTTTCAAAACTCTTTAAAAAGCAGACAAGCCAGCTCCCACCCAGCAGATTAGCTTCTCCTCAGAAGAGACGGTATAAAGATTTAATTAGCCAACCGTTTCTGCACAGCCCACCATTCACGCCTCTCTTTTTCTCTTTTATCTGTATTTCAATATGCCCACTCTGCATTTTCCAGACCACCTCAAAATCCTGAACTCTGATGGGGTTTTTTTTGGTGTCCTTTTCTTGTTAGTATTCAGAAATGCAGGTTTGTGGTGAAAGGAGAGGCTAAAGGGTGAGACGAGTGAGGAGGGAAAGTGTTTTTGAATCAGTCTGGGGGAGGAGAGGGGTGGTACAGTATATTGTCCGTCACAAACAATACCAGGTTTTAAATTCAGCTTGGATAAAGTGGCCCATCAACAGATCCTGAGTGCCCAAAAAACTGCAAGAGGACTTCATGTATAAGGAGTGGGGCCTTTTTTTTGTTCAAATCTGTAGTTGTGTACGTTGGATGTGTCCCATGTGAAAGATCGGTTCCTGCATCTGCTTCTTCCATTTTTAGTTTTTCCATAAACTGCTCTGTGATTGATCAGCAAAAGCAGATGTTTGTGTCAAAAAAAAAAATTCCTTCGAGGACTAAATACATTTGAGAATATGATATGTTGAATGAAAGGCAACTTCTCTGATTTGGCACGTCAAAGTTTGGTTGCATATGTGACAAAAGTTGTGAATTATCTCTGTCCTTTACATCTCTGCATGAGGTTTGAGTCATTTTGGTAGATTACAGGTTAATTGTTGCATATTTTGCAAAAACATGGGGGCAGAAAGTCAGAGTTTTGTAGAGGTGAGAAGCTTTTAATTGATTAACAAATACAAATCAATATTTTGCTGAATATGTATTTCAGAAAGTGGGATTATTTGATGAAAAGGACTTTCTTCATTTATTTATTACGTGGGCAAGGAAAAGGTTAAAATCATTCAGGAGTGTTTTGCCTTTACGAAGGAAACATCTGTTCTGGAAACAGTCGGCCTGGAGAGTAAAAGAGGCTCCGAGCATCAGCTTGAATCTAATCCTGGAACCCAACAGCTAGTAACTGATGATAATTTAGCTCTTTATTTTTCTCTTTAAACGTACATTGGCACATCAATGCAGCTGGACAATGTGGTCCGAAACGTCATCTTTAAACACCAACTCCATCGTCACATCTCATGTTGCCAGTTGGACTTCAAACAATGTGCTCATTGAGATATGAGGAAGAAACTGAGGAAGAAAAGAAACTAAATCTTGGCCCAGATCTCCTTTATGCCTTATCTGTTTAATCCATGGCTAAATGGCAGGCCCTGAAATAGCATGTAGCTCCCAAAGACTATATTGTCATAAGATGTAGAGTGACATAAAGTAGTTAGATGTTTTTTTTAAGTAATAACCCTGTTGGATAGAGCAATGTTTACATTAGCATCAATGTTGACCAGTTATATTCACAGTGTTCCCAACACATAGACGGTGCAGCTAAGCTATATTTACTGCAGAGAGAGAGGGTGATGGTGATGTCTGCTGGTTTATCACTCCTGTAAATGACACGACTGAGGTGTGATGTCTCATGTTAAAACTGTTGCTTCAGACACGTGTCATCGTCAAAGTCGATGATGTAATCGTCGATGAGGACATGATCGTCAGCTGATGTGATAATGTGACATCGAGCTGAATCATTTCAAAATGCGACTAACATTATTTGAGCATATATTAACGGACAAAAGTCTCGTAATGAGGCAGGGCGGGACAGGCCGCTGCGTGCATTATAAGAGGAGAGGTGCAGCCGTATGTGTGTTGTAAAGACGATGAGCAGTTTATGGTCATTTGTGACACACAGAAATTATAAGACTATACAGCACAATAAATACGGTACAGCCCAAAGTTGCACAACTGCCTTTAGTTATACAATTCTTCCTCATCATATTTTAAAACTCAAAAAGTGTTTTGGCGTCTTGAAACCTCTCAAACTTAGGTTCATTCATCTGTTCACCCTGGATAGATGGAAGTTTCTCAGTGGATCTAAAATGACAGCGCGCATTTCCTAATTGCTTTTACAGACACTTGTTAGTAGTTTCACAGCGACAGAAGAGTGACTTTTTTTTCTTTTTACAAACTCTGAATGTTGTGTAATTTTTTTTTTTTTTTTAAAGAAAAATCTTTAAAAATCTTGACAATTAGCAAACTCTCTGAGGCTAGACAAGAAAAGATTGGAGGAGTGAAAAGAAAGTGAATCATGAAAAAGAGTTGGATGGGATGGAGGCGGCAGCCCCGGGGTGCCTCGGGGTCTGTTTTGTCAGTTGAAGAGGGAAAGGGTGAGGCACAGAATCAGTGGGGGGGGGGGGCAGGAGGAGCTGGTGGCATGGTGAAAGTTAGTCCGTATTAAATCCCTCTTTTTTCCATCAAAGCTGAAGCCTGGCAATAGAATATAAAGAGGCAATCTGCATTTCCATGGGCTCCTCATGACCGTGCCTGACACCCCCCCACCCCCCAACCTCCATCGCTACCTCTACCTCCCAAAACTGTCTGCTCACCATCCCACCCACACCTTTTTCCTCCACTCACACAGCAGGACAACAGTCATCCACTCACATTAACTCTGACTTTAAAAACATTGAGACTGCCTCCACTCTTATCATCAAGTGTTCAAAAAGTACGACCAGTGCTCAGTTTTTATAATAAACAAACCCAAACCAAAATGAAAATTTAAAACAAGAAAGCCTACGACAATTTGTGTTGGTTGCTGAAATAATGATGTCATTGATCATGTTCCTTTTCAGACTTTTATTCTCTTGTAAAGTTGAGCTACAGAGAAACATTTCTGTGCCTGAAGGAGAGTAGCTCCAGGGCACTTCAGCCGCCCAAAAGTTTTCTTAAAGAAGTTAAGGATCCATGTAGTGTTGTAGTGTATGTAGTGTTTTCCTTTGTGAATAAGAATGTAGGTTTGTTGAGATGCTGGCAGCTTCTTTAAGTTCTTTTAGAAAGGATTTACATATTTGTCTCGACTAAGATACTCTCAATATGTTGGATTTCATACTCATTTTGAAGTAATCTTCTTTATTCCTTTTATTTGTTTTTACTCCACTTTTGGTTTTAGCACTTGTGTGTTTCATAAGACCCGCTGGAGAAAAGAACTGGTAGATAAAAATGTGCATTCAGATTCCTGCACACTGCATCGGCCGATGATCTCCTTGGTGTGTCCGGAACTTGAGAATTAAACTAAGATGATTTATATGTTAAAGAAAGGGTGGATACATGAAATAAATTCAAAGAGTAAATTTCCCCTTCATGTCGCCCCTGCATTAGTCAGAGGCCGAGTTGGGCCACCCCAGTCATAAATAAAGTCTGGACCCACCTCTTACCTTCTATACGGCCGAATTGACTGTAATGATAAGTTGAAAACAATAAGTGCTAATGATCAAACAGTAGCATAGAAACACGTTGAAATGTTTGGATCAGGTGGCTCTCTGAATGAAGTTGAAGATGTTTTCATTCACAGAGTAGCAGAAACATGGCTGCAACTAATGTAAAACAAGAACAATTACAAATATTTAACATCTGTTTGGAGTATCATGGTTTGATGGTTAAGTAAAGGGACACATATTCTGATCATTTCTCAAGCTTTTAAGAAAAAATGGTTTTAAACATGTATTGGTGAATGAAGCTCGAGTAGTTGACAGTAGTAAATGGCGTCCCATTTTCTAGGTAAAGATTTCAATCAGCTCTGTGATGAACTTCCACTAAACAGTCACACTAGGTAGAGGGCCAAGGGAAGGGAACTTTCTTCTTAATCTTGCTTTTGTTGATAACTAACTTATCACTTACATTTCTTTGTATTACTGACTTCAACCATAACAGAAATACAAAGCCACATTCATATGAACTTTTCTATCTCTAATGCCTTTTACATCTTCCTCCCCACATCTGTAGAATACTTTCATATATTTTCTAACAGCTTTCACAGCAGATCATCTACATGGATAATCTTCAGGCTGTTGTAAACTTATAAAAGCTGCATTTCTGCCCAGTGTAAACACGGCGTGTTCTCACGATGCCTTCACACCTGGCATGCAAATGTTGGATATCACTTGTATGGCTTAAAGTAGTCTAAACAGTCATTTTGGCCTACTAGCTTATAAAAAACTAGGACAAGTCCTCCCAAGAACAGTTCTTGGTAGTGCATAAAGAATGTGCTTCAGTATAACTCTGTTGCTGTGACGACAGGTCACTGAATGTCCTTGGAGTGAATCACTGTTCATAGCAGAAATTAAGTTGGATGCTATTGGCTCGGTCAATAGACAGGTGTAACCCGACAAACCTGATCAGTGTTTCTCAATAGCAGCAGACTCAATCAACTATAAATACACACAGTTCATACAGATGGTTATAATAACAAACATATACATGCTAATCTAAAAAACATGATGGGATTTTAGTTTCAATGGGGAATTGTGTTTCTGTTTAAAGGAAATAAATGGAGGCTATGAAATGATATGTTTGCTTGTTTATTGGCAAATACATGCTAAACCTGATTGTTTTGACTACTGCTGGATGCTATTGTTTATTTGTTTTCTTGGACGCAATGGTTTCTGTGGGAGTGGAGGAACATTTTGTTCCACTGCCAGTTGCTTAATGCCAACATTTTCTGCTTGTTTAGAGTCATGCTAAGTGGTTTCCAATCAAAATCGGATCCATTTTTTTCTTGGTCAAAGAGCTCTGAGAGGAATCTCTGAACCACAGATTCACCACTAGCCCACAGCGAACAAATAAGTGAATTTGACTTTGCAAATTTGACATGAAAGTGTTTCTATATTAAATGGTATGTATTTAAACCAAATGAGAAACTTTAGCCAGAGCCACAGGTACTGTTTATTTTTATATAGCATTCACGAGTTGTGAGGTTGTCTGTCATTAATACTTTATAGCTAAAGACATTATATCTTATATGACTTCTATTTTGGTCTGTCTACCTTTGTTCCAGTGCAACGGGCCTCTCGGGTTTCCTCAGCTTCAAGCCTTGAATGTTATCTGTGGGTGAAAAAGATGTGTTGCTATGTTTAAAAAAGGTCAAACCACAAACAAAGAACATTAAATAGATCATAATGGTCATGGCTGAAATAAAAAAAACAAAAACAAGTATGGGTTTCCATACCCACCCCTGAGCCGGTCTTTCTCCACTGGAGACTTAAAGAACGGCCAGAGTAACCGTGATGCATCAGGAACCGTGTGCCGCGGTCGGCTAGTGTCATGTGGTCGGAAAAACTGACACACAGGACTTGACAGATGACACGAAAGAAAGTGCGAAAGGCAAAATAGAGAGAGAAACACAAATGCAGAGCGAGATGAGACAAAGAGACACCTCAATCAAAACCACAAACACTGCTCACTACAAGATTAGGCTCATAAGTGGGCCAAGAGGTTCAAGATCCACCTGCTTTAGAGATCAAACATGTGATACTGAATTGTTTTTTCACACAACATGCTAATTCAGCTTTTCTGTCAGAGGCCCCAAACTGTGGTACAGCCTGCCAGAGAAAGTCCGACTTGATAAGACAATAATTAAATTCAATTATGACCTGTTTAATATTGTTAAATCAGTGTATGCTCTGACTTGACGCTTACCAGGTCACATTCTAGCAGGTGGTTCACTTGTATTTTACAGACTTGATCACTCGGGTTTGAAACTTAGCTCGAACTCAAAGTTTGGTGACTCGACTACAACACACAGTATGTTAACAAAAGTTGTTTTATGTTAAAAAAAAAAAAAAGTTAATTTAATCTGTAAGTCTGGTTAGAACTTGAAGAATGTGTATGAATATGTTAGCCCGATGGAAAAAGTACTCAGTCAAATCTAATTCTGTTTGTTGATGGTGTGTGAACTATATAGGGAATGTCATTGCTTTCCTGTACACCATTATTTATGACTGTAATAATTCATTATACCGCAAATCCTTTAGCACAAACTACAGTCTATTTCACTCAAGTCCTCTGAATTTTCAGGGGGTTTTGAAAGTATCCTCTTTGTTCTGATGCAATAGGAAACTAATGTAAACTCTGTGGTTCCTAACTAGTGTATTCATTGGCAGTAATGGTAGGAGAGTCTCCAAAGCCCAAGTGACAGTTTCTTTTTTGTGGTCTATTTTGGTTTTCGTCCTCACTTTAATCATCTTAACTCTCCTCTGTCCCCACCTTTCAAACCCGACAAAAAATTGAAACTCGCCTCCACAGCCACCTCTCTGTTTAGACAATAGCAGGATTTGGGAGGTACAGGTGCACTCATGCAAAATTTCACGCTCCTGCGATCACAGTTGAGTGAAGTTGACCCTCGCTCTGCTTCGCTGTCCTGCTCGAGACACAGAGCTCGATTCAAAAGGGGCCTCAAATATGAAACCCTGTTGTGTACAGGACTTCTCCTTTCTTTACTTCCTATTGGCTTGTCTCTCTGTTTTCAACTTCACAGCTATCACTCATGCCACTGACACTGGAATGTGCTTGCTGGCATCGTTACAGCTTCGCTTCAGGCAGCGCCCCCGGGCACAACACTCAGTTCAAATGAATCTCGATGTAGTTATGATTTGGCACACATAAAACGCCCGTGCTCTCTAGTTATTAGTGCTTGACAAAAGCTGTTGCCTGGATGTCTTAGAAGCATGTAAGCTGAAGTTAAGTTATCTACTTTGTGTTTTTCCACCACAGTAGTTTACCACCACAATTGGAATGACGTAGGGTGAAAACGACTGAAAATTGCAGTCTTTAATGAAACCACTTCAATTGTAGGTCGAGTTGCCTGATAATGATTTAGTCTCAGTTTATTAACCACAACAGCGCTGCTCACAGAGCTAAAGATTAAAGAAATCAAGCGCTTTGCTACGACAGCAAAACATGCGTACGCCAACTCTCAGATATCCCAGAAGTCTCAGTAACATAAGACCCAAAGCTCTTGTTTACGTCTTCTTGTTAACTAAAGCCCAAAACACAAATTGTCCCCTTCAGAAAAACAAAAGAGCCACATGCGTTTTATTTAGGAAAGTTGGAAAATAACTAATGGATTTTTTCCTAGTTATCCTTGTGTGACCTTGTTGTCTCATAGCTCTGTCATAGTTACATAACTCCTTAGTTTTCTTTCTGTCTAACTTATTGATAATCCTGTTTTAAAACTACTAAAAGATGTGTGTAAAAAAAAAAGACATTTTCAGGAAACAAGACTTCATCTTTAAAACAGCAACACCTGGATGTAAGCTCAGGTGACTAGCTGGCTCTAAGAATATGCTCGTCTTAATAAATACTACAAGGCTTGACTGGGTGTGTCGCGTTTCACCTTGGCATTGATTCTATTGGTTAAGATTTGTCCTTCCCCATAATCATACGAGAACAGACACGTAAACAAAGTCACGAGAGGGCAAGTTCGCTCCTCCATCAAGTCACCCCCCACCCAAGTATATTAATTGTGACTCACAAGTAATGGGACTTTAATAATAGGCTTTTTAATTACCTGATGCATGCTGTTATTTCGTGAGAGCAATATGTTGCATGTTTTCGTAGAGAGAGTGCTAACATGGTGCAAGGTTGGGAAATTTTATTTAGGTTGTTAGAAAGAAAGAAACATGAGATTCATAATTTTTTAGCGTATTTGGACATTGAGATAACTTTGTTAGAATTTTGACACAAAATCAAATTGTATTGTTCGATTTATTACACAACTAATGGATCTAACAACTATGTATTATACATAAGCAGCTGCTAATTGCAACAAATCCACTATTATTATAGTTATTACATAACTTAGCAGCTCCTGTGCTAAGTTGTCCAGTGCTTAAATGTACAGTATGTAAAATCCACCGCTAGGAGGCTCTTAGTCTAAACAATAACGAAAGATGACTTCTAGGCTTCAACATTGTTTTGAACGTTTATAAAAAGTCTTTGAACATTCACCGGTTTAAGGTCACCTGTATTTCACAGCGACATTTCCTAATTTCATAGTCGTAAGTATAAACTGAACTGGGCTAAGCATCTTTTAAATGTTTCAAAAAGTCAAAATTAAGCACATATTATTTTAAATTGCCTTTGCTGAAAATAATGTCATTTGGTTTGCAGAGTGCCGGTACCATTAGCACCACCAGCCTTTGTTCCTCCCTCTACCTTAACTTCCACATTCCTGTGCTACATGTGGTTATGCACTTTCTAGATCAAAACACTACCAAACAAAATCAATTCACAGTTCTTGTTTGCATCCAAGTAGGAAAGTGTTGAGAGCAAGCCCATTAAGCAGAGCTACAGCCAGTCTATGGCTGCAGTCACCAACTAGTGGCAGGTTGCTGTGTTGCAATTTGAGCATAATGGTACTGTGGAACAAAATTAATAATTTATTAAACCTTGTGAGGAAGTGACATTTAACCATTAAGTCCACTATACTTACACATCTCTACTCCTGCTTGGCCAAAAGTAGGTCAATCAAAAGCTGGTGATGTTGTTTTTCTTGTTGTCTTTGTCCTTTTTTCTGTTACTCCCAAATGTCGAAGAAATGGTTTTCAAGATTTGAGATCTAATAATACTTATAATAATCTAATAATACTTCTGAAAATAATACTCTCTTCATGACATTTGATCACAACAGCTGTGCAAGTGATGATCGTATCATACGACAGTCTTTCTCAACAACAAGCTTTTGACACCTGCACATTAAAATTAAATTATTTGGAGTTTCTGTGATCAGCTAAAAAGAAATGCATACCTATTTCCTGTTTGCAAAAAACATAAATCAGCAGAGGTCCAGATTATCTTGGGAGGGACAATTCTTTGAAAGTGGAGGATTATCCAAACCAATTTACCTCATGACCAGGGCCATACAAAGAAAGACCTCAGCCAAAAACAGTCAGGTTAAGTCACGTACATGATGTACATTTTCTTTCTATCGGTTTATGGAAAGGTTTACACTAATCCTCGGCAACCAATTGAATTTTCAAATGGTTTGGAAATGTTTATTCTGTCTGAGGTGTTTACGTGGAGTATTTATAATTAGTTTGGACCACTTAACCAATTATAATCCGGATATTGTGATCCATGGAACCACAGCTAATGAGATTATGAAAAGGTGAGAATATTGAGTCCCAAAGCGTCTAGAGAGGGAACTGAAACTAGTACTTTACTCCCACTCATTATACACTTTAGGTTTGTTCTTTTCTCATCTCTCAGTTTCACAAGTTGCCTTTCCACTGAAATATCAAAACATTAGAACATTAAATGCCAGGTGAGGTTGTCACAAGAGGAGCAGCAGTATTATTATTTCACTCCTAAACTATCACCTTAACAGGTGGTCAAAATAACAGACTTGGCATCAGTCTGACAGCTGTGACAAGTGACTGACAACTGTGGGTTTATACAACTGTGGGTTTTATAAGCTTGACTAAAAAGGTTTCACAAACTCAACCCAACCCTCAAGTTTCTCAATCCGCCAGGGAGCAAAAAAAAAAAAAAATGGAGTGACTTTTACCCGACAGCAATGTTGTATAAGTCATTATTCATTGCTAACGACTTCAGAGTTTTCAGGCTGCTAACACTGTGTGATAGCATCCATGAGCTGCAGCGCTGCTGTCTCGTGTTCTCATTTCCATACGCAGAAATGTCCTCAGCACACCTGGGAGCAATTTGTGAGCAATGTGGGCTCTGATGAATCCGGAACACAGATTTAGTTTTAATAATCCAAATTGGAGGGATTACAGGAGTGGAAAGACAAGTGCGCCTCCTCGCCTGGCTTCCCCACAACCTTTTTTTTTTTTTTTCTTTCAGCCCCCTTCCCATCCCCATCCCAACCACTTCTGCTACCACCACCTTCATCATCATTCCTTCTTCCACACACACTCCCCACTGACCCTGTGACCCCTCCTCCACATTACTCACAGGTCATCAGTAAGAAGAAAGAGGGATTTAATGGCTAACTTGGCCCAGGAAGACACATGGAGGTGGGGGCTGAGCACGTCTCTCAGAGAATTCCAATTTTCAGATGATCTCCCCCCTCCCCCCCACTGTGCTCTTCTGTTCCCACTGAGCAGTAAGCAGTAAAGAGAGAACATCTCCCCTAATTTTTAGGGTTGATGATTGGGGCTAGAGAGCACATCTGTCAGGACTCCACTGATGAGAAACAGAGATGCCAACTCTCTCATCACAAAATATTGTAGCCACATGGCAAATGATCTGTTGGGAGGGTGGGGGGGGGGGGGGTCCTCACAGCTATAAGGCCTATGACACCATGCACTTTCTTTGATGTATGTAACTATGCTGAAACTATACTGACACTGACACTGCTACAGCTACAATATTTGGTTGGCTTTTTTTCGGACAGACCAAGACTAATTGTCTCCCTCTGTTTCAGGTCTTTCTGCTAAGCTATGCTGGGCAAATTTCCCATATCATCATGTAACTGGCAAGTACAAGATATAAGCAAATCAACAAGTGGTCTTACCATACTGACTTGACATAATAAGGATTTGGAGAATTAAATTCTGTATTGTTGTCTCAGAAAAGAGACTGAAGGATTAAAGGATCAAGCAGGAAATCACAAACGCAATCCCATCTTTTCTCTAAAGAGCCCCCTATCGCCCATTGAGAGGGAAAGTCATTGGAGGGTATTTGTTCTTCCCGAGACTTCTCAACTCACTGCTTCACTTCTGAGGCAGCGCTGCTGAAGTCGAGGCTGTGGATTTAGCCTCGAGGCAGGGGGAAGAATTTAGAGAGAGACTTGTAGAATTATTCGGGTTTTGATCAATAACGCTATTAGACACTAATGCATTCAGTCGAGGCAGACTCAATTTGATTGTGAGGCTTTATTTGAACATGGCAGGAAGCAGCAGCAGCAGCAGCAGAAGCACATCAAAGAGAGGCTTTGTGAGGAGAGGACCAGATTAGGGCCTCTGACGCAAGGATGGACCCAGCCAAGAGGAGGGCATGAATACATGTGCACACGCACATGAACACACCACACACACATATACACAAAAAGGAAACCGCTTCCACACACAAGCCGACACACAGTAAAGGTATTCAATCTAATTCCCCATTTTCCGTTTGTTTTCATTGGTTGTCTACACGCACAGCTATGCAGAGGCACATATGCACACAATTCAACTGCACACAACCAACAAACACTCAAGATTCAAGTTCCCATTTGAACAGACTACAAAAAAGATGTGTAATGGACTCCAAAATCACTATTAATTAGATATTTGTTCAAGTTTGACATGTCTCTGTCAAAACTGACATGTCAGCGAACTATTCTTACGGTCTGTTCAATTATCCTCTCTCTTTGATGTTGGAGCTGGTGATGAAGTCACACACAAGTTAGCACGTTCCAAAAAACAAGTGGGACAAGGTCCATGGATGCCTCCAGGTGTACCTTTGTTTTGTTAGCTGATAACAACATACTTTGTGATATTTTGCGTGCCAGAGCAGGATAACAACAAGTTGACAGAACTTTCACAATACTAAAGCTGAGATTGATTCAATTTCATTGAAACAAGACTGAGTGTCCCAGAAACACTACAGTGCACAGCTTAAACTTTGCAGTTGATGCAGGAAGCAGACTGGATTTTAGCAGCTGAATTTCATCTCGGTTTCCCAGCCAGAATTTCGACTTCAGGGGGCGTAACTAATGACGTATTAGACTAGCAATGCAGAATTTTTGACTTTCTCATTGCATTAGCTAAGCTTAATATAAGGGCTGCAAATAGAGGGAAAAGGTAGCCTGGATCTGTTCAGAGGTTACATAACTCATTTAAGCACTTCAAGATCAAGCTCACTATGTTTGTTAAGTGTAATAGTACTGTAAGTATTAAAGTTGTTTGTGTCTTGTGTAATAGTCTTTTGCCAAGAACATTTTTAACAACTTGACAAAGCTGGGCTATGCTCTTTTTGTTCTTTATTAAAAGGTACGCTGGGAGTCAGCAACAGCTAGCAGCTGTTAGCTTAGCCAAAGACTATAAATAGGAGGAAACGTCTGGCTTTGCTCAGTCCAATTTTCTACGTCTTGAACAGCTCATTAATAAACACATTCTGTCAGGTTTTTCAGTGAATAAAAATACTTTTTGACGCAGTGAGGAGCATGCTAGGATAGCTTAAGTTAGCATAATGATTGCAAGCACCTTGCTTTGCTCTGACAAAAACTACAAATACTCTTATGCTTACTTATTCACAAAACACTTCCTGTCTTTTTAGGCTGTCAGATATTTTGGTTATTTGGGGAAATTAAACTATCTATCTCCTGGATAACGGCCAAAAATAATTAAATGAGTTGCAGTTAGCAGTCCCTACAAACTTGTTTTGATAGGAGGTAGGAAAACCGCTCTCTTTGAGATTTACTATCAAGGTCAGACACTAGCATTTATTTGTTTATGACTAGATGAGCTTTGGCAATAAGATAAGATGAGCATTTAAAAAACTATGTCTCATTCAGAAGGGAAGAATAATAAACTACACTGCCAATGCTCATGGTAGATTTCTGTATGGTATCATAAGTGTGTAGAATAACTACTGTAGGTTATTTTAAGGTAAGACAAGACACAGACAAAACCGGTTGTTGGTTTAAATATTTTCTAAAGTATTTGTTGACAAACGACACAAAGAATATGAATTACAGAAATGTAAACATATCAGTTCTGAGAATTGGCAAATCAAACTTTTTAGAAGTGAATTAGTTATTATGAAGAGCATTTTGTGGGCATAAATGGCATTCATGTCTTCGACTGTCAGAGCTGTTAACAGCAACAGGTAACACGTTTGTGTAAAAAGGCAGGTGTTATTTGATTTGCATTCGTCATGCCATTGAAACTGTGTTGGGGGAACGACAAAACTCCAAAAAGGCACCTGGCTGTACTAATAATACAACCTGAGTAATTTCGACACAGCAAGTTCATGTTGAGTCCCTGCAGCAGAGAGTAAATATAACTTCATATTTTTTAAACAAAACAAAACAGAAACTAAGCTCCACCACAACCTCCCCTCAACCATCCTCTTCTACTTACCCTCCACCCCCACCCCCTACTTTTACGATGCCCTGCTTCCTAATAAACTTTTGTGGTGTTTGGAATCCATTAGGAGTAATATCCCACTTCTCAAAACATCCTGGCTCATTCTGGGGGAGTGGAACAGAGAGACGGAGGAGCCGCAGGAGGGGAAGGGCCTCAAATTTCCATTTCTATTGAAGGCAGACTGAGGGGGATTTGAGAAAGGGAGAGCAGGGCTGCAGAGCTGCTGGGCGTACAGTGTAATGCTAAAAAGAAAGATAAAGAATGTCATGAGAGAGTTTTTTTGAGGAGGGGTACACTGCTAGCAAGAAATGTTCTTTGGAACGGAGTTATGTTGACAAAAGAAGTAAAGTGATGCCATATTACCTTTATTTTATTTACTCAGAAACTGCAAATGCAAAGAAAGAAACTAAAAGAACATCAAATGTCATGAATTAGATATACAAGAAGATCATACTGTGCTGTTAATGTGTGTTTTCTAACTCACACCAGATCATTGTAAAGTAGCTGAAGGAAAGACAAAGACTTCGATGCCTTCAACATCAAACTGCAAGAAGTCTTTTAAAGTTAGAAGCAAACTAACAGGAGCCACATGGATCAATGAAATGTTCCCCAAATAAAACAAATGAACCATGGAGGTGTTGAACCAGTTCTTCAGTTAGCGGTCATAAATCTGTTTAGCACCCCTGAGCTAGGGAACTATTTTGTTTTTGAAGTCTAGGTTGTTGTGTGTCATGGAAAAAGGACAATGAGAAGCGTCTGATGTCTTTTCTCACGGGACGATTTGCTTTATCAGAACGAAAACAAGATATAAGACTTCAATGCCAAGGTTACTGCTTCATACAGGGTGTTTAAGGTTCACAAATCTCGTGCTTTAATTAACTTTTACTTCCCATTCGTTACTTTATTATCTAACTCTCCTTCCCTTACTTCACCTTTATATTATGTATTGTCTCAAGCTGTTTACTGATATGTATTCCCACCATATCAGTTCTACTGGGTGTTATCCAGCTCCAAACAAACCTTTAATCCAATTCAGATAGCGGGCACTCAAGTGTCGCAACAATTGTTCCCACAGTGTGAAAGTAAGCCACTATCTGAAAAAACACAAGAGCTGCAAGACAAATGTATGGCTGAGAGCCAGCGGTGGGAGGCACAGGAGCGCAGTGGCCTGAGAGTACAGACAAAGCAGGAGTAAACAGTGCCTTCAGATAAAAAACACGGCCGGGTACTTTTAACAATAGTTCTTTCCTGGCAGGGAGCGACAACAAAGCTCCTTCCTGTATGCGCGCCCCCCTTGCATGCGCCCTTTGCTTCCTGAGGACGTTCAGACATGTGGCCCTCCACAGACACATCAGCACTGAGCTACCCCACATGCCATCAGCCTCTGATCCCTGCGTCCGCTCAGCCTTACAGAAAACAAGAGTGGTGGAAGGACAAGTAGTGAAGTCACTGTAAAACACAGCAATACATTTTTAAAAATGTGGATTGTGAAGGTATGGAATTTGTCTTACCGCGATGGATAAGCAACATTACCCGGTGGTTTAGTGGTTTACCACAATATTTTCTTATGAACTTACAGTTTGTTTTACACTGATGGTGATATGTCAGATATCTTGAGAAAAACAAGAAAAAAGAATCTGTCTCTTGCTACACAATGATCAACGCTCTTTTTGAATACATAAACAAGCCTTGACATGCGAAGGCCATGTTGCATTGTGCTTGGCTAACAATTTAGACAAATTACTGTAAAAATTAAAAACTCAACATCTTTGCAAAGTCTCTCATGATAGCTCAAACAATAAGATAATAAATTTAACAGATCAGACATTTATAATGCAACTAAGACTTGGCAGCATCTGTTGAAAAAAAAAAAAAAAAGGATTTTGTGGATCCCTAATGGGGAATTTTCTGGAGTATTAGGATTAAATAATGTGGCTAAATTGGGCCACATGTAATATGTCTGGGAGACTGTGGCAATGGTCCAGCCAGACAAATGCTCAACTGCTGATAGCACTGTTTGCACCTATCACAGCTAATTTGATCATTTTGAAACTATAGCCGTTTTTACATTTACTTCTGGGTAAACTTCAGATGGGCTGCCCCGGAATTGCTTGTTCATACGTACCCCACAGCAGGAGACTATCTCAGATGGACTGAGAGGGGAGCCTCTGCTGGCAGGACACGACCTAAAATGAATGTCACTGAAGCGAAGAACTACTAACTACAAACAAGCTACTAAAATACTATTTGGTAAGCACTCAAAATTTGCAGTAATGAAAGTAACGAGCTCCCCCACACAGTAAACAACACATGACCGTGGTGTTGCGGTCTTGCAGGGTAGTTCTGCATTCAACATCCAAGAAAAAATGCAGTATCAACTTAATGTACTATGTGTCAAATTAAAAATAAATGGTTCTGGTAACAAAAACTATTAACTCATGAATATATCATATAATCTTTCAGGAATTATCTTCTGTTTTACCAGTCAAGTTGTGATGATTATTTACCAGAAAGTACAAAGCCACTAGTTTCTTACCTAATAAACTGTTATAAAATGAACCCAGTTACTTTCCATCACTGGAAAACACACAGGCCTATAACATTCGTATAATCATTGGAAATTGTCCCTGTTCCCACTCCCACTCGTTGAATCCTGCTTTACTTGGCTGCTTCAAAACAGCACGAACCTCTCAAGGGGCAAACAACTATCTCGGGAAGAAATTACAGTTCAAACTGGGTAACTGATTCATTATGTTTGTCTTGCTTTTATAAGATCTTGAAACACACACTCGGCTGAGAATAAAGAATATTTCTGGATGGCACATTTCTATGGACAGCAGAAAGCCCTCTTCTCTTCTAAATCATGACTATAAATGACGTTTGTGTGCTCCATGCTTTTATGATTCCAGTTGAGGAGGGGGCTGACGATCATAAAAAGAAAAGAGAAAAGGAGAACACAGGGCTTGTGGGTAATTATGGCACGCAGTGGTAGGAGAGGGAGCGTTTGGGAAAGACTCGGGGGCCAGATGTGTTAGGAATGTTCTGGCTGCTGCAGTCTGCAGAGAGGTGGGTGGATGGATGGGTGGGTGGGGGGAGTAGGGACCAGTCGAATAACACAGCCTGCAGATCGTTAAAGAGCTGTCAGGCCTCCAGCGCTCTACTGTGTATTTCACATCATCTCTCTGAGTCGCTACAGAGTCAGCTTACTGCCTGAAAGCAGTGGAAAGTAACTAAGCACATTTCCATTAGTACTTTGGAAGAACAGTTTGGAGACACTTGTTCTTACAAGTTTCATTTTATACGTTACGCTTAATTTAACAAATAAAAGACAACTTTGTACCTTTTAGCCAAGTTACCCATTTGGCGCAAGTGTTTTCAATGCTATTCAGAAACTTAACTTAACTTAAAACTTTAGTACAGACGTTAAAACCTTTACAATTCTTTAAAAGATGAACACAAACATAATGTCTGTAGAGACATTCATGGTCCACTGAGGACTTTTTGGTCCACCGAATGTCTCTAGCGTCACAATTAAGGGTTATAATTTAATATGTCCAACATTTTTTGGCTAATGATCATTTAACTACAACATTATTACATAGCCATTAGCCTAGCTGTGCTATTTAGTGCATATTAGCATTTTTTAAACACTTAAAACACAAAATATCCACGGACCAAAAAGACAGGCAAGGATGATTTTGACTCCCTAAACCACATATATGTAACTAATTGGGGAACGGTGTGTAAAATAGCCTTAGCTGACCTTCTTTGTGTGGTTAGCAAATGGTAGCTAACAAACAGTCTTATACACAAAACTTCTTAATTTCCAATTTTCCAACAGTTATAACTCTTCCCAAACAGCTCTATATGAGGCTTCAAGAGGAATGACATGCTAATTAGTTGAGCTGCGACGTTTGTACCAGTTAGCAAATGTTAATTAAATGGCAATTACAAAATGCTTTTTTATGTTTTACAAATTAGTAAAGGCTTGCTAACAAGCTTAACCATGTTGTCAAATATGGTAAACACAACATGCCCTCATTTCTACGTCATTGGATTGTAAATGACGAAGGTCCGGAAAAACTACAAATGATCGTTCCAAAGCAACAGGCGTGTTGTTAAAGTTGTGAGATAGTTGCAGTTTGGTTTTGTTTACGCAGTAAACTATTAAAATATCTTCAGGAAAGTTTTTGGTTTGGTATGATATGGACTGAAACGTCAGTGGAAGTATTATACTGTGTCTGCTAAACATGGACATTTAAACTGGATAATATTAGCACTAGCTTAAAACACGTGTTCCTGTAGTACAAACTTAGAGAGCCACTTGCTTTACTACCATGCCTGTATATTGTTAGGCATATTACTCACCTATGTTTATGTGACAGGTGATCTAATGTTAAGAGTTAGATGTTCTAGTGCAAAATCCTGGATGACCGAGTATGCCATTTTTCTTAAAAACTTAACATGATCATTTTGCTGATTGTACATCTGCTCTTCTCCCTGAGCAGACGGTTTGTGCTTTTACACAAGTTAATAATCTGAATACTTCTGCCACCGCTTCAGATGGCTGCATCACCGCAGCCAGTCCTCCTCAATCAATTTAGAGCCACAAGAAGCTGCTCATGATTTCACACAGGCTACCCACAATGCACCTGGAGAGCTCAACCTGCGTCACAGTCAGATATTCACAAGGGGAAAAAAATAGAAAACAAGCCCTCCATCTGCTTCTCATCATTCTCATCCATCTCCTCCTGCACCCCTCACCCCCGTCACACATACTCTTTCTCCCCTCTCTCTGTTTCATGCTCTGCTTGCTAACTCATCCAGCTCCCAACCACAAGCTCTGGTGGTGTGGCGTGGATAAATAGGCCACAGCAGCTGGGTCTGAGTCCTGACCAGGACCACCCTTCCAGACCTTACCAACAACCATCCCTTTCCTTCCCACCACCTCTCTGCGTCTGTGCCCACAGGTTTTTAAGACAGAATTGAGAGCAGTTTTTCCCCCATTACTGGCTTTGTTTGCAGAATGATTTATAAGGCTGCGGATAGATTCTATTCATTTAAATTCATTACCTGCGCTCGATAAATGAGCGTGCAACTGCTTAGTCTGAGCTCGTAAAAAGGATTGTTTACAGTTGCAGAGTTTGTAGGTTCGGAAAAAGTCCAGGTTTTGAGTTATGACAGCTCTACAAAAATCTATTTTCCATGTTCCTTCTCGAGCGCTTCAGGGCCATGCACAAATACACCCAAAACGTACATGGTTCAAATAAATTCCTGATTGTGCCTTTAAGTTGAGAGCATGTTGTTTGTTCAGCTGCTGAGGGCCTCAGAGAGAAACCCAGGGAGGCCGCCGAGAATTCATACCTTCCATTCATCACAGAGGAGAGGGAGCGGGGAGGAGGTAGAGGGGTAAAGAAAGAGCGAGGAAATGAAGAGACAAGAGAGTGTGTTTTTTCTGCTCTGCTGAGTAAGGAGAGAGGTAAAGCTCAGCTTTCTGACAGCTGGGCTGTAAAACCTCTGCTCCACTGATTGACTCCTAAGGCCTCGTTCATCTGAGAGCTTTGTACCAGTCACCTTAGGCCTGCAGCAGCAAGATTCAGAGTCATGAAGGTTATTCACTCATTCTGGATAGGTTGTTTTCACTTGAATACACTGCTGAATAACAACAATGATATAATGCGTCTTTACACGTTAGAATACACAAATGTCGGTTATTTGCTTATTCTCTCTATTTCCTGGAACAAGACAAAACGATTTCACTGGAAGTGATTGGAATAGCTTAGCACAAATACTGGAGGCAGTGAAAAACAGCCTGTCAGATGAACTGCAAAGTCTTAAACTTGTACGTTTCAAGACCGTTAATGCTACCTTGCTAATCAATGTTAAACATCACCTTGGAACATCCATAGTTGTGACCTGCTGGGGTTGTCTTCCAACCAGTCCAAAGGAAGAACTGCTAAATTGACAGATCCTAAGTCGTATGTAATGCAGGGTTCTTCAGAAAACATCTAAACTCCAGGTTTGTCTCGCTCCATGTTTACCTGTTACTCTAACAGTTTTCTTCCATTCCTTCTTTGGCACACTAACTCAAGGGCCTTTACTTTACTGGAAAAGTCAAGGAGATGACCACCCCTTGAGTTTGATCAAATGACTTTCGACATTTTAGTAAACAGGAACCCAGGGCATATTTTGCATGAGCTTTTTAATTTCCCTTTTCAACTTTTAGAAGCACTAATTCAAGCTCACATGATCTAGAAAATATATTTCTCTTGCACTGGATGATTGAGCCAGAACCAACAAGAGACAGAGACAGGCGCATAACTTTGGTTAAGAAATGTGAAGACATAAGTAAGTACTTAGAAGATTCATGTTGTCCTCTGTGCTGTGTGTCCTCCACTGATTATATTATAGAGTAGTTACAGTAAATCACAGCAAGTTGAAAGTAGAGTCCACTGATTATGTAAGGTTGCTATAGGACTACCAAAACATACTAAATAAACTAGAATCGTACAAAGAGAAAGCTGATTAAACACTGCTGATGTGTTTATGTTGAAGCACAACTGATGGTATTTTTGCTGTCACTCTGTTCCAACTTCCCCAGTCATGTCCAAGGCCAGAGCCTTGCTTCATCCTGTTGTTACTCACTCTCGTTGCACCAGTGCTTCTGCACAACCGACTCATCAGCACTTCTCACTTCCTCAAAAAGCTTTTAGCGACTGAAAAACATGTCCTGATGGCTGACTTCAGATCAGGAAGAACATAGCCGCTGCGGTCAAGGAATAATCCCAACCACGTGAACCACGCTGTGCCCATAACAGCTGTGAGCCCTGCTGATTCAACAAAACACTGACTCCTTGGAGAGATTTCTTTACCGTTTCACCATGTTTGGAGTAAAGTATTTTGACATAATCACATTTGCTATCATACTAGAGCCCGTCGGAGCTGAAGCTGAGGCCGGGGCGAAGGAACTGGGACAGGAATAATAAGGAAAGGGCGGGAAAAGAAACCACACTGAGAGGTTGTTTTGAGAGCCCCAATCGTTTATTACCCTCGATTTTCAGGGGCTGAAATTTCAACCTCGCTGTGAGGAGAAACTCGAACCGGTGGTCCAGCTGTCCACAGCCTGCCAGATTTGAGAAAAACCTCAAAAGCACACGCTCTCCCAGACCCGCTCTCTCCCACCCTTTTCCCCTCCTGTCTCGTCTCCCCAAGCCAGGTAATCAATGGGAAACACACACCCAAACACAACACTGCTGTGAGACGGATCAGGACGAGCTGTTGTGACATGTAGGCCCTACAAACAAATCTGTCGCCTGGCTGGATAACCTTGTTAGCGGTTGTATGTTTTATGTTCCTTTGCTTGTTCTCACTTCAGTGCCAGAAAACACTGGTGGAGGTCAGACATTTTCAACATAAAGGACAGTTACTTTAAGCATACAAAGAAAACATTGTGGTACCTTCAAGTACATCCAGTGTTACATTTCTTTATTTCAAATAATTATTCAACATTTTGTTTTCGTTTCTCTTTTGCTCTCTTGGACCCAGCCCTTGATCATAACTCAAGGATAGATTCTCTGTCCAATGTTTATTTTGGTAACATTTTGTTTTAGTGGGCCGCAAAAGTTCGAAAAAACAAAACAAAACACTCAAGACTAAAAAGTCTGTGATCAATCATCTGACCCACTTCCTCAATACTTAGTCCAGTTTGTAACCTTTCCAGTTCCTTTTTAAGTAAAGGTCAACATTATGAGGTTGCAGATTCCTAAGGCCTAAGCCAGGCTAGCTGCTTGATGCTAGCCACCATCAACTTTGTTATTAAAGATGGTATGAGTTGCTTGATAAGTTATGTTTAGTTTAAGTAAAATAAGTCTATTATTCACTCTGTTTTGGTGTTCAACTTTTCCTACATTAAAATAAATCAGTGTCTTTATTAATCCAGTTTGTGTAATAAAGCAGGCAGTAAATGTAATCACCTGTTTTAGCTTCACTGTAAGATTCATTACTTAGAAGAGGTCAGGTTTAAGACGTTTGAATGTACTTTATTAGCCTGGCTTAAAACACACAAGCAGCTAAAGAAATCAAGGCCAACTCTGAGGTAAATGATGCAATAAGATGCTATAGTAATGTTGTCCTTGATGCACCTAGATGATTAACACTGCCTTTTAGTTTTCAAATGAACTCGCAGCCTGAACTGATGCGTTTTGACTGACTCATTCACCTACCTATAATAGCTTGCACTTTTCTTTGGCACCAACCGTGTTAGGGGTACTTCTGTCACACACACCTTGAGAGACTTCATTACATCACACATCTGGTGATCCACAAGGCCATCATTTTATAAAGGGAGAGGCTCGGGTGATGGCACGCGGGACTTGTTAGGGCGTGGGTGTGCTGGCCTTGCTTGTTAAATGTTAACTGTTACAGCCCGTGAGTACAAACTGGATGTATTAATTCACCTTGTTATTAAGTGTGTTTAACTTGTTTAACTAGATGGACTGAGGGCTCAAAGATACTTTCCCCATGCATGACAAAACACTTTATTTCAATGCAACAGTTTGTACAGGCCCCATAGTAGATATTAATCTAAACCCTCTTTGTTCAATGTCTCTTTTTTTGTGTACAACATTGTTTTTAATCAAACAAACAAAAGGCCCAACAGAAATGTTTTCTCCTTTGTTCTTCTGCACCATGATTTTAAGAGTAACTTTCTCTGCTTTTTCTAAAAGTTATGATCTCTGTATCTAACACAGAAGGAAGGAAAGCCTCTCTGACCGCACGCTGTCTCACTATCAGCCTCTGACACATACAGGGAATTAGTGACCTTGGGCACTGGACAATGAGGAGTTGTCTGAACTGGCTTGTCTTATCAGCCTCCTCTGGTAGTCAGTCTGTATCTGTGACACTTATCAACAGGTCTCCTCTCCCACACCCTCCTACTCACCTCAACCCTGAGAGCAGAGAATATAAGTTTCCATTACAATGAGGTGTCAGTGAAATGACTAAGGTTAGATTTGGGATCTTGGTTTCAACAGTAGATCAAATCAAGTCATCCTTTTTTCTTGTGTAATTTCATGCATCTTCCTACACTTTTCACACCAGATTCACTTACAGTACATCTGTGAGCACTCAGTCTTTCTATTTTGCAGCTGCAATTTGCTATGATTTCTTGCTACTTAAAACTGATGGTAATACTTTTTTGCTGAGTACCGTTTTTTTCCTTAAGACTGAAGGGTTGAAGCACATGTGTGTAGATGGCAACGACCTGGGTGCATAAAATCAGAGCCAGCCAAAAAAGTTCCCTAACTCGACATCAAGCAGAACAGTTAGCCAGGTTAGCATTCAGTAATTGTCTAACATAGGACTATTGGTCCATCATTCACTCTCTTCTAGCTTCATTTTGGTCTACACCAACTCACATGTCAAATATCTGAAGGGGGGTTGAAAGAAGTACTCGTCGATACCAAGTGTGCAGGAGAGCTGGAATCAAAACAATGCTAGTTTTTGAAAATGACCAACCCTGCCTTTAAGTAGTATTGTTCATGGACCATTATTTGAGTGGGTCCACGGATAGCTTTTGCTTCTTTTGCGCTTTGATCTTGCATTTTTTGACAAGACAGCACATCTGGACAGAACACTGAAGCTAGATTATACACTGCTGCAGATGGAGCCATTTGCACCACGTCATTTAGCTCCTTTTAAGGAAAACCTAGCCCAATAATCAATGCCAATATAAGTGTGGACTACATTGTGAATTTTTGTTTGTCAGCAAACCACTTTGTTTCAGTACTACTGAAAATAATTGGCTTGCTGCCCTTCAATGTGCTAAGAGCCCAAAATCTACTTAAAACTTGAGACTTTTGTTGGAAATAGTTTCCTGCTGTGATTTGAGCTGTGACTGAAACTTCAATGAAATGTGGTGAGAGTGAACAAAAATAGATCAGGGCTGTAAACCAAAGCAAGGAGCTGGAAAAAAAATGCAACAAAGCAATTTATATAAGTGGAACAACACAGGTGACACATCATGTAATTCTGAGGAACAGCAGATCGTTACGAAAAATACAGCGAAAGAATTTGGCAATGAAAAGACACACACAAGTCATTAAAGGGAGATTTTCATTGACGTCGTTCGGCCTTTAGGATTTACAATGTTAAGCAAATAGGTCTAATAAACATTGTACTAGTCAAATATGTAGAATTTAAATGAAATACAAGAACTGCTTTCAGGGTGCTGGTGGTACAGTGGTTAGTGCGTGCACTCCATGCATGGAGGCTATAGTCCTCCAAGTGCGGGGCCCAGGTTCAAATCCCAGCTTAAATATGTTTTCTGACTTGTCAAAGTGATTTTCACACAGCTGGTCACACCTGCCCATTAACACCCATTCACACACAGAGGGCAGTGGTTGCTGTGTAGACCATCAGAAGTATCTAATCCCATTCATACGTTGCTGACAAAGCTATTCAGGGTTAAGTGTGTTGCCCAAGAGCACATCGGGCATGTTGCTGAAGGGGCTGGAGATTGAACCTTTGAGCTTCGGGTTGAGAGAAAACGAGTCAACCAACTGAGCTACAGCCGTCCACACTTGCTTGAATGCCACAGACAGTTTTGAATTCATCACAACATTTCCGACCAAAGGTCTTTTCAGGTGATCATTTTTTGCATTGTCATGAATTAGAACTTTTGTTCTGTGCAGGCCTGTCTGCTTTTTCCTCAGTCTGCTTTTTGCACATGATGTGTGTATAACTACGTCCTTTTTCCAAGCTGTGTGTACTGTACAACTAATTAGGCTTCAACGTTTGACGTTTTAAATTTTCATCAAATTGCTGAAAAAAAGAAAAAAAAAGTATAAACTATGATGTTTTATTGGACTTTAATCTGCTCTGCCATGTTATTTTCATTTCATTTATCAACTTTGATTTGACAGAAAGTGGCCACAAGCTCCTAATGACTTATTAAAAAGTGCTAAAAGGCTGCTTATGTTCAACACCGCAAAATATGCCACTGCTAATGTATTGCTCAGCCCTTAGTGGGCCAAGCAGCCTGATGCTGTTGTTATGAACGTTAGTGAGTTAGTGGTGACGGAGGTTTGTGATCAACAAGTGCCAGAGCACAGAATGGAGCAAGGAAGAGGGCACAGGGGAGGAGGACGGGGTTCACGGGCCAGCAGATGTTTCAGTTTTTGGGTTTTGGCTAGAAAAGGGCAATTAAGAAGTGCTCTTAATGAGGCTGGCAGCCACCCCATAAACTGTCTGGTTCGCTGAAAGAGTCGCTCATTAGACGGAGCTGCCCAGAAAAACGCTCCCCTCGCCCCATGCCTCCCATCGCCTCCACCCTTACTGGAACAGGAAGTGATGGATCAGACATCAGAAAAAAATGTATGTTAGCGCTGAACAAAGTTACCTTATGTTATGTCTGGCTTTGCCAAGTGTGTGTGTGTGTGTGTGTGTTTGTTGTGTTTGTGTGTGCTCTTGACTGTGTATCCTTGTCTGCCGGCGTGTTTGTTGCACGCCAGGCCGAGTGTGGTGATGATGCACATTTTCCATGAGGTAGCTTGCTGTGAACCACCGGCATTAAAGACCCAGAGCAGCCGGCTATGTGAAGATACCAAACGACCCAAAATAGACCCCTCTATGATCTGCGGCAGATCTTGTTCTACCATCCCCAATTTCTGTGCACCATAAATTTCTAATTTTACTTAAAAAAGAACAAGAAACAGAGCATGGAAACCTGGTTTACAACACAGGCCCGCTGCTTATAACAGGCAGACGAAAATAAAAACACTGGTTTTCTTTACACCCAAGATGCACTGTTGGGTCAACCCTATGCTTCAAAACAGAGTTGTAAATGAGCTAAGCATTTTTACAACGTGTCATATTTTTTGAGCTGTCTTCATTTTCCCAAAAGTTTTGAACCACGTTCAAACTCGGAGAAATCCAAAATTATATTCAAGGTAAAATGGATTATATTTGGGTGCCTCCTGGGGGAAAAAAATCTGATGCTACTGTAGAGATCTGGGGTCTGCTCAGGTCAGAAGGCCTACAAGCAAGGCTCGAAAGAACTCCTTATCATCACACTGTAACTTATTGTATATGCCGACAGCTCAGATATTCTTCACAGAGGAGTAATGGTATAAGCTGTTTTCATGTTCATACGACTTTGTCTTTCAACTTGAGGGAAATAGTGTACTTAATACTCTACTGAGATGAACTTTACAGCATCAGTAACTTGTCAGGCTGCCCGTTGTTCTGAGGTTGTACAACCATCACCATCAAAGTATGCAGGCCCAATTTCTTCATGAGCTATGTTATATTTTCACTTCATTTTCCTGATCAAACGGAAACAGTTTCCCTGAGCTCATTTAATCGCTGCAGGATTGTACTTGTCTGGAAGGATTCGAAGAGTGTGACATTTGTGCTTAAATGTACGTTTTAGAGAGTCTCAATTCTCCGTCTCTACTAAATGGGATTCTCCACTCTCACGCTATCTGGCGTTGCCTATCCTCGGACCTGTCTGGCGTCAGGAGTGCTTGGCACAACGATCCCTATTGAGACAAAAAAGTAGGTCATTTGCAAAGCCCTGGCTGGACACGCGCAGTGGAAAGAAAATAAACGAGGAGGTGAATGAAGCTCAACTGGAGGTGGACGAGCTTCCTGAGCGGAGCCGAGGAGGGAAGAGGACAGGGAGGTTAAAATGATGCTAAATTGTGATAATATATTGCCGTTTCTGTTATTTCCTATAGCTGTGGATATAATCATCCCTCTGTTATCTACATCTTTTTTTCATTGTTCCCTATTTTGCGAGTGATGTGGCTCTCCAAGTTTTCTTTTGGTGAGTTCAAAAACATTTATATCGTCTTATAAATCATGCAGGAATTTGTTTCATAAAGCATCCCCCCCCCCCATTTTCTCTACAGACCTTGCAAGCAGGCCTCAAATAATGTCTGATAGCAATTAAGTTTCAGAGAGCTTTATAAACAAGCCAGTGACAACACATATGACCCACTGTTCACATCAGACTGAGGCCAAGTACAAGTTTGCGGCACACATGTTGTTGTCATCACCACAAAGACGGCGCATCTAGAAATCTCTGGTGGAAAGCGACCAGACGGGAAGCGAGAATAAAACACACATAAGAGACATCAGAGGAAATCAGGTGACAGGAGAGGGAAAAAACAATAAAACTGTCTAATGGAGTGCCTTTACTCACTTGGAAATAGTTTAATAGCGCCAAACAAAATGGCGCGAAAGAGCTCACACCTGAAGGAGTGATATTTATCCTCATCAGTCAACAGTGTGCAAAGTTATGGAATCGATCCCTGCCCCCACATCCTCCCTCCGCCACGAGCTCGAGGCGTATGTCTGCCAGATGTCCAGAGCAAAGAGAGGGGATATGAAAGGGCTGCAGACTGCCAGAGGTGTCTTATATCGGAGGAATTATTATCCCTAATGATATAACATAACACATGCCGTCAGTCCCTCCAGGAGTAAGAACCCCTGGTCCATACGAGAGACACGTCTCTTTCATTCAGCTGAGCTTTCTGTAAAAACAGGAGGAAGAAGAGGATGACGATGGTAAATCCTTTATCATCCCATCAGTCTGTATCTGAGAGTACAAAAATATCCAATCTTAAACTTTCTTTTCATTAAAGTAAAGTCCAACAAGTTTACAGACAAAAGGAGGACAGACGTGTTTGTATGATAAGGTGTGGAGACTCTCTAGTATGACAGAATTAAAGAAAACTTCCTTCAAATCCTCAAGTTTATGAGAACACTTTAAACAGTATGAATCGAATATCTTTGGGCCACTTGAAGGCAGCGATATATTAGCTGCAAACATGTTAATTACATCAGTTTCAAAGTTGGCAGGTCTTCATGGAAGCCAAAAGTTGCTGTGAAAACAGTTTCCGAAAAAACATTTAATTTCTTTTACAGACGTTTATGGTCACCTAAAACTATTCTTCACTCTTCGTTTTGCTTCATTTTGGTTTCTCTCAACTCCAAAGGGAAATATCTCGCTCCTGAGTTGCAATATATGCTCAGTAATCCGGTTTACACGCCGCCTACAAAATAGGGCACGGGTGGCTGTGGAAACACAGACGGGATCAGGCTTTACCGAACCAAACCGTACCAAACTGATCCGTACTGGACTGCTGTGTGGAAACGGGGCTGTAGAGTTCTAACTTCTATGTTGACACAACTTCAGAAAGGCAAAGTAACTTTCTGTTTGCAAGTTTTTCTCTTGATTCCTGAGTGATCTTGTAGTACTTTCGTGATCCCGTGGACCATATGCTCGTGGCTCACCTGCTGTATATCTTCAGAAACGGGTCCAGTGGGGCACACTGTCAGCCGGAGCAAAACCTTGGCAGAGACGAAACGCTGAGTACACAGATCCTGTGAAATCTGTGCCTGTAAAACTAAACTATCTTTTCTCCATACAGATCCCGGATTAGAACTTCAATCAGAGGTTTGTCTGATTATGGACCAATAAAGAACTATGTTTGGCCCCAGCAAGAGGCTCCATACTTCCTAGCTACAGCCTGGCTTATTTATCTTACACAACCTGAAAAACTCACAGAGAAAATTAAATAAAGATGCCTGAAATCGGTCCTTGAGCTTGTGTAAGTTGTTGTGAACTAAATACACGTCGGGAAACTTGATCCAGCGAATCAACTGGAGTCGTACCATGTAGCACATATGTATACAGACCCTGGTAGATGGATATCTTGCCGTCAGCCCCTGGAGCTTTTCAGTGAATGGATGAGGAGGAGGGTAGACAGTACCTGACATTTACTTAGTACAGCAGGATAGACAGGCCATTGTCTTTGCTGAAATGAGAAACTTCATCGCAGAAGGGCGAACGGGGGAGAAAGAGGGCGGTGTCAGACAACTTGATATCAATCTAATGAAATAATAGGGAGAGCTCTGATGTGGATATCTGGGATATCTAGACTTTATACCCCCATTGACAAAGTCTCCCTCGACCTTGGGAAGCAGAGAGACACAAAGAGGTTGCAACTGTAAAACTCTGCAGCGAACACTCACTTTCACTGCCTCAAAAGGAGATGACACATGTCAAATAAAAACACAAAAATCCCCCTGAACATGAAACTTCTGTAGATGTGTCCACAGATTGACTTCAAACGATCTGACTGAGGTGGCACTGATAAACATTACGGGCCTAAATGTCAGATTTTCCTGTGATAGTGCTTCTGGGTTTTTCTAGCGATCGCTAATATAGTGGTAAACACAGAGAAAGAGTGTGCACATATGGCGGGAAGAAACTCATTTATAAGCCGTCTGCTGAACAGTGTCAAAAGCCTGGATTACTTTTCCCGCGTCCGTGCAGCCGGCCAAACCGACAGGCTTTGACATTAGCAGCGAGAACTGCTGAGCATCCATCAGAGAGAGAAAAAAAGAGGAAGGGAAAGAAGAAGTCGAGGGCTGGTGAAAGGAAGTGAGACTGAGGCCAACGAAACATCTGCTGTAGATCCTTTTTAAAACAAAGTCCGTCCCCTTCTTGCGGACTGTTTTGTTTGTGCATGGGTCAGGAACACACGCCAAACACACACACACACACACACACACACACACACACACACACACACAGGCACACAGAAAGAAAAGTGAAAAGATGTGTGCACTCCGAGGGACATGTTAATAAGTCAATAGGACACATCTCCGTATCTTATTGGGCCTTGTCTTAGCGGCTCGTCCGACACACATCAATGTTATCTTCTCACTCATGAGGGGAGAAGGACTGAGCCAAAAAAAAAAAAGAACAAAGGAACAAAAAAGGAGGAGAAAAAAGGAGGGAAGAGGAGAATGAAAAGCCCCCTTCTGACTCGCAGTGACCCACATACATTTGCCCGGCTTTTTCTGGGGCTCCATCTCTCCTGGCAACCGGCAGCCTCTGTGAAAGAATCCCAGCGTTCAGCCAAAGGCAAAGCCCATGTGAGGGGAGGGAGGGGAGGGGAGGATGGCAGAGGGAGAGAGAGAGAGGGAGAGGGAGGGAGAGAGGTGGCGATGGGTGGACACCAGACCCCTCCTCCCCCCTTTTTCTCCTTCTCCTCCTCCTCCACTTCTCAACGGCCCGTCAATCCTGGGGACTAGTTACTGGATGGATTCCTCCAGATCCAAAAGGATGAACGCAGCCCGCAGCAGTGGAAGAAATATTAACTGGATAAAAACATTAGCACAACAAAGTAAACATGCTGTGTCCCTTACGTTTTCCAGAAGTGTTATAGGCAAAAAGGTTGGTAAAAGTATTAAAGTAACCTTGAGAAAAATAACTTCACTTGAGGAACCATAGTAAAATATTTTACATTTATAAGGAAGGACCTAAAATCCCACATGACTGTATCACTGTATATATTATTATTACTGGGAATGTACTGCTCATATCACCTCAGAGGTGAGAAACTGACATATGTCTCTCATTGTTTTGTCTTTGTAGCCTAAAATGTCTTTTTATTGTCCGTTGAAGCTAATCTGGTACTGTCATGTTTATTCTTATATATTTCCTTATTGTTGTACAGTTTTCAGTTTGTTGTTAAATTTGAAAAAGCAAAAGAAATCACTTCTACCAACGACCAATCAAAAATAAAAAGGGGCGGGACTTCCGATATCAGCTTTGTCAACAGTAATAGGGGAGAAAAAAACACCGACTTGTCTTTTCGAGGGCTAAAGAGTTTCTCTACAATGTTTGTCTTTTTTCTTTGTGGTATTAAATAAAAGAAAACAGAGCTCAGGATTGTGGGTAGTGTTGTTATTTTCCCAGAGATCACAAATAATTTATTTCTTAAAAGGAGGTTGATATCATACAAACGTGTGTCTTCTATATGAGCACACTGAATACCATCCTTTTACACTCAGATGGTCAGTGATTTTACCTCCCACCACACTGCTGAGCTCTTTATAAGCACATGGAGCTATTTGAAGGGACTGAAGTAAACTTTACTTCTGTAACTTAGCAATGAACCATCCAAAGACACAGAGCCTGACTTCTTTATGCATCCTTTGAGCAAGGACCTCAAGCACCTTTTTGAGTTTTTGAGTTATTCTATGACGTTTACTTTCAACATGTGATCTTTCTTTATTTTCCATACGTTTTTATGTACACGTGCATTTTCTGCTCCGTCTCTGTCTGATAGCTTTGTTTGGGTCGAGCGTTGAAAAAAGAAGTTGTGTTGACACAAAAAGGAGCAAAAACTGTAATAGCATCATGCACAGTACTGAGTGAATTACTTGGTGCTGAACTCTTTCATCTTTGGAGGGAGAATAAAAACGTGACAACACCCTGAAGGTTTGCATTGCAATTTCCAAAAAGCAATTCTCTTCTTTATTTCCACATTTTGGCGTTATTTGATCCAGGAGTCTGAGACAAACGGATCAAACTTGGCTCACTTGTTTTCTGGGTACATAAGCAGCAGCTGCAATCAGCGAACACACTGAAAGAGACCAGTAAAAGGTTTTAATAGGGGCATTTGATTGGGGCGACCAGACTCCCAGCCTAATGATGGATGAATGCAGAGCCTTCTAAGCGACAGTGACATAATCAGAGAGCTGTAGGTCAGCGAGTGACAGCTGAGTGGACGGAGAAAGAGCCCTTTCAGCCCCAACGCTCATGGACGCCGATCCAGGTTCATTAGCAGTCCGAGGGGCTACAGGGTCTGCTACAGGCTTCTCCCAGCTACACATGACACACACACTCGCATACACACACATGTATCAGCATGCAGAGACATACTAAACATCACATAACAAGCAGCTTTTTCTTCTTCAAGTGAATCGGTTTTTGTTTTTAATGGTCCAAGGCTGTGATTTTCTCCCCTTTTGCTCGCCTTTTAACGGCTCTGGCAGAGCGTTTTATCTATAAACAATAAAAGGTTAAAACTTTTTTTTTCTCTGGTTTTGGCCCCTTCACTACTAATCATCTACACACTCTCCCCTCTTTTCCTGCCATTAAGCCTCGATGGAGCCAAACCCGCAGCCCAGCCAAAGAACCTGATAGTCGTGGAACCCATGCAGCTCTCCCCCCACCTTGGAATGCATTTCTGCTGCGCTGCACTTTTAACCATCAAGCAGGGAATGGATGCAATCCCCCCCCCCCCCCCCCCCCTAAAAAAAAAACAAAAAAAACACCCACACCCACCCACTCAGACACAAACACAAGACCACTCGCTTTTGAGCAATTACCCTCCAAACCTTCTCTGGTCCTGGTACATTCTTGCACAAACTGCACAAACAAGTACATTTACTCGAGCACGTTTCTTCACTGCAGTTTTCAGGAACTTTACTTGAGTGTTACAAATTCATGACACTGCAACTTCAACTTTGAATTAATGATAATAAATAATACTTTTATGACTTTAGATAACTTGCTCATCGTAATTATAAGCTGCTTTTGGTGGGAAACAAAAGCTGATCCTAAAAAAAAACATACAGTGTCAAATGTTAAAGCAGAGGTTTCTAACATTTCAGGCTTGTGGTTTCTTACAAGACAGTTGCGTCTTGTCGGGACTCATGAGCATTTGTTTTTTTAGCTTTCTCAGCAGGTTCCACAAACAGACATTCCTCTTTGCTCGAAGAAGGCTTATCTAAGTTGAAACTGGTTTTATGTTTATAACCAAAGAGCCTCGGATTCCTTTTGGATTGCCAACAAATACAATTGACTTCCTTTACAAGTCTGCCAGACAGTCATTGTTTTCCTTTTTCTCAACATCTCCCCGTTATTCAAATACCTAATCAAATAGATTCCAGAAGGCAAAAACACACAAAAAAATGGTACAAATAATACTTTCTGTACAATCAATTTCCTCATGACCATTCACATTTATCTTGTGACCCTTTGGAGGGGCCAGAACCTGAAGTTGGGGACCACTGGACTAAGCTCATTGGATGAAAGCAGTTTAAAGAAGCTCCAGCTTGACTCACTAAAACAGCAAATGGTTGCTTATACATTATTATATCCATATCAACAATCTGATAATCAAACACATTACATAACAGTACAAATATCCGTTTTATTTTGAAAGGGGAACTTTTGCTTTTTGTGTACTTTAACTATAAGATACACAATGTTGGATCTATCAGTGAGAAAGTATTTAATGCAGTTTTGCTGATAAAAAAGTAAAAGATCCACTTTGTCCACTTCACTGCAGACTGCAAATCTGGGTGTTTAATAGCTCATATTACACAACAACAGGCTCGCACACACACACACACACACACACACACACACACACACCCTTCTCCTCATAAATGACCACAACTAAACACAGACAAATCCCTCCCCCATCACACGTTCCAGCTTCTCTAAACCGCAGCGGCTCTCATGGAGAGAAAATCGACAGCTTTTGGCCAGACGTTTCGGTTCTGGACGCTCACCTCGGATTGTGATCTTGTGTTTCAAAGTCAACACATCGCTAAGACCACCTCGCTTCACCTACAGCCCACGCTCAGTCTCACCGCACAGCATATCTCCCTTTTCTGTAATGTATCTCTCAGCCCCTCGTGTCCTTTATCCCTCCCACCTATCTGCCTACTGTACTCTGTACTAACTTCTTCCATCCTGCCTCCAGAACACGCCGACCTCACAACTAGTACAAGTGGGCCTGCAAACACGCACAGTAATGTGGTTCGCAGTGTAGGTGTGTGCGCTGAAAATAACTCAACTGTGTAAGATAAATGTCCTCGCTTTAACATTTAAAACACTAAAAAAAGGAAATGAAGAAAAAGCCTGATGGGGGTAAAAAAAAAAAATGACACGAGAGAAGGTAGAAGAAGAATAGAAAGGAAACAGTGGAGATAACTAGAGTGTGACCTGCATCCTGACAGTGAGGCTCCTGAAATCCTGTGGGAACTATTCTACTGCCCCCTGCTGTTGCACAACACAACTACTGCCTTAGACACACCTCTTTCCCACAGTACAGTAACACCGTGCCCTCTTGCACTCTTCATTCACTCTTTCTGTGATGACTCAAATTATACACCACACTGTTCTGTAATTACATAGACCCTAACGTGTATGAAAAAGAAACACACAAACCTGCCCACGCTCAATTTTGAGTCCCCAACGTGAGGACGGGTTTCCACGCCCTGCCACTCTATCCTCGCCACATGTTCTCGCCCTGCAGTGGGGCCACTTCATTTCATAAAGACACCAACTAGGTTACGACCTGGTTATAGATGTAATGGATGTGGAGGCGAAGAGAAATGACACAAAATCTACCTGAGACTGTTCCCCGACCCTCAGGCAAAGAGTGTGTCTATTCAGTCATCTCAGTGTTTGACTCGGATGTAAATATGTGACAATAAAAACATTGGGACGTTTTAAGCCTCTTCTGTAGATAACACGTTTACCTTGGCAACATTTATATTCAATTTGCGGCTTTTCAATCTCACAAGTCACAAACACCAACTACAAAAACCTGGTCTTTGTCTTTCCTTTGACTCCACACTGAAAGAAGACTCTGTCATGATTGGCCTGTTTAAGGAAGTACAACTATAAAAACATGCTATGAATCCCAGCTGACAAAACTGTCGTAAATCAAAGCTGCTCAGTAAACAAGTAAACAGCTGTTCGCCTTGACGTTGCTATTACTCATTTAATTAAGAGCGTCTACTTTCGTCTGTACTGTAGCTCCACATATAGCGATGAAGGTCCTACACTTAAGTTCAGTCTGACACTTTTTGTTACTGACACCTGGTGCAGAGATTCAACTTGTTTCAATTCTAGTTTGTCAGAGCATGTTATATTATTGTTAAGATACTTGCATCAACAAATCCCACAAAGGCAACACTAACACAAGGTTAAGTTCAGGGCTAATAAATGAAGGTGACGCCCATCAGACAGCTAGCAGCAACAAGCTGTCACTCAAAGTGAGCCTGCCCGTACTTGTGCATAACTTCAAGCCTTCATATAATGCAAACAGGTTTTTGATAAGAAAATGAACCGTTGATTCAAAAGTTATGAAAACAGAAAATAAGTTTAAATCTTCCATAAAGGTGTAGATCCCAATAAGTTATCTTCCCAGCGACTCGTTTCAGCCAGGCAAATTTAAATTCAATTTAGCTGACGAGTGTAGAGTTTGGAAAACAAAATCAAGCACATGCAAAACAGGCGATCTCAGCGCCTGCATGTAAACAATGTCAAAGTGATTTGCAGAGTGTGGTTAATATTAGTTCTAGCAACACCCGCCTCCGGACCTCCTTTTAGTAAACGTCCAGATGACTGTGCTGGTAATGCTTTGCTCCAGTCCATATGCCAGTTTGACAGGACATATCCAACTATAAAAAATGTCTGAGATCCAAATACTCCCAAACCACACCTACTGCTCCTACAGTATGAGATGCAATCTATTCACTAGTCTTGTTTACATCCTGGTAATAGAGCAGTATGCGGTTTTATCTTTTCTGCGTTAGCTTCATCACTTCAGCGTCGAAGCTTGGGTCAGTAACAATCTGCACGTCACTGAAATACTGCAAATTTGACAACTTTTCGACTAAACCACCAGATCTGGAGAACTTGGCCACTACAAGTTTATGTCCCTTCTTATTTGCGATGGTTGTTTTTTAAATGACAATGACAGTCTATGTTCTTCCTCTGACTCATGAGCACTGAGGTTGTTGTATTTTTTTTTTACACAGCTTACAGTTTAACAGGTTATTGGTTTGGCTGCAGTCTCGGAAATATAATGGTCTCATTGACTCAATAACAAGCTTGGTCCTGCCAGCCTGCCAGCTTTGTGAGCAAGCTGCGGAGTGAGCGCTATTGTAAAAAAAAAAAAAAAAAGGGCATTTAAAAACGCTATTAAGCCACAGTAGGTGTGGGTGTGTACGTCTTTTTGTGGTGAGGGGGGATTTTAAAAAACGAAGAAAAGTAAGGCCTTAAACAAATATTTAGCTTGACAAGTTTTATTGAAAACAACCCCGAGTTCATATGTCTCTTTACTCTGCTTGGTTTCTTGTTATATATGCTGATGTTTTTTAGAACTATAAAGAGGTCAAAGTAAATATAAATAACATCCAACTGTGTGGATCAATATTTTGATTCTGGTGTTGTATGCTCACATGTTGGGTGTGTTTTTTTTTGGGCACGATATATAAACACACCTCTGGTGTGGGTGAGATAATTACAGCGAGCATAGTTGAACAACAGATGAAGTATGTTTGACCTGGATATAATTTAGAGTATCACTGTTTATATTCCCATCAATATACACCACACCCACTGCATACAAACCTACGACACACTAACAAAGAACAAAGATCAAGCTAGCTGGTGGCGGAATATCTGTATCAGGTGCTTTGAATGAATATCAATAAATAAGAGGGAGGGGCAGAAATCAAGGCAATATGGAGATAAGTGGGGTAAATCAATCATGTGCTGTTACACAATGCTGGAAAAGAAAGGATAATGTTGCTGCTCTGGTCCACATAGTAATAATTATAATAATAACTTTATTTATAAAGCGCTTTCAAACGAAGTGCTGTATAGAATATAGATAGCATAAAGATATCCTATCAAAAAATGTTTGACATCCCATCCCACCTCTCGGTTTGGAGGTTTAAAATCAGGTTTCTAAGATGCCCAAAAGGTGAAAGCTGATTTCCCTCGAGAAGATTTTCCCACTTCTGAAAGGTGTCTGTTAATGCCCCGACAAGAGACGTACGAGATCTGTTAGGTATGACTTGCTAACAAGATTTAAGAGGTATTTCCTTGACATTTTCTGTTGTGACATTATAAGTAAAGGTACGTTCACAGTAGGCTAACAAAAACAGACTATGCTAAAAATCTTGACTTTCTTTGATATGAGGCAGTTTAAGGAGTCGTTTTTTCAGTTCTTCGGGGTCTGTATACTTTTGGAAAATAAGCATTTTATTCACTAAAAGAGGATTAGCATACATGCTGCTGGGGTGTTGAAACATACTGACAAAGATGAGGTGGCGTGATACTGTGTTAGCCAGATGACTCAGAAGCACAGCCACAACAAAACAACAACACAGCGGTCTTATGGACTTTTCATCTGGGTAAATGACCTCTGACTCAAAATGTCGCACACTTATAAAATGTCTAGTAGATAAGGTTGGTGATATAATACACTCATTTATTGTTCTTTCCACAATGGCATGTCTGTGTCTGGATGAAAAAGAAAAGCTGATGAAGATCAGTGAAAAGATACCCAAACCAAAAGTCATTTAAGTTCCACACACTATAAATGTATAGAGAATCGGAACAACAATGTCTGTCAGAGTTACATGAAAATAAAGAGACAAATCTAAAAGGAGCTAAATCGGATATTGTATTAGCATGTGGCGTTATGTTTGCTTTCTGATGGTGTAAGAAAATGTTTATCACTCCCTTGCAGGCATAAAAAAAAAAAAGTTTCCCATGAATAAAATTGAGATCGGTCACCCATTACGAGTGGTGAATATTAAGTAAGCGACTCTTTTATCAGAGGTTTACCAATCATTTACTAAAGCTCTGACAGACGGTGGAGACGGGGGTTTTATTCTACCAACTCTGTGATTCATGCAAAATGCAAACACGTCTGGAGGATAAACGTTTCCCTGTTTCTATTTTTGTTAAGCGTACATAAAAATATGTCAATAGCCGTGCAGGTATTTGACTTCACAGGAATTCACAAGAAAAGGAAGTTCAGGCATAAACCAAAGTTTTCACCATTCACCGTGAAGGGAACATGAAGATTTCTAGACGATATCGTCGTCATCAATCTCATTGTTGTGGAGACATTTTGCATAAAACCACAAGAGGTAACCTCATTTTGGCAGATTTGGAAGATTAAAGGAAAAGTAATAGATGAACAAGAGACTCTATAAATGGGCTAACTGGAATTGTTATATTGAACATTTTGCTTTTGTTTTGAAACCTTAATTATATTTTAGATCATGCAGATCCTAATTTTATCTGACAACACCCTGTCAGTCAATTTAACATTAAATGTCATGTCCCACTAATTAACACACACACACACACACACACACACACACACACACACACACACACACACACACACACACACACACACACACACACACACACACACACACACACACACACACACACACACACACACACACACACACACACACACACACACACACACACACACACACACACACACACAGAGACAGGTGCAGCTTCTGTCTTAAGATCCAAACAGTCAGGTTTGGTTGCTTCAGAAAACCGTCTTCGCTCGCTCCTTCTTCCTCTCTACCTTATCTGCTCAAACAGCCACTTCACCTTTTATCTTCTTTAACAGCCCTTAACATTTCACATCTGCTCCGACAAACTCTCATAAACACTATCGAATGCTTTCCATATCAAAGCGGATCACTTGCCGTTGGTCTGAGTAAACACAAAACACAGGAAGACTTTGTCCTGAATGAGTAACGGTGAAGTGGGGTTGAAGTACTCCAGACTAAGTACCAGAGAAATAGAGACAAAAGTACCTTTAACCCCCTTTAACTAATCTATCATCAACCTTTATTCCCTCAATCTTTGCTCTGTGTGTTTGCCAAATAGGAAACAAGGAAAAGAAATCCTTCACCTAATCATTCAAGCCTACATGAAATTTAAGTTGAATGAATTCCTTTCACACTAGACGAGTGTAAATTAATCTCTGAGGAATTTATCGACTCCATGCCGCTCAGCACAAGTGAGCACATGTGAATTTCTTTAGATGATATTGAGACTTTGGAATTGGCTTACAGCGGCACTCATCTGTCCCCGATGACGGCCACACACCAATAAACACGTACAGGCTGCAATCACTGCAAAGCTTCCCAGGTTAAGAGGGGTCCAGATGGGCTGGGCTGGGGGGGGGGGGGGGGGGGGGGGGCTCAGATGGTCCACATTCTTTAGAAAACTTAAACCAGGCAGGACATTTTTTTAGATGGGTGGTCTGACGGAGTACAGGGGACAGGCGAGGACGTAGAAAGGAGCCAACTGTCATGCAAGCGGCGATGAGCAAGACATCAAAGGCGTCGGCCATCCGTTGGAAAGCGACCCGTGGTCCAGTGTGGTTCAGTCTGTCACCCTCAGTACCTTCGGCCTGCAGAGATCACAGCCGCTCTGTCACAGATCGGCCTCACATTGTCCCAGAGGAGCAGTGATCTTGTATTCACATTCCCGGCATCCAAAGATTCCCAGTCAAGGTCACAATGTGGCACATGTTGGAGAGGACGGGGAGGGAGATAAGGGGGCAGTGGGAGTGTGTGCAATCCGCTCACACTCTGACCTTTGTGACCTCTGTAGCACCAGCCAGACCCTCCATCAACAGTTTAGATCTCCAAAGTCTCAAAACGCCTGTGTAAATGCATATCTGTCTCCATAAAAAAAAACTTTGAAAACACTTTTTACAGTTTAAACACCACAAGCTACATGGATACTAAGATTGAAGGAATTTGGGCAAAATGATCATTGTTACTCTTTTGATCAATATTAAGTTTGAATGTCAATGAAAAACGTTTATTTCAGTTTTAATCCTCATGTAATGTCTTTTATTTAATGGTAATTTATATTTTATCTTAACATGAAAGCTTTTCTAAGTCTGCAAGTTAAAGTTCACTGTTATTGAGTTTATTTTAATTGCTATAATTGTGTATGTTATACTTTATTATGTTAATGGTACTTCTTGTCTTGTTTGGTTTATAACCAGCTCTTATTTTGAAAGAGAACGACTAACAGTGTTCCTGTGTTACACTAAATGTTCTCTTCCTGTAAAACGTTTTATATGTCGGATGATGCAGTCGGGGGCTTTTACTAAATTTTCAACCAATTAAAAAGCTTTGTCGAAGCTAATGATCCAATCAAGCATTATCTGATGCTTTCTCTCTCATGATTGGTTCTTTCCTGTTTCTGTTGGAAATACTTCCCGACAGCAGTTCTCCAGTTCTGTTTGATGGGGACTTAGGATTTTTGCAGAACGTAGCCTACAGCTAACATGATTACTAAAAGGAACTCAGAGGAGCATTTTTGACAATTGGGGTCCAACGATGGATTGATAGATTGATTAAAGACTGCAGAAGACGTCACAATATGAGTTAAATTCATAAGGAATTCATGTGTTGTTTTTCAGTTAACCTTGTAATTAACAACCTTAAAAATTACAATACGTTTCAACTTCAATTTGAACTCCTGCCGTGAATCTCAGAAGGAAGTTTATATTCCACTGCAGCTCCACTGAGGGTTTTTTTTTTTTAATCCTTCACATCAAAAACTCGTAGTCGACCAGAGAGCGGGATTCTCTGCAATCAGCATTTCCACCGGGTCCTGCTGGTTTCACAGTCATTGTCTAGACCTGGTAATGGCGGCCTCATGTGAGCCTGACCAAGTTGTTTTCCAGGGAAATTAAAGAATGAGGTCAGTGATGAACTCACAGACAAAGAGACAGACCTGCTTACTCATCCAGCCTTTGGACAGCCATTCACACAACACACTGTTGCTTCTGCTGCTGCTGAAAGCCCCAAAACCTGAAATTCCACTTTATGTAACCTATTTTCCACCTCTGACATTTGTCAAAGTCTAAGTGTGTGTGTGTGAGTGTGTTTTCTGCGTGTACGTGCTGGCTTGCTTGTGTGATTGACATGTCAGAACACACAGAACAAACATTAAAGGAGCCTCCTGAGCGCTAATGAAAGGTTGCAGGGTGTGTGTTTGTGTGTACAGACGATATCAATCAGTAAAGTAAAGCATGCTGACTCACAGAGGTCAAAAGCAGCTCAGGCGAGACAAAAGGGGAGCCCTCAGGTAGAGTTCCCCCTGTTACATCACAATGCCTGTGAACTCCATGTACTGTCTGGCCACTGGCTCTCAGCCAATCGCTGAGCCAGGTGGAGGGACGAGCCTGCCAAGATGATGGATGAGGATTAAAGACTATTAAGGAACTTGCATCGATTTCAACAAGAAAAACATGATGCTTACCAAACGGGTCACATCATGCCTCTGCAGTTTCTGTCTCATGTGAGTGCAGAGGTTTCGTGGCATTTCCCGCATAGTCCTCGGCTGCACGAGAGGAAATGACAGATAAAATGTCAGAAGTTGAAAGGAGACCAGATGACTGAGTAACCATTTCCATCGTCTGGCTCCAAATGTCTTTGCTTCATTGTTTTCTTTTAGGTTTTGATGATTTACTGGAAACAGCAAACAGTGTCCTTGTCTTTTCGTGTGTTTTATGTTTATTATGTCAGTGTTGAAGCTGTGCTGGGAGGTTTAAATTTATGTTGCTGTTTGTATTCCCTGATCTGCAACACAAGGTTTTTTAATGTTTTAAATGTTGCACATTTTTTATGCAACACAAGCGCAAGATGTTTTTATCAAGATGTGCAGAAAGTGAGAGAATGAAAATAACATTGTGCTGTTTTATTAGTACAATGTATTACAATGATACTTTGAGTCAAAGAAAAATCCCTTCTAAAAGAAGAAAACACAAGATGAGGATTTGTCAGTAATATTTATGGTCTTGGTCTTAGCTTAATCTCGCCCTGCCTTGGTCTTGGTCTTGACTCAGTCTAGATCCCTTGGTGTTGTCTTGGTCATGGAGCAGTTCGCTCTTGACTACAACACAACCCAAATTTATTACAATTTTTATAATCAATGTCAACATTTTGTCAATGACGTAATCACATGAGCAACAGACGAGTCAGTCCACCGCTCACGGTGCATTTCTCACATCTTACAGAGCTGCTGTTGTAACGTGGGTTTGCAGAGTTTAAATATTGTTTGTCGAAGCTGTGCTCTTTAATGTGCAGAGTTTGAAGGTAGTTGTAATAAAACTTAACTATCAACTGGCTTTCACTTTTCATGAGTTTGAATAAAACACTTTCACACTCGTCCTTTTCCTTTAAAAGTTGTTGTTACAATGTGTTTAAACCTGTGAGCACATGAAGTTTGACACATTCAGAGGCTGATTAAAGAAAAATGTGGCTAATCACAGTGACAAAGACATCACGTCGTCTAACCCACAGCAGGAAGTATTTTTTGACTAAACCTTACAAAGGCACTTTGTACTAACTACATATAAACTACATATAAGTGCCGTAGGAAAAAAAAAAAAAAAAACTCGGACATTACACTGTGTGAGAAACTGGGAGTCAAATCAAAAGTGTTCTGTTTAAACTTTTAGTCCAGTCCACGCTGATTTGTAGTCCCCTTTTCGGGCTTTTAACAGTGACACCTGAGCTATGACCTCGGCCGTTTGTCCAAATTACACCTGACACTGGAAACTTCTCCTGTCGCACATAAAATTGCTTCTACCCGCTGAGGAACTTGTGCCGCAGTCACCTGCGAGCAATCACTCATCTCCGCTCGCCTATTCCGTGAAACGCACACTTTAATACAAACCGGACCTGACTGCGGGTCTACAGAGGGGCCATTCTATCGGCAGACGCTGGCGTGCAAAGCTGCCGCAGAGCACTATTTTCATAATGACAAGAGAGATTTGTAGAGAGGGGGAAGGGTTGTTGTGAGGAGTAGACATGATGTAAAATAACTTAACTGCCTTATGATGTGCAATAAGGGGAAGGGAGAGGGAGGAGAAGCTCCCATGAGGATCACAGTTGGACTACACAAACACCGCAGAGCTCTGAGCCAAAATCAACAGGAGTAAACCCTGCAGATGTTGTTTTAGTTGCTGCCAAATTACGCTCTTTCGCTACTTGACCTTTTATGTTGGAAGATTTTTTTTTCTTCTTCACATTTACGATCCTTTAAAGAAATATAGAATTTAGGAAGTGTCCGTCTTTCGTATCATCTCATTTGAGACATCTGTCAGTCATCTTTGAACGGTGAATGAATGATGGCTGTAATTATTTAAGATCCTCTTCTCTGTATCTATCTCTCTCTCTGTGAATCTCTCTCTCTCTCTCTCTCTCTCTCTCTCTCTCTCTCATGTGAGGTACAGGGCAAGAGAGATTGACCACTAATTTAATGATTTTAGATAACAATCTTATCCTGACAAAAAGAGAAAAAAATGATTAGCTAATATACATGGAGGGCCATGAATACATAAGGGTGGCCTGTCCAGGTGTAGTTTATTTGTGAGAAACCATTTTAATCTTTAAGGACTGATCGAAGAGTCTCCACAGCTGTCATTGTCGGATACCTAGGGAGGTAGTCATAACAGCAGCCTGTCAGATAAAGACATCCACCATCCTGATGAACATTTAGAGTGACGGTTTAGTGTAATCTCTTTCCCCTCTTCTTTACCTCTGAGGGAGGAGGAGGAGCTCACAGGTGGCTTTCGGCAGAGATTATACACAGCTTCATTTTGAAAATATCATCTGTCAGTGAACACATCAAGGTAACCTTCTATAAATAATCACTGACTGTACCCCCTCTGCTTTCAGCTTCAGTGGGTGAAGGAGCTGAAGTGTTTGGGTTGAAGGGGGGCGAAACCACAGAGCTGACCCGGGCCGGAAATCACGCTGTTTTCCTTCGACTCTCAAATGGGGGCTTTTTTGAACGGACCAAATGGTTGCAAAAACAAAGGCTATGAATGTGCGGCATATTTCATAATCAGACGTCATTCTGCAGCACACCTGCACAAACAGCAGCCTCACTGTAGCCTCCTGTAGAGCGGCTGCCATGTGCGCAGCTACAAGCCCCTCGGTGGTTCTTAGAGCAGGCCGTGCCATGTTTGGGCTTACGCACGTTTTGCATATAAAACTGAAGTTTAAACACGGACTTGAAAGTAAAGAAGCAGCTGACCTGGCTATTAGCTGCAGAGATCCCCCACCTCGATTAAAGCAGATGCTGAAATAGCAGTGTGTAGGGATGGAGAGGTGGATGTTAAGTTTCAGAAATACAGTTTGACTACATGTGTGACTGAACTCAGAGAAGAAAGACATGGTCGTTGTTTGCAAAGTAAGACGTGTAATACAACAATGAAAAAAAATAAAATAAAAAGCTTTTCTAAGAGATGCCAGTTGCTGCATGTTATCCTTCGGCTCCTTTTCTTCGTGCTTTCCTATCAAAATAAAACTCAAAGTGGATGGAAAACAATCTTGGTAAATCAGTTTTAACACTCAGCACTATGCAGAAAACCGACATAGTTGTGGATTATTACAAGAGAGCAGACCTTTGCTGAGGGGCTGGTGGAGTCCAAAAACAGAACTCAAAGAGAGATAAATGCCACTTTGAATTAAAGAGGCCATTGCTCACTAGGCCATTTGCTTTTGTTCTGGCAGTATAAAGTTATAAAAGCAACTGGTACGGCAGTGTTGGATGTGTTGGTTGTGAGTCTTTGAGAGTGAAAAACAAGGCCAAGCTTTCCAAAGAGGTTAAACTAGGCAGTACAGTCACAGGCTGTAAACAAACTCAACCTTACCATCATCCTGGAAGAGAAGTCCAATGCTTAAGTGAGAACATTTTAAAGTACCACAATCATCCATTAAATCACCACTTCCAGCTTCTGCCTTCAGGACCAAGGTACAGAGTCGTCTGTGTAAGGAAAAAACATTTATATAAAATAAAATAAAGTTTCCCCAGTTTGACCCTGTTAAATATCTGAATCTATAAAGACACTTCAAAGTCAGCCTTTTATTTCGTGCTGCAAATGTAAGTATGATTTTGTTGTCAGATTTTTGTTCTGCGTTCATGATGTATTTGTTGTTTTTTTTAAATGTGCTATTTTCTTTTCTTCTTATCTTCTCTTGCACATATTTGCACACACGAGCCAAAGACACGTCTGCCGTTTGGTTCGAAGTGTTGACAATCTTTATTCAGCATGGTACGGGACAACTCGGCTCTCGTGTGAGTGCGCCCTATGTTAACATCCAAACCTACACCTCAGCTATCTCCACAGCTGCAGTAACACAGCTGCAGGTCTATTTCTGAATCAGGTGTTGCTTCACTTGGGTTGAAAAATAGAAGAGTGGTGCTACTGGGGCAACAAGCCAAAAAGAGCAAACGGAGGCCCAAACACAAACAGGCCCAGTCACTCAAAGTAATGACATCCTGGAGTTTCTCAAGAAGCCTGTTTGTCAGACCGAGCCACCACCGCTACAAGCCGCAGCTTCTCATGGAAAACACTTTGCTCCACAGGCGAGTCATTCTGCCTCAGATTGGAAAACATGACAGGCGGATGATGACCAGGGAGAGTTATGCAACAAGCAGCCCCTGGAGTTCAGCTCGAAGTGACGAGTAATGCTGTTAGATTATTATCTGTGCTTGTTTGAATTATGAAATACGACGTGTGCACGTCTTTGCTGCAGTGTAAACAAAGGGGCAATGTGACAGTGATGCCGTTAAATACAGTTAAGTCATAATGTGGTGATGACAGTTTGCTCGTACCTGAAGCTAATTTGTTCTGCATGTTTACGAGCCTTTTACACACAAAGAGAGAGAGAGAGAGAGAGAGAGAGAGAGAGAGAGAGAGAGAGACAGCGGGAAAATGATGCATGATAACTGTACACCTGTAAACCACTCTTCTATAACTAGCTACAATACATACAAAAACTCACAATGTCCTAAAAATCCTTCCATGTTAACTTTAGTAAACAGTCCACACAGAGAAGTTGTGCATCTTCACTTTCTGTTTCATTTCGGATGTTGACTTTTGTCATCACACATGCCAAGCTATTCCATCATTTAACGTTTTCTCCCTGACTGCAGAGAGACAGGGGCCTCTTCCCACACCACTGCTTCCCTACTATTAAAAACAAACAAAAAAAGATGCAATTTGTCCCCGTACATGGATGTCCAATGCAATTTCACAAAGATACCACGACATCATTTTGCATCCTTTAACATCCCACTTAAAATCAGCATGCATCGGACATGCTGCTGCAGGAGCTCGGGACAACTTTCATTAAATCACCCAAAATGACACTGCTGGAGACACTTAACTTTGTGTCATATTCTGCTAATACTTCCTTGTGTTAAATGGAGAATGTGCAACCCGACATGCATCACAGACCAGTGAGACTGAGGTGGCCCAATAAGTCTCTAAGGTCATGTTCACTGGGGAGAAACAGCGGGAATGAAGTGTGCAGTTCATAAGCAGCCAGCGTAACAGTGGCATTTGGATCCCATCTAAACCAAACAGTGGTGACGTTAGAATGTGCTAAGTGCAAGAATTCCCACTTCAAAGTAGGGAAGCAGGACGGGCCCGGGCGGCAGTACAGTAAGGCGTCTGTTTGAAGCTAAGCGGACCATGTTAAGACACAACGCAGACCGGGGCCCTTGGGCTTTTTGCACTGAGGGGAAGCTGGCATCGGCTACGTTGAACAAATACGACACTCTGATCGATGCCCAAAAGCCTGCATCTGAAAAGGCCAAGTGGAAAGGAAGCTGCACTTGAGAAAAAGCAGGGATGACACATGTGCACGCAAGAAAAATAAAGACACATACACACTGAAGTCTTCTAAAGAAGAGGAAGGATGGATGTTCAATGGGCCTAGGATGCCAAAACCAAGTTCAGCCCGTAGATATAGACCGCAGAAGGAGCGCATTCATGTTAATAACTGTTCCTAGTTTCTCTCCTGCCAGCAGCTATTACCTTAGTTCATGCTTTGCTGTGTACCTGCAGAGCAAAGCTGCAGTTAATAGTGCTGGACACCTCGGACAACAAGAACAACAACACAGGAAGATTAGGAAGAAATAAGCAAATTAAAGTACTCAAACAAAAAGGAACAAAAAAAATCTGTTACAACCACAACATCTATATTGTCTGCATGCAATTCAAACATAAGTCTATGTCCAGAAGTGTTTATTCTGGAATAATGGGTCCCAACATAGCGGGACAGAAAAGGGTCACGAGACATACAGTATTTTAAAGCTCCTTTTCACTAGTTATGTCTCTGTATGACACATAAAGACAACTGAGGCAATCAGCAAGATAGACTTTCTCTCCATTCTTACTTTTGATGCTTGTACCCTTTGCTCTGAGGAAGTTGTTGGACGAGCTGATTAACAGCCCGCTGCTTGAACAGCATCTATTTAACAGACAGCAGCTTAAGATTTATTTGTTCTCTACTTACACGTGTACAGAACAGGATCAACAAAGAGAGAAGACGTTCTGCTTTGTCCAAAGGGGGGGGGGAACAAAATCAATCCAGAAATGCTCGACAATAGAAAAAAAGATTTTGAAAAATCATATCCTGGTACATGCTTTTGTACCTTCTCTCTATACATTTGAGGTTTTGAAACATTTAGGACCGTGTATAAAGGGGGACATGGGGAAACAAGCAGGAAACGATATGTGGGTTAGGAGCTGTAGGTCAGACTTGAACTCGCTCCTCTCACTTGGAGGACCAAAGCCTCTGAATGCGGGGCCTTAAGCACCTGAATCATATGGTTGGTTTTGTTTTTTTAGAATGAAATCTTTATCTGAAAAGTCAAGTATGAGCATAAAGAAGCAGAACGTGTAAATACTCAACAAAACTTCACTTTCAAATGAGTGCCAGTTATCTGACATACTGAAGGGCAGGATATTATAAATTGATTATTTACAGTGCAAACAAAGGAAGTTTGAATATGAAAAACACTGAACAGAAAGAACAGAAGTGGGGAGGGCTCGGCAACATTTGTTCATATTGGCAGGTTTTTCCAGCTCAGTCTGTGATCTGTTGTGTGTTTGAATGCAGCACAGTTAGATACTTCAGTCGAAAGGGTTGTCAATCACTCGTGTTTTAAACACTGTTTACCTTCTTTACTGATTTACGTTTTCTTTACAGGCAGCTGTAAAAGTTCCTCCTCCTACACACTTCTATTCAAATAATTACTGCTGAAATAAAATCCATGTAAAGCAGCGTGGGAAAGAGTTCTGGTTATGCAAAGCTTTGCAGGAGATAAGCCATGACCGTTAACAAAACAGCAGCTTTCTAGCGGGCTTCAGCTGGCCACACGTTCAAACTGTCAACATCAGTAACCTGCTGCCGGCTTTACACAGAAGGCGTGCCAGGTCTGAGGTGTGTTTTTACTAACCGAGGCAGAGGGAGGACTGTTCCAAATATGGCAACTTTCATTCAGAATCTGTCATCTCAAGGCTCTTTTAAAGACCATCTTTGAGAGTGCGAGTGTCTCATTTCAAATGCCTGCAGACAGGAAATGGATAGTGAGTAGCCGTGTTTTGAGAGTTACCTCAGGGAGTACACCTGGGCAGAAGGAAAAAGGTTCAGAGTTTGTAGAAAATCCACAAATCAGTTCCACTCAGTCCTAACATAAGCAATCCAAAGGACCTAATATAAAGGAGGCCTGTGAAATAAAAAAAAAAGCTTGAGAAGATTTTAACTTGAATACATATTTATAATGTCCCCAAAGACATCTGTACTGACAGCAGTACTAAGTGCTGTTTCTGTGGAAAAGAGAACAGGTCTGTGTTCTTGCACTGTAAAAGCTATGAGATACATGTTAAACCTCAGAGGGATAGCTGCAAAGATCTTTGACCTTGACTGTAGAGAATAAAACCAATACACAAAGGGATGTCAATTTACAGAGCTTTCCTTTAATAGGACAGCCTCTCTCTCTCTCTCTCTCTCTCTCTCTCTCTCTCTCTCTCTCTCTCTCTCTCTCTGCCTGAGTCTGTCATATCTGCAATGAAAACATTATACATATTACTTTTTTAGTGTATTTTCGACAATATGCAAATAAGTTGCCTGTGAAATATACGTGGAAAAATAAATACATTTGATATTATATTATTTCCTTTGATGTGATAATAAATATCACATCTGGTCAAAGTGTGGGTTGTAAAAGATGACTTAAAGTATCCCACAATGCAATGCGGTTGATACATGGAGATGACTTGAATTCTGCTTCTAGCCTTTCTCAAAATAAAATACTACAGAAAAATAATTGATATTCTGTTTTTTAGGAGGTTGTTTTTTTACATCAGTGTAGGGTTGCATTTGGGCAGCTGTGGGCGCCATAAACAGCTTTAACCACCTACAAGGAAAGTGGAGGTCTCTAATGTCTGGCACTTGGATTTGTTGGGGTCCTGGGCCAAAATGTTTGGGAAACCCTGCCAAAAACACAAATAGACGGCGTACCTCAGCCTTCTTGTGTTAAACAGCATGAAGCCAGAATATCTTTGTGGCTGGCGCAGAGTCTGCGTGGAAGGGATAACCTTGAAGAGCCGTGGTATTGATTATATTTGGCTTCACTTGAGGTGAGGCATTTGACTGTCCATTCTTTTATATAGTAGATGTTTGGCACTCGGGGTGTGCAGTTTCAGTACCATCATTACATGGCATGAGTCTGCATGTCATCCCCCACTCTCTCCTCCCAATGTTTCCAGTCTCTTTTCTCCTGTTCTACCCAGTTAATGCAAATATCGCCCAAAAGTAGAACTTCGAGAAATAATAAAAAACTTGATGGAGGGGGGGAAAGGGGATCTTAGTGTGTGACTATTTGGACAAAAGTGACTGCTAACAGAAATCAAAACATTTAATAGTAGTATGTAAAACTCTGCATAAAAGAATCCGTTGCATCAACACTGAAATGTCACAGTGAAGCAGCAAGTGGAAAGGAATTTAACCCCTGGAACAAACATGAGTTATGTAACATTTCGGTTTGTTGCAGGCTTGGTTTAAATTTACGTTAGTGCTTGACAGGAAAATTAATTGACAAAAACCCATTTAGGAAAAAAATAATTGGCCCAAAGTGGATTTTACTTCTCAACATCCTGGTTAAAATTGATGGCAGTGACTTATTTGGAGTCTATTTTGGATGATTGATTTTTCCTTAAGAAAACACCCTGAAGACACAACAGCGCAGTTAGGTCAAGAGGAAGAAGAGCGCTTCATCAATGAGCCAGCCTCCCTTCAGCTGCTGGTGAAACCCTGACTACAGGACAGCCTGATGGCCAGTCGCCTGCATGGAGGGAAAAAGTGAGCAGAAAAGGCCGAAGTTTTCCAACAGGAATTGAGAGAAAAGACACACACTCCGTCCAAAGCTATGTGAAGGCATGAATGTGTTTCGGCAAAGTCGTGACGCATTCGGTCATTCACACGTCAAACCATTTTTCCGCTCAAAGGAGAGCTCTTTCTTCGCCGCCTGGTTCAGTGGAAATGCAAATGTTCAGGTCTTGCCCTAATTTGATGGAGCAATTCATTTCCCAGTAACATTAGGCATTTTGTACGGCTCTTGTTAACATCTCGTTGATATGTTGTACAATTTAGTATGTTCTGAAACCCTATACAGAGTTTGCATATCAAGGACTTTTTTTACATTTCTTGGTGTCCTGTTAACTTTGCTAGCTTAGCTTTTGTTCTGATAGACAGTTTGACCTTTGGGAAATGGTGTTGTCACTTTGTCCTTTAATCCAATTGACCGTTGTGGAAAATCATAAAAAGGTTATGGCCAAAAAAAAAATCCAGGCAAAACAAGCACAAGGGTCGAATGGCATCTCTTCGGAGAAGTGCAGGTAAAGTAGCGTATAGCCTCTCGACTGAAGCAATGTGTTTCCACATGCAGCATTGGAATGTGGACGTGAAGCTGCAGAGAAGACCGAGGGCTGGTGGTGCTGGTACTGCTAATGTAAGGCCCACTTGGCAAACCGATTTGACCCTGTATCCCTGCAGACACTGTGATCCTGCTCGGTTTGAAAAAGTAGCACAGCTCATCGCGACTTTGACTGAGAGCTCACACTGTATGAGTAGAATCAGGAAGCAGCATTCACACTGTTCCATAGACAAACTCCCACAGCTGGAGGCTGCAAATGTCTCTCGCACACAGACTGATATGACTTGTTGTACAACTCAAACATCTGAAATCGTACATCGTGTATGCTGAGCTTTATTAGATTTCAATTTGGGCATCACCCAGGCCACTTTGACCCCTCCCTGGATCTACCTGCAGAAATAAACTGAGTCCATCAAGCTCTCACTTCTATGAGGACAGAACCATTGCGCAGCAACGATATAGATGCAAACACAGGGCCACTCAGAAAACTTTTCACTTTTCCCAATTTTAGCCAGATGACATCGCACACCACCACTTCTGCGCTTTAATTTATCCTCCTATTACTGTCTGAGACAATGAAGGAAGCCTTTTTCACAACTAGGATTGATGCTCACTATCTCCACAAGTGTTAGGTCTGAATACAGAAAACCCCATCCTATTATCATATTACATCTCCATGTGCTGTGAACCACCATGAGCTGTGTTCTGGGAGCTGTTTATTAGTTTTTATGAAGTGCGGTGAGGACACAGACCTTGTCGGATGTTAAATAGAGATCTGTGTGTTGCTGAAAATATTATCCTACTACATAATGTGTGGACATAGTTTCAATAAGGTCAGCATCCAAGCTATTGAAGACTTTCTGCATGAATCCCTGGATTGCTATCTGTCAATAGTTCCTGTTAAGCTGTTACCTGACACAGAGAACAATGAAGTCACAGAAGAAAAGCGTCACGTAACCCAAACCTCACACACATCACATGTCAGCCCCAAACACACTCATTAAACAGGCACTAAAATCTGCCTCAGGGAAGACACTTGTCACCTCCACCAGTGGACTGATAACAGGTTGTGCATCTCCATATTTGGAGTGCGAGTGACTGATTGGAGGAGGCATGATGAAGCCACATACTGACAAACGAGACAGAGCCATAGCACGTTCATGAGATTAGTGCAGCTGACTGTGTGAAGCAGACACACCCTCGTACAGGTAGGGAGGTAGGTAGTGCTTTGATGGAAGGCCCCTGAGGGCCACGCAGGACTCGCAGATAATTAAAGGATTTGCCTGAACATGAAAATGACCCAGATTCTCGGCACCTGACCCAAGGTGTGGCAGCAGACGTTTCTGCTTGAGGCCTTCACTTAAAACAAATTGAAATCTGTCACTGAAGCATTATCTGAATAGATGAGCTGATTTCTTTATTACGCTTCTCTCATTCCAAACTCACATGTCACAATGCATGTCAAGTTAAAAGTAAAGGGCAGTAAACTTTTCATATTGACTAGAATTAGAGGACAAATAGAATAACAATAAAAACCCAATACAACAGTCATGTACACAGAGTTACATAGTGAGTAAATCTTTCCTTCATAGTTAATTAAGCCTGGTCATAAACAACTTTAGATGACTCAGGATGAGCCTGCATCCTCATGCTGTTCAAACAAAGCTGTGTTGTCTTGTTTGGTGAAAAGCAGCCATCATGTGGTCAAAATGAGGTACTGCAGCTTTAATTCCTTATTGTTCCCTCAAGGAGTTCACTTTTTTGTGACCTATGAATACAACTTCATTATTCTGTAGAGTACACACAACTGCCTAAAATATGCTTTAATGTGATATACAAAACAGGTAATTAAAAAACTTATAAACGATTGAAATAAAGTTAGTGTTATTTGATTCCAGCTCAAAAGGTTTTGAGTAGTAAACAGTAATAGCTTAGAGTCTGTTTAAACTACCTACCTAAACTAAACTTAGACCTTTTAACAAAGTCCTGGGACCAGATTGTCATGTGTTTGACTTCAGGAAAAAGGAAGGACTCTGTTTTAGTTCTTAGCTCCTGTGTGAACTGCTAGAGTCTGGGTGCGTGGAGAGGAGAGATGACTGTCGTATTGCTTGTCACTGTTACTCTCTGCAGCTTTATTCCAGTGTCGCTCTGTCAAACTATATTCATAATCAATCAGAAATAAACAGTATATACTCAAAAGCAATGCTTATTAAGATAATAAAACCAATAAAAGAGAGCCGACTGACCTGTATGAAGTCCCATTCAGAGTCAGAGGGTTTCTTCAGTAGCATGGCTGCGGGATAACATCTGTCTTCTTGGAAAACCTTTGAACCAAATCAACAAGACATGTTAGTTCAGATACAACAGCCCAAGTGGTCTAACTACACTTTGAGAGGACAAGGATGACACTTGTTGAGTGTTTGTAAAACTCCAACAGCAATCTGGTAAAACATAGTTAAAATTTAAATAAAGTTTAGTTGAAACTAGTGGAGGATTGTGGTACTTACCTGCATGCAAAGAGGTAGAGCAGCCATTAGTTCCAGTCTGTAACAGTGTTGTGTACAAACTTGGTCTGTTTAAGGTACTCAGTTAGCCTCTCTGTTTCAGGATGATCTGGTGTGATCCTGAGTCTCCTGATACCAATTAACTGGTACACCTGTTTCAAGTTAGTTCCCTAATTAGTTAGTATTTCACAAAGGAAGCACATTCGAAAAGACTTGCATGAAATAGAAGCAACTGATTTTGCCTTTATGGATTTTAGCAGAAAGACTTCTGGATATTTGGTAGAAAAGTCCGTTATAAACAGCATATAATGGTTTCCTGTTTTGCGTCTCTCGACAGGACCAACGATGTCCATCCCAAGGCGCTAAAATGGGGTGACAATAATGGGTAGTGGTTAAAGTGGAGCTCTTGGGTCGTTTAAGTAGATGTTATTTGGCACTGATGGCAACTTTTACAAAACTGAGCAACATCTCTAAGCAGGCCAGTGGACATTTTTTTTTAATGCAAGCCTTGTTTGCATTTGCCCAGATGACCCAAAGGCAGGCATGGTGATTCCAGCTGCTTGGGCCACTAGCTGCAACGCTGACTCTTGTTGACCATAGATGATGCAATTTGTAAGATACACTTGTCACATATGATTTCCAACTCGGCTTCGTGCTCCTTTGCAGCCTGGAAAAGAGAAACAAACTTCCTGTATACCAGCGTCCCAACACTGCCAGGGTGCAACAAGGCCCTAAGAATGGTTCCATTAACTTCAATGTATTTCATTTTAATAGAACAGTCATTTTTAATGCGAGTTAAAAAGCACATTTCAACAACAAGGCAATTCAAAGTGCTTTACACAACACCAAAAGCAGCATAACAAAACAAAAAATATTAAAATTGAAAATTGAAGTCACTAAAACAATTCACAATCGCAGAGAAGAACCACTTGGACATGTGAGTACATGTATTTAGTATGGCCTTAAAGTTCATACAGACAACAAGTTAACTTTTTACTGGAGGGTTTTGTTGGCTTGCTACCTGACGGGCCCTCCCACATGACAGACTTACCAGCACTGGTTGCTGCCCTCTGTTGGGCTGGTTTGTGGCTGTCCTTTGTAGTCCTCCCTGCATTGTAGCTCCATGGTTGACCCTTTTCTGTGCCGCCACAAAGACATCGAAAGCTTCAGCGTAAAAGCCCAGTGTTGAATTAACTCCCACAGAGTTGATTTCAACACTTTCAGGGTTTATATAGCTCCATACTTTTTAGAATCAAATCAACACAAGATTAAATCAGTGTTTCACATAATTGGTTATTGAATAGTAGGCAATCACTATTTACTTAAATGCAAATAATACACTTGAAAAGCTGAAGTACTGAAAGCACTTTAAATTCCTCTTTAAGTCTGAAAATGATGCACTTGGCTTGGATCACTGTCAGGTTGAAATTGAAGCTCCCATGGTCTCACCCTCCATGTGTTCATAAACTTTAAACTGTATTTCATCGCCTTCATGAAGGATCTCAAACAGGTTTCTGACAATGGCCTCAGCGATTCCCCTTTTTCAGTCCACCCATTTTCTGAGAGAAAAAAGGACACAAATGCCCACAAATATAGGTCAATAAATGTATGACACATACTTGTGGCCAAAGTGAGGGGGTAAATATGATGGTGATAATGCTTGGAAGGTGCAGTGAAAAAAACCCACTTTTACTTCAAAATGTAAACATAAAAATGCTTACTATCATTGCTAAAAGGTTTAAAAATTATTTGTATTCAATGATAGCTTAATGATTTTAATGGTTAGCTAACTACAAGATACAGCTCGCAAACATTAGCTTGTCAATTTTAATTTAGCCATTTAGTTCATGGCAATAAACGAGGCCTTTCAAAGTACATATTCTCTACAAATATAATATTTTACGCAGTTCAGATAATTAATTCACTTCATTTCATTACATTACTGTATTTTACTTACCATGTAGAACATGGAAACTAATACATCATTACATTTCATTTTATCTTCTGAAGTTATGACAATTATTATTATTATTATTGAGAGCAAGACTCTCAACTCTTCTCCTGTATCTCCAACCGACCATCGATATAATCTATGTAATGTCAGGTATCACAGCATGTAGCATAGCATTAGCGACAACTAGTATTATTTTTTATATATTTGCAGTACGTCAGTATTTACCATTTAGTTAATAATTTGTATTTCTTTTAGAGATGGGACTATAACCAATTGAATACGACAATTAATTACAAGAAAACAATTTAATCAGTTTGCCTCATAAACACCGCAGAACTGTTTGTCATTGCTCCCCACTCACTCTGCGCTAACTCCGCCACAAGTATGAACAAGAAGCATTTGCAGCCTAAACTCGACCAAATGACTTCAGGACCAAAAATTAGTAATTCAACGTCTGATAAACTTAGACATTCACTCGCTAAATTGGTTGCTCTGGAATGTAGACCACAATTAGTGGTAGAAGATAAGGGGTTAGAAATTGTGCAAAAGGTAGCAACGTGTGATCCAACTTTCCAACTGCTGTGTAGAAAAAGTCATTTCAAACAAGAGCCAACAGCTTTATGACACTGAGAAGCAAGTAAAATGACATGCATTGTATTCATTCATCCACTAAAATCCATTGAGATTGAAAAGTGTTGCTTTTTAGGGCAAATATTGTGATGCACTTAAAATGCGATTCATTTCGATTAATTAATTAGAAATCCCATCTCTAATATTTTTTACATCAACCTTTTTTATGACAGTAATCTGTGCATTTTCTTTTGTCTTTTAGTTTTCACTCCTTATTCAATCTGGTGAATAAATCAAAGAACAACTTACTACCTGAATCACTCACTGTTGAATGGATTTTGGCTGACTGTCAAACTATGTATATTAAGCACATAGGGAGGACTGTTACAATAGGCTTCACTTAAGCACATCAGTTATATTAATTTATAATAATTCATCGCTCCAAGCTTTGGCTGTCTTTATCTCTTTAATTCTTAATGTTTATACTGTACCTATTTAAGAATATTGTTAAAGCCCAGACAGACAGACAGACAGACAGACAGACAGACAGACAGACAGACAGACAGACAGACAGACAGACAGACAGACAGACAGACAGACAGACAGACAGACAGACAAAGGTCTGGTGACGGGTCTGAACACATGCCTCTCAAATCGTCAAAAACTCAAGTCTGGAGTCATCAAAGTCGAGTTCCCAAAACCTGAGTGTAGCAGGTTAGCCGGTATGCTGCTATTAAATGTATGGATACCAGCAAGACACACGTGTTATGTTCAAATAAATACATTTAATCCCAAAATGTAATAAATCATACATGGAACATAATTAAAGTGAGTGATATACAGTACAGTCATTTCACTACAAACCTGTACATTTGATTAAAAAGGCAACCATTACAGTACATGGGGCAAAAAAAAAAAAACAGTCGTGAGGATAAATTGAAAATGTTAGGACATGCAGTCTCAAGGTAAAAACACAAGAGAATCAGTTCAGTTTTAACATACTTAACATGCACATACACTTACAGAGGTATCTCTGTAAAACACACTCACCTATTACTCCTCCTTTCAGATATTGCAGAGAACAAATACATTTCTTGCATTTTCCTGTATTTTGTCTCATCCAAACAGGAGAACTGTAGACAGACATTGGCTTCTCATAATGTAGTTCAGTAAATTATTTTTTAAGAGAACAAGGTAAATGGCCTTGAGCTGGGTATTGTTGCTGGGTCATAAGCCTCTATTGCTTTTAAGCCTGCAGATTCATGTATGAATAAATCATATGCATATTGAAATGTAATAAGAAAAAAGTAATGTGAACAGAAAGACAGCATGTTCTAAATAATAATAAGGAATTTAACCCATCTGATTTCAAGCATCTGTGTTTGCAGTGTTCAGTAAATCCACTAGGTGGCAGCAACTTTATGGATTAAGTGGAACAGCTTCAGTCTTAGTGTTGAACATGGACTCCCATCTCCTTTTTTCAGTTTTTCAACGAGCAGTTCAAATAGAGAAGTCCTTATTAATATAGAGAAACACTTTTACGGTCAATCCACTGGTCTTGTTTTTTTTTGTTTTTTTTTTGCTTTATCAAGTAGCACTACCACAGACTGTCAGTCTGAAATGATTTACTGTTTCTTCATTTTTGCATAAATATTCTTGGTCATGGTTGGGAGTAGGGAGTAAAACCATCAACATGAACATTTCAGAATATTAGCATTCTTTTCTTTGTATTTTCACCTGCATGTAGTACCAGATGTGTGAACATTAAGACCATTTAAGACCAGTAATTCAAATACTACATTAACTGTCATCATTATTAGTACATTATAACAGTAATATTACAGTTTAACATGATAATAGATTGCGATTTAAACCATTTTGAAGCCCGTATCAGAAGGCTTAATTGCATTACAGTAGAGTAGAGTTCACAAACCAAATCCATTAAGACTAACATACCAGAAAAGAAGGGTTTCATAAATCACCTCTGTATGCTGCACATTTCCCGCTTTTTAGAAAAGAAAAAAAAAAAAAGTAAAAATCCAAACATTAAAATCGGGTTAAAATGTGACAGTACTCCGAGAAATTCTCTGATGGATAAAAGTTGTGACACTTACCCTGCATTTTCAAGTACAAAATGTCAAATCTCTCTCAACTAAACGTGACTACTGTTGTCACTTACAGTACAGCAGAAAAGTCAGTAGTATTTTTATCACAGATAAACATTATTTTGATCTTGTGAAGCAGCCATGTGAGATAAAATCTCTCATGTATAGTGTACAGTTTGTCAGAAATGATCAGGTGAATGAAATTAGGCTTATGTGACCCAGACAGATCTGAGACAACATTTATAGCACACATCAAATGGACATGCACACTCGGTGAGTTATGAACTATTTTCTAGAAAACTATAAAAACAATTAACTGACAGGTTTGATGCTTTGAGTTTCTGCTCATGTTTCACAATCATTGCCATGAAGAGTAAAGCGGCCCTGCTATTATTGTAAATGGATTACGGATATAGTGCCTTCACACACACATACAAACCCATTCACACACTGATGGGCGGGGAAGCTGCCATGCAAGGCTGTGACCTGCTCACCAGGAGCAGTTTGAGGTTCAGTGTCTAGCTCAAAGACACTTCAACATGCCTCACAAGACGAACAGGATGGGGCTGAATGAGCTCTGTATAAATGTATATTTCATAGGAAGACAACTTGTTCATGCTTATTATGTACCAGGCATTGTGGGTATTCACAGACAGTAGGAAAACATTCTTCATGGTGTTAGCAGACACATGGTGCACTGCCTTCTGGATGGACGGTATGTTCTTTAAGAGCTCTTCGTAGCTACATTTCTACAGTACTTTTGGATAATACTTCAGGACATTATGTACATTTTTAGAAAGAACAGCTGCAGCTACTTTTTCTTTTGACTTACTGTATACGCAGCAAACTTTCTGCTTTCAGACGGCATGAGGCCGCCCTTGAAAAAACAGGAATATTACCGTTTGTTCCTCTGCAGGGTGATAACACTAATCTCTGCAACTATTCGTTGTTAATCCCGAGTTTATTGCAGTCTATGGGATGGGAGAAATTGAGAGACTAATCTCGGCCATTCAGGAAACGGATCTCCTCAAGGTCAACGGCACACGGGGACGGATGGGGGTGTTATGGGATGCAGCATTGAGTTATCGGGACTCTGTTGGTCATAGAGAGTGCAGAGAGTGATTCGGGTGTTTTAAAGACCCAAATGTACTTTTCGGCTGTTCTGATGCTCTGTGTTCTTTACACCTCTGCACACCAGCCGAGTCTACATGGCTGGCTGGTTGTTTTTCTTCCCATCACAGCAGATGATGAGGAGAAGTTAATGAAAAGTGGCGGAGGAGGGTGGAGGAGGTGTAGCAGATATTGGGCTGGTTTCGAGTGCTTTCTTCTCCTCCTTCCTTTTCATTCTACTTTTAAGTAGCCGTTAGCATCACTTCCCATCTCTCTGCTCCTCTCTCTCCTCCTCCCACCCCCAACAGGTCCCACCGCCCCACCCACTCCACCCCCAGCATCCGAAAGATTCTTTGACCAGCCGTCCTCGGGCCCCTCGTGGAAGCGCAGTCGCAGTGTTTTGCGAATAACGAAGCTCTCCACGATATATGAGGCGCAAAACCAGGGCACCGCGTACTCGGCCGTGATTAGTCCCATGAAGTTGTAGCGGAACTCAGAGTAGTCCCAGGGGCAGGCGTTGAACTGGCGCAGCAGCAGCCCGGTGCCAAACTCCCACAGGTATGTCCATAAAGTGTAGATGATGCAGCGCAGCAGCACAGGGCAGTGACCACGCAGCTTCAGGTACATCTGCTCCACTATAAGGATGCAGGTACCGTAGATAAAGAGCGCCCACACGCTGGTCACCCCGGGGAATTTCCAGTTGCAGTTGACCACGAATTCCCAGGCGGCTGTGAACATGACCTCGCAGAAGTAGCCGTGGATGGCGTAGAGGTACCAGCGAGACAGTGCCGTCAGCGGTACCGGAGCCTCTGGGGTATTCAAGGTCACCATTTTGCTGTCGAACGAAGATTTTTCTGTCTTTGAAAATCAGAGGCAGCTGCGAGGAGACAGAAGGGCAGAGGTGTAAGAAAAGTGACATAAAAGATGAGTACCACATATTAGGGTTACAATTAGTCTAAGAGTACTTAACGAAAAACAAACTGCAGATCTTCAGTCATATCTTTTTTATATGTGAAAGAGAGAGCACTGTTTAAATTGCAAAAATACAAAAGCAACACTTCAGGAGTTTGGGAAGTTGGGAAATATTATTATTTTTTATTACCAGTATCCGAGTGAAGATTCTTAGTAACATATAAAGTGGAAAACCAAACGTACCAGCCTTTACATTTTGATCCAAGCAAAATCCCTTCTTTGACACTATGTAACCCTTCTTTCAGCCATAACCACTCAACATCCCTTCAGTACACAGTAGATGTGAACTTTGGAGTTCACCATGTCAACACAACAGGTGAAATAGATACTAACTGAACCTGATTTTAACACACAGACAGCAGCCTCACCATTTTATGTTTGACATCAGAGATGTATTAAGTTATTTGCAATTCAAACATTTCTTCGACTGCTCATCAAATACAGTTATTGGGGGTTTTTTTTGCAGTGGATCTGTTGTTTTAAATTGAAGGGAGAAGCGTATTTTAAAAAGCCACAGCCTGAACTGTTTGGTGAAAAGCAAACCAATGAGGAAGTGACTCCTTTCACTGAGTCCTGCTGCTGTGTGAACTTCTTGTGCCGTGCTCAGCATGGAAATGTTGTGGTAGATTACATAACAGAAACAAGTATTGGCTTTAATAAACAGAAGTTTGTTTGGCTGCACGTGAACACCTTGTCGGTCATGATATATTTGTGATAAATAAAGAAACAGTAAATAATTCATATTAGCAACAGGAGTAAACGCACATTTCAAATAGGCTGGAAATACTGAAGAAGTCAAGGTCAAAAAGAAGTAAGTCACTTTGTCCCGTCTTCTCCTCTCAACATTTAAGCTGAACGAAGACAGCTTATAAGGAACTAGTGCAGGTTCATTCTCACTAATAATATCAGCAATAACTGTCAAAATAATGAAAACCAGCTTTATTCTATAACCTGCAGCCCTTAAATATTTTATATTTCTGTTTTATTTTCCATGAGTCAGTGAAATTTTCTTACCAAAAGCTGCTCAATGAACATTAGCTGTAGTGTGAACTCACACTTGGTGCTCCCCGCAGTAAGCCTGGGTATTTCCTAATCAACCAGGGCTGCAATCTTAAGGATTACAGCTGTAATTGCAAAGAGTGCTAAACCAAAGTTTAATCAAGGACAGGGCAACGAAACACTCAGCTGACATCAGAAGGATGAAATCAGAGACAGCAGAACTACAGAGCTCTTAAACTCGGAGGCCTTCCCTCTCTCCACGCTATTTACCAACTGACTGAGGGGGTTCTTATGTAAGGTATAGCTTTGTCATCTGACATCATGTGCTCTTTTTCCAAATCCCGCAGCTTGACACACATTGGCTTTAGTATTAGGTGTCAGGAGGCCCACGCAGGGCTGGATCTTTCCTCTACTCGATATATCACACAGCATGGCTAATAAAAAACACTGGAGGCGTAAACAGTATCATACTGAGGGGTTCAAAGACCACATGGTCGAGGAGGCTGCTGGGCGTTTGTCTTGTACTATACAATACCTCCAGTGGAAACCGGGTCCTAATAGCAACCATTATACAATACATCATAACCACTTTGTAAAACACAGGCTCGGAGAGAGCGAGAGGTTAGGAGCTTGTTTGAAGAACAAAAGCTGATTTTTTTCGTGATTCTCTTTTGGTCTTCAAATGCTGGCTGGGCCCCAGAGAGGACCCATGGGGATTAGCACATTTCTTCCAAACAAGGAACAAGGGTTTCATGTGAGGAAGTGGGCCACAGCGATGGACTAACTGACCTCACAAAGCCCTTTATACCTTCTTTTCAATGCCTTCCTGGGAAACTCTCCCTCTTTTCTTCAGCTGCTCATGCGAGCAGGAGTCAAAACATCTTTGTAACCTGATGCAGTAAAATGGCTTTATAACATCGGATCATCCAAGATTTGCCGAAGCAGCCGAAATTGACTTGTTTTCTTTTTAGATTTATTTTGGCTCGTTGCCTGTACTGGATCAGAGCGTGGAGTGAGTAAGAAACCAGGGAGAGCAAGTGTTTGAAAGGAGCCACAGAGAGGACAATAAGATTGATACTTGTTAACCTGGCTTGGTACACAAACAGGAAACAGGCTTTCAAAGGCTTCTGTAGCTTTCAGAAAGATTTCTCATTGAACAATGGGGCATCTTAATTACGCAAAACAATAATGATAAGGATTATTTTGATTCTTGTTGTTGTCTACATTTCCTCCCATATGTCTTCCTCTTCAACATGTGAACACACTGAAGGCAGAAGCTTCCAAACTCGAAAAAAACTGGGAGCATCTGAGGAGCACTTGAACGCAGCATGATACCCGTTAGCTTAGCTTTGCGTTTACACTGGAAACAGCTATACTGGCTGTACTGGTAAACAAATTAACAAGAAGCAACTATGAAGGTCATTTATCATAAAACATATATTTTACCTTTGTAAAATGTTTATATCTCAGCTTTTCAGGTGCAGTTAGCTGGATTACAGATGTCAATTCTACTGTTAGCTTTCAAAAAATAAAAGAAAACAATTACTCTCTTTGTAGCTACCTGGCAAGCCCTTCTCCTTAACGCCATTACAACTTCTCTCTTTTCACTTCCCCATGCTGTCTTTCTCCATCACCTTCACAGACACCATTTGTTCCACACTCGCATGCCCACTGAGCGGCTGAAGAAGACACATGGAATCACGCAGGTAGATATGAGCAGAGATTTCTGGAAAATTCAGTGGTAATGTGTCTTTAGCTGCTGAAATCAACACCTAGCTAAACTTAATGTGTTTCATTTGTGTTCATCATGTTTTTCTTGATGATTTCATTTTTGGCGTTTCAGCGAGACGTGTCTGTTTCAGGGGAGGTTATGCGTTGTCAGCTTGAAACTGTAGCAGCTTTATAAGGAAGATTTCAGGTATTGGCAAACATGTCTTTTGCCCCCGTGAACATCTCCTAATGTTCCCTTCATAAATTAATATTTCATGCGCTTAGTGCCTCGTGACTGTTAAACAGAGACATCAGGATTATCATGGCCGCATAAGAAGTTCAACAGTGCCCAGATATGTAAACCAACAGTTCAGATTACACTACTAGAAATTCTTCAGATTGTTGGCTTGCAAAGGCAGATTTGTTTGCGTCACGGGACAGAAAAGCAGGCAAGTTGTAACAGAGGAATCAGGTTTATGTGATTCTTGCTCAGGGAGATGAAAAGAGTGACTCACTGAAACTCTGAACACATTTAGTCTTTTAAAGTGAACACAGAAGAAGGAAAATCAAAGCGCTGCACCCGCTTTACTACAGGAATAAACAAAGTTTCAAATGTAGCGCTATATCACAGGACAAATAATGAATCTTTGATATGTTTACTGTCTCAGATAAGATATCATTAGACTTTTGTAGCTGCTTATAAAGTAGCATATCCAATGCTAATCCAAGTGGAACCATACGACCATGGTCTGATATGTGATATTCAGGTGATTGTCTATGATTTGCTTGGCTGCTAATTGCCTCAACTGTCACATTTATTTTTTTTCCTCTTTTACAGCAGACAATGATGGCTTCGGTGAAACGTTTGCCGTCACCTTTAGTTCATTTCAGCACAAGGAATAACGATTATTTTTCTTCACACTTGGAGTTACGGAAACCACAGGAAGCTGAAGTTGAATTTTTTGTACAAAACAATGTAAACACATCACATCTTCACCACTACCCCTCGTCCTTTTGGCTGCTTATATTCCCATCCTGCCAACTTGTACCTGTTTCGGTACAGTATGACAATGATAGCAAATTAGGATTCAAACAGGTGTTGCTGTGATTTTAGAGTCCGCATCTTAAAACTCACAATTCCCCAGGAAGCTGCAGCTTACCCTTTCTCTGTGTGTTTGGGTGTTTTTTTTATTGATGTGCAGCCTCAGCAGGACACAGCTCACACACTGGGTGTTATTTGATTCTGTTGTTGTTGCAAATGTCAGAGAATAGTGCCCACCACCCGACCAGTGCTCTCATCGGCCCCAAGTATCGATCAACAAGGTTCCTGCCAGCCCGTGGTGTGGCGACAGCACAGCATGAGGGCGATCACAGCGGTAAATGTGATAGAGCTGCCTGCTTTGTAAAACGTCCCAGTGACCACAGGTAGACACAGCACAGGCAGGGTGCTGTCTGAACTGGGAGGTAGGGAAGTCTAACCACGGAGCGCTGGATGTGTGTCTGAGGACGCAGAGGCAAGTCATCGACTGAGCCTGTGCTTTTACACAAAACTCAAAGGGAGAGAGAGAGAGAGAGAGGTAAAGAGAGGGAGTGTTTGAACAAGCTTTGAACCATGGTTTCTGGTTGACAACTAGGCAGGCAGGTTTGACAGCAGGTAAACAAAGATGACCGTGACAAAAACGCATCAATGCTGAAGTCAGCCAAGGTTGAATTAAAATAACAAAAGCCAAAAACAAAGACGTCCATTTCCTGTGCCGACAACATGCTGACAGCTGTGAACTCTGACACTGTGATTAAATCAGAAAGCTAACCCGTGCTGACCTCTCATCATGACATAATCCCCGCTCGCAAACTGTGTCTGTCTAGCTTGGCCCGTGGCACAGATCCTGGGCCTATGCAGACTTTCAGAAGGTCACTTTGGCAGGCTGTAGTCTGGCGTATAGAAATCAGCAGTATCCAATGCGGTGCAGTGCAAGTCATCAAGGTGACCCGACCACCGCTTCATCATCAGCAGCTGACAGGAAGACATGCTCTTATAGCCGCAGCTGTCCAGAGAATAATAACGTTTACCATATAACAATTTAGCACGTTATGTTACGGAGGTGTGAAAGCACAGAGATGACACGACACCGCAGAATATTTATTTCATCATCTGAATGGGTGAATATGAAGAATTTCACCTTCTCTCATAGTTGAATGTTTGGTGACCTCATGTAGGTTAGTTCATGCGCCCCGTGTTCAGAGGCTACAGTCCTCAAAGCAGGCAGCCTGGGTTTGAATCCCAACCCAACCAATAGGGTAGTAAATTGCACTGGCTGCTCACAAGAGGAGAGGAGGTCTATATATTGCCATATGGATGAGTCCAACGCCAATCAAATTGCTCAAAAACCGTTAGTAGTGGAGTAAGACAGATTTATTGCATCCCAAGTGTGCAATAACTGATTCGATCAGAAGTGCTCCTCCGTCTGTGATGAGGAAGTGATTGATTAGGCGATGAGAGGTGCGTGTGTGTGTGTGTGTGTGTGTGTGTGGGTGAAGGGAGACTGACAGGATGAGAGCTGGGGAAATGGGAGAACTTTCTGACGCAGCACAAACTAAATGGATCCCAATCAATCAAAAAGACAGGTCAATTACCCCCAAACAGCAAGCCGGCACCGATCCTGACCTGCATCACATGTTACCTTTAAGGACAAAACACTGCACGTGATATACAAGGTCCTTTTCTAAGGTTACCTAAAGCCACGTTTCCGCCAAGCGGTCCGGTTCAGTCCGGTACGGTATCCATTTATTGGCATTTCCAATGTCAAAAAGTTGGGAACGGTACCAAAATATAGGCTCTGTATCGCCCTACTTTTTTGGTACCCTTCTGTTGGGGTGCAAAGGGTGCTGATCCAACCATAAAGGGTCCGTTGTTTACTGTGTCGCTGTTCTTCTTGAATGTTTAACTTCATTAATAGCTGGCTACACTGTGTTAGGCTGCAATGATGTCACACTATTACATCGCTAACGCAGCGATCTGCATCTGGCTTACACGCCAGTTAACAAATAAATGTACTCTGTGGAAACGTAAGCAAGTCAACATGGAATCAACAAAAGAGAGGAGAAGAACTTTCTGCCAAACAGAGAACTTAATGAAGCAGTTTCATTACAGCACCAGATGCGTGCACACAGTTTATAGTCGTGCAAAGTTCACGGGACATAAAAGCCTTGTGGGGAACTTTCCTGAATATTTCATGCTGCGTTCTCACATCAGCTCACAATGGTTTTACGCAGAAAGCTGGCAGGAAAAAAATCTGGAAAAAGTCAGGAGTGAAAGATTCAGCTGTTCGGGTTCACACATGCCGGTCATCGAGAAAGCTTCAGGAAGTTTTGTGCATGTGTAAACGCACCTTCAGTGTCAGTGTTTATACTTCAGATGCAAGGGATGGATTCACTGGATGAATGGTTCAGTCATTATAGATAAATGAACCCAAAGGCTCTATATGAGGAAAGACAATATGCACCAGATAGATTTCAGTCATTAAAGATTCATATACAGAGACAACAACTGCTAAAGTGAGATCAAGGTACACGTTTCAGCCTCGATTTCCCCTCGGGATCAATAAAGTATCTATCTATCCATCCATCCATCCAATTTAAATACAAAAAAACAAACTATAAAATACTATTCAAATCTTTATTTCACATCCTGATACAAAAGAGAAAACTTCTCTCTGCATTTTGTGGTTTCTTTATACTAGCACAACTCGAAATCCAGAGCTTCCCTCAGAGACGCATAAACCATCTGAGCATCACAAACAATACGGCTTTTGATAGAGGAGAGAAGCCGCGAGGGCTCACACTAAAAGCCTGGATGCAACACAGTCAACAGAGGCTCATATAACTTTACAGGCGGCATCCTTTCTATGTATATCCGCAAGGTGAAAGCCTGAACAACAGGAGTGTGTGTGTGTGTGTGTGTGTGGGGGGGGGGGGGGTGGGTGGCTCTATGTAAACAGAGGTGGAAGCTGCACTCTGAAGGGGTTTTTAGGTGAAGAAATAAAAGTTTTTAAATGTCACAATACGCCTCAAAAACACTGTTCTGTCTATTCTATCGTGTATATTAACCTGTTTTAATGTTGTTTCGATTTCTGACGTCTGCTCTGTGTCAAATGGATTTGCCCTAATCTAACATCTAGAAAAAATAGAAGCGTTGTTTATCTGCTGATTTTTCGCCAAACCCTCAAATGTAGTGGTTTGAACTTTCCAACAATAAAATGAATTGTTTTCTTACTTAGTTTTTCCATACTGTCGCTACATTTAAATATAACTTGTCTCATTAAAAAGTGCTTCAGTGTCGTTGATATGAATGAAAGGTGAGGCATAACAGTGAGGTAGAACAACTCCATCAAAAGTGACCCAAAATTGTTGCGACTACAAAATGTATTCAGATGCAGATGAAAAAGTGTGGTATCTATTAGAACAGTGGACTAGATAAGAAGTGGGTCAGAAGTGTTTATTTCTGACGTTCTGTATGGCCGCACTGGGAGGCAGAGGGAGGGAAAACGGTCATCAAAGAGGGGAGCATGAGGTTGGGAGGAGTTACTCTTAGAGAGAAAACCTTGACTTGAAGTCCTTCATAGCGCTGCACTCTTTTTTTATATCAGAAGTGAAAACATTTCACAAAGTAAAGAACTTTAAAAAGTGTGGACGGTGACGTTTAAATCACAGATCAACGCAGCAATATAATCAATGATCCACAAGTCAACAAAATCCATATACACTAAAAACGTTGTTCCAAAGAGTCATCTTTAAGATATAAACCTTATCTTCTTTAAGACTGGTGTATTCCCCTATTTACTCCCCCACACACTCCTTAAGCTCTCCAGCTCTTTGCAGTTTAATGAAGGACCCTAAGACATGGGAGATAAGCCCCCTGTCCTCAATAGCATGTGGGTCATTCCCCTTAGATTAGAAATCTTGGAGCAGCTACAGAGGGAAAGCAGGAGATTTACTGACATGGTCATCATGGTGCAGAGGAGAGTAATGCCTCTAATGGAGGGATGCATGCGCATGTTAATCTGTCATCAGACAAAGAAGCTTTATAATCGATGGCTGACGATGCATAATTGATGCTGGCTGCTCTGCAAAGGTTTCAGGGACAGAGATCTTTGGGGAAACAAAAAGAGGGTTTGAGCTTAACAGTCACCTGCTGTGACCAGAGTTAAATATTTAGCATCTTAAATAGTGTATGTACGTGTTAACACAAAGTCACATGGAAACGGGAGCGTGGGGGGTTTCAGTCTAAAGGGAAAAGACGTTCACTCCATCACATAAATGACTGATGTGAATCCTGTCGACTGGTTTTTTTTGGGGAGAAAAACTCAAATAATTCAAGGTTTAAAATTCATAAGTTCAGTACTTTTTTGAATTTCAAAAAGTAAAGTTTTAATTGAAAAAATAATTAAAGAACTGTGAACAGGGCTAATGTACTAAAGCAATATTATTGTAAAAATATAATAACAAGAACTCTTAGAATGATCACTCTTTCATGGCACTTATCAGCGTTTTGTTGCATGTTTGATATAATATATCTACAAACCCTTGATCTGTCTGCTTTTAGAACTAAAAGTATGTCCTACATTTCTATGTGTGCATATCTGTTACCTGCTCTTAACATTTGATCCATTATCTATTTCCTGGTTTTGTGAGAAAGTCCAAAATAGACTGGAAATTATTTGCAATTAAGCATCTCTTAACCGCAGACCTTATTTCACGTGTCAAACCCATTCGAAAGCCACACTTCAGTTTGAGAGGATAGACCCCATGGCGCTTTAAATGCTAACTCACGTCCGGGTTTTAGGACTTATCATGTGGCGCCCTATAGACCCAAAATTATGACCAAAAAAAAAAAAAAAAAGAAAGAAAAGAAATCATTGTGGAGATACGTTTGTCACGAAGTGACAGAGTTGTTACAGTGCACTGATTCATCAGAAATGTAATGCAACCTCTTGAGGATAAAAAGAGAATGAAAGGCATTGTGAGTGAGTAAAAACTTGAACTAAAAACATGACCAAAGTAAGAAGTGTGGTTTGTGAATTCTCTCTCCTGCACATGAGACGTGGTTGGAGTACCCTCTCCTGTACTTTAAAGATGACCTTTTATGCCCTTTCAACCTTCAAATGTACCATACATGGTAAGAGTATTAATATTATTGAATAACAAAGTGACATTTTGACATGCAGAAGGCTTTTACTCAATACAACAATAATATATGCTCTGTGTCTACACAGTGGAGCAGGGCTGGATGTAATTTTGTAAAACCAGTGCTTCTGTCATGGGGATTGCTTGCTGTGAGGGATGGTGTGCGGGTTAAAAATAGGTCCAAAATGTCAATACAGGCACTGTAAAGCTGGGGGGGGGGGGATATAGGCTATAACCGGGCAGCAACAGGGATTAATCTCAAATGTGAAGCGCAGACCTTGTATGGAACCAATCAATGGGGGATTTTTACAATCCAACCCATAGTCAAGAAAAAGAAAGCTTCTTCTTCAAAGCATTCACAATAATGTGACCATGGTGTCGATATTCCATGACGACACAAGTCAGTGACAATAACTCCATATGGGTTGTTGTACTCATCACGCTACATGGGGCAAAGTCATCTTGTATCGTCCCTGAAAACTCCGGGCCAGTCCAGTGCGCAGGGCCAGTGCGCAGGCCCAGCTGCTGGGACTCCGCTGCAGCATCACGCCTCCTTCCTCCTGAGCAGTGCGGTACACTTACGATCCTCAAATAATAACAGACTCCAAAAGACTTAACTAAACACCTTTAGTAAACACCTTTACTCCCCTTCAAGGTCTATTGGACCCCAGAAGTTAAAACTAGACACTTGGCTGAAGCTACGGACCTTATTTCCATAGCTGTCAATGCATGTCCTGTCTCTATTTGAACAGGTGTGACGGGAACGACTAAGCACACAACAAATGCTGAAGGAGGAGGAGAGAGCAATCTGTGTTTGAACAGAATATTTAATCATGCAATGTGCATGGATCACATTGCATTTAATTTGGGAAACAGTTCAGACAAACACTGAAAAAGCTCCAACTTATACGAGCAAAGACTCATAAAAAAAAAAAATCAAAGGGTGGGCAAAATGCAGAAGCTGATGAACAACATCCCTCATAGGATGTCTGAACACACCACGATTTGATCGTAACAGCTCTCCTTCCTGCATCCCAATATGTTGGCTGCATGTCGCTGAGCAGCCGGCTCCAGCAGACGGACATGAATCATCCTCCTCAGTGCAGCTTTATTATTATTATTATTATTTTTATTGTACCTTCAGATAGGAGCTCTTCGGTGTCTCCCTCAGTAAACAGGCCGGCGGATCAGGCACATTAACCCGGTCAGGTCGTCCAGGATGGAGCGCTGATAAGTCTGCGGCTCGTCAGCTCTTCCACAGTGTCTCTGCTGTCCGGCTGGAAATGGACACATTTTACTTCACTGCAGCAGCAGCGGCAGCAGCAGCAGCAGCAGCACATGCTCAGTCAGACTCACGCACCTCTTGCATCTTTTTGTTAACCATTTGTGTGCCGCACCTTAGTCTGCAGATCTTTAGACAGTCCCATCGGTCAGTGGATCCGCAAGACTGGAAAAAAACATGGAACTGGATTTAACAATAACTGATTGATTACTCAAAAAGAAAACGTAAATGCATCATAATGACGATGTGTTTGTCATGTGATTGAAAGGGATTGAAACAAGTTTAAAAAATATGTTTGTGTTTTATAAAACAGTTTAAAGGTGCATTATTGGAGATTTGGTAGAAAAATGTGAAACTTGAGAAATGTACATATTCTGTGGTTTATGTCTAAACACAAACTGTGCTCAGAGGAGAATGTGATCCCTGTAACACTGTTTGAAGAAGTTCTGGTAGGGGGGTCACACCAGTGAAATCGAAACCCTCCTGGTAGCTTTGTAGCTCCAGTGTTTAGGGGTGTTTATCATTTGACTAAAGTTTAGTTCAGAAAATATAGTATAGATTTGATTCACTTCTCCAACTTTCAAGAGAAAGTGGAAAGAATTACATTTCTAGTTTCTTTCTTTCTGTGATATTTCCACACGAAAGCAGTTAGTTTTTTCTTGTGTATCAATCTGACCAAGTTTTTATTCCTATCTGCAGCTCTTCACATTTCATTGCAACATGTCCTCCTTGAAGCCAAACTGTATCGAAAAAAACATTGGTATTTCATGTTAAAGTGGTGAAAATAGAACAACTTCCCCGAAGGGAGTTTATATTTCAGGTTGCCTGCATGGTTGGAAGATATTTGCCTTCAAAGCTTGGAGCAGGTAATGGGAGGTGAGTATTTTCATGTTTCATGTTTGCCCACACTATTAAACCCATACAGCAAACCTGATGGTTCCCGATGGTTCAGAAAAATAAACTACAGATGCAACTCTTGAGCTCCCAAATACAAACATACTTTAGTTTTTGTCAGATACAACGGTTTGCTGCTAAAGGGTTAGCAGGTGAACTTGTTCCATGCTGGGTTTCCAATACCAATGGAATGGAAATTCTGAGAAGACTACTGAAAGGCCCATTCAAACCTGATGATATACGATGATGTTTTTCAGGATGTAGCGCTGAAACTAAAGCATCGCCTCTGCATACCGTGTCCAGTCTTTCTAAGTGGTCTTCAAAGGAAAACTGCCCCCATCAACGAGACAGGATGGTCCCTCAGTGATTTAAAGAGCACTGTAATAATGTTATCTGAGCACTCACCAACCAGATATTTTTTCAATTGGACATTAATGGGAGATACTAAAATACCTTACAGATGCTGTTTTCCACAGAGCATCCTGAAGACAGGAGGGATGCTCGCTCAGAACCATTACGCCAGCAATCAGCATCGACCTCGTCCTACAGATGAGTGGACTGAATGTGAAAAGAACAGCCTGAAACTATAGATCTAGGCGCTGTGCGAACAGACATTTATATTTAGTTTCTCCAGAGCATAAACAATCCCAGGAAGAGAAGAGGAGTGGGAGAACACAATGACCCCAAAGACCCTCAGTGAGAAAACACTGGAGCACTTCACGACTAAGCTGTAGCTATAGACAAAGCCTCGGCTATAATCTTGGAAAAACATTTCAAGCATTAAGATTGTAGTCCACAGATTCGTTGCACACAACATGGTAGACTATAGATTTAAAAGATTTAAAAAGAAAACTGAGGAATAGCAGGAGTCACAGCTGTAAAAGCAGCCAGTGTTATTTATTTTTAATTTTAGTGATGTGCCATGTTCTTCCTTAGTTTCTGTAAGTAATTGCAGTTGCTGTACTTCTCTCATGTATTTTTTCAGTTTATACAGGCCAGTCTCAGAACACACAGGCAAACACCGTCTATTATTGTCCTAGAGTTTATATGAAGGCTAGACATGCTTTCTACATTTCCCTTTGTGATTCAATTCCATTTCGAAATGTCCGCGACTGGCTGTGGATATCACACAGTCGGGGACTGAGGCAAGCGAGCAAAAAGTTCTGTCACACTCATGGTGAAAGAGTCAAACTCCGGGTAAAGATAAAGATTGATGCAACCCTAGAAAAAAAAAAAAAACACCTTTAAATTGTCTCATCTTGACAAGCAATGCGTCATGTTTACACAAACACAGGGCACTCAAGTGGGCAATGTATGTGGCACTCCAAACACAATCTCTCCAGTGGAAGGGCAACCGAGTGGACACAGCATCAAGCCAGACTCCCCCCCCCCCCCATCCCCCGACATGGCACTGCACCGGGGATGAAGGGCACCATAGAGGGCACTGTGTGTGACATTATCTCCACTGAAAGGGCAACTAACACTGCAGCATGTTCTCCTCAGGACCGGGCAATGCATCATGAAGCATGCAGGGCATTCAACCAGAAGCACCTCTAGAGGGCACTCCTATCTACTGTTCTTCACTGCATCATGTTTTTCTCCACTCGAAGGGCACCCCAGAGGGAACTGCATCATTTTTTTTTTTTTTTTGTCCGCTGAAAAGGGACAGAAATGATAACTTTCAGATGGGGTGGAACTGAAAATTCACGTCAGAGATCAGCAGGGGATCAAATCTGCAGCAAGAAACCATCATGTCAGCATGATGAGAAATTCACCAGGGACGATTCTGGCGCCACTTTGAACGGATGCTATGAAAGATAAGGGAGCTACGAGGGCAAAAAGGATCCACACCTGTTTGTAACTAGGTGTACATTTATCTCTGTTAACCATTTTATTTTGGTTCTTAAGCAGAGGCCTGCTTCTGAAAGGTGTACATTGTATTGGTGATTTAGCTACAAGTATAACTTACATATAGCTTTCTCCAAAGTCAAGAAACAGATCTAATTTGATGGTTGTATTATAATGTAAGAGCAGTTTATATAACAGTCCAACAGTGTGGTGATATTATCTCTAGATGTGCTTCCACTCTTCATGCCCGAGACTCAGTTTATTAACTGCTCACACCTTTAATACTCACACTGTATGACAAAGTTGGTTGGTGTTTCCAGGCACAGAGACGTGATACACATACTGCATCTTTTCATCTTTTCCCTTATTGGATATTAGACGTCTGCTGAACTGGACCAGCGTACCTCACTCGCTCTGCGAATCGCTTCCTGAGAACGACGTTCCAAAAATGCAGAAAAATTGAGAAGCCACTCAAACCCCCCCGTTTTTTATGATGTGCGCTCTTTTGTTTCTTGACATCATTGAACATTTGGAGAACTGTAATGACTCGTCAGGCTCAAATTAAAAGTTTGAAGTGTTGAGCTCACTCCTCAAATTGCTAAAGATACAAAAGGATTGTCAGTCGATGTGTCACTGTAGATACCGCTCACGTCACCGTCTTCTTCGACCATCAAGGCGGATGTTCACTGGCGTTATTCGACTGAGGAGTTGTATGCACCATGACACACAAAATAAACACATTGACAAAATGTTTATGAAAGCAGAACACAGTCCTGCTTTTAGGTTGTTATTTCTAACTTTCGCTTACAAAACATGGCGAGCATTTCAACGGTCTAATAATGGTCACTTTTAGGGAACAAAACAGAAAGCATGTTGGAATCATCTGGATGTTTTTTTTTTGTTGTTGCATAAATTCAGTTTGCATACCTGTGTGAGTTTGGACATGTCTGTGCGCAGACACCGAAAGAAGAGGGAAAATCAATTCTCTTTTTTTTTTTAATTACATTATCTAAGCATAGATGCATTACTTGTGAAAAAGGTAGAAAAAACAGCAAGTCTTTCTCAATAAGTTAAACCTCTCTGGCCCAAGAGAAGGCCGGCTCACAAAACAGAAGATTTCCCGTAAAGCATTCAAATTCATTGAAACAAAAGACAAGGAGTGAACTCAGGTCGCTGAAATCAAAGTGCGTCTCCTCGTTGAATTTAACTTTTGAACGAACATGAAACAAACATAGAAGATGCGAGTGGCTTATGTTACAGTCCTTCTTACCCTTTTCCACAGGGCTCTGCAAGCATTATTTATGAAACTTCACAAGTTCCATCGTTTGATTGACAAACAATAAGCTGAGTTATAGTTGGTAAAAAAAAAAAAAAAAAAAGAAAAAAAAAAAATCATAACAAGAATAACAATAACAATAATTACAATGACAGTTATAACGAGAAAATGTAAGTAATAAACACAGTCCTGTACAGCCAGGCTCCTCTTCTGATTGACCGCAGCCAAACTGACCCATCATCGATTGGTCAGTGTGACAGACCCGTGCTGACTGAAGAAAGGTGGCCACGCCGTCGTCTCCTTTTAGATTCAACTTCCCTCAGCTGCACTCGGCTTTAGCTCGCTGGAAAAAACGCCCTTCCATTTCATGTTCCCATCTGCTGTCAACACACACACACACACACAGAGGTCAGAGATCATGAGCGGCTCGTTCCCGTCAAAGATCGAGTTTATTTCTCTTTCACTCACCTGTTTGAAATCACAACTCTTTTTCATTCCTCTTAGTTTACAACCACGCGTACAATTTACAGCAAATATGCAACAGATATCTTCCTTAGAGGCAGGGAGGGTTAGACCTGCAGGCTTTACCTGAACTTTCAGTTTGCCCCGATTTAATCAAACATGTTAGAAACTTACTTACAGCCACTTTGAGTCCAAGAGTGAATGAGCCCCTCATTATTTAACGTCACTACAGAGGTAGAAGAATCATAACAAAGCCCAGCCTCTGAGCAGTGTTTCCTCACCTGGGTGTGAAGTAAAGGTCGTTCCCACAGGAGCGGTCAGTCCAGCTCATGAACCTCGTCCTGCAGAGAGACGGACGGCCGCGCAGAATCGCTCATCCGCTTGGCCATGATGTCCCACTGTGGAGTCAGGCCTTTGGATTTAGAGCCTGCCGAGGAGGAAGAGGACACACTCTCATCAGTCCACTGAAAGGATAATGTCTTCTGCCCCCTGGTGGCACCATACAGTACTGCATTCTAAAGTAAGGTTACAGAAATAAAGACTGTGAATAATGAACCCTGTAAATCTTCTCCTGCCTTCTTCTTCAATTAATCCAACTCCACCTATCAAACACCCAGACTATTATTCAACAGCACAGCAGATGTCAGGTTTTCATAATTCACTTCCTCTTTACTTGTGTCCATCAGAGCTAATATATGTAAAATACATTTTTTTAAAAAGCACCACAAGGTCAATAGCCTCTCCGAATTTTTTTAAATCCTCCATTTAAGGATCACAGTCAGGATTTTTTCCAAAAATCAAGTTAGACAGACATCGAGCATTTCCTTGTCGATCCATTGTTTTGATGTTGGGCATTCAGCCACAAAGCTGGGTGAGCAACACACACATGAACATTCACAATATTTCCTCAACATTTGACATATTCAGTCAAAGCTTGGAGCATTAATAGCAGCACATGCTACATCTGTTAGGCCCTGTCGCTAAAATAATAAAGACAGCTTCATGAAACACTCGGACTATAGGGAGACATGTTTATCTACCACTGTATACATCTACTGAGAGAAAAGTTAAACCATTTAGACATTAGACGATGCAAACTTTCTGTTTGTAGACATAAAATAAGCACAACACAAAATGCTAATTAGCAAAGCTTTCTCCCTGTTTTGAGTCTTAATGCTACGCTAATAGCCTCTGAGCGACTCCAAACCTGAAGCAGACACAGCAGTGATAATTCTCCACCTTTAACATGCAGCTCCTATTTGAGACGATTACTTTGAAAGCAGTCATGGCTGACGCTTTTTATTCTTATGCAGTAAAAAAAGAAGCTATAAAGTCTAAATTGAGGATGTGCAGATCACACAACATTGACCTTTCACTGTTTAAATCTGACCCTGAGGAATGACCCCGCCTCCTGTTTCTTCTTCTGTGGTTATTTCTATATACTCACAATGTTTTCATGTCAGTCACAGCCTCTTCATGCTGTGTGAACTTTATTTGTTTTTTATTTTTATTTGTCTTGTGTTGGAGATGGAGCAGGCAGCAGAATCAACAAAGAGTTTCTGTTTCACTGCGCCATTTATCTGAATGAATGAATGGTCAATAAAAAAGAGAATCCTTGGTGTCACGGCATCATTACCCCGGTTACACAGGCAGCAGTTATTATATGGTCATAATCCTACTAAAATATGTTGTTAAACAGCAGCTGCTAGTGTGTTTCTGCACTGCACTGTTATGCCACAATGAAGTTGACCTTTGACCCTTTCTGATATAAAATGTCCATCTTTTTCACGGCCGGGTGATGTGTTGTAAATAAAGTTATCCTGTAAACCAGATTCTGGCTTCTCTCCGGCTCTTCCTCTGTGTGTTATCCCAGCCCGGGCCTGCGGTGGGCTCACAGACCGCTGAAGATGCTCTCCCTGAGGATACACTTACCAAGCCCTCCTCCTCCTCCTCTTCCTATCCACTGTTACCATGACAACACAGACTGTAGCCTCCAGCTAAAGCAGCGAGGCCGATCCGATTCCTCTCTTCGTCTCTCTCTTTCTCTCTCTCTCTCTCTCTCTCTCTCTCTCTCTGGTGTACTCGTACTCCTCATGATCTCTCAGCCCGTCTCTTCCCCTCGCTCGTTTCACAGGGGAGCGGGGAAAGTGGGACGTAACCCAAAAAAATAAAGAGCCCCCACAAAAACTCTTCACCCTGCAGAAGCAGCAGCAGCAGCAGCTGATCTTAGCTGTGTTGAGAGTGAGTCCAAGACCGAAACATTTACTGCAATAAGTTGTTCCGAGAGGAAAAGAAATGCTGCAAATACTGACTGAAATTAAACATGGTTCTGTTCCTCCACTGACATCATCATCTGCATTCAGAGACTAAAGTGCACTAAACCTGAAAAGAAGTCAAACCTGCAACTGTGGACATTTCCTTCATTACAATCAAATCACCAAAGCTTCACATGAATTCTACTAAGTACAGATGTTTACCTTGTGCTCATATTCTCAAACAGCTTTCTCTGGAAACTAAGATTAAAGTAAACACGAGGAAACAAAGGAGTCACGACTCAGCGGCTGAGTTCAGAGTTCGTGTCATACTTTCGAGCTGGAAAATCGAAACGCAAACACGCGCGCTTGCACACTCACCATCCAGTCCATTGTGCTGCTCGTAGGATCGTTTGCCCAGGATGGTGGGGGAGCCGTTGTTGAGGATGGGGGAGGACTTTATGGGCGTCAGGCTGCCTGTAGAGATGGACGCTCCACGAGGAGGAGGGTCGGGTTTGGCTGGACGGGGATGTGCTTCTGTGGGTGACAGAGAGGACGGAAACGAGTTGAGAAAAACAGGCCGAGGGAGGGTTGGAACCCAAGAAGAAGAAAAAAAAAAAGAAAGGGATTAAAAGCGCTTCATTTTAGATAAGCAGAAAGGACGAGAAGGAATTAAGCTATCATAAGGGACCGACTATTCTCAGACGCTTCGATTCAGAGAATATTTAAAACACATGATGATGATAAACTCATTTCAAGGCGCCAAGAATTACTCTGAAAGAGTCTGGATGTGTGACATTCACTGTGAGAAACATGAACTGAAGCTTTAAACCTAAATGTCATTCTGCTAATAAGAGCAGGACCAAAGTGTGGAAGGTTTCAATAAAAGTGTACGAATGCTAGTCCACTAAGAAAAAGGGATATTTATGAGGGCTGATGCTGTCAGGGAAATCATCAGCAAGACAAGATTTAGGTATCAAACCTCAAGGTTGAGAAATTTAAAGAGACAATACGCAACTTTTTAACTGAAAATATTTAAAAAAGGAAACATCTTTCAAACAGGAGACAGTTGATCTCAAACTGAATTTTAACTTGAACCAAAAACTGCTGAGGAGCCAATCGTATTAAGACTGCATCACACATCCATTCATCTGTTAGTGACAGGTGTTTCTTGTTCCCTTTTAATTTTGATGGTAATTTGTAAAATGATTATCCAAACCTCCTGTCAGTGTTTTTTTTTTTTTTTAAATCAAATGTATAACTTTGCTCCTGAGCAGGAGCAGACCGCCTGATGTGCTTTAGAGAACTTATTGGATAAGGAGTTGAGATGTGTCTGACCCGGCCACTTTTCCATATCCAATGTGAACTCGTGCTGTCGGATAAGTTTGTGGATAATAAGTTGTTAGGATCAATGGATGATATTTAGGTCTGTACCAAAGTGCTTTACCAGATGACTCTGACTTTAGAATAAAAGTAGCCATCGAGCCGTGTGCTACATCATGTCCTTCAGTTCAAACTGGGTAAAAAAAATAAAAACAGTATCAGGGATGTTGGTCTGTGAGCGGCTTCTTCTCACCTAAATACCGAACCACAGACTCCAGAGGTTTACGTTCCACAGGTTTCAGTGGCACAGCTTTTTTTGGCCCATCAGGCAAACGGAGGGCACCTGCAGAAATAAGTAGAGAGTAAGATAACCCAATCCATTTTTTTTTAAAGTATTGGCATGAAGTGCGCTCCGTGTGATTTTGAGGTTCCTACATTCGGCCTTTATGGCTGCTGTGTTCACAGGGAGGTAGGGGTGCCTGGCCAGGTATCGCGGCCTGATGATGTCCTGGCAGATGCGGCGTGCCACCCGCGTCAGGGTGGTGGTCTGCAGGTAGAAAGCCTGACGCGTCTTCACTGCAAACTTGGGGCTGGCGCTGTGGCGCAGGGGCAGGCCGTGGGGGCTCTGGAGAGACAACAAGAATGGATCTGTGTTTGTGACACGGGAAGTTCTTGGCACGTCTAGCTGAGGGCGACAACACTCATAAAGGTGCGTTTAAGTGTCTGCGGCTGGAGAGAAGAACAGTGAGGTTGAGACAGAGGTTGTCTGGCGGCTTTGGTCATCGCTCTGCTGGTTCTTTTTTGGACTGTGTTGACTTTTTGATTACTCAGAAAAACACGGGAGGTTCAAATTACATTCAGTCTTTCTGTTCCTTTAAGTAAGGCTTTGGTCAAACAGGGAGGCTTTTGTCTGCAGAATAAATAATTAATGTACAGTGAAGCATGCATGCGATTGTGTGTGTGTGTGTGTGTGTGTGTGCGTGTGCGCTAGCTTGTACCATGTTGTTGCGGTTGGGTCCAGGCCGCTCTCCGTCCAGTCTTGTCGGCATCTTCAGTCCTCCGTATTTTTTCCAGTAGGTCCAGCAGGACGCACACAGCCGACACTGCATGTTGGGGGGTCCCCACGAGTACCACTGGTAGGAGCTGCTGGCTACACACACAGATACACACACACACACGCGATAAATAACCACACTGACATTTAGGAAACAGGCCTGAGTTTGCTGAAAAGCCATGAACATTGAACATCAGCTCAAGTGCATGTGAGCAAGAGAACAACCTTTAATCATTCATCACTTAATTAACTACAACCACTGAAATAACTGCAGTCTGTGCTGCAGGGCTCCACATCCCACTCTCTCTAATGTGTGTCACACACACACACTGTCTTTAAATAACACCTGTTTAAAGGAGGATGCTTTGGTGCTCTTTTAATGCAGAACATGTAAGTGAGATGAATAAAAGGGTGGAACTGAAGAAACTGTTTTCTCGTTGTTTTTTCTTCAGATGTAAACGAGCCCCACATGATCACATGAAGAACTTCAAGAGCGGAGAGTACGCGTCTTTGTCAACCACGTTTAGTCTATCGTGCACACTAAACCTGCAGCAGCGTCTTTTATTATGTGAAGCGACAATCCTTGGTTATCATATTAACCACACTAATCCATACAGACTCTTCATGTCTTCATCAGAGTTTCAAATGATGAAGACTTACTGTAGCAGCTCTCGCAGGCTCGGCCCAGACCCGGGATCTGACCTGACCCTGAAACTCCTGGAACACCTGGAACGCCTGGAACACCTGGAACTCCTGGTACTCCTGGTACCCCTGGTACCCCTTGGACTCCTTGGACTCCTTGGACCCCTTGGACCCCTTGGACCCCTTGGACCCCTTGGACTCCTGGGGCAACAGCACCCGCCGCTCCATTCACCAGAGCTGGCTTTACATTGTTACTCAGCTGGTTGGGGTTTGGCTTGTTGCTGTGGAGCGACACAGAAACAGAAGAGGAGGGGGGGTCCGATGAGCCAATCAAAGAAAAGAACAGGCGTAAAGAGAAGAGACGACATTCATCAGTGTGCTGCACGAGACAGCAGTTGCACAGACCCTGAACGGAGAGCTGTCAGGACTAAGAATGAGGGGGTCTGTGTTTTTAATGAAAGCAGCAGATGTCCAGAGATACCTCCGTCTATTCTGATGAAAAGCCCTCTCTGGTGATTATATTCAGATCCGATGTTTCACACAGATACCAGCAACCAGGTACTCACTAGTTGGGGATGTAGACCTGCTTCAACTTGCTCTCTGCCTCGGCTGCTTTTAATCGTTTCTGGAGCAGAGACAGAGGAATGGAAGAAGATTAGAGAGGCCCGCTCCAAGCACAACGTTTAGAAAGAAGAAGTGTTAAAGGAGGAATATTTCAGAGTGTCACTGACATACATAACCCTGTTTATAATAAGACAAGAATAAAAAGGTGATTTTCATTTTTGAATTTGAAGCTGGTCTAATGACAGAGCAGATGCATGCAGACAAAATGTAAACATTTGACCGAGCTGTCAGAAAGCAGAGTCTGAATCACACCAATGATGAAAACACAAAGATGGCTGCTGGAGGTGGACCTCAAATCCCTATGTTGTCTTTACCTGTTGCACATATCTGTCTGTGGTCTTCCACATGTAGTAATACTCAATAATACTCGTCAGGGACTTCCAGGGCAGCTGCAGGAGGGAGGGGGGAGAGAGAGAGAGAGAGTTATTTGGATTATTCATTCATCTGTTACTTGTATTCTTAATTCCCCAGTTTTGTTTATATGTTAGGATTTGTCTTTGCAGCACCCGAGAGCTCCACAGGAACATAAAATGTGCACTGAAAAAAAAAAAAAAAAAAGACCATCTCATTAAAGTCAGTAGAACGTTCTAAGAAACGCAAGAAAACTGATGAAAAATGTCCACCAGGTTTTTTTTTTTCTCCAACACTTCAGATCATTTTCTCTGATTTCTGTCCACGTCGCTCGTCCGGCTGCCAACGACCAAAGAAACCCGAAGATATCCTTTTTTAAGGAGCTCAAATCTGATCATGTTTCTTCGAATCAAACTATCAGCTCATGATTTTTTATTGTTGACCGCTGATGGATGTTTCTCAAGCTCTGCTCCATTGTTCAGTTAAGCTGCTTAAAACGACCTCATCATGGATTTGGCACAAGCGTCTTAAGCACTTTCCTTCACATGTCACCATGAACATAAAAAACCCACCACAGTATTCTCCTTCAGTTAAATGACCAACACAAACAAGCCATAAAAATACACCCAACCCGGAGAAGTGACAGTGTCAAGTGTCGGCTGAGAAGTTTGGAGGCAGAATGAGCCGTGGAGTAAAGAGGCCCCGCCCATAACGGCGGTGACGTCCTGTTGTTTGAGGAGGAGGTCTGGGTGGAAACCTGAGCGAGAGGCACTGACAGCAGCCGGCCACCAGGTGGTGGAGTGATGCACAGACAGAGAGAGAGAGAGGCTGAGAGCACAGCAGATAAGACGCTCTCTTCCTGGCGTCTGCACTCGCTCTTTTTTCCTGAAGGATATTTCTGTTACGTGCGTCTTTGAGTTGTTGGTCTTTGTGCTTTTAGTTGGAAGACGTTCCATCTTGGCCGACCACACGACTATGGTGCCTAACTGTTCTGCGAAACATCAGCGTAACGCCTAAAAGAAGTCCGACACGTCTGATTCTGTGGTTCCTTCGTCATGGATAAGTCCACCTACATATCTCCGCTACACTGAAACAATCAGGCTGAAATCAAACACAGTAAGAAATCACACAGGGCCAGACAGAGACGAAGAAGATACAGCTGTTACAGCTCAACCTAGAAGAAAAAGAACATCGTTTACTGAAGACACAAAAAAACGATCCTGGAGCTTCTATAGCCTAGCATGTGCAGGGGGGGGCTGCAGTCCTCGTCACAGAGGCTGCGGGTTAGAATCCGACCGTGGCACTTTGATGCACGTCATCTCCTACTCTCTCCTCCTGACATGTCCTGTCTCTCTCTTCATGCATGTGAGCACATGCAGTGACTTTAAGAAGGGGATCCTTTAAGTTAGCTGCAGCTGCAGGGTGCATTAAAAAACCAGCGAGCTGATAGGAATGTATCACTTCAACCTACTCGTCGGAACAGAAGGGACGTATCGTAACTATGACAACACAATCAGAAGTAACCTTTGACCCCGTGTGCTTGTCGTCGGGTCGCTACTCACAAAATCCTGTTGGATGTCGGTGAAGTCTTTGCCGTATTTCTCGAGCGCCTCCTCGAACAGGTTGGCCTCGGAGGCGCTCCACTCCTCCATCTCGTCCCTGCAGAGCACGGGCCCGCCCTGAGGCACCAGCGCTGCGATGGCTCGAGTCATGTCGTAACCCGTGGCATGCAGGGTGTCCATAGCGTGAAACTGAAACACACGGGTTTATAATAAACAAATAAATAAATATGTACGTCATAGACTGAGGACTTCTCATCGTGGTTTGAAACGATAACGGCAGAAAATGTGTGAAACATTTCTCTGGCTGGTTGGGAGGAGTACAAGTACTCAGCAAGTCCATGGAGTTTATATGCAGCTCCATGTCCAAGGCTCTAGGCTGTGTGTGTGTGTGTGTGTGTGTGTGTGTGTGTGTGTGTGTGTGTGTGTGTGTGTGTGTGTGTGTGTGTGTGTGTGGGTGTGTGTGTGTGTGTGTGTGTGTGTGTGTTTCTAGAAGGCCTATCATCTATGTTTTATATATGAGGATAAGATCTAGGGCAGAATAGACCCACACCAGACTTCTGGGGCCAAGTGCTTGTTAGGAATAACCACACACAGGCCTCAACAATCACACACACACACACACACACACACACACACACACACACACACACACACACACGTACGTACGTAGGCATGCATGCATGCATGCACACACACACACTTTCTTTGATCAACATGGCTGCACTCACACCACACTTCACATCTATGGAGCGAGGCAGATTTGACCCAAGGCCGCTTTGGATGTGTTGGATGTGTTTCTCACCAAGGTGATGTCTCTGGAGGCTGCGGCAGCGCTCATGTGAAGGCTGGGCTGCCGAACAGAACTACTGCAGTCCAAGGCTCTGGCGAATGTACCAACCGACCTGCGAGAACACAAACATGATGTAGAGAGCAAGAAATAACCGTTGAGTTCACTGCAAACATTCAGATCTGTATAAATTCTGGTCTGAACAAATTATTAAGGACGAATTAGAAAACTTATAAACCCACTGCTTCATGCTAAAATATTCAGTGATAAAGTTTCGCAAAGCAAATGATACAGCAATCCAGCAGATGAGCTCAGAATGGACATAATACTGCTGAGGACTGAGTTTATCTCAATGTTTGGAGAGCTTATTTAAAGAGGAACAAAAGGTTTTAATTCCTCCTGTACATCTCCTCAGAGGACAGCGTGACCCATCAAAGACCGCCTGTCCCTAAACTCCAACTGTGTGACGACATTATGGAAAGAACCCGCTCAGAAAGAGAGTGTTTCTTTACAGACTGAGGACACGGCTGATTCAGCAGAAGAGACTACGATGAGCGTATTTGGTTGGTCGCTGTCATTGCATCCTGTTTGCCCGCCGCTGCTTGAGCTGATCAAATCTGAATCTTTATGAAACTTTTGAGTCCTTTTGACCCCAGAAGAGAAAAAAAAAGCTCAAACTTCCCACAAAGACTTCTCCTAAAAAATGGAAAAGCTGGATACTCCAGATATAAATGAATTAACTATGGAGGGTAGGAGCTAGTTAGCTTAGCTTAGCATGAAGATTATAAACTGGGCAAACATCTCTCTGCTTCGCCCATACAAGCCGAGGAACTGAAGTTACTGGAGTAGGTTTCTGAGCCTACATTTCTTAATACAAAGCATGAAGCACAATGAAGGATGCTAATAATCTTAACTAACTCGAAGAAAGACAACTCAGCTCGACGCTTTCTCCTTCTCATGGGTTGTGTACGTCTGCACTCGTGTTGTGACTTACCGCGCGACCACTAAGAACTGGTCGATCTGCTTCTCTGTCAGTAAACTGTTCGGGTCCCAGATCTTCTCCTCCAGTTTCTCCAGGTCTCTCTCATCGTCCTCACCTACGTCGACAAACAAAGCCCACAGACACGCTTCATGTTAACGAGTTCATCTCTTCAATTCAATTCAATTCAATTCAATTCAAAAAACTTTTATTTGTCACCGGGGATGAATTCAAGGGCACACAGAGCAGCAAATCAGCGACAGTACAACTATGCTAAAACATTTAACCAATCAACAAAGAATAAAATGTGAAAGAAGAATATGTGTCAAGAGGACTCTCTGCTCCTTATTGAGTGTGTGCTTTTCAAAAATACATCCAAAAAAACAAAAAACAAAAAACAAAAAACAAAAACAAAGTCAAACTGGATTTTTCTCCCTTCCTGAAAACAGCGACCTCATGGGAAGCTCTAATGAATCCCAGAGATGAATAGCTGGGTGTCTGTCAAACTGCCAGCCTGCAACAAACCAGCCAACCAGCCTGAGCTTCTAACGCGTGTAACTGAACTCCATTAACATGAGTTTAATTAGAGAGTTTAGAGTCCCATGGTGCCCTAATTGCAAACTCAGAGGTTTTCCCACCTGCTAAGAATAAAACGCTGGCAACACCGTGAAAGCCCTGAAACTGGCAGACAAACAGTCAACGTTTAAAAATAGTGGAACAAAAAAAAAAAAAAATCTTCTTTCACACTGCTGATTATGCAAAACTACTGGTCCTATGTTATTGAACATATGCAGAGGTCCACATGCTGCTACTGTAGTACAAGGTCCAGGCTACATTAACAGGGCTAAATATTAACACAGGGAGGGAAGTGTGCAAAAAAACAGACAGACTCAGGAAATGACAGCAAAGGTGCAAAGTGAGCAGAAGCTACAGCGAGGATTCAGATTTTATACCCTCGTTCATTGTGTTGAGGTGTTTGAATGACTGCCTGTGTGCAGTCGTAATGTTATCCAGTATGAGGAGGGAGTCGGACATTATAGTTCCGTTAAAGAAAATGGAATCGAGATGTGAACTTGTCGGTTGCCAATAAAGTCGATTTCAGGTAGGATTTAATCTCCGATCCCGTCGGCGATCTTCTGAAGATGATCTATTCAATGAAATGCTGCAAGCGTCTCGTGCACATTTGTTCTGTACTTCGTGTTCATGTCATTATTCAGTGCCGGCACAACTTCTCATCCAAATGGTTTTCACTCAATTTGCAAACCAGGACAAAGTCCCCACACCTGACTAGGCACACATGGTGATGACTTTATAAAACAAGACATCATCAGAAAAAGAAGCTTTTGTTCAGGGCACTCAAAGTTCCTGAGAACAGAATTATGATTCAAACATTCAAGATGGAGTGGTTCATCACGGTTCGAGCCGTCTTGTAAATAAAAACACGCCAATTAAAACGCCCTTAGACTTAAGTCTGATGTACCTTCATTCAGGAGGTCAGTGATGTCGGCCTGAAACTTGTTCCCGACTCGGATCTCCCCCTTATCAGCCAGCAGAGTCTTCTGCTGAGGGTCGTACACCAGCGAGTAGAAGAAGGCATCCTGGGAAATAAGGAAGAGACAGGAAGGCGTGAGGATGGGAGTGAAAGAAACGGGAAGCGAGGCGGGCAAGCGCAGAGGGGATAGAGAAGGAGTGCATCTGTGTGTGTGAGCGTGTGTGTGTGTGTGTGTGTGTGTGTGTACTTTCCCCTCTGCTAGTCTCTCGTCTCCTCATTACTGTATGTGAAAAGAACATTCTGGGTCAACACGCTGAATTATTCATCTGGAAACAAGAATCTCTGAACTCGGAAGTCTTCCACACACACCGGGCTGCGAGATGATCCTGAAATCTAACACGCCTAATCACAGTTAAGAAAACCCCGTCGTCTTATTCCGACTGGCGTACGTACCTCTCTGTCCAGGTACGACTTCAGGGCTTCGGTCTCGTTCAGCAGCGTCACGCAGCACTTCCCCCTGAAGTCCAGCGAGGGGGGGGGGGGGGGGGGGGAGGTAGCGAGGAAAGAGGAAAGGAATCATAACCAAAAGTGAAAGAGAGGACGGAGAGACGACGAGGAGGGAAAAGAGAAAAATAGTTAACAAGAGAACAGAAGAACCAACAAGACTTGAAGTCCAGGGGAAAGCACGTTACATAAGTACCAGATGAAGGAGCGCTACAATTCTCCGAGGATTCTTTGATGTAGGATGCATCTCAGAATCTGCAACTATAATATTGATTTGGCTCCAGCTGGCACAGCGTGTTATTTGTTGAATCATGGTTCAGCGTGTTGACACTCATCCTCTTCCCATGCTGCCGTCTGAATTCTAATTATTTACCAGATAATTAGTCCAACCTCTCTCCGCCTGAAGCGGACACAATTTGGCCGTCTTGTAAAAATCAAACAGTGGTGTAACCTCGCTCAGTCACAAATCATAATAACGTCTGAGTGTTGTTGTTTTTTTTATTCCAGTAGATGCCGGTTCTCACTTTCTGCCTCTCTGTAGAAATGTCACAGTAATGATGTGGTGATGATGATTAGACAGGTTGTCTGCAGATGACTGATGCAGCAAAGGTGGATCCGTTATGCAGAATCGAAGCATCATGTTGACATTTAGTGCTCGACGTTTCTTTCGGTTAGTTTGGCTGGTTTGGTTTATAACGCGAGGAAATCAATTCATGCTCACGTCTCAAATCATCCTCCGAAACAAGAAGCCTGCAGCTTCCACAGCAACAGGTGCTGAACCTTGAAAATAAAAAACGTCAGGGTCTAAACGAAGGCGACTTCTACTGGATCAAAAAGTCACACATTCTCCCTTTCACCAGATGCTCAGCGTGTTGTTATATCGAAGCTCATCGTTTTGTAAAAGAGAATCCGAGCGGCACAAGGAGTGATGTTTGTAAAAGGTCCAATAAAAGTGAGACTGTCGTCGTCACCAAAGTGAGCCATGACGGCAACATTAATACTGTGAAAACACTGTCACAGAGAACGTTTTTTTTTTTTTCTTTACAAATGATTGTTGGTGAATTGTCTCTGATTTTCTAAATTCTTCCAATGCTAATGTGAGTGAGGCGTTATAAGAAGAGCGCCAGACTGCAACGCCCAAAAGCTCCTCGACGAGATGAAGAACTGGACCGTGTGAGGGAAGCTCCTTACGCGGCGGCGATGGGGAGCATGTAATGACATCGCAGGACAGTTGTTATTGACTTGCTTCTTTATTAAAACAATGTGTTCGTTTGGCTGCACTGGGAACACATACGCCAGCTGCTCTTCTGATGATTTACTGAGAAAATTGCCTCAGTGTCAAAAAACTAAAACGCACAGAACATCTCAGTGATGACACTTTTAAATGTCTGTTAATGATTCAGTCCCCTCTTAAAGCGTACTCCCTTTCCTGCTTTTACTTGGATTTTGATTCCATAACGAACATGATATAAAACTTTAAGACTCCTGGATTGGCTGATGAGCGGTTGTGTACCTGATGTGTGTGGCGGGTAAAGACTCCAGCTGTCGGGACAGGAAGAGCTCTCTGTGCCTGAGCTGGTGTTTCTGTTTCTCGGGGAGGTCCGCCATCTCTGGGTTCTCCATCTCCTCCTCCAGCTCTCCTGTTGGGGGGGGGGGGGGGGGGGCAAAGAGAGGGCAAAGGTCAAATATACACACATCAGACGAGGTGGAACAATGGCGTCCTCAGGGAACACAGCGGTGTGCGGGGGGGGAATCACAAATCCACAGACTGCATCCGAAAACCAAGCAGAAGAATGAATACGTGATGAGTCGGAACAATCGAGTCCCACAGGAGACGTGTTCAGACACATGCAGTTGGGGTTTTTTTTTTTTTTTTTTTGGGAAGAAGATGTCAACATGAGAACTAAAATATTAATCAAATATCACTGTGAAGATTTCTGTTGTGGATATCAGTTCCTCCCACTCTCCATCATTTCAACGACAAATAAATGCCGTTCACCGTGTACAGAATCATGACCTGTTGTGGAGCTGCTTTTTCTTTTTTTTTTATATGTGCTGACATGTTCGGAACAACAACAAAAAAAACCCTAAATTAAATAACTTGGGTAATCTCGATCTAACATGAAAGCTTTTTAAGAGCACGAGTCGGGTGTGATGAATAAGGAGGGTGCTGTAAAGTCACCTCTTTGCAGTCAAAGGAAACAAGGAAAATGTCAAATGATGTCAAATCTGTGTCTTCCATAAAGAAAGCTGATGTCCTTTAATTGTTTTTTTTTTTATTTATATATACATACGTTCTTACTAAGAGCAGAGACCAACATTCGTGGGTTTATTTTCTGAGTTTTTTAAGACAAATTTGATGAAATCTTCACGAATTCTCTCTTTTTTTCAGTCTCACACTAAAAATCCAAAAGAAATCTGCTGTAATTTATTTTCTGTATCTGTACTCATTATAGTCAAACAAAGGTAAAAGGGCTTGAGCTTTTTTTTTTTCGTCTGGTGACTGCTCAAAGTGTTTTTACATTGCAGGTCACACACTGACTCTGCCAGCTGAGCCCCAGTCGCCCCTGAACAAGAATATCTGAGGAATTAGAAATTAATTAGTTTGCTGAGGCTTGGATATATTCATCTCTGAAATGTCTCATTCACAACACAAAGGGAGCTGAATCTCTTTCTTTCACAGAACCTGAAAAATATATTTTAATTAAGATTAAACTTTTTCTTTTTTGACTGGAAGCCCAGAGAAATTAATCAAGTAAAACAAAAAGCTCGAAGAAGGAAACTTAAATCGAGTATGTGAGCACTAGCTAAGGTTTAGGATCGGGCTACACTGGAGTGGCTAATGAATTAGGTTATCACCGGTGCATTGACAGATGCACTTGATGAGTAAACTGACCTTTGTGTGAGAAACCTGGCGTTGACGCTTTCAGGATTTAGTCGTTGATTGAGCTCATTTGGTTTTTAAAGCGGACTCGGCAGCTTCAGCGGCGTGTTTCAGAGAGCTGTGCCGTGATTTATTTTATTAGTGTTACCAACGAGGCGCTGTCAGGAAGGATTCCAGAAACGTGCAGGCAGTTTTCTTTTTTTTTCCTCTGCAGGGAGTCATGGGAAGGAATGAACCAATCAAATGCTGACCCTGATACTACTCACAAACAGGAAGTAATATTGACTGAACAGTAATGCCAGTGTCCTAATAATTCACACAAACAGTTTCAGAGTTATTTTTGACGAGAGGCTGCAATGTTTATCGATTCATTTCTAAACACGTGAACGATTTGAATGTTTTCTGCCAGGACGTTATTTTTGGCCTTTTCTGTTTTCTTCCGTCAGCGGGAATAAGTACAAATATTATTGGCCCAATAGCTGGTGGAAGGGTTTGGAATGGACCAATGACTGGATCGAGATCACATTCCAACGGAGGAATCTTTGATCAGCTCAGAACATGTTTCATGAAGAAGAAAAAACATTTTCAAATCAGACTCCTGAAGAATCTGTTCTATAAGTTTAATTTTGTCATGACCGTTTTGGATTATTATTATTTTTACCTCCTTTTTGATGTTGGTTCAGTCCGAGCATTGATTTTTTTTCCCCTACAAATATAGGAATATAGGAAAATAAATTTCGAGCTCTAGATGGCATACACTGAAAACAGACGAGGAAGAGAAGAAGAATCCAAAGTCACAGAGAGATAAACAGTCGAGCAGAAATAAACAGAGGGAGAGAGCGCTGAAGGCCCATCAGCCCCATCATGTGTCTGCGTCATTCTGCAAGAATAGATTGAGCTGCTGCTGGAAGAAACATCTCCACTGAACGAGCCCTTCTTCACACGAGGATGAGGAGGCTGGAGGAAATGAAGGAGAGAGGGCGGAAGGAGAGAGGACAGGAAGGAGAGATAAAACAGAGGGACAGCTGAAACAAGCGAGACGATCACAGAGGGACAAAGTGTGACGAGAGTGATAAAGAGCGAAAGATAGAGAGAGAGAGAGCGAGAGAGAGCGAGAGCGAGAGCGAGAGAGAGAGAGAGAGAGCGAGAGAGAGAGAGAGAGTGATAAAGAGCAAAAGATAGAGAGAGAGAGAGAGAGATAGAGAGAGAGAGAGAGAGAGAGAGAGCGAGAGAGATGAGGACGCGGAGATAAAGAGGAAGGGGGAGCAATAGAGAAATCAACGGGGAGAGCGAGAGAAAGAGAGAGGAAGAAGAGGAGAAGGAAAGAGAGAGAGGGAGAGAGAGAGAGAGAGAAAGAGAGCAGTCACTACGTGCTCCAATTCATTTGGAGTTTCATTAGAGGAAGCGAGACAGAAAGAGGGAGACGGGGAGCAGAACAAAAGCAATCAAGGGATTTTCAGGAGAAGAGATGTGTGGCCAAAATCAATAAGTACTCCTTCACTCGCTCACTCTGCCCAGCACTCAGCGCCCAGCGCACACACACACACACACACACGCAGCACGAGCTCTCACTCCATCTTCTGTCATGTAAAAGCAACCCAACATGAGCTGAGATTATTAATAAAAGGAATAATAAGATGAAATGGGACAGGAAATAAGGTGGAGAGTTGAGGGAAGGTGAGGCGCAGATATGTCGCGTGCGTATGTGTGTGTGTGTGTGTGCGTGCGTGTGTGTTTGAAAGATGTCTAATCGTGATACATGAAAACGTGTGTCAACACATTCTGTGCGTGCACACGTGTCGTAGTGAAGTTGAGCGTTCTCTATAAGGGTCTGCAAATGTATAATGCTGCGAAAGTGAATCAGATTTAAAAAGCTAAAAGGTGTTTATAAATGACTGGTAAAGTGCTCCAGGCGAGGCTCACTGCAGGAGGAAGAGTTAGTCAAATCTAGAGCTGACCCCCCCCCAAAAGTCGACAAATGGAATCAATCCTAGAGAAGAGCCATCAATTAATGTCACTCTGCAAACACTGACAAACTAAGTTTTAAAATGCCCTGACGAGCTCAAAATTACTCTCTTTTTTTTTTTTTTTTTTTTTTTAAATCATGCATCGCCTGCTCAGGTCTCCGTCTCTCCAAAACAAACAACCGCTCGACTTCCTGCCAGTGAAAACCAGGCGCTGCTGCTGGAGCTCAGCTCAGAGCCGGCCTGCCGGGTACAGACGCACTGACTGGTCACAGGTTTGACGTGACGCTGTTTGGTGCACGTCTTCACCTATCGTCTCCCCAACGTCCAAAAATATTTTTTTTTAATATTATTTTTTTCTTTTTTGCTAATACTCAGAACGAGCCTGGAACATATATATGAACCTCTGGATGTAGAGAAGGAGGAATAAGAGAAATGTGAACATAATTAGAAGTTATTTTCACTCCACAGCAAATATCAAGCGTCCTTTCTTTTTTTAAAGAAGTCAGTCAAAGAAGAACAGTTCCGTTACATGCAGGCAAATAATTGAATGTCTCCACCATGTGTGTACAAAATCTTAGTGTGTGATTTTCATCTTGTGAAAGGAACTTCTGATCTTTCAGTTTTCTTGTGAAGTTTTTTAGGTTTTCTTTGCAAGAATTGAGGCGAGCTGCGTAAAGGTGCCGTGTCTGACTTCAGGTTATTTATAAAGAAACTTGACTCAGGTCCAGCTTCAGTCTATGTGGAGATGTGTGCATGTGTTACTCTGCACCTGTGTGCACTTATCCATGGATGTGCACACACAGCAAGCCTGGTTCTGTGGGCAGTCCATCAGAGGGGGCCGACCCCCTTTCAAGCCCCCCCCCCCCGCCTGTGCGACCTCGAGTAGCAAACTCAACTCCCCCAAACCTCAGTCCTCCTCCTCCTCTTCCTCCCCTCCGCCTTTGAGCCAATCTTCTGGCAGTGCACCCGCACCATACTCTCTACAAATTGCCTCTCCATCTCACCTGTCGCAGCCAATTATCAATTATTGATGAATGGGTCGCCTTACTGGACTGAGAGACGGCGGAGGGGAGAGGAGAGGAGAGATGGGCCTGAGGGCGAGAGGAGAGCACAGCAGAGGGTTATTACCTCTAACAAACTGGCTGCTCCTCTATGACAAGGCGTTGTGTTCAGGTGCTGGTGGAGAGAGACGGCCTTAACGTGTGCTCAAAAAACACCACCGAGGGAAATATGCGTCCACTTGTTTTAGCTGCTACACTGTGGAGATGGATCTACAATCCAAACTGTGATGTCAGAGGACGTCGTCTGAGAGACTGCGTTAGGCCACGTTACACGCGCTGAACTTGTCTTAACCCATGAAGCCTGCTTTTTCATTCTTCAGCATTAACCAACACCACCTACACGCAGTCCGGTTTGGTTCAGTCCAGTACAGTAAACCCTGAACTTGTTTGTGTTTCCACAGCGAGCTGTACCATTATATGATAAGCGGAGTGTTAGCCAGATGGAGATTGGATCGGTACCCTTGGCACCCCAAAATTAGGATGGTACAGATTCCCTATTTCGGAACCATTCTCAACTTTTGATGGTGGAAACGTCAATAAATGGTGACTGTACTGAACTGAACTGGACCGGACCGCTTGGTGGAAGAGTGGGCGCTGACGTCCTGTCAAATAAAAACACTTTGCCCCCACTTCTTCGAGAAGTAAAAATAGTCCTATTAAACAAAACAAAAAACCATCATCACATGATGAAGATTTATGTTTGTTCTGTGCTGGTCACATGACAAGTGTGCAAAGTCAAGATGCTGTGTTTAAAGAAGTGTCCCTCCCACTTTAACAACATTCACTGAGCACATTGTGGAGATGGTTTAGACATTGGCAGCAAATTCCAAACAAAGCCAAGAACACGAGCAGCACAGTCACGAGGAAAACAAAACAAAACAACAACAACCGAGCCGTGTGACGCTGAGCAGGTTTTGTCCGTTTTTGATGAGGAAGGATCTGGTCTCCTGAAGTCCTCTGAGCTGGAATGAAGAAGAGCGAGACGACGGAGCACTTCATCTGTTTTTTTTAGATTTCATAAAATCTTTTTCAATATTCTTTCAGATGCATTATTTGAATATCACATGTTAACTTGAAAAAGTAGTTTGAACACATACACTAAAGTAGTGTCACACTGGTTTTACATACACATAAAGGCAGGATTCTTTTAGGTCAACAAACAGCACCAATATACGGTCAAAAGAAGAAGAAGAATCCGTGTCTCTTTGAGCGTCTTCAGCAGACACAGCGTGTCAGGAGCGGCGTGCTGAGCTGCCTCCAACATTAGCTCAGCTTGTTTCTAGGAACTCAGTTTGTTTTTGGATCAGGATTCCTTCAGGGTCAAAGGGTCACAGGCGTTCTGCCATGAGCCAAATGACCTGCAGAGGTCTCCTCTGCTTTAAAACTAACAGACCCAGGATTTGAAAGCGTTGTCAATAAAGGGATTTATCTATTTATTTATTTTAAAGGTAACGGAGAATATCCGGGGTCTGCAAGCTGAGCTGCCATTAACTTCCCTTTAATTGACCTTATTTTGCCATTTTAATGAGCAGAAGCTCCTCTCACCGTCGCTTTCTGGCTTCTTAGTTTCATTCTGGTTTTCCTCTTTTGCAGAAGTCTTGATGAAAAATAGTGCATGCAGCTGAGGAGAATATCTCTTATTTCTTTTGTTCTTACCCGACAATCATCACAAAAAAAATCTGCCTTTTAAGACCGCGATTCTGCAACAGCGCTGTAACTGCTGCGGAACGACAACGCCAGAACACGATATGAGCGCTTTGTGCAGGACGGGCATAACCCAGCTCAGCCTTTGAACTTTCATATCGATTCCCCAACAGTCGAATGTTGACGTCCCAGTGGGTGACATCACACAGCGCGATGACAGGTGAAACATGATGTGTGAAGAGACAGCGGGGGGGGGGGGGGAGAGAGACACTCACACATCACAGCTCTCCTCCGCTGGCGCCGCTGTTTTTCCAGTGATCCCGTCACGCCCCCGCGATGCCTTCAATGGCACCACAGAGGTGGGACAACTTCACCATTACGTCCCTGTGACCTTCATATTGAAGGTCAGATGCTAAAAGGAGGGTAAATATTGAGTCTTGAACTGGTGATGTGAATATGGAAATCAAAACTATTAGAAAAGCGGCCTTCTGTTGTGAACAACAACAGGAAGTCTTCGCTGAGCGATGACACAGCAGGCTCTCTGAAGCTCTGCACGCCGCGATGCAAAAATTCATCCTCAACAAATGGATCAAAATCCTGCAGAGAGATGTGATAAAGCATCCAGAAAGAGACGTGTATGACCCCTTCATGAGCCAAAACATGAAGCTAGATTACACTGGTTCCACTGAAGTGCACCAGTGAACTGGCAACACCGCTGTCTATCGTTCATCGGAGCTCCAAAATAAAAAAAGGTTTGAGTCATGGCAAATTCAAATGTCTGAAGGGAGGGGCCGGAGAGGTAGTATGCCAAGTCCGCCACAGAAGCTGACCACTCAGGGGGCTGCTTGACTCACAGGGGAGGGGCTAATGCCGGAGTTTGAGGGCCCCATTGAGGGAGTGCTTCGACTCTCTGCAAGCAAAATATTTGATCAATGACTCACAGCAGACGCACACTAAGACACCAGGGCTCACGCACACACGCACACACACGCCTTCCATTCTCCGCTAATCCAAATTCTAACTGACACACACACACACACACACACACACACCTTCAGCGACTCCTGCGACAGGACCCAGAGCTGAAAAGTCAAGTTCATTATGAGATGTAGGAAAATGAAGCCAGGACACACAAACACTGAGGAGAGGAAACATGCAGTGTGGCTGCAGTGCCACACGGGATACGGCCCACACCCATGCGCCGCTCAGTCAGTCCCCTGGCATGCATTTTTTTACATATTGGAAATGTCTGGAAGCCCCCGAACCCAGGCTGCAGCTGGCAGAGCTCATTCAAATCCCAACAGGCCTGAATAGGTACAGCCCACCGTGCAAACATGACTTCACTGGATTGTGTCCATGGACAGCTCCAGATATCATACCACTGTGTTGAAACAACACATTTAGAGGTCTGGTTTCTAAACTTCTTGAGCTGTAACATTAAAAATGAAATAATAAAAATAAGAGCAGCATAAGCAGGCTCACAAATAATCACAGACCTTTACAAAGAGAGCGACACACACATACAACGTAAAAGTCTCAGGCTCCATCAGAACACACACACCTGTGAAAAGCTAAGCCTACAACCTGTCCTGTCAGCTCTGATGAGTCCGACTGTGATGCCTTGGTGCTCCATTATGAACAATGTGAGGCTTCATTCAGAACAAATGTTGATTTAAGTGCACATATTCACCTTGGCAGCATTTGAGCGCTTCAGTTTGCACATCCTGTGTATTCTGGCAGAAATCACACAAACGCATCACAAACAGTTGTGATCACAAACACAGTTGTGATGCGTTCACGTGTAATCGTCACATCGCACAGCGTGCCGTGTCAGTCAGGCTACCTGAAGCCGCTGCCAGCGTTTTGTGATGCTAATCAGAAACTGCCCTTTTGCACTAATTTATTCAACTAATCTCCAATAAAAGTCGGATATCGCCGTCAGCAGTCAGAGAAGTGACCGTTGTGCACGTGCAGTCTGTGGCTCCTCTGCATTTAAAAGTGGATCGGCTCCACGCGACACCGCCGCAGACGCATCAGCGTGACAGTCGAGGGAGACGCTTCATCGCAGATTTGAAATGAATATTCCCGCTATCAGCAGCACCTCCAATCGAGTGCTCGTCAACGCCGTGGCAAAATTAACGGAGCAGATGTGTTTACTTTGAGCAGCTACACCTGCAGCGCACACGGCGAGGCGTTATGTGAGTCAGAGGCAGCGCTACACGGTTTAATTAGTTTAATTAGAAGCTACAGTCACAGTGCTAAATCATGTCGGATAAATATAACTGAACATGATTTCAAATGTTTGCTGAAGTTTAAGTAAGAAGTTTAAATGTCAACGTGCTGAACATGTAGGTATTGTATTGCCTCTCTCTCTCTCTCTCTTGTTGTCCATCTACATGGTTACGTCAGAGTAACGGTCAGAGGGTGGCTCACTGTGTGCCATGAAAGGAGGAAGGAGTGTTTTTTGGGTTTTTTTTATGGCTCTATTTGAGAGACAGTACAGAGGATAGACTCAGAAATCAAGGAGAGAGAGAGAGAGAGAGAGAAAATGGGGAATGACATGAAAGAAATAGCCTTTATGAATAATACCTCGCTGTGGGAGTGTCACCCACCCAGGGGAGGAGTTACTCCTCTTTGTGATGTCATGAAGGGAAACGGGCCGTTTGAGCTGACGTTTTTCTGAAAAGTGGGACAGGCAGCAAACGGAGAGGATGGACTTTCTCATAAACTGGGGGTTTTGTAGACAGACTGGGGACACATACATGTGCTAGAAAAACATGTTAAAGTGTCTTTTACATAATGTGTGACCTTTAAAAAGTACCTTCTCAATCTTTCTTTATCCAAAAATATGCCGCTCTCCTTTTCAGTAGAGACCGGGGAGCAGAGCCTGCACCGAGTTTCTCACATTCTGCGTGTGATCTTTAAACCTGGCGTGCTTTGACAACAGCCACCAGTCAAGATTTTGATCCCTTTAAGTGCACAAGAGGGTCAGCCGGTGGCACCTTTTTGGAAATAATCACTCAAGGGTTGTTATCTCAGTTCTCCTCTTCCATTTTTTTTTTTTCTTCGCTTTTTAAAATGATTTTGCTTGTAAGCGGAAGAAGTGGCCAGAAATGATGACTAATTTAACTGCTAGCATGTGAGAGGTGGGTGGTGGTATTTTCCAACAAAGATGAATCTGAAGATGGGAAACGAGAGAACAGATGCTGCCCACAGTCAGGTTTTTCTATCGATGACAGATGCACTTATTACAAATCAAATACAATCTACTCAACCTAGATCCTCCTCCGCGGAGGCAGGTTAGCGTTTCAATTGGTTTATAATCTTGCTACCATTAAAACCATTATCCTTATCAAATATCAATATCCGAGTCAATGACATCTAAAACTCTGAGAATGTTCTCAACTTCTTCTTATAAGAGACAAATCGTGACATCTATGCTGTGTTTCATTTACCAAACTGGGAAGTCGGAGGTGGGAATGACGTCACACCCGAGTTGGGCGTGTTCCAGTCAGAAAAGGAACATGGACGCCTCCAGGAGTAGCTTTGTTTTGTTAGGTCATGCCAGACGATAACAACACACGACGTGGTAGTTTGTGCACAAAAATAACATGACAACATGCTCGCAGTGAGAACTCGCCAGACACTACGGGTGTGATTGATTTAATCACACAAAAAGAGGAGCAAGTGGCGAATAAACACTGTAGTACAGCGTTAACGTACGGGTTGATGCACGTAGCAGCATGTTGGATTCTAACTCGGGCAACAACATTTTCCTCAGACTTTCCGACTAGTAAATATGACTTCAGGGGACATTCCGGTGGACACTTCCGACTGGGAACTCGGAATTTCCCACGTCCCAGTTCAACTGGAACGCAGCATTATTCTTAAACCCAGAAGAGAAATTTTCTTTCTGTGCAGAAGAAAAAAAGACCAACCTCCTTTTGAGAGAGAGTGGGATCAAATAAAACCAGCCCAAATAAAGTTAATATGAATAAAAGATGAGAGAACTGAGGAAGAGGAAAGAGGAGAAGCAATCAATGCTCCGTGTACTGAATCAACCAGACGTCATATTAAGACGATACATGACTTATTTCTTATGCATGTGGATTGTAAAACATACGGGGAGGAATATGGAGGTGACGGAGAGGAAAGCAGAGAAACATCCCGAAGTCTGAGAATCTCCTTTCCCTTCCCTTCTTAAACTCTTTGAATTCAGGCACTGTAGAGGTGCCCTGAAGGCATCGTTTACAGCCAGCCACTGTGGAGGTGGCCGAGGCATGCGGGTCGGGCCGGAGCAGATATGCGTGTGCACATCTCCAGGTGGATCAGTCCGAACGGTTTTAAACATCTGAAATTATTCTGACTGCTCAACATGTTGGTGTTTTGGGCGCACGCACGCTCCTGGCATGGATTCTACGCATTGCACTTCTTTTTACCTGCGTCTTCCTCTCTCGCTCTCCCTTTTAACACCCACTACCCTCAACTGACCTTCGACTTCTTTCTGTATCCGCCTTCCACTTCCTTCCTCTTTTTCATTTCCCTTCTTCATTATGTCAATCAGTGTGTGAATGCCTTTTTTGTCACCTCGTACCGACACATTAACAGGTCACACTCTTCAGGCAGAGCCTCTTCTAAAGTCTACCAGCTGTTCCACAAACAGCAGAAACAGCTCTGGCAGCACATGCACGTACATGCCGCACGCCCACACTTTAAACAGGACGATGTGCTGAGACATCCACAGACACAGGTGTCGTCATATTGATACGCTCAACAGATCGAATGCTGCCTGCAGCCAGGCCTATCAGAGGAGGGGCTGCACTGCAGTCTGGACTGATCCTCTCGGCTTGGCAACAGAAAAACTCAATTCAATTTATTTATATATTTTTTTTTTTTATCATCACTGGTGCACACACAAGCCTTCCAATCAAGGAGATAACACACAGCGTCGAGTTTTCAAGTTCTGGGAAATCTACTTTGATTGGATGTGAACGCACAACAACTTTGCAGTGGAAAATAACCGTCCTAGTAAGTCGTGTTTTTGTGTGTGTGTGTGTGTGTGTGTGTGTGTGTGTGTGTGTGTGTGTGTGTTTTGTTGGTTTCCATCGGTCACTCACTTGCATGTTTGTCTGCCAGGGCGATGAGTGTGCTGGAGATGTCCCTGCGCCGGTAAAAACACACCACTTTGGCCTCCACGTTCCCATTGGCTGTCTGCAAACCAGAGACAATCGGCGTTACCACGGCAACAAGTGGTGCCACACACAGAGCACCTACACACACACACACACACATGGAAAAAAAAACAAAAAAAAACACAGATGATAGTTCTTAACTAGGGCTGAAAACACAGTGGGAGACTACGGCAATGCGCCGAAAAATCACAGGAAGTGCCGCAGCTTTCACAGAGCCCGGGTTCCTCTGCAGCCTTTCTTTCTGTGAAGGAATACACGGGTTAGTTGATCATTATGTTGCTTTTAAATTAAGAGCTGCATGACAACGTTTCATTGAATCCAACCAGCCCAAATGAAAAAAAAAAAAAAACACCTGAGGTCTTAAAAGCAGTGAGGCTCATTTAGAAATTGATGAGCAGCTTTTTTTCCCCCCACCCATCAAAAGAAAATGGAATAATAGAGTTTAAACTGCAATATTGATAAAGTGTGGTTCTCTAAAGTGTCCCACATCATTCACAATCTTATTTCTATGTCTGCAGAGGCCGAGAATATTGGATTAGGAACTCTCTCATGAATCCGACTGGTGAGAGCGAGATGAGATGGAGAGAGAGGAACACACTCAGCACGAGGTCGATCTTCACTTTCTACAGACCGTGTAGCATTTGAGCAGGAAGATTACACGAGTATGCGTGTGCTAAACAAATGAGCTGTTAGCTTGTTTTATGACACGGGAGCATCAAGGGGATCTCCAATGACGTGACGGTCGAGTAACAAAGATGATAAATGTTCTCCGGCTTGGACTAAGCAATCTGGAAACAAGTTAGGTCAGTCTTGAGCATCAAAACTAAACGCTAACACTGCTAGCATTGATTTTCACTATAGGACATTGTGTTCATCCATTATTTTCTGTAACCATACAAAATATTAATCATCAGCATAATCAACCTTGAAAGACTAGACAGCGCCAGATTCTTAAATGTTGAATATTATCATCGTAAATCATTCACAGCAAGTGAAAGACATCCATGTGTGTCGTCAGCTCAGCTGAATTCTTGTTTGTTTCCTGTAGTTCTGAGCAGCTGAGGCTTGTCCCCACACTGTTTATCTCCAACCTTATGGAGGAGAAGCCCTCAGATCCCTCGAGGCGCAGGAGGACTGACAGTGACAGGCAGAGTAGAGGGCTCACTCTGCACTCTCTGTCAATCACATGAAACAGCCTCCATATTATCCAGCACAGGCCCGGGACAGGGGACAGACAGCGGGCACCTGTAACCAGTCCACAGAGACGGGGGGGGGGGGGGTTTCTGCTTCTTTCATCCAACAATGAGAGAGAGAGAGAGAGAGACTCCACAGCAACCACGCCTGTGACATCACAGTCGGGTTTTTACAGTCTGAAGAAGAGGAACTCTTTGAAAGACCCAATTCCAACATTCAAAATAAGTAAACTCAGTATTATTCTAATGAAGTGAACAACTCTATTAAAAAAAAATAAGAAAATCTTTTCGCTGTGAAAAAGCCAATGTCTCAACTGTATGTATGTAGTTTAGTATCCATGCACACAGAACTGCATAAACAATCCAAAACATTGTAGTATACGTGCCCGGCCAGTAGTTGGCAGTTTGACTTTGTGGTGACGTAACAAGCACATGTGCTCATACTCTTCGTCCTGCAGAGCCATGAGGTGGAAACATGCAAACGTGCAAAGGTTTGTAAGGACAGACGATGATGAGGTCAAGTTTCTTCTCTCTTTACTATAAAGCCAGTGATTTCAGCTGGAAGTCAACATTTAATGAAAATGTGGATAAAGTAGTGTGTGTGTGTGTGTGTGTGTGTGTGTGTGTGTGTGTGTGTGTGTGTGTGTGTGTGTGTGTGTGTGTGTGTGTGTGTGTGTGCGTGTGTTAGAGATGCAGCCAAGAATCCCAGAGGGGCTCGAATTCGGTTCCAAAGCTTTCAGGTCTGTGATGCGTTCAGGGACTCTCATTCAAGCTCACACACACACACTCACTCACTCACCTTGTTTAACTCCTCTATCCTCCTGATCAGCAGTGGGTTACTGGACGAGTTCTCGAAATAAACGTAATCTGTGAGCGGGGAAAAGAAAGAGGAAGAGAAAAGGGAACAAACGTCAGTCAATGAGATTCTTTGAGGTCTTCAAATTGTTCCGAGTGACATCGAGTTGTACGGCATGATGACAGCATAATTAGTCAATGAGAACGTTACATTCACAGGAGATTGAGTTGTAGTTGGGAGGTCTGACTGAATAGGACGTCACACACACACACACACACACACACACACACACACACACACACACACACACACACACACACACACACACACACACACACACACACACACACACACACACACACACACACACACACACACACACACACACACACACACACACACACACACACACACACACACACACACACACACACACACACACACACACACACACACACACACACACACACACACACACACACACACACACACACACACACACACACACACACACACACACACACACACACACACACACACACACACACACACACACACACACACACACACACGGTCCCAATCCTCCCATTTAGACTGCAGCCTTGTATTTCCTCATGCTTTCTTTTGTCTTCCTGCTCTGTTCATCCCCCTCCATGTGTGTTATTGTTTTGGTTTGCATGCATCATGCATCTGTGTGGGTGTGAAGGAGAAGCTTTACCACGCATGTGTGACCTTACTATGCATTTGTGTGTGTGTGTGTGTGTGTGTGTGGCTCCTGGCTCTGCTCCAGGTCCATTGGAGGTTTAGCTCTCACCAGGATGTCCCCGCAGGCCCCAGTCTTGGTAGGGTGCCTGGTCTTAGCACTGCATGCGTCTTGGCTGAGTGCTGTCAGATTATACCCCACACTTGGAAGGCTGCCTGGAGCTGGAGCTATCCTCCCATCACCCTGAACCTCCCACCACCCACTCGCCTGCCCCAGGGCCGGGACCGCAAAGGCCAGAGATCACCTGAAATACCATCAGCATACCCGTGATGCGCACGTACTTCCTGCTCCTTCTGTGTCCAACACTAACTGGCTGGAGGCATGCGCTCATCATTCTCACACTCATGATCTGCACTCACGTCCAAATCTATCGTGCAGCGCTACATCTGCCAGACTGTACAGCTAAATCCACCTGCAAACACTGTAGGCACAAGCAGCTCAAGAAAATGGACATCTCAAAATGATTCCAGGACCTTTTGGAGGACTTTCACAGATGTATAAATGAAACAAAAGGTCAGCTTACACCTTCTGTTAAACGTTTCTGATTTGAGAGGAATGGAAATTAAGACTGCTTGTTTAATGTACTATGTAGGATTAGCAGGACTGCTGTGTGAAATAGTGTGAAAGAGGACATATTGTCCGGCTTTTCAAACATTCCCCTGTGGTCTAAATGAAACATCTGTGCTTTGTTTGGGTCGAATTGTAACATAAATCAAGCACCAGAGGAGGTTCGTGACCTCGTAGAAACCAGCTCTCCAAGAACACTCCATTTTGGTGTGTGTGTCTCTTTAAATGCAGTGAGCCCCCCTGCCCCCAGTTTTCCCAGTAGACATCACTCCTCTGTAGCCACTATAAAAATGACGCACCTGCGTGAAAGTTTTGCTCTTGACGATGGGTGGAGATAAAAAGGGGAGGGGACTTTCTGACCAGAATCCCACTGTGATGTCACAAGTTAGGGACATTTGAAACGGAGCTTTTGTCTCTGTGTTGTAAGAACTTCTGCAGACCACAAACAAAGGACTGGATGGACTTATTTCAAAACGTGTGGGCTGAACTCAGGTTACTAAAAAAATAACGTTCAAAAACACAGTAGAAGGAGATTTTTCATAATATGTCTCTTTTAATGGGCCGTGTTCTGCTTATCTTGGTCCTCGTCCCAACATGGTCTCCCTACATCAAAACTGCTGCGCAGAAGAATCTTGAACAGTTGAAGATTTATAATAAAAACACCTTTATTAAAATGTGATACTTTAGTAAAGAGCTACGCCGATACAGAAATCGTGGACTAAAGCTTTTAAGTGAAACTGCCACTCAGTGAGAGCTCTAGAGCTAACGCAGAGGGGGCATTTATGTCCAGGATCACTCGTATACCTCGGTGGCCCCCTTCTTTGAAACTTCACTTTAGAACAGAAAGTTATCAGTGAGAAGCAGAAGGAAATTTGATTGAAATCGTCCAAATATTTTTGCATGCATCATAAAGATGTAGCAAAGCAACACGTCGTCTCCTCGCGGGTGAAGCGAAGAAGCAGCAGTTCAGAAAGCATGTACAGTGTAATCTCCGGAACAGCTTCTCCTCATTACTCAACATCGCAGCGAGACGGGGAGAGATCGACACATCGTGCCCGTCTACTCTTCCCCCCCCCTGAAACAGCTTGTTACTAGACTCCGCTGCCACTGTGACATCCTCGTCCTGCTGCTGAATATCAAACAGGCCAAGTTGAAAATCGAGCGGCGCCGAGACAGAAAATGAAGACACGATGTCTGACTGGCTCGTTTTCTAAAATACAGAGGAGGGTGAAGGCTGAGAGTCAGAGGTTTGAAAGTTAGAGGGAAAAAAACAAAAACCAGCTTGTGACTGGTTCTGATCACCAGACTGGACTGTGATGCTTTTGATTTAAAAGCGAGGGAGAGAAGTTCCCCCGATATCGAAGAACCAAGCACACCGTTGCATAATCGAAACATTTATCATACAAAACTAAGAAGACTACTTTGATAATCCAATCATTTGTTTTTTTTCCTGGCAAAATCCCAAATCCATGAAGCTTCCATGTTTTCCTGAAATCTTCATAAACTGAGTGTGTTTGACATTTGGAGGCTTCATCTTGCACAAACACATTTTGGACACATCTCTTCTGATTTGAATTTGTCTGTTTTTCTTTTCTTTTTTTTCCCAAATTAAAAAATGTCTAGAGAATTGGTGGATAAGAACACAAAAGGCGTGAAACGAAGTCCATCTGGCAGTCGACAGGATACAGCTCTGCTCTCCTTTGATTATCACCATTTATGAAACAGATAATCCGTTCATTCTTTCAGTCTAACTGTTTTGTTTAGAAAATATCGGAAAGTGCATTGTGCGTCCATTACGGCTCTGTGAACCCTCGTCCGTCAACACCCAGCGCACACACGGAGAGCACAGCCGGACAGCTGGAGTGCCGAGACGACAAAAGGAAATCCTGCTGTCAAATTAACAGATTTACTCGCAACAGCCCGAGATAATATGTTGTATGTGGTATAAGACCCTATATAAACCCTGTGAACACACATACGGGGTGTTTTATTCTGAAAATAGGGCGAGGGAAGCAGCGTAGCAGAGCCAGTGGAAGCACACACATTGGATAAAATGAAAATCAGCTCCACAGCTAGAAGGGGGGGACGGACCGAAGACGAATCTGAAGGAAGCTGGCCGTCAGCCTCACACCAGAAACTCTCAACAAAATCAAGCAGATGACTCTTATCAGACCAGGCTGCAAATACTGTCTGTCTCTTTAATGTGTGTGTGTGTGCGCACGTGTGTGTGTGTGTGATTTCAGGGGCTTTTGCTGCCAGTCTCAAGTGGACACTTGGGGAACGGCAGTTGTTTGCAGCATCTTTTCTTTTCAAGAACCTAAGACAGCTGCTCGTCAGGTACTCGAGTGAATGTAGAAACTGTAACCTCAAAAGATTTCAAGTTTGCCTGGTAGAAAAGAAAAACATAAACCAATTAATCAAAAACATAAAAAAAAAAAAAAAAAAAAAAAGGTCGGTCTTATGACAAACCAAGAGAGAACGGTTTGACGTTAGCCGCGGCCTTTGGCAGTTTGAGGGAGCCATTAATAGAGAGCCAAAATGCGTCATGACCACTTCAAACTGCAGCTCAAGACACATGATGAACATTGTGTGTGAACGTGTGTGTGTGTGTGTGTGTGTGTGGGGGGGGCATATTGAAGGTGGGATATTTGGCCCATATGGGCGTCTTCTTTTTTTCCTGGCTCGGAGAACTTAAGTTACCAAAAATGGCATCATTAAAAGTGTCCGCCCTGTGCAAGAAAAGGCCAAATAAGAAAAATAAGAAAACGAGTTCAGTGACAGTCTGGAATGAGTCGTTTGAATGTTGGAGTTTCCAGCATGCGAGGAGCGGAAGCCTGGTGGAGAGCGAGCTGGAGAGAAACTCAAAATGAGAGCAAGAGCAAGAGCGAGAGAGAGAGAGAGAGAGAGAGCGAGAGAGAGAGAAGGGGCCTGTAGGCACTAAGCAGCGTCACTCAGTCTCTCCATTTCCCATCAGCCCTCCCGCCAACCTCGATCCGCGTATAACCCCCCCCACACTCTCCATCCCCCATTCCCAACATCCGCCAATGAAAAGGCTTCGGCGCCAATGATGTCACAGTGCAGTCGAATTTCGTGCGAGCCAATCGAGGCATGTTACCGAGCCCCGAAAGAGAGACAGTCTGCTGGGCTGATTCAAACCAGGCCAGAGAGAGAGAGAGAGAGAGAGAGAGAGAGAGAGAGAGAGTGAGTGAGTGAGTCAGTCAGAGAGATGCAATGATGAGAGAGGGAGAACTGATGGAGAGAGACACATGGACAGAAAGAAACACGCAAAGGTGTGTCGAGCGAAGCAGAACGGGACGATAAGTTAGTAAGAGTGAAATAAAGTCCAAACGAGAAGACAAAGATGACAGAGGAGAATTATAAGCTTTTCATTTTTGGTAATATAACTGATATATGTATATATTTTTTAAACTGACCCTCATAGTATTCATCCTTTCATCCGTTCTAGAGCTGCGCTCAACGTGCGGCCTTCACGTTAGCTACCGCTGTAGAAAAATAAAATGCGAGATCCAACAGCAGCGGCGGATGAAGTTTGTGTCAGATCCCAACATTCGTGCTGCATTTGATCCTCGTCTCAGTTTGATCTCACTGTGTCCTACCGGCCCGAGAACAATCACAAAGGTGTCGTCAGTAACACAACAGCCGGCTGTAGCAGTGTGTGCCGTTTGTTACTGGATGTAACGCCACTTCTATGAATACGGGCCACGCCATTGGTTCACAAATCCCAGAAGTGACGCAACTTTATATATTACAGTTAAAGTATTGTTTTGGATCATTTTACAGCTCGTCTTAATAACTGTATTATTGTATCATTTTTTGAATTTATTGTGTGAACATGTTAGATGTTGAAATCAAGAGTATGCTTTAGCGTTACTTATTTTGTGTTAGTTTAAACACAAGGCTTTGACTATGAGGAGTTACAGACGGATGATCATGGGCGATGCGGCTGCGAGGCCAGAAAGAAAAAAAGGTCACAGCTGATTTTTCATTTCAAACTGTCACTTTGAAAGTTTCATCCACCTGACATCACGCACGTCATGACAGACGGCGAGCTAGAATTGGGCGAGGGACGACGAGTCACACTGGAAATGTAGCAGTCTGTAATGACCTAATCTGAGATGTTGTTTTTTTCTTTGTTTATTGGAAAGAACAGCTGAAAAGAAAGAAGGGAAAGAAGAGAGTTGGGATGACATGCAGCAAAGGGGCCGATGGTTGGTGTAGAGAGTGTGCACTAAAAAATTAACTACTACATATACATGTGAATAAATGGTCGAGAAGGAAGTCTTATCTACCATCACAGTTAGTTTCATTGTATGTATGAATTATGGTCGTGCCAGACGAGCTGGTAAAACTTTACATTCAGCAGCATCGCCAGAAACTTGAAACTGTAATGTTACCAGCGGCCACTAGCTGGGGCTGCAGCGCTAGTAAACAACAAATGAAATAATGCTCTACTAACAGGATGTAAACCAGCGCAGTGAACAGACAGCTTCTTGTAGAAGTCTGAAAGTATTTTGATGATGATGAAAATGGACATGAAGTTATGCGTCCTGTCTCAGGTTACACTGGGTTAGTGCATGAGCACGTTTCACCCGTCTGCAAGCAGGGCGAGAGGCTCGCCACTGTTAGTACTGCTAACGTCAGCCGCACTCGGCAATCCAATTAGACATACAGTGATCCTGCGTTTAGACACGCTGAGTGTATTGTGATACATTTGAACCCTTTCCTAACTTGAGACTGTGAATTTAAACGTGTGCGTTTTGAATTTGAAATTAGCTGCAAAAGGACATCCCGAGTCTGAACCCAGCATTCGGGTCACATGATAAAATGTTTGTTTGTTTTTTTTTTTTAAAAGGCGACTTCAACTCAAGATATAATTAAAAAAAATAATAATTCCAATGACTAAATATCACCTGAGATGAACCAAAAAGTTTCTCTCTTGGTATATCTAAAAAGTATTTAACTCAAACTATGTGGGAACGGACCTTTTCGATGTTGCACTCTGTGAAGACAGGCTGTGAGTAGGCATTGTTTGGAAGCCAAAGAGGTTGAGCAGTGTTCTTATATCGTCCATATCTCACTGAAGTAACCCTGTTACAACATCAGCCACACGATCTTGCCAGCATTTGGTGATCACCTGCCCTGGCACCGTCTCCACTTAAGCACAATCTCCCGCACTTGCTGCCACGCTATACACACGGTGCCAGCAGCTAAGCCTCATGGGAGTGCACCCAGTTCTGGCTGGCATCCACACAAACTGGGAGCATCACCAACAAAGCAAGAACAACTCGCACAGCACTGAACATCTCTATGCTCGGATTTTTTTTTTTTTTTTTTTTTAAACACACAAAGGCACCAATGAAAAAGCTGTTTCAGTTTTGCTACAGATCCCAAAACTTTCGGAGAGGACTCCTTTTTTTTCTTTTGAAGAATTTGTCATTGCAATAACCTCAATTTAATTGCATCATTAAAAGTCCTCTAAATACAATCAGCTGCCTTTCAAACATTTGAATGAGATGTCAGAAAAAGCATAAACATAAAAGCAACCAATACCGTGCTTCACAGCTTTCCATCTCCACATTGACTACGATATCAATACATAGAGATGACTGTGATGAAAAGGGCTGGAACTATGAAGGGAGACGGGGACATCGGCCCACGCTTGTCCATGCCCCCCCCCCCCCCCCACACACACACACACACACACACACACACAGAAAGGTGTGTCTGTCACTGTGAGCAACAGCCATGGACGAGATTATAGTTCAGGCTGTCAAAGTATGGATGGGGGTTTCTATGGTGATGGCAGGTAATTCCATCAATCTCACACCTCGTTTTCACACTTTGAAATCACTCACTTCCACTCTAAACGGCAAAATCAACCTGGGCACAGCTGACACACCTGAGGAGCTACCTATCCATCCATCCATCCATCCATCCCTCCATACTTTCATTATGGGCTGACGAAGGTGAACATTCATTTACAGACAACACACAGCTGCGTCCGTCAACATAAAGCAGCATTTTCACAAGTGTCGTTTTCAAACTCAAAAATGAGCCGCAGCCTAATTCTGAAAATCTGGAAACATTTCAGCGCTCACTCAAAATCTTTGCACAAACTCTGCAAAGAGATGAAGTACATCCACTATCAGTCGAGCAGACACTGTGGTTCGGCGCTGTCGCCGCACAGCGAGAAGGTTCCTGGTTCGAATCCCCTTCCCGTGTGGCGTTTGCAGGTTCTCCCCCGTGCATGTGTGGGTTCTCTCCGTCTACTCCGTCTTCCTCCCACAGTCCAAAGACATGCTCGGTCGGTCTAGAAGTGTCTAAGAATGTGACAGTGTTGCTGGTTGTGTCTTTATATGTCGGCCCTGTGATTAGCCCTGTTTTAACTAAATTAGCTCAGGGGCTTTTTTTAAGGTATTAATTAAGTTCCTGTTTCCCATGTTGTTGGCGTTCCGACCGCGGTACAAATTAAGCCAATGACGCATGAGGACGTACAAGGAATCGATAGATATCACTGCAATACACCGCCCGTCTGATAGGTGGCAGTAAGAAAAAGACGAAGGGTAATACATGGGGGGGGGGGGGGGGGGGGCTACAGTTAGCCCGTACCCATGGAGGAGGCTCAGCTCCTGTTGTTTTTGTCGTTGTGCTGCATTTGATTGGAAAAGACTCCATACACTCAGATTGAGTCCAGTAACTCCGCCTCTTGCCCGATGACAGCTGGGATCGGCTCCAGCTCCACGCAACCCCAAACTGGAAAAGCGGTACAAATAATTTGCGCTGCACTGCCAATAAATAATCCACCTACAAAACACAACACATGAAGTTCAGTTGTAAAATTCTAATATGTTTCTCTGAGTTGTTCATGAACTCTGTGGATGCACCTGAAGCTTTACCACCCGCCAAAAGGAATTACTGCTTTGAGCTACGAGGAATTTTGATCCTCCTTAACATTTTCAGCATCTTAACTACAGGTACCATCATGCATCTGTTCAGCACTTGTGTCACAGCCACCAGGGCAGCTTGTTTGGACTCAAATGTGATTGCGTGGACTTTCTACAACACTTCTCACAGGACGAGCTGCCGGTGACGTCGGCTGTTCCGTCACGTAAAATAAAGCCTCTCACTCTCGCAGTGTGGTTTTGAATACGTTCACTTTGACCCCATGTGATGTGACCGGTTTAAAACAGCCAGATCCCGAACACCAAAAAGCAGCAAATTCTGTTCAATGTGATGGACTCCTGGCCTCTGAGACTGTGACGGGGACACTTTGTGTAATGGATGCAGTCTGAGCTGTCGTGCATCTGTTTAACCGACCGTCCTGAATTTGGCAGGACGTACAGAGCTAGCTGCAAGAACCTCACTCTGCGAGCGGGACACACTTCCAGCGTGGGAAATGAAGCCCAGCCACCAGCCAAACTAAATGTGTGCACTGTCAAAAAGTTTGTAAATTAGTAAACACTACAACACCTCTGAGCAGGCTGCGAATCAGAACTGGCAGCGTCGAGAAAATCCTCACCAGGAAGCGGCCAAAAGAGACGTGGGCATCGACTACAAAGTTTGTCACCTTTTAAGTTTTCCAAACACTGCCACACATTTAGCACGTTCTGTACAAGAGCTGTCACACTCCAACAGGCCCGAGTGTGAGGTTTTATTTAAAAGGAGAGCGTCACAAACGTACAGAGTCTGAATCTTACGAGCGAGGATAACAGCTCGCGTCACGTGAACACCTTTCAAATACAAAACTCTCCCTTCTCGGTGCCTCGGCCTCTCTCCACTGTCGCTCTGAGCAGAAAACACCTCGAGGACACGCGACGGGTCAGACGAAGACAAGTCTCCATTTTGAAAATAATCACAATCTTCTTATTCTTGGGGGGGGAAAAAAAATCAAGATGCATCACAGACCGCCACAGGAAGTCATTCCTGCCTTTTTGCCATTAAACTCTTTTTTTCCTCTGAGGGTCAATCACTCAGTCTGGTTATCTCACGCCAACTTCTCATGACTGTTTATAAGTGTGCAACACAAAATGAGTTAAATAATACAAGTGTGCAATACTAATGCTTAACAGAATGCATGGTCTCCATTATTTTTCTAACTAGATACTGTAAAGTACTTCAGCCTGCAGATCTTCAAATTATGTTTTTTTTTTTTTTTACTAAAAGCTGCTACGAGCAACAAAAAAAAGTTGCACAAATACATCGGCAACAAATCTGTGCAATTTAAACAGCGTGCAGGAGTTTGCCTTCCATTTCTTGGTAGTTCAAAACAAGACATTTTACACTATTGGTCGTTCTTTGTTGTCGTTAAAAAAATCTTTTCTCGAGAAGAATTTTCAACATTTATTTGACAGAAGAGTCAACCAACAGTGAAATCCCCAAGATCTGCCCCCTCCGACCCTCAGCTTTACTTAGATTTCTGGTATTATGACAGCCCTACAATCTATCACCATCAGTTATTTTAAATGTTAATTGACAGCTTGTGCGTACAACCCCTCGTCTTTAAATGGCCGGGAGAAATGATGGAGAAAATGAAACCGGCTCCAGCACTCATGCGAGTACCTTACTTTTGTCTTTGGACAAAAAGAGTGAAGCGAGCCTTTAAAGGCTGAACACGTAAATATAGCACAAATCCAGTATATCCTCTGAAAGCATCTCTGAGTCAGGGCTGTGTACCCGAGTCCCGCTCTCTGAGATGTTGTCTGAGTCGTAGCTACGCCGTGTCCACAGGGACGGGACGGGACGGGCGGCTCAGTGAGGGACGGGAGAAGAACCTCCTGTCCCCGCTGCTTATTTGAACGTCATGCCAGCCTTTTTTAGATCGTGGTCATTTTGTGTAAATGTAGATGCAACGTGCAGCTACGAGCAAACTAAAGAGCGCTACCACTAGCCTGCTAGCACAACAACGCAGCTCGAGTTGTTTTGGTTTCAGGCTGGCGCTCAAGGGCGACGTCGACTGGATTTAAAAAGTCGCACGTTAAGCCCTTAAAGCATTTCAAACAAAGCCGTCAAACTAATATGTCTTTTCTTTAACAGAACAGGAAGTCCTCATGACCCTGGTTGGCGTTTGAGACATGCAAACATGTCTCCTCCTCCCTTCCCACTGTTGGGATGAGAGAGACGTATGATGCAGCCTATACTTAGTCACCAACACGTTTCCTGTGTGTGTGTGTGTGTGTGTGTGTGTGTGTGTGTGTGTGTGTGTGTGTGTGTGTGTGTGTGTGTGTGTGTGTGTGTGTGTGTGTGTGTGTGTGTGTGTGTGTGTGTGTGTGTGTGTGTGTGTGTGTGTGTGTGTGTGTGTGTGTGTGTGTGTGTGTGTGTGTGTGTGTGTGTGGAGGGGAAAAGCACTAGGAAGGAGCATTGCTGGAACAGGAAGAGAGTGGCGTGTGGCCTGCGTGGTAAAAACAAAGACATCAGAGTCGGAGGAGTCCGCTCTCGTCCACGGTTCACTCACGAGGGAAGTCATCGCTCTCCCAAGACGATCCAGCATTGTCTCGCAAAAGAAGCGGCCATCTTTTTTTTTTTTTTCCCCCCCGAAGGGTCCTGCTTTGTTCTGAAGACGAGATGAAGAGTTCTTAAGAGAAGCTTCAGTCAAACATGATGAGTCACTTTGTGCTTTAACTTTCAGCTTTAAACATTCTGACTGTGAAAAAGCGATGAATCAGCAGTTTCATATTCACGCACGGAGGCTTCAGATTAGTTTAGATTGTTACACGATTAGGCTCAGACGTGTGAGGTTGAACTTTTGGCCTATCCGGATCCAACAATGACTTGTATTGTTGGTTTGAGGGAAAAGGAACAATTTGAAGGTGCAATAAGTGTTCAATCAAGATGCTCAACATTGTGTCGAACAGTCTGCTCAGTATATTAAACGCTGCGTCAACCTGATTCTCCATTTCACACATGGATAGGGAAGGGTCGCATTTTCACATCACGACGCGCATTACCTGTTAACAAGTGAAAAGCAGCGGGCTTGATGTTGCTACTCGCTGAACACCTTTATTAAGAATTTGGGGACGCCATTAGCAATCACTGTTTAAACTCGAGCATCGCACTTGACAAAGGTTCGGGGAGACGGAAACGTTGTGATCATTTCTCATAAATTGGTGAAGCTTCAGCAGGATTTTTTTGGTATCTTTTCGATGCGACAGTTTGGCGGCCTGCAGTACGCACCTGCGTGATGAGATGAGCTGGACGTGTGAACACTTTCTTAAAAACATTAAAGTCAGGCGAAGAATCAGAGTCCAAAGGAAATACTTTTTTTTTTTTTTTTTTGAAGGGATTGCGTGATTGAAAGCGTCACAAGTTTTGGACAGAAGTCCAGCGAAGTGTGGCTTTCTGTCGGAGAAGTAGCCGTTTGTAATTGTGCTCTGTTCAGGGTCGGTTGGGAGTTTACAGGTTGACACAGGACTTTTGATGAACACAACAGCTTTCAGAGAGATCAGAATCAGATTTTAATGCCAAGTACATTTACATATAGGAGAATTGTTGTCTTGGTGTGGATCATGTTATTTTAGGTTTATTAGTTCAGACTTCGGTCATATGGAGGCGCTCATGGCCTGGTTGATAAGTTTTGCCCCGGCCTGTGTCTTAGTCCAACCTTGAGCTCCTTTCAATGTCTAACTCTGTGTCTCCACTGTCCTGTACACATAAAAACACAAAGCCAAAGTATTATTCTTATTAACAAAGAGTCATTTAAGTTTTTGCTGTAAACAGTATCGGCGGGGAAAAGATGCAAATTTCAAAGCTCCTCAGGGAGACAGGCGGACAAATCGTGTGTTTTACTGTTTTGCAGGCACTCGTTTAACTGACTCGCACCTCAGACAGTCAAAGAGACTTGATGAATTCCTCGTCATTTGGTCGATGAAGTGTTAACTTCGTGCCCTGCTCTGGACATAATCCTGTTCACACTCAGGTAGGCCTCGTTTCATTTGACTCAATAAGAGGGTCATGACGTTCACAACAGGCTATTTTTAATTCTGAGGGAGAGTCCAAGCATCAGCGCTTTCACTGCAGAAATATCAGCGATGGCATGTTGATATATTCACTCAATGTTATCAGACACGAGCACGTTCCCCTGTTTTACGTTTTGCTCACACACACACACACACACACACACAAGCGCACACACACACACACACACTTGTATTCACTTATAAACTATACCAAAACATAACGGGGAGATCTTCAGAAAATAACGGGATCAATAAAGTATCTATCTATTACCTATTGAAAATATCTGAACGATAGAAGCACAAACTGACCAGTTCCCAACGATGAAGGGAAACTGTCCTCTTGAGTGGTCACATCTCTCAAACCCAACGCACCTGTCACGGCTCATCTTTACGTTGGAGCTCTGACGCTTCGACTGTGAAACTTCACAAATATTTCAGTTTACACACGAACCCTCGACACAAGTCTTCATACCAAGCGTCCCGCGGCTGTCTTTCCTTTTAGTAACACGTCCCGTCACATGGACAGGAAGAGATGTTGGGGAACAGTTTGAAATAGCAGCTTTAAGAACTTGCATGAGTTTGTATTGACACTGAACCTAAAGGACTAGAATCAGGTGCAACAATGTGTGTGTGTGTGTGTGTGTGTGGGGGGGGGGGGGGGGGGGTGGGGGGGAATCTTAATTAGGTATCACTGAAGTTGCCTGAACAAATTAGAAATAAAATCAGCCTGGATAAAAGTGTAAACATGTTCAATCGTGTGGTAGGATTTTCATCTGTGTGTTTTATCTCAGCTCCAGCAACTAAGAGGAAAGTTTATTTTTTTTAAAGACAAGTTCCTTTCTCTGTAAAAGCATCTCCTTGCTGCATCCCTGTGCACGTCTCCGGGGTCTGCACACAGGTGAGGGGGGGACATGGTGCTAACATTTCAACACTGGAGCTGTGGCAGTACTTTGCATTTTTGCACGCACAACTTCTTCGCACAAGTTCCCCCACGCGACCTTAAATCTGTGGAAACAACATTCATGTTGCTGAAGGTACATCGGCGATGTGAAGTGACTTGTTTTGGGGGGGGTGGTGGGGGGTGTTAGGGGGGACCATTGTAAGTTACAACAAACACAAAAGAAACGAGGAGAATGAAGCTGCGGCTCAGTAAGCGAACCAGTACTCTTCATCACCATCCTCCTCTTCACACAGTCACCACCACCACCACCCTCCTCATCCTCATCATCATCATCATCATCATCATCTGTGAAGCACAAGGCTCTCCAGCTTTAGGGGGAAATAATAGAAGGGAAGGAAAGACGGACCACGCTCTGTAAACACATTAAAAAAAAGACCCACGGAGAACCACAGCGGAACCCGCCATGCCAAGCTTTACGGGAAGGTTCGGAAATGTTCGCCCCCGAAGTCTTACCTCCAACCCGGTACATGTTCGCTGCCATAACTGCCCCGGTCCCTGGCTTCCTCTCCAGGTAGAGGGGTGGCTCTCTCTTCTGTGTTAGCACTGCCGCCGCTGTGTGTTGGAAAATGGTGGATTGATCAATACGAAACAGACGAGCTGAGAGTCCTTAAAGAGACAGTACACTTTTTACAAAGGGCACCAAGTTTGGCGGCAGAAGACAAGAAGTGGTCAAAATAACGGATTTTGTCCAAAGGTTTGGTAAGTGCTTGCAATTTTGGACTATTAGCTGAGAGCATACAATGTTTTTGTATTATTGTTTTAAGACAAATACAAGTAGGCTACAACACAAGACGCAAACTATACATCTATGTGCAACTAATAGGGGTATCTAACAAAAAAGCTCAAATTAAGCAGAAAAACAGGTTTAAAGTAACAATATCTCACAAATATTCATGGTTTTCTTTGCTTTTTTGTCTTTCAGTCTATGCAGTGTTTGTAGATAGGGTTTCATTTTTATTTTGAAATGTATTTTGTTTTTTTTTTGTTTTTTTTATTTACATTTGTGAATAATATATTGTCCACACAAAAACAAACAAGTTCAACATATATATTGTTTCGCTGTCAGTCCCTCTCTTGGTATAAAAAAAAAGATATCCTGTCCCTTTAATTGAACATTTAAACCAGTCTTTGTCCTAAAGAAGAGCTCTAATTCCAACCAAAATTATGCAAATGTGAGTGTTCATAAAATCAGTGAACAATGCTTTCAATGCAACAAACACACTTTTTCTCCACCTGTCTGAGTCTTGCAATTATTTATATTACTTTATTAATTAAATGTATCATGTTTAAATCAACTTCTTTAATTTTATTGGTATACAATATGTTTGATTAAATCCAAACGGACTTCGACTCTTACCAATCTTAGCATCCCAATAGGGTTCAGCCTGAAGAAATGTTGGTGTTTTCTTGATAAAGTGTCCCTAAGTGACTATTGGTGCACTTCATAAATAAATGACCCCCCACCATCAGGTTCAAAGTAAATTTAAAGCTACAACCATAACAGGCCTACCTTTGGCCTCATCAGTGATGTCACTCTTTCATCTAAACTGAACGATTGTCCCATTAACCTAACTAAATTAAAGTTTCCTTAGTATTTCATGAATTCTGTTTCTTTTGAAATCACTAGTATGAATCATAATAAAATGAACAATACAATTGCTTCCCGGAAAATTGGGCTTGCTTTTGCCAAAGAAATGCCATCTCGAAATGCTATAAATCCTGGTCAGTAGAAGACAACTATTGCAATATTTAAGGGGAAATCTCATTTGTTGCACCTTTGTAAAACATTTTTTTAAACAAAAACATTAGGATTGAGTCAAATTGGGGATTGTTTGAATTACTGTATCTCACACAGTTGATAAGACTGGACAACACATTGACCTGAACAATACATAGTATAAACATGCATAGATAGATATATCTGGAATTTAGGAGTTCAAATCAGTGTTTTGTGTGTATTATTATCTCATCCCTTAAACAATGCAATAATCCCAAATCCCTCAGCTCAGTGGTGTCAAGTGAGGACCACAAACCACTAAAGGAGGGCCCCTATTGTCTATCATTGAAGACTAATAGGCTTAGTTATATTTAATTAATGCATTTAACAACAATCTCTAATGCCAGGTGCATCCTTCAGGTACAGATAATGTAAGCTACCTGGCCTGAGGTTGTTTGACATGTTGACGTAGTTGGTATTAAAGGTATGTAAGCTGCTTTATGTCATTATTTTACGCATTATGTTCTCTTAGACTTTAAAGAAGGAGTGAGTAATGTAAATGCTGTAGGAATTGATGGTGTCATGGCGATGAAGTTTAGTATTTTTTAAGTTTTCTTTAGAGGCAATGTATGCTGTTTTAGCTAGCTTGATTTTCAATCAGACCATTATGAATTAATCATTTTTTTTCTGCTTTGCAAGTTTTATTTATTAATACACTGAGAGTCATAGCGCACATTCAGAAATATATCAGCCCACACTCTGTTAGAGTTTGACTGTAAAGCCAATAGTTGCACAGAATGTGGTCCTTAGTGTGTATTTAGATAAGCACAGTGACTGATTATATGATATTATGGGATACAAAGGTAACATCGCAAGAGGTTTTTGTCTGTATGATCATTTCAACAATATTATTTAAATGTACAGACTGAACTGGATGTGTGAAAATGTAAATCTGTTGCTTTGCTCTGACTCGCTTCAAACCTACAACACACACTGCTATTCCCCTGAATGTGTTAACATTATGTAGCTGCATCATCATAATCCAACCATACTTATATGAGCAGCTTTGTTCTGGGATAGAAAATATTGTGACGCAGACTGTTTCTTCTAAGTGAATACAGGAAACAGAACGCACAAATAGTCGTCTTAGGAGTCTTTTGGCAATAGTTGTTTGATTAGCTCAGCTTTCATTGTGGATATAAGCAGGGTAGCCTCTGTGCTGGAGGAATGCTGTGGCGAAGGCTACATCTGATCTATACCATATGGAGGCCTCAATTACTGTTTTCTAACACAGGGGACTACAGTCTGCAGTCACATGACGGCTCATAGCCTATCGCCTGTGTTTACTGTACGCACTCCTGCTCAAGTGTGCAGCCTCAATCTTGGAGCTCTGCTGCAATGGAGGGATCCTGTATTGTGTCCCCGGGCTCTTTGTGGAAAAAAAGAACAGAGAGGGACTGTGTCTGTGTGTGTGTGTTCATTTATGGGTTTGTAAACTGGTCGTTTCATTATAGGGAGTTTATTCAATCACAACCTTCATATTCGGAAACTATAACGCTGCTTTAAAAATAATTGTCACACTGAGGACATTTTGCATTTTATTGACCTTTGAGCAATATGCTGCTCTGTGTAGCATTGCTGCATCAAACATGGTTATTATTATATTTGCTGCTCAATGCACTTTATTTTTGTCCATGTTACCCAATTGTTTTTTTCTTTTGAGTAAAGTATTTCAGCACATCTTATTTTAAGAAGCTTTTATACTCCACAAATAAACTTGGGTGAAAAGGAAAATCGGTGTCCCACAATGGAGCCATGTATTTTGGGACCTGCATGTGACTACATTCATTGGAATTTTTTTTTTTTTTTTTCTTACTTGACTGCTGGCTGCTCTCCTCCAGATGTTGCTGCAGTCATGAAGACAGAGAGGCAAGCGTGCAGGCAGAACACGATACAATAGGGAGCAGAGCAGGTGTTCCCCCTGATGAATCTCAGTCTGTGGAGATGGATTTGCTCAAGACACAGAGCGTATGCAGAGAATCCCATTTGGTTTTGCTTGACGTCCCAGAGGATGACCTCTGATCGAGTCTCTTTTTTTTCTCCAACACTTTCTCTTCCCCTCTCACCTTCTTTCTTCCCTCCATGTTGCACAAAAAAAAATGCACAGGAGGGACAAAGACGAAGCAGAAATCAATTGGACCTGTTTCTTGGCAGAAACCGTTCCATATCTCTGATTGTGCTTCCTCATTTGCCCCCTCACTGGGGTTCTTTCTTGGAGCCAGAGATGCTATGGGAGGTGCAGTAACAAAGGGTGTATTGTTAAAGCAATCTCTCCTCTACAACTTAGCAGAGATGTGCAATTGTATTAACGTTCGAAAAAACACATTGTTAATAAGAAACAAAGTGTCAGTGTCCTCTGGTTAATGCTTGGATGTTGGGTGAAAAGGGTGTTGACTACCTGCATCCAACAAATCAGCCTGGTCAGTGACAGTTTCTTTCAAGTTGCACCAAAGTCTTGTCGTAGGTGAAAGCCATGGTGAGTTTTACTATTTAGCTGACAAGAGACTCCACATTCTCACATGTGTACAATCAACTCAACTCACGCTTTCTAAAGAGACGTGATATACTTCAGTTTGTAGAACACACTCACAATAGCAAAGTTCTATCAAGTGTCACATATATAATATTGGATGGTTTTACGGATTGTATACTCATCTTGAAAGTGACACGTGACAGGTCTGTTGCCGACTTCATCAGTGATTAAATGGCCTTTACATGTTTACATGGCTGTGAAAGCTTCGCCAAGAGGCAGCGCTGACTCTTTTAATGTGGCATCTGTGCTGGAGGGGAGTGTCGGACAGATTTCACAGTTAACCATCACAATGGAAGCAGTAGTTTTTTAAATGAGGACAACCTGCTTGTATTACTTAAGGTTGCACAACAGGGGGAGCTATTGTCTTGCTTTTGACATAACGAGCGGTTGGTAATAAAGGGGAAACTGCGTCTGAAGCCGTGTATCGCTGGATATAATGTTCTTATCTTCTGTTGCTCGAGAAAAAAACATCCATTAAAAGGTTCAAGGTGGTCAAGTAGCCACCAAAATCACTTTGTGTGGATGCTTTGCTGCAAAAGAAAGACGCTCTTAATTGCACTTACCTCATCCCAACACCAGGGGTCATCTCTCACACAGACTTTCTTTGTCCTTAGCTGCTCCCTTACTAGGCAGTAATGAAGTGGGAGGGACAAAAGGCCCGGGATGCAGACTGCAAAAGATGCTTCAGTGAGATGTGGTGCATTTTAGGAAGACGCCGGAGAAACATCAGAGTGACACATAGACAAAACATAAATCAAGTTTTGACATTATGTACTCATTATTTATTATCCTGCCAGTGTGCTGGAAAGCAGGTTTAACGTGTGTGGCTCTGTCATCTGTTACTGCCGACATGGCTTGGCTGGAAACACTCAGCCATACTTTGATGGCCTCATAAGAATCCTTGGCTCTAATCCAAAGGGATTAACAATATTGCACATGCGGGTTATTGATACTCTGACCTTTACTTGATGAAAGTGGAATAGCTATGACATTGAGAAGAAAGGATCTGTTCAGACACGATTGCAGAGACCTGAATATGTGTGGCAGCAGAAAAGACTCCGTTGGTAGATTCCTGGCCCCACCTTGCATGGGAATCCTGCCGCTAAGGAGCCACTACCATAAGCACTACCATAAGATCATGTGCCAAGATGCCAGCAGCCGCCAGGCCAGACACATGCAACACATTTTTTTGTGAAACAGCTGGGGGGTCCGCCAAGCATGTCTCCATCTTCAGAGAGTGAGAGGCACTGGCAGTTGGTGAGAGAGCTGCGCCGTGTGGGGGAAATACCCACCACACTCACCGTGAAGGGAATCACAGGAATGGCAAATGGCATCACAAAGTTATGTATTGAATTTCCTTCCAGCAGGAATGCTTCTCATTTTATGGTTTGAGACCATGTGAGCTGCACCAGCGGATGTCAAAGGCTTTAGGAACGTAGATTCAGCATCTCGTTCTGCATATCTGATTCGCCCATGCATGTATTCACACACTGATTTTATTTTCCAATAAAAAGAAAAGTTTTGATTTCGACTGAATATTTCACCATGTCAGCTTCTTGGTTTACACGCTTTGAAAAATGTGATTGTTTGGTTGGCTCAGAGTGTTTGAAGCAGACCCCTGTCCACCTTAAAAAACAGCTCTGCTTGATGTTTCTGCCTTTTTAATCAGTATTGTAAAATAACAAAAGATTAAGGTCTTTTACCTGCTCTGTCTTGATATAACGTTTGATATGAATTGGCGCGATACAAATACAAAGTACTTGAAGCGCTTGCAATGACTGGCTTATGGTGGTAATTTTGTGCCTCTGTAGATAATACTACACCCAACTTTTTATGAACTGAATGTGGGTTTGACTTGGACCAAGGCTGCGTAAGTAAGCTGCGTCTGAAATGTCCCGGCCTGTGTGAGAGAAAAAGCAGGCTTTGTTTTATGCTGAGGTAGAGAATATTTTCCAGTGTTTTTTTATGATGAAATTTGGGCTGCTGAGCCAAGTAGGCAAGAGCTTGTCACAGTGACTGATTGTTTGTGGACAGGCGGAGCAGCGGGAGTGTCTGTCAGTTTGTGGGCTTGTGAAAGTGGGCAGTTTCTCTTTGGCTTTTCCAACAGACGTCATTTCAAAGACCTGTGATTTAGTAAATGTTAGTGAATATTTTCAGGATGATGTGCAAAAACATCCCCCCCCCCCCCCACCCCACCTGTCATTATCAAGGTTAAACTATTTCCTACTCTAACCTACAAGAATTTGTCAGATAATTGACGTCACTCAGGCTTCGTCCCTTAATATTTACAGTCTAGCATGAAGACATTTTCAATTCAATTCAACTTTATATGTAAAGGACTATGTGCAGTTAAACATAAATTTAAGCATTTAATGAATTGCAGCAGAGTTAGCGTGAGGCTCATTTCCATCTGCAGTGATAGTGGTATCCATCTTGTGATAAAGATTTGTTATCCTGCAATGATTGAATGCAATGATTAAAATCTAAACTATATTGTGTGAGCGTGGGACTCTCATGGTGAGGTACGATACGACCCTATACTCAACACAATACATCATTTGTTTACTTTCACTGCTGTTCAACATTATCCCACTGTCTTCTTCTTCTTTTGTCCTGCTGTCAACTTCTCCCTTTGAAACAAACACTTTCTGTTTGTGTTACTCTCATTCATGTCTTCAGTAGCACGGTAAGGCTTTATGAAGTCGTGAGTCATATTGCCTTTCTGGAAAGCCTTTTTTTTAACTTCAATTAATATAGCAACATTTAGCACCAGTAATTCAATACATCTCACTCGAGTCAGGGACGAAGATATAATGGTGTATTGATATTTCTCCCAGCCCCACTATTGATAGGTTTGATCAGCTGGTGGTGACTGACTCCTCTTCCTGTTGACGTTTGATGAATGAAGCTCACACAGCGCACTGATTCATCAGCAGAGTGAGATCTTTGTGGACAGATTGATCCCTAATCAGTTCCCCTTCAACAACTTGCTGACAAACAAACAGGAAAGCCTTCAGACTGAATTTCAGCTGATTGCCTCACGATGCAAAGTGGAGAAAGGTAGTGAAGTGCACCAATATCTTACCTGCGGACTTCATCAGCTTAGTTACAGATGTTAGGTCAGCTTCAAGTCGATATTTGATCTCTTAAGAATCATCCTACGGAGGATGTTTTAATAAATAAAATAAACGTTTCAAGACTATCACGAGGACGGGGGGGGGGGGGGGGGGGGGGGGGGGGGGCGGGCTCTGTATTTGAAGTTGAAACAAGTTCCTCTCTTAAGAGATTCCCTGGGACATGATGGGGATCTCTGTGAAAGGGAGGATCAGAGGACATGGAGAGAGATCAGAACCTCCAAAGACTTCTGCCAGCTGCTTCCACCACACCCTCCCTCCACTGGGGCCCACACTAGCATCCAGCATGAGCGCCACACCTCCAGTACAGACTTTGGAAGAGCAAAACAAGAAAAGCTTCCTCCTCAAATACTAGCTTTATGTTGCACATACATAAACATGGAGTGGTGGGGAGGGTGATTGGATATACACATGCTAAAAATAGGATGTTAGATTAGACAAGGGAGCAGTGAGAGTGCATGAAGTGGAACTTGACTGAAAGTGACCAGTAAAGACGTTTGCCAACTAAAACAATACACCCACATCACTAAAAATGGCATCAAGTGGAATCTAAACCCCTGAGAGTCCCAACGGGAGTGAAATGCTTCCAAATTGACTGTCTGCAGCTTAAACAAACACAGAAGTACGCTCCCATACGCACTTAGAATTACAGTTATGGAGCCATAAAGAGGCTGCAGTTCTGTCTGTAAAAAGCCTCTCCAAGGTCAGAAGAAAAGTCTCAGTGAATTTACAAGTAGCGGTTTAGGGTTCGAGAGATCAATGTTGAATGTGGGGAAGATTTGGCTGAACGACATGTCGATTTTTAGCAAGGAATTCAGGGTGTCAGGGTTGGTCATTTACCTCACATAACAAACAAACAGAACTTCTGGACATTTCATTCAACTAAAGGCAGGGTTGGTAAATTTCTCCAGATACACTTAATTAAGGTTTAGCTTGAAGTTATCTTATTGTCCTGACAGAAATGAATCATTCATATGCTCTGAAAAAGGAAGGAAGACAGTCTGTCATTTGTAGCAGTTGTAAGCATTTTAACACTTGGACCAATGTTTGCCACGAGCCCGCACTCAAAGCACGAGCTGAGCTGTCGTCGTCTTTGCACCGGCTGTGGGTTCGATTGCGACTTCGGCACACTACTGCATGTCATCCCTGTCTCTCTGTTTCTTCAGCTGTCTTATCCAATAAACTGAAAATGGCCCAGAAATATAAAGACATCCTAAACATTGCTCTACTGTATCGACCACACAATCAAAAGTGAGGACACGTTATCCAAGATAATCTAATTACCTTCCTTATAGCAGCATCAACTGGTTCTGGCGATTAAGAAAATTCCTGTTTCCAAATAAATGAAATATAATTCATAATAATAATAACTAATTAAATAGAAAGATACATTTTTCATTTTAAATTGTGCTCACATGGTAAATATTCCATAATGAAATAATTGTATTATCTCTGAACTTGAGGGATAGTTGCTTATTCCTTTCATGGTTTTGAATCATCACATCCCTGTGGGAACTGAAAGCAAAGTATTGTTCAGCTCTTCAGTTATTCTTCATAAGAAATTGACATTAAAAAAAACCCAACAAATTACAATCCGTTTGAGTCTAAGATGGGAGAAGAAATCCACAGTGTCCTTTCTGTGCGAAGATGTTTTCAGAAGTTTCCCATCAGCTGACACGAGGCTCCATCTGTCTGAGCTCGACAAATCAAACAGATCACAAAGGGAAGACGTCTCCTGTGGGACATTCCCTGCTCTCATCTCTGTCCCTAAAGCAGTTTGAGTGCGGAAACACAGACTACACTTTATCCTTCAACTCCTGCATCATTTTCATTTCAAACTCAAACCACTGAAGCCTCATATTCTCTTCGACAAAACAGTAAAGTGCACCTTTCTTACGCAGAGTGAGGACTGTCCCCGATCCCACAGGGTGCACCTTTTGTGTAATCTTTTTCAACAGACAATTTGGACAGAGACATGAAAGGGAAGACAGATCAGAGGCGTTCTGGTTTTGGTTTGTAAGTTTATGTTTCGGCAAGCTTTGGCAGCTCGCAGGACAGTTTTATGGAGCACAAAAAGACATGTCAGCCATCTGCTGTAATCCAGACGACAATGAAGCTTTTTATTATGTCCTTTAAAGAGTGCTGCAAACAATCCTTCTTCTCTGAACATTCTCACATCTCAAATTATCCGACTTTAAACAATCAACAGCACGCTGGAAAGGAAGCCATGGACCATTCAGTCATCCATTATCTAAACCACTGGTTCTCAACTGGTGGGTCGGGACCCTAAAGTGGGTCGTGGAGATTTGTTCAGTAGGTTGTGAATATGTACCTATAGGGAAAAAAAATGGTGTCAAAAAAGTCTATGCAGCGATGTTTTGTCATTCTTGTTTTGTTCAGTCTTGGTTCTGTCACATGTTTTGAAATGTCTGAGATCTAGACTGCACTAGTTATCAATAAATACATCTGATTGGTTGAGAAAAAAATCAGTAATTTGGCTCGTGATTTTGCACTGAGGAGTTGTTGTTGGGTCCTGAGGATGAATCAGTTGAGAGCCATTGATCTGAACTGTACGCTCCAGGGGGGCCACGAGCTGATCCCAGCGGTCATTGGGTGAGAGGCAGGGTGAACCCTGGACTCTTATCAGTCAGTCACAGGGCTGATAGAGAGGCACATTTACCTTCACACCAACATCTGCACGAGTGGGAGGAAGCTGAAGATAGACAATTGGTTCCTACATTCCCTTTTTGCTAAATGAACTGTTTTGTCAAAGAGTGCCTTTTTCTTTAGAAGTTCTCAGCAGCCTAATATAAAGTACTCAGTTTTGACTGTGAATGTGCCAAGTTTGAAAGTTTTTTTGAATTCTGTAGAATTAACAATGTTGCTGTTGCTGTATAACATCTTAATCTTATTTTTTAAATGTTGACAAAATGTGAGTCCTCCAGACAAAAACTGTGCAGGAAGTTTGATTGAATCAAGCATGTTATTTCCTGTATAAGACAGGAAAACATTCAAACTCAAATTCAGGAACTCAGAATGGATTCTCTCCACCGCAGTGGAACAAATACAAACTGAAACTGTGAATTAAAAACACAATTATTTTATTTATGCATTGAAAAAAAAAAATCAAATAAAAGTATTGTTTGCATTGCAGCCACGACATCAACTCCAGTAGACACTTGTGTAAGTTCCTCAAAATTAACATCACTTTGCATGACCTGCCCTTTTGTTTAATGCATGCATGAAAGGACTGATAATGACATCATTACAGAGATCATATTAACCATATAATTACTGAATATTTTTGTGCTTTAATAAAAGACACAATCCTTTATGGAGATATTGCCCATCTCGTTTTGAGACTTTAAAATACGACTCTTATCTAAAAGAGAAAAATATCTGACTATTAAAATCTCTCTGGAGTCTGTCTGTCATCCATCATATAGCTTATCATGTGCCGAGCATGTTTAATCTTCCCCTGTCTCCGAGCAGAGCTAAACATAGGCTACTGTTTCTAAAAAAAAAAAAAAAGAGCCACTCTAGACTGTGTGCTGTGGGAACATTTCAATAATTAATTCAGGCTTTCTTTTTTGTTCTCCCTCTTACTCAAAGATGTGCACATGCTTGCCAGACACACCACGTGTCTTCCATGAAAACAGTGTGTTCTTACATTTTCAGAGCTACCGCACAGCTGTCTGAGGTTTTTTTTTTTTTTTTTTTTAAATGACGTGTTTGTCCACTTTAAATAGAGGACTCAGAAACAGTCAATCTCACCCGAATCATCCGGAAGCCTCTCATATATACTGTACATTTGTTCCATGCTTGCTTGAAGAGGCAGCCTGCTGTGGTCTTCGGGTTTGGGCTCCGGCTCTGTGTCACTTCCGTGGGCTCCTCACAGAAAAGATTTGTCACGTGGCTCATGTGGATTATGCATGCATTTGCATCTATGGAGCCTGAATGTGTGAGTTTGTGTGCGTGTTCAAAGGGGGGGGGAGTGGGGTAAACAGGAAGGAAAAGGGGAGGAATTGAAGGCAGAGACACTGGATCTTCACTGTCTGGAGCCTTGGGCAGCTCAGGCACCTGTCTGACCTCGGGGCTCAGCGCTTACATAATGCCGTTGCAGTGAGTGGTGTTATGGGCAGGTGTGCAGCTAACATTCATAAACACTGTCTGCTGCGATGAACTGACTCTTTGCAGGTCTTGCAAACCAACGAGAGATCTGAACACACTTACTATTAAAGTTTCATCACTGGATGAAATGAGCAAGGTAAAACCCTGTACTGTATTTTAGCATGCCAAATTCCAAGACAAAGACATGACTATTTTAAACTATTTTAATTTATACTTATTTTGCCACATTGTGAGCTATGTTGCAAAAAAAAAATCACATCAATGTCCAAGAAAACATGACGACTTTACACTTGTATTCAAGGGCCAAATATATGAATAGTGGAAAGAGGCGCATTCACTGTGGTCAGATTTTTCATTTTTGTTTTTTGGCACAGTCGGTCAGCTCCCCGGTAGCTCTCCAGCTACTTGTTGGAAACCCCTGACCTAGACTTTCAAATACAAATTTTAAACCTCAAGTCAAACTGAGACGTCCCTTTGACACGATTAGGATTATTTTCTCAGAAAAGCTCCTCCAAACAACCGAAGACAAAACTGTGTGCTTACGATAACTACACTCCTTCGATAAGAAAGATTAGGATTTCCTACACATTCATACTTTTCCCCCCTTGTTTTGACTATCTGTAAGTGTATAATATGACGTATGCTTGCATGCCTGCTCTGTCTATTCCTGTCTTTCCCCATGGGGCTGGATTCTTGATCTGCTCTGGAGAAACAGTGTGGACAAGTTAGAAGTCAAACTACTGGCCTGGATGTCCTCTTTAGTGTACTGATGCTTACCAGTTCCTCCACAGAAGTGTTGGAAACTCAGAAAGCAAGCCTCTTAATGCGTTTATCCCCTCATGTTAACTTTTGCTCCAACGATCCCAAACGTTAAATTTTACTAAGTAAGCTGTTATTTTAGCTCATTCTTCAGTCTTCTTTACAGCCTTGGGTGAATGTTTTATATTACAGAGAGTGGGTTTAATATACTCCTCCATTTCATCTTTATCGCATGTGTTCAGTGAGCCGAGGCTTTTGGAGAACATTGATCCTTCCCTCCTCTTTGTCTCGGAGTCCTCTCTGTAGTATGTTTGACCTTCTCTCCTCTCCCCTCCCCTCCTCTCCTCTCCTCTCCTCTCCTCTTCTCCTCTCAGCAGGTTTGAGTCTGATGATCTGCAGCTGAACCGGCAACAAACCTGCAACCACAGCAAACAACTGGAGGTGAACGGATAATGAACTCGTGTTCTCTGTGACAGACAGGAAGACTTCCAACTTCATCTGTACTCTTGGTAACTCTGTGAAACTTCTCCCCGGGCACCTCCCTGATCCGGATTTGCAAAAACAAAGTCACCATGCGTGCAGTTGATGGGAGACCGTTGAGCTGACCGTTAGATTGTGTTTTTGTTTTTTTTAATAACACAGAGATAAGGAGGAACCCGTGCTAATCAGCCGCAACACAGATGTGGGAAATACCAAAGTGTCTGTTCCTGGACTGGACTCTGCACAGTGTCACAAGGCAGACAGATCAGACAGCACCAATGTGTGAAAGAGGTGACCTCAGTCACTCTGATGAGGTCTAAGTGGAAAGAGACAGACGCACGGCTGGAGGAAGCTATATGTGATGTAAGTGAGTGTTTTAATTAGTCACCACAAGTGAATGTAGCAACGACCTGGGAAATATTCAGAAGCTGTTTCTCTTCTGCGCCTGTCTTCTTCAGTCCGCCGAATACGTCACAAACCAGCAGCCTCCTTAAAGCTGATCCACCCGAGCCACGTTTCTTCTCCTTCCTCCTTTGCCCAACAAATTCCTACGAGTCACTCACTCTGAATGAGAGCATTGTGATTCAACCAAACACTGCTCCTACTCCTCTTGTGGAAAAAAGTGTGTGTGCGTGTGTGTGTGTCTGTGTGTGTCTGTGTGTGTGTGTGTGTGTGTGTGTGTGTGTGTGTGCACACCAAAAGCTTTCCCGCCGGGTCTGGGCTGGCTGTGCTGTGACAGACCATAGACTGGCTAATAAGGATAGATATGCTGCCTTTGAGTAGCCTACCGCTTGTAAATTTAAAAACTTGAAATTCAACATGAGGATTGTTAAGGTCTGTCATAAATCTTTGACATGAAGTCCGTGTCCTTAGCCCAGAGACGATGCATCTCGATGATTTATATGAAGTGTGTTGTTTTTTTCTTGTCTTTTTTTCATCTGTACAAAAGTCGGGATTTCCCACGACACCTGAACGTCGCACCACGGACGGACATCGTGGCGGGGGGCGGAGCTATGCAAATGAGGATCCGTTGACTGAATAGATGCTCCCAGCTTGTGTGAGCTGAGCGTAGTGGGACACTTGCTGTGCAAAGAAGAGAGAGAGGAGCAACAACAAGGACGCAGAAGAGAAAGTGCACGCGCAATAAAAAAAAACAAAAAAAAACAGATCACTTTCACTCGAACCCAAAACGTCGCAGCGATGTCTTCAAAGTGCCCCAAGTGTGAGAAGACGGTGTATTTCGGTAAGTAGCGCACCTCCTCATCTGCTCCCACGTTTTGAAAAGTACTGTTTGTAACCTGATGGTTTATCCCGCTCGTGCGCCAAAGGATACTGATTACAGGCCATCGATCATTTGGGGACGGCTTCCACTGTTTTGAAGAAGCTCATTAAAATACAAATGCATGGTTTTATCCCTTTGCATGCACGTAAGTTCATGCTCATTCATTAAAAAAAAAAAAAAAAAAGCAAAGCCCACGTTTCACACAGTTTCAATTAAGTTACATGTAAAAATTGCAAGTTTTTAACTCATCTCCTGTGTAATCATTTATTTGACTTTTTGCTGTATTGACCTTTAGAAGAATAGTGGCTTGTTTGACAGTTGCTTAAATATTGGTTCATTAAATGTCAATATTGCCTTAGGCTTTTTGTGAAGTCATTTCTCACATAAGAACAGCTTACAGTGTTCCTTAGATTAGTCTGTTCTCTTTTTTTTAAGGGCCGGAGTTGGTGGCAAAATCAATGATTCACAGAGACAAACTTTGGGAAAACTAAAAGCTGTAGTGACAAAGGGGTCCATGTGAACAAAAGCCCCTTAAAGCAATATTAAATGCTTTTTAATGCATGTGAGATCAAACATGCCCACTCTGTCTGATACACTCAAAAAACTGAAAGAATGATTTATCTGCATTTGACACTGATCTGTGCCTTTTTTTTTTAAATTTGTTGTGTTTGGTTAAAATCCAAGCTGAGCTTTTGAGTGTAGCTGATTCAAGCCCTCGCCAAGAGTGCAAAAATGCCATATGCTGCGACTGCCCACACGGCGACATCATGCTGCGTCAGTGGGATGAGAACCTGTAAAACATGCATCTCTTGCATCCTTGTAAACAAAGATGGAAGAACAGATCACGCACTTCAGTCATACTTAGCAACAATGCTGGACAAGTGCATCCTATATTTACTGTGACAGATGTTTACAGTGTAAAGAAATGTAGACCAGAGCGGTGGATTAGAGGAGCTCAAGTGCTTGAAGATAAACAAACATTTACATCGCTGCTTTGAATCTCCATCTTACACATGATGTGAATCCAGCTCAGTTTATTTTTAGATAACTTTGCCACATATCATATGATGTTGACGTTTGGCTGCATCCTGGGAACTAAAAAGTCTGTTCTACAATGCTTATCTTTCGTTTACTTCACAGCACACATCAGAGCTGTCACAGGGGTCAGAATCAATTATGTGAGTGGATGGAAGTCCTCTTACGTAACATAGCAGGAGTGGCAGCAAACCTCACAGCTGCTGCTCATCCTATGTTTCCCTGAGAGTCACTGGCCTGGAATAATATGTACACAAACACGTATTTCCCTCCAACTCTGATTTTGAATGCCTCTCTGAGTATTCATTTGTGCTGTAGCCTTAATTTGCTGCACAGAGTGAGTCACAGCTCCTGATTAATGTTTTTTTTTTTTTTTTCCTTTATGTCACGTGCTGAGCATCATCCTGGCGGGGTTATTTTTGGTTGGGGTGTGTCTTTGTTGGGTGGCGCTGGGAGCCCAGGGCTGAGGCCACTGTAAGGATGATGTATGGTTTTAAAAAAGGAGCCAGAATGGGTGTATTCAGCTGAAAGCAGGGAGGACGGACAAAGTGAGGAGAGGTGGATGACGAAGTTGAGGTTTCAGTCATTGCACGGGAGGCTGAGTGTGGATGTGTGTAGAGCTTCAATGACGAATTGATTCATCATGTAGTACACTTAAAACCCATTTTACAACGTTTTGGTCCTTTTATGTTTAATTTTATTCTGTTCTCTAATTGTATTCTGTTCAGACACACTGTAGTTGTAGCCTTTAAATATGAGGATTGAAGAATGTACAACATCATTTTCACCTTCAAGACCAAAGACTTGAGTATAACCCGGTACCTAATACCACCCCATATTATAACACAAGTGTGAAAATCCATGTTATTGGTAGGAAAACGCTTATTTCTGAATTGTCTCTTACGTTATGTTTCCTCTAAAACTGGACACTTTTAATTTATTATCATCACATGATAATTGGCTGAAACCAGTGGATTTTTTTTTAGGACGGAACAAGAAGGTTATTGGCTTGATTTTCATACTGCTACTTAAAGCTATATGAGTGTGTGTGCATTAAAATAAGAGTTTTAAAGATTTGTTATTGTAACAGTAATTAAGACGGTTGGAATTTCCTCTTTTTGCTTGGTAAAAAATCGTTTTCACAACATCAGAGGAAGTCTTACCTAAAAGGTATTTTAATCAATTTTTTTTGGACATTTTTTAAGTTTTTTTAATTATTTTTTTAGAGGCTATTTCTTTCCCACAAAATAAGGGGATGACATGCAACAAAAGGGCAGAGGTTGGATTCGAACCCACAGACGCTGTGAGGACGACCAGAGCCTATGTACATGGGGTAATCCGACAAAAATGGTTGTCTGTTCCAGCTCTGGAGAGGTGGGAGTGAAGTTAGCGCTGTGTTCTTTATTGCAGAATGAGCTCAGCAGCACCACCTACATACATCCTCCTCTCAGAGTAGAGAAACCCTCTGTTAAGGTGACTCTTCTCAGGTCTGCAGAACACATACAGTCACAAAATAAAGAGTGTAACGTGAAGAAAAAAAACCAGATCTGCGATAGGACATGTGTTATTGATAGAGAAAATTGTCTTTTCCCCCTTTTGCTTCTTGTGGTGATGGTTGGTGGTGTGCTATTTGGAGCCGTGATTGGCCCACCCTGCATCTGCTCCTCCAGCTGGTGGTGTCCAATATTGGATTTAGCATGGAAAGGCTTTTAAACACTTGACTCTGGCTGCTTTACTTCTGTGCAAAAAAAAAAAAAAAAAAACACTTTAAAGGTCGACGGTGCGCCAAAGTCTGGGATTGAAATTCTTTGGGGTTTTGTGGGGAAAAAAAATATTTTATTATTTTCCGTAAGCTTCTTTAATAGACAGCTGTTTTGTGGCGGTGAGGGTTCTTTCTCAGCACCAATGTTGACTGTAAGCCTGCCGTCCCCTTTGCTTGTGACGTTTTTTTTACCGCCTTCAGGAAACTGGAACTTGTAAGTGGTGTGAAAGGAATGTGAACATGCTCCTTTTTTTTTAATTGTAGGGTTAGCTGCAATTAGATTTGCAGGGTGCACATTGTGGCCTTACATCTGTTAGTTCTTGTGGTTCAGAGATGCTTGGAATACACCAGGGACGGATTGGCTGGCGTGTGACCCGGCGTCAGTGGAAAGCTAACGTTAGCGTGTGCACGCAGAACGCGACACAGCACGGCTCAGCAACCCTTCCAACTCCAGACCCGAATTCAGCCGAGCGAACCAGCCACGGCTCCTGCATGCGGAGCACGCCAAATTGCGGCGATGCATCTTTGTGCAGCAAAGTGAATAAGCAACAACTTAATGGGAACTAATGGTGCTCTGCTGTGAGTTTTCTCTTTCTTTCATTCAGCAGTTCCTCTCTCTCTCTCTTCCTCTCTTTCCTCCTCTTCAATCACCTTGCCTCAGGCTTCTGTTCTTCGGATTTCTGTGTTTTTTAGCCACTAGGACCGGGTGGGTGGGTGGGTGGGTGGGGGGAGAGAATGGGGTGAGATGGCTCGCCTTTTATTTTTGCACAGACTCCCAAAGTGTCTCATGCATTATAATGAGAATCGACGTCTCTATTCACACAAAAGCTCTTTCTGTCTCTCTGTACGTCTGTCCTTCCAGAGAGACAGAATCACTTCGTCCTCGACGCTGTTTCCCACACACCTCGTTCTAACCCCGAAACATCCTCCGCACAAAACCCTATTTTCTTTACCCCTCTCTTCTGTCAGCGCTTGAGTACCCTGTTTTCCACTCGGCTGCCCACCGGGCTGTGTGAATGTGCTTCCTCGCTTATGTAACATCATTTCTTGAGTCGATGCCTCCGCTCGCTGCCGTTGCATAACCTGCCAGCGACTGTGTGCCAGTCAATGAGGGTCCTTCTTCTCTGCCTTTTCCAGGCACAAATATGATCCCTTAATGGAGGTGGCATTAAGCTCGGCGCTGAAAGGAAGGCCGTCCCCTCTTCTCCCAGAACACAGGTGAAACCAGTGTACCTGACACAGAATGACCTGTTACATAACAGCAACAGAGGAATAAAAGAACAAAACTAGTTGAACATCCAAAATATCAAACACTTTGAAGCTTTAATCTTCAGTAAGTTCAACATGTCCGATCTCCTCATTTGTCTGCTTTAAACATTGGTCTGAATGTCACGTTTCCAATAATAAATGTCCTGGAGTTATCATGCACAGAAAGTTCAGTGACAAATCAGAAAAGATGAAATAGTTTCAGATTGTTTTTTTAAATGGATGAATCTTGAACCCCTCGTAACGGGGATGAACAGAAAACCAAAGAAAACGATAAACTTCACTCCTGTTTCCTCTCCAATACTTTGGATTTTCAAAAGACGATAATTCAACAACAAAAAAAAGCATCATTCAACCTATGACACACTATGAACCTGTCTGGGAACCTACGCAGAAACAGGATGGACCCTGGTGCTCATACTAATACTTCCCCCTCTCGCTCACAGGGAATGTTCCGGTCCCATATTTATTCGCCACGTTCACAAAACGTCAACCCAACTTCAAACCAAGTGTGTTGTACTGGCAAAAAAAAAAAAAAGTCCTCACAAGGTTGGGGTGTACAGATCTGGTGACCCGAACAATATCAGGAATTTTTCAGAAGTCAAAGTGTGAAAGGGACTTTCTGAATCTTACACAAAGTACCATGATCTCATGTAGCCACGCTCAGTTTCGTAACGCCACCTTGTCGAGACTCAGATGATTTCACTCAAAGTTGTCAATGGGCTTGTACAATTTATGGCGCCGGCACATGTTCTACTCCTCCAGGGCTGATTATCCAATTACCACTGGCTACTTCTGAAGGTGTTACAGTCCTTCGTCCTCTTTTGAAGACATGGTCCATTTCTCTGTAACCAGTCATGCAGAGTAGATCTTTTTGAAGTCTCTGTAGCCGGGACATGGTGTCCTGACCACTTAGGGATGAGGTGCATTGTGGGGCAAGCAGTCCCAGGGGGGGTTAACGTAGGGCGAGCGTGTCACTGAGGCAGCGACTGTGGAGCAGCAGCGCTCCACCGGAGGCTCCTCTGACCAGCGCTGACAGGATGCGAGTTAACTGCAGCCCATTTACGTCAGCTGGGCAGATTCACGAGGCCGCACTCTTTTATTCACAGAGGAAGAAAAAGAGAGAGAGAGAGAGAGGGAGACGGCCTGGGGAGAAAACCTCGCCTTGGCTGAGGCGACAGACGACCTCCAGAGCAAAGTTTTGCCTCTGGGTTGCATCAGCCACTGCAGCAGACAGATCCAAATCCATGTTTCCTAGTTTCTCTTCAGGCTTCAGACTCCACCCTGCACAGTCACTGTGAGCGGCACGGAGACGCCGCACAGAGCCATGGCAGTGAACAAATCAAATCTGAGGTTTAATGCACCATTGCCAGGGTCAACTCCCTTTTTACTTTCCCTTTGAGCCAGCACAGCATGACCTTTCAGCTCTCAGCTAGGTGTTTGTTCGTGCAAATGAATGCTAATCTGCTTCTCGGTTCTTAATGTCTGTTTTTACTCCTTTTCTTAGTTACGTGTCATTGCACCTTGAGTTTTGAGCAGTTGGTCAGACAACAAACTACGTCTACCAGTCAGGAAACAAAGTGAAAGAACATGCATTACATCTGATAGATAAAAGGACAAATGCAGAATGTAAGCTGAAGATTTAAAGATGATGTAAGTCAGGTCATGTTTGTTATGTCTTCGTACATCAGACAGAAGCAAAGGATCCAAAGAGGAGGAAACGGAGTCAGTAAGAGCCAAAAAAACAGCTTTAAGTTATTTTGTCAATACTTTGCAAATATCATGTTTGAAATCGAAACAACTCCAGCGACGAGGAAAAGAAGAGAAGCGTTCCATACAACCATCAGGACTCATTCATAAATGTTTGGGATTATCAATGAAGTCTCTGTCCCCTTCCTTTTAGTATTAATGTACACTTAGTGAGTAATGGATACTCTTGTCGTTCCATTGGTGGTCAGTGAGTGTGCTTAAAGCTCGACCTCTTCCTCCTCAGCTGAAAGTCACTTCCCTGGGTGAGGTTGAAAGCTCCTGTGTGTCCAGTTGAATGGCCATTGTCTGTAAGTGAAGTAAGAGGTCACACACCCTTGAGGGTGTTTGTACTCCAGAGATCAGAGTCGTGAGAGGATGCAGAGAAGGAAACACAGGCTGCTTGTTATTTCCTCTCATACATTCTTACATTTCTCTTGAGATATTAGCAGCCCCCCCCCCCCCCCCCCCCCCCCCCTCTTTAAAATGTACCTCCTCTGTGTTTGTCTTCTGGGCCCACAGTCAGTCAGGTGTATGGCGTTTTTAGGACATGCAGTTATCGCTGCTGTGACAGAGAACACCCGCATGGACTCAGCTGTCAGAGTTGGATGAAGAGAATTAGAACAAGGAGAGAGAGAGAGCAGTGTTTGTTTAATGTGGATTGATGATGGGAAGAGCTGAACAGATGGGTCCACAAATTACCAAAGGGTGTAACAGAGTGCAGCCAACTGTGATTTCGAGATATTTACAATAACATTGGTTACATCATGATTTGTTTACGAGCTCCAGATTTGACACAGTTGACACAAGCATTATTTGGGACAAACGGATTGAGAGTATAGACAAAAGGTCCGTGATGATGAATCGTGTGCTTCATTAAAGCACGCCGTATTTAAACATCACATCCTTTGCACTTGTTGTTGACTTTCTCTCCTCCTGCAGCACGCTGAGCAGCATCCGCGGCGTCGTCCAACCCATTCGCTTCCCTCCAGCCTGCCCGTTGCACCCTGATCAAATTACTGAGCGATAAGAGTTTCTTGCCGCTTTGCATCCTGGGAGTTCAGCTTTTACGAAAACGTTATTTGTTGCTCGTTTATCCTCTGCAGATAACTTAAACAGAGGAGACACATTTCCTCCGGCGCGCGGGGTGAATCTCTTTGTTTGGACGCGTCTGCCCCGTCACTGTTGATAATGAAGCAACTGTAATTAAGGGATTCAGAGAAATGGGCCTTTAATGTTTTCCCTACTGTTGCTTAATCTTCCGTCCAATTACAGTGTGTTTGTGGACCGTTTGTTTCAGCCCGCTCCCATGCTGCTCCTCTTGCATTCTCCCTGTACGCAGCGCATGATCACTTTCACTCTTAATATGATCTAAAGTAATTCAATCAAGCTACAGAGTAAACTAAATCAATTCACTTAGAGGCGGCTTGAAGTTCCTTGTTGTATCTCTATCCTTTTTGAAAGCAGAACTGATACTCGCACGACTGGAAAATCACGAGTCGTCTGTTTTTTTTTTTTACCCTTCCTATTCCATGTCTTCTGACTCTAATTACTCAGACATGAAAATATGTTTAATTAGAGAAAAACACAAAAAAACAACCTTTTTTTTAAAAGGTTGATCCCTTAAATCCTCTTCTACTGTCTTTAGAAACTTGGGAAAACGTTTCTTTCTTTGTCTTATTTCATTTTGAAAACAAGTTTGTGTGGGAAAAACATCCTTATTGCTTTAGTTATTCTCTGAAATGGATGTTCGAACTACGCCTGTATGTTTAAAGCTATGAAATGCATTTACTGTGAACCAGTAACTGCATAGACTGAGAATAAGCCGAATCTTGCAAAATCAGAGAGCCGTGCACAGTTTCCATTTAAAGAGTTAAAAGTAGAGACACAAATAACTTCTCATGTTCTCTGAATGGTAAAAATCCACCGTGTGTTTGTATTGGATGTTGCCTCTTAATTTAATGCTGGTGGCAGCACTGAAGTTGTGAAGCCATTTTTGTTGGGCGTCAAATCAGTTTTGTTACATTAGAACTGGTTTGGTAATGTTTTGGCTCCACGTCAAGTCCACTGTCCTGAGGTTATGTTTCTGCATGTTTTCTGTAATCCATCCAGAATTACATAAAATGGTGTGTGTGTTTTTTTTTCAAACTCCTGCAAGCTCTCACAGCAGTTATTGTGGCACGCAATAATAACGTATCGATTCTTCCTCCCTTTCCTGTGATTGAAGTGAAATCGAGCACTCGTAAACACTGTGGCCGAATCAGCGAGAAGAGGAGTCGGCAGCGGTGATTTAAAGCATATTGACGATGCAATCAGAGAGGCCACGAGCAGACGGAAGAGCTTAGAGCAGGAATTTACAAATGAAGTTAAGCTGCTTACAGTGGTGCAGGTATCATATGGTTATAATGATGACCTGTGACCAGGCCGGAGCTCAGTGTTCATGCAGCCGGCCTGTCTGTCAAACTGGAATTAAAATAAATAAGGGAAGTTAGACTTACTGTATTTCACTTCTTTTAAAGACACAGCCGAATGTCTGTTCTGAGTTTGACACATATTCAACTCAGCTTCCAAAACCTCTGAAGCATCTGTATATTATCCAACACAGGTTGTGATGTTTTAACATGAAATACAGATCTTTAAACCCTTTCTATTATTACACCTTTAAAAATAATTTTTAATTTTATTGGCTCCTTTGGCAACCAAGACGCGCTGCCATTGGTTCAACATTTCCCCCTGCTGTTATCTCTTATGCATTCTCTCACAGTTCACTCACAGTTCAGCTACTTCTGTTTTCTACTTGATTACTTGATTAATCACCTGCCTAAAGTTCTTGTAGTTGAATCAAACATTTTAAAAGCTTTTAAAACGTAAAAGTCTAATGACTACAAATGTCACTTCTTACAGTTCAACTTCTTTTACGGTTATCACATGATATGCAAAAAAAATAAAAAAAATCTGTTGAAATTTTTAATTTTGAATATTACAAACTCCAACCTAAGACTTCTTTTTAAATGTTTAACAGACTGCTGTCGTCTTTGCGCATGTCAGCGGCAGCAGGCTTCAGTGTTTATTGGCTTTTGCTTGTTTGCCTTCAAGCCAATCACATAGAATTGTGGGCGGGACAACAGGTGAGACAGAGTGGTGCATGAAAACAGACACACCTGCAGTGGAGACAACCTTTTTTTTCCCATTCATTTATTATATAATCTATTGTGAAATATAATGCAGATACAGATAATCAGCCAGTATCGAATAACGGCCCCTAATAATCAGCCAGGTCGATAATCTGTTGACCCTTGATCAATGTCTCGTCTTCTGCTCTTGAAATGATCGTTCAACTGCTTTTATGATTAGTGCATCTTGTAATCTGGACAAACAGGAGCGTTTTAAGCACCGCGCTGTCCCAGAGCCGGGGAAAGGTCTATCGTAGCCATCCTAACCCTGCATTAAGGGGGAGAAAGCTCCAGGGTTTTTCTATTACTTTGAACCAGTTACAGTAATCTTGGGCAGTGCTAAGCTCATGATGCCACTGAGGGACCTTCGTAAATTTGTGTCCAGGGGGGAAATAGTTTTGGTGACACATCTGCAGATAGAGTGTTAAGCCCTCAGCCCTGGCATTAAAATGGCTAAATCCCCTGGAAAAAAAAACACCACATAAAACATGAAAAGATTTAGGCTATAGGTCTTAAAGACAAAAAAAAAAATTAAGGTCAGCATCGTTGAAGGAATTAAACCGTCTTTAAAGCTAGCTTTTTTTTTCTGCCTGTAGGTTGCTAGTTTGAACTTCTCTGATGGGATTTTTTACACTGAAGAAGTGTGAAATGTTTCAAATCCAATTTATGTCTCCTTTCCCACATGTCATTCCCCTCCTTCTCTCTCTCATCCCAATGTCCAACTCTATCCACTGTCCTGTCTCTCGAAAAACAGCGTAAAAGCCCCAAAATAAAAAATCCTAGAAAATGGATAGATAGATAGATAGATAGATAGATAGATAGATAGATAGATAGATAGATAGATCCGGCCTTCGTCACCATTATTCTTTACCATCTGCTTGGTGTGTCAGGGCCACTAAAGGGTAAAGAGAGGGCGAAGGAGACACAGATGGGGACAAACAAACAGAGCAACAACAATTAATAAGATAGATTAATTGCTACAATTAAACAGGCTCCAACACCCGTCCGCTCTGACAGTGCAACACTTTCAACAATTATATGTTCGAAAGTGTGAAACAAACACAGATGTCAGGTGAAAATGTACTAAAGATCTTCAGCGGGGATTTGCCAAATCCGTTAACATGCGAGCACAGAGGAGTCCTTTGTTGTCTGCTTTTTGAGTGAGAGGAAATTGCAGAGTGTCGCGAGAGACGGCAGATTAACTAAAAGGATTTGGCGCGTCCTCATCGATGTTGACGATGTCGAAGGACATTTCCGGAGAGAGCCCTCCTGCGAGCGGCAGCTTTGTTTGTTTACACGAGTGGGTGCGTTTACCCTCGGGTTGTTACCATAACGAGGTACAGGAAGGATTGGTGGCACTTCAGCAGCACTGTTTGAGCCCACGCGTTGGAGACGGGGTACTGTTGATCGGTACATTTGCACGGCCTTTACCTTGTTTTTATTTTTCAGTATGTTTCTCTGTTTATTTTTTTTTGTATGTAAAATGTCAAATATGTATTTTCTGGCTTCGTTTCCACAGCTGGGACTATATAAGGGATGATAGGGATAGACGCTTGAATCCAGGGATATAAACATCTGGGCCAGAAGCAGATGCCCCTCCACCCCCCCAACAGCACATAATATAGACAGACAGGCTCACCCCTCTTACAATAACAGCAGTCCTTTAAAAACAGTGAGCTGTTAAACAGTGGACTTTGTTACTACACACAGACGGACAACAACACACGCAGGAATGAAGTCGTACCAGCAAGTCTCTGACGTCTGTTTCCATTCAAACCTGTCCGAGGGTGTGCGCATGAATGAGTGTCACTGACTCAAACACTAAATATGCCACATTGAGGACACACTGGTTGTGTCTTCAACACTGCCGAGGTGTCAGGAAGTTTACGCTTGTGCTCAGATTTAGGGGGGAAATAAATCACACACACTTAAACTCAAGAGGAGACAGTTTAACCCCCCGCCGCTTCCATTTATAATCCCTCTAAACAGTGAAGGTGTTTGAAGAGCTTCCCTGTAAAGTACAAAAGGCTCAGTGACAACATTGACTCCTGTTCCCGCTAAGACATTTTAAAGATCCAGCACTGAGATGGTTTAAAGCATTTGAAGTTTAGAAGCTGAAAAAAAAGATGAAGTCAGATGATCTGCAGTCTGGCATATTCAAATGTTTATGTATTTAATCTGCACTGTCCCTATGAACCGTCGACAAGAGCTCAAGGGTTCTCTTTGTCTTCACGACCCCACGTTTGTTGTGTACGTTTGGAGTGTATTTGAACTATGATTAAAACAGAAAGAGGTTAAAATATTTAAATGATGAATCTACTCAAAATGCAGCTTCGTGTTCCCAAGACGACAAATGAGATGTGTTTCATCCCTGATGTTAAACTTGGTGGAAATATGGCGCCCGACATTGACAATAAAGTCACTGTGTTGGCGTGTGAATGCTCTCCTCGTCTCAGTCAGTGCGATGAACTCCAACAATGCTAATGAAGACTTACAGCGTCCCTCTCTGCTTTTCTGCCTTTTTTAAAGGAACACACTCAAATCAAACGGCACTTGAGTTAAAGTGTCAGAGGATCCCGTCCTGCGCTCTTCATGTTAATGGCTGAAGTGAAACTCAGGCGCCAAACACAAACAAACACACTAATCCAATCTATTCATTTACATTCCAGTGTTGTTGTCTGAAGGTCTGGGTCCATCTTCTAATTAAATTGCAGGTTATTGATTTAAAGTGTGATTTATGTCAGGATTCAGCTCTTTTAAAACGCTGTCTTGAAGAGTGATTGAACATTTCCGGGAGTCTTTTACGCCAGCATTCCTCTCGTCTCCTCCTGACTCCGAACCCCTCTCCTGTTCTCGAAAAGGCCTCGTTCTTCGTAAAACTAAAATGTTGAACTGATTGGAGTGTAAATACAAACCTTATGATAGCGATAAAATGTTGATTTATCGTGCAGCTCGACATCAGATCAGAAATCACTTCATAACAGAAACATGATAAACACAACTAAAAGAGCATAATAATATACTTTGTACATATAACACTATTTTTTTGTCTAAAGAGGTTTTTTGGTAAGTGGTGATTTCTAACATTAAAATGAGATTTATTTCCTACTTGAACTTTTCTTATTAAAACGAAACAGTTGTTTTTTTAAATCGAGCAGTTATTAAATTCCTGTTTTTCCTTTTTGTGACGTCGGCATGGAGTGATGCTTTATTTTACTGCTCTGTGTTTGACATTTCCTCATATCTTTTTGGGGCGGACTCATAAATCTGTCAAAGATTTAATTTGCTTCCTGATGTGACTGACACGGGAATGTGACAAAAAATGTACAGCACATGGTTTCAAGTCGCAAAGCAACTAAAATGAGGAAACATTGAAGGAAGTAATTGTATGCACACATGGTGTGTATATATATGTGTATGTGTGTGTGCGCGTGTGTTTCACTGAGGGTATGTAGGAAACAAACGCCAGTATCCGGCCATTTGTGCCCTGCCTTGATAAGAGAAGGTGTTTCCTCTCGCTGCCTGCACGACTCCTTAGGGCCCATTGTGTGTGAGCAGCAGGGATTTATTATTGGAAAGGGTATAATTAGGGTCCCTCGCTTGTCTGGAGGGGCGGTCGGTCTGGGAGAGCGGAAAAAAAAAAAGTGGACGGAAATGGGGTTGAAGGGTTGTCGGCAGCAGGATGGGTATACTGTAAAGTGGGGGAGGGGTGTGTTTGTGCGTATTTGGATGGGGGGTTAACACAAAGGATTTGGGTTAGACGTGGGCACCCCCCGCCGCTCCAGCTGGACTGGGACTCACGCCACTTTCCATCCATGAAATGACATCATTACAGCATCCTGTGTGGTATGCATGCATTCCCAGTGTCCGTCTCCCCCCCCCCTCCCCCAAACCACCGCCCCGCCCCCTTCAAAGACCATCCCTTGGCTGGCACGATAACAGGGTTCCCCTCAGGGCACAGTACAGGCTGATCTTTATTCTGAGGAGTGAAGCAACGAGCGACGTCATTTCTTTGAGATGACTGGTTGAACGACACATTATGACGGATGAGCCTGAAACAATAGGAGGGGGAATATAAAGGCTGTTGTTCATAGTAATCTATATGAATGTTGCTTTATGTGAAGTGTTTACGCTCACCCTGGCCTCTCTTCTTCCTGTCTTTTGTCTTTTAATGTGCAGCTGAAAAGGTGTCATCGCTCGGGAAGGACTGGCACAAGTTGTGTCTCAAGTGCGACCGCTGCAACAAGCTGCTGAACGCTGGAGGCCACGCTGAGGTCAGTGAGACTCCACCAGTGACCGAACATGTACTCACATTTGCACATACAACTCATTATGAGTAGTTTATAAACTGGTCACGAAACACATTTGATGTGGCAACCTCGAGGGTTGAAAAATGAAGCTCATGCAGAAGTGCAAAAAGCTCTTTGCCTGTTAATAGGTTAATGGAAGGTTTGTTTGAGACTGCATTTCCAATATGGCGACCACCATCAATGGCTTTCCAAAGTCTGCTTCAGGAAACAATGAGTGACATCACTATGACTATGTCCATGTTTTATACAGTCTATGTGGACCACTAATGCCTGTGTGACCAAAGTAAACCATCAGCAAAAAGGGTTTCTATTTTCTATTTTAAGAATGCAGAGAGAAAGTATCTTTCACTGTCGTTGGCATGTTTGACACTTCAAAAATAACAAGACACTTTGCTTTTTCCAATCAGTATCAACCAAACAAGAATCGACAAAAGTGATGGCATAAATCTAGCTTTTTAAAAAATAATAATAATAATAATTAGATTTTTTTGTGTCAATAATTATATTCAAATTCATCATGTATGAGAATATGACAATGGTCAAGATGCCCTCACAGTTTCCGATAGAAGACTTCTTTAAATAGATCTTTTCATCCAACAAGTCCAAACCTAAAGGAGATTTCTAGTACAGTGATCTCAATGTTTGACTTCTTGCTTTTTATCTCCTGCAAAGGTTCGAACACACGTCCTCGTCGAGACGACTGTAAATCTTAACAACATGTTTTAACAGTAAAACTCCAAATCAAGAGCACAGCGGCTGTATGTGTTTAAAGTCTGAATCTAGGGCAGTAATATGGACTATTTGTAGCCATCATAGCTGTGTGCATTTAGCAGGTCACCCCCATCGCCTCGGGTAGCAGGAGTCCACTTCCCGCTGAGGCCATTCATGCCGTCATTATAATGCACTGAGTGGTGCTGTGGAGCTCTACAGCTACAAGTGTCTCCCTAATGGCTCCCGTTATGCTTCCTGCGTTGACTCTTTGGCCTTTTCTCATTTCATGTAAGTTCTCTTCCAGGAAAATATTTAGATTTTTTTTCCTCAGGGTCAAAGGTCAAAAACTCCATGCCGTACTTTGTTGTTCATTGACTGCGTTTGTGAAATCTCAACCGAGGGAAGCCAGAGCTGCCTGGTCATGTATTGACTTATTGACTTGTCTTCACAGTGAATCCTCCAATTAAAATGCATACAATGTGACATGTTTGTGCTATAAAAAAAAAAAAAAAAGTACTCTCACCAAGCAGACGTGTATTAGTACATTTAATGTGACTCCATTTCTATGTGATAACAAGGGCATTTTTGGCTCTTTTCTTATGGAAACTGGTTTTCCTTTGATAACGAGCGGAGGGAAATGAAAAAAAATTTCACCCTGGAGAACGACCACGTCCGTGATCAGCTGAGAAACGATGTCCCCCTCGCTCTCCCCCTGCTGTGCCTACTGTTGTGATGTCGGTAAAAAAAACGGTCTCCAGACAAATACATCTTCTGCAGAGAAAACATGGAGGTGATTCCTAAATTTGAAGTTCCTCCTAAAAACTGAATGTGTCAACCTCTTCAGTTAAATGTTTCCATTGCATTGTTGTTCGAGTCACACGTACAATAATAATACCTGGTGCCCTGTCCACTGATACAATTCAACGATGAAGGCTCACTCATTAAGGGCATTTTGGGCCCTTCAGCACCATGAAGACGGTTTGCTTTGGTGTTTTGAAGCTTGTATAAACAGAGCGAGCAGCTGGAAGCAGGTCTCTTCCAAATGTTTTAGTCTGCAGAGATATGATGTCCTCTGCCTTCATTTCCATCAAAGATCTTGTGCATTGGGTACAGGAAATTGCTGAGTGCGTGTCTATCTTCCCCCCCCCCCCCCCCCCCCCCCCCCGCTGCCGCTGCCTTGTAGTGATTCTGGTTGTTTCTGTCAGTTTGTCCTTGTGGGATTTTAAGCCGTCTTTCTTTCTTCCTCTCTGTTACATAATCAATCCCCCCCCCCCTCCCGAACTGTGCGTGCTGCTCACTATCTGACACCTCCACCCCGAGGGATTTTCTTATCGTGCCTCTTTTTTTCTTTTGCCTTTCATGGCCCAGCCGACGATGCGATTCTCCCCCCTCTGATTCTGAGCGTACGAGGGCGAATATCACCTTTCTGTGTCTCGGGCTCGCGACACGAAGAGGATGTGATCTCAGCGTCTTTGTACACAAAAGCGATTTCCCTGCAGACCTCAAACGTCGCTGCTCCGCTGTTTAATCTCTGCGTGGTTACAATAATGTAGTCCCCAGTCTCTCTGAGGCCCACCATCCTCTTCAGCCTCCTTCTCTCTCTCTCTCTCTCTCTCTCTCTCTCTCTCTCTCTCTCTCTCTATCTATCCTCATCAGTCTGCAGCGCCAACTTTAGCCGGCAAAAAAACCCCGATCTTCTTGAACTCGATCGTCCTCATTGGAAGGAGAGAGCGGCTGAGAGACGTGACGTGTCTGACGCAGATTTGTTCATCTTTTAAAGTGGACTGCGGTTTGAAGCGGAGGTTGTTTGACATCATTGCAGGCCTGGTATGCGAAAGGTTTCGACCCCCCCGAGAAAATCTGACTCGGTGCTTCTTTAAAAGGAGGGAAGGATGTGGTCTGTTGTGGCTGCGGAGCTTAAAAAGACAAATGTGTGGAGTCAAATTTGACCCCTAAAGATCACAAGTGGATTTACCCAAAGCAGAGGATTAGCACAGTTTTATTTTTTTTTCTCATAAAGTTCCATACATCCATCTTATAGCCTTTGTTTGCTCCGGATGCAGCGTCATGTAGTAGAAAGCTTTTTGAAAGATTTCTCCGTAGGCTTTTTGTGCCTTTATTGAAGAGAGGGAGAGAGGGACAACATGCAGGAGAGGAGCCACAGGCTGGACTCAAACTTCAGGTCATCCACCGGGAGTGACACGGCCTCTGTACATGGGGCCGCGCGCACTAACCACATGCATAACTCCATGAAAGAATCATTTTTCATTTAAGTCCAACAGTACATGACCGATACTGTGATGAGATCGTTTGATTGTAAATGTGTGTTATTTCCTCAAACCTTTTCTGGACACTCTTCAGAGACGGACACTTAAATCTCTCAAAAGATTGAACATGCTTCCTGGTGTGACGTTGACGTGGGAATATGACAAAAATGTACAAGTTGTGGTTCAAGAGGGAGCGCAGCTTAAATGAGGAAGGAAGTAGTTGTCTGCATACTTTCCACGCGTGTGTGTGTTGTGTGTTTTACACTGAGCGTACCGTGTGCAGCATCCAGCCAAGTTTGATTTCATATCTTCTTTTTACCCAAACGTAGAACATCTTTATTCATCCTGTGTTTTTTTTTATTCAATTCAAATAAAAAAGTGAATTCTCCATCACCACTGATTGTGACCTCTCATGATGGATGGTGCAAAAAAAAAGGCTGCTACACAATAAAAGAGAAAATGATACAGCATGTCCACACTGAAGCTATCAGACTGAGCCCTGGTAGCATACGGATCATACAAGCTAGTGGTCGGCGATGCTCAGATGAATTGGTGTCAATTTGGTGGTTGGGAGATGAGATCACACTGCTGAAGAGATTTTGGTGTTTGGAATTATTATTTTGGATTCAGCAGACACATTAAAACACGATAACTTTGTAAAACTTAACACATGACAAAAAATAGGAACTTTAGCGTTAAAGCTAAAATGCATCTTTCACATTTCTTGAATTGTTGCAGCTCACATTGTCATCGTACACAATCACGACATGTTGAATTTTCGTCATGTTTTGCAGGAGTCACAGACACAGAACATGTTTAGTACCAGCGGTGACGACGTGCACAAAGGAAGCATCGCTCCGTGTTTCTGAAAACAGCTTCAACTATGTAGCGACTCGGCTGTGAGTAAAAGATGCATAAAAGCACGACCAAAATCAAAGTGTGCAAAGTTAATCCGCCTTTATTGTGAGGCAGCAGAAGCAGTGAGATTGAGGTGAAAGCAGCGGAGAAAAAGAGCTAAAAGGAGAGGGAAGACGAAGAGATGGAGAAGACAGATTTCAGTGTGAGGATGTGGGAAGTGAACTGCTGGGAAGAGAGTGGGCTGTGCAGCGATGGATAATCCATTTTTAGGGTCCCGTTGCCTCTTGGGCCGCAGAGATACTGTAGTACAGCCGCCTGTTCGCGGAGCACTCGGTTCACTTCACAAAGGAAGCTCTGTGTGCGTGTGTCCTGAGAAAGACATCAGTGCTTAGTCACAGCTTGGCATCGGACTTTCACGGATTTCATAAATGTCAAGCAGGGAGTGTGAAAGGGGCGCGCGGCTGCTTTAACAGTAGCTGATCCCGTCTTCATTTATGCATTATTAAAGGTGACTGAAGAAACCTCTTTTCTATCACACCATCACCTTATGTGGCGAAAGCAGAAGGGATTGTGGGTATTTTGGCCCTTTTTTTCCTCCCCTACCTCCCAGGGCCTGGCGTCTTGCCTTTGGCGTTCACTTGGTTCTTCTCTTCTATGGGCAGCAGGCTCTGGACCGATGGACACCCGGGCCCTCAGCCCTGATCTGTTCATCATATGCTTCTGAAAGCAGCGTCACATTCCCAGCATGCATCACATCACACCAGTGTGTGTGTCACAGAATCTGGTTTCCTGGATACAGCAGGTGTCATTATTTTGTGTTGACATGGAAAAAAAATCACACGTCTCCATTTTTGGATTTAATCTCTTTTAACAACCACAAAGACTGAAACACCCAAAATATATGATGTCAGAAAAAACGTGTGGGAAAAATGACTTCAGATCACATGTCACAGCTCGCATCATCAGTTTAAAAAAAAAAAACTCCCTCTCCTGCTCAAAGCGTCGGTTTGTTATGTCTACAATCTCACAGTGTTTTTGTTTTTCCCACAGCACGACGGAAGACCCTACTGCCACAAACCGTGCTACGCTGCCCTCTTTGGGCCAAAAGGTGAAGTGCATACTCTTTATTTTCAAATCTACTAAGATAAGATAACATGTTATTGATCCACATGGAGGTGTTACAGCAACATAAAGACAAAAACAACCAGTGGGTTGTTATGCCTTTTGTTTAAGAGACAGTACAGTGAATGGAGTCAGAAAACTTGGGAACAGAGAGAGCGGGGAATGACATGCAGGAAAAGAGCCACAGGTTGGATTTGAACCCGGGGCCGCCCGCATGGAGGACTTAGTCCTTTTGCACATGAGGCATGCTCACTAACCACAAGGATACCGGCACCCCAACAGAATTTATTTATTGTCAGTTTTTCATTATTAAATAAAAAAGAAAAGAACATTGAGGAGCGTTTACTCGATGTCATTCAATATATATCTTAACATGTAAAATAGAAACTCACATATCTTTAAAAATTATAAATTCATTCATATTTGAATATTCACTCGTCAAACTTTATTTACGCTTTGACAAATTATTTAAAATATTTAGTTTGGCGAGATAGGAATTAATTTAGTCATAGCTTGCTGTCCTTAAAGTTCTCTTACTTTGAAAGCTGTTGTCATAGTGATGTTTCCTCCTCCTTCTCACAGCTCTTGGTGTTCTCTCATCTCCTCTCGTGTGCCTCTCTCAGGTGTGAACATCGGGGGAGCCGGCTCTTATGTGTACGACACTCCAGCCAACAACAACCCGTCTTCCACCGGCGTGGATTCAGCACCCAAAACTGAAGAGAAGCGAGTGTTTGCACCCAAGCCAGCATCCAAAGGTACACGAGGAAACCGCCAGAGCTATCCTACTCAATGTGTCGAGGTCATTTTGAACCGCGACTTCATCTACTTCTGTCTTTAGGATTTGAGGTAGCTGAGAAGCTCTCAGTTTGAGGACTGCTTACTCAGATATCAGAACGTTTAGGTGAAAGTCTGCTGAGACTTTGGAAGGATTTTCTCTTTGCTCTGTACTTTTTTGTGTGTCGCTGTTTCACACCAAGTTGGATGTTTATGGCAGAAAAGCCGAACATTTCAGAAGCTGGTTTTGTTCCTGGAACTTAATTCTTTTTTCATTTCTGTCGGCTAAAATCTGAATCAACTCACCAGATGACACGGGACCAAAGGAAACGCATAATTGTATCGTCAAATCATACCTGTGTCTTTAACTTTTGGCGCCACCTGCAGTTCACAGCAGGGCACTACATGTGGTAGAATACAGACTCAAAATGAGCATCTTTTTCTAAAGAATTCCCCCTAAAAGCACTTCAGTTCTTGGTTTGATTATATTTCTGCAACTTTATATTTATATTGAATTGTAATGGATAAAGAGACAAGTGTTCATTTATTGACTCACCTTCTGCCTTTTCACTACATCATGTGTCTGTTATGTTTCAACAGCCGGCAGCATCACCACTTTCTCTGGAGAGGCCAACCTTTGTCCCCGATGCAGCAAGAAGGTGTATTTTGGTGAGTGGTTCAACACTTCTTGGAATTAAGGTGAGGAAAGGGTGTGAAACCTGCAAAGTGGTTTCCATAGTGTCTCATTGGTGTGTGTGTGTGTGTGTGTGTGTGTCATCGTAGCTGAGAAGGTGACATCACTGGGGAAAGACTGGCATCGACCCTGCCTGCGCTGTGAGAGGTGCAGCAAGACTCTGGCTCCCGGCAGCCACGCAGAGGTGAGGAAAGGAGGAAACATGGAGAACAAGAGAGTGTTCAGGAAAATGAACTTCACCTGTGAAAAGATCTTTTTTTCTGTTTTCTGATGCCACGTGTGAAACATGTTGGTATGACTGTTCAATTTGGGTTTTTTTGTAATTCATAATATTCCTGCAGCTCTAACCGTATGAGATGTTATTACTCACGAGCAGATGAAGAGAAAAGGGAAACCTTACTATGAAGTTGTGGTTTTCTGTTCATTAATTGAAACGTATTTGAATAAGAACAACTCAGTTCTTCCACAAAATACAAATAGTGATCTAAGACAAGTATGGTGGTTTTTGTTAGTGTTGTAGTCAAGACCACACCACCTGAGACCAGAGTGCTCCAAGACCATAAATATCAATAAAAAAAACATCATCTTGTGTGAAGCAGTTGTGGCTGTAAAAAAGAGATAAAAACTACAAATGAATTTAAGTTAGTCATTCTCTTATAGAGAGCCATTTCCCTTCCAATTCCAGTGATGACGTGGAAAAATAGCCTTTCAGTGGTGGTCTTGATTTAAAATTCGGAGTGCACCTGGTCTGAGACTGACACAAGGCCGATTAAAAAATGGAAGCCGGAGACCCAAAAAGTAGTCTTGAGGCTGGTTTTGTGTACTTCTCTATTTTTTTTTTTTTACTGGATGCTAAACTGAAACTCTGACCCGAGAGAAGCTGTTACATACTGAGCATAAAACAGCTACGTGAATGTGATGCACATGAATAAACAAACAACACCTGATTTTTTTGAAATACAAAATTGTGTCTTCAATCTGTCAACATCCCAAAAGATTTAACTTCTCTGTCTTCAAACAGCAGCACCACTCCACTTATTTTATGAAAGTTCATGTTGTATCATGGTTTTAAAGTTTTATCGTTTTTATTTTCCCAGCATGACGGCCAGCCCTACTGCCACAAACCATGCTATGCCGTCCTCTTCGGGCCCAAAGGTAACCGCTAGGGGGTGCTGTCAACCCACCGAATGTCAGCTACACTTGAAACAGAATGTCATATGTCTGTGAGCTTGACCCATGCTGCACACGCTGCACACGGTTTATTACCCAAGAGTCATTTCATCATAACAGATCATAACAGAACAGCAGCTTCTTGAGCATGTACAGGAAATGTTTCGCAACCTCTCCTGCTCGTGTTGAACCTTTGTTTTTATTTCCCCTTCTCTGTTTTTAACCTCTTCCTGACCCCCTGCTGCTGTCCCTGTGGTTCTTCCAGGCGTGAACACTGGTGGTGTGGGCAGCTACATCTATGAGAAGGAGCCCAGTGCAGTGACCCAGCCCTGAACCTTAGACCCTCTCCCATCAGCCTCATCCCCCTGCTCAACTCAACACTGACCACAGCAACCACAGTATTAGTCTTAGCCTTTGTTTTTTCTCTCCCTCTCTCTCCTTCACCTGTGCGATTATACCTGAGACAACCAGCCTGCTGCTTCCGGACCCTTCTCTCCTTCATTCCCACCTGCTTCTAGCACCATGAGGAGTAATTCCAAGTAGCCCTAAACGTGTGAAATATGTTTCCTCAACCAAATCCAGCATCCCTCCACATGAGCTCCATTGCTAATAATCACCATTCAAGTAAATGTTTGCTATGTTTGCACATTTTAATGTACGTTAACACATTAATTGTCACCACAAATGAACAAAAGGTGTTACTTTCAATTTACAAAAAAAAGAAAAAAAAGATGGGCTTCTCAGGTGTGGAGAGGTGCATTGTGGGTTTAGCTGCAGCATGTTGACAAACCACGAAGGAAATTTCTGTTGCAGACACAGGTGTTGCTCAGGAGCACTTTGCCAATTAAAATCTCTAGTTCAAAAATGCCATATTTACAGTTTGGCTGCCTGATGACTCTCCTGACATGTTCGAGGAGGTGTGCCCTAACATACTGTTTGAAAAAGGAGGGAACGTGGATCTCTCAGGCGACTGTTACATTATTTTCAGCACATCCATGAGGCTGTATTTAGTCAGGATGAATTTATTTTACTTTGAGTAAAATGTAAATAAATGGTTTTATGTCAGAAATCTGGACTAAAAGATTTCATTTGCTAATGAATAACAAAAAGTTTCTTGTTTTTTTTTTAAGTGAAGCAGAATGTGAGTGATTTGGGGAGGGAGGGCTGTTATTCGTGGAGCAGTTTGTATTTATGACTCTAATTGAAGGCCTTTACATTTCAGCTGACATCGTACTACTACCCTTTAAGGGACTGATCATGAAAGAAGTGAAACATTGCAATATAAGCTGTATAAATCTCTACGATCAAGATTTTTATTGATATTTTCAAAGAAGTAACCCTGCTGTTGTTTTCCGAGAGATGACGCGCTCTTTGAAGTGTTATATTTTAGCAGAAACCGTAGCTTAGCTCGTAGAAACACTGCAGACAAGTCATTCTGTCAGAATGTGCATCCTAGTAGTATTATTATTATTATCGTAAGACTGTTACTGTTTATGACCTGTTGTACACACGGCGCGGCTCACTGTTTGTAGATCTGAAGCGCTGTACTTCAGCCCTGCTGCATTTGTCTTTTTAATCCCAATAAAATAAATATTCCAGAAACTCTTTGCAGTCATTTTTTTTGCATATGGAAGATGCAAGTTTACTAGCTTTTAACTAATGCAGCGAGTTTTAAGATGCAGAAAAGCACAGTTATATCATCAGTGCTTCATGGGGAAAATAAAGTTATATGAGGTGTGTCTTATTATTACAGTCAGCTGTTTCAACGCTGAACGTAATCTACTTGTTATTCCCATCAGGTATGAAGAGAGGCATAAATGCTCTGCTTGGGGAAAAAAACCCCTTGAATTCTGGTGTAATTTATGTATTAAAAAAAAAAAAAAAACATTTCAACTTCAGTGTCCATTTCTGCTCCTTTAGGTGCTTCAGCTGTTTTTAAACATGGCTTAAAAGTGCATAACAGCAAATATTGTCCTGTTAATTCCAAAATAAAGTTCATTGTAAGAACTGATGAAACACGTCACAGAATAATGTAAAATTAAAGTTTTGGAAAACGAGGTGTCTTATATTTGCATCAAAACTAGCTGATAGTTTACAACCAGAAGAAATTGACCTGTTGAGGGAGTAAGTTGACGGGAGCTTCAGCTAAAAACATTTTAAATTTTATGCTCTTTGTTGTTGGTAAGTTTCAGTTGCATACTAACAAAGGGGATTACCGTGTGCTGTTTGAGGTAAAGAGTGACACATTGTTCAAACAGCTAAAGGAACAATATGTGTCTAAAATGATTGAAGGGTAAAAGTCAGTACATTGACACTCACATAATGACTGATAGCTGAAAGAATGACTTGAGGATAGTTTCAGTTTTACATCACTTATAAAAAATGCCTTTACATTTAATTGTAGTCCAGGTACAGTTGCATGCTCATTCATGCTCATTCATAGGCTATGGCTTCAACAGTATGCATGGCTGTTTCATCATTTTAATCACAACATCAATAAAATAAACCCCTAATTTTTTCCCACATTTGGTCCCTCTTAATTTCTCTGTGGAAACATTTCTGACCGTTGTACTTGGGCAGCGCCCAGGGAGTTGAACGTTGCCTGGAAACCAAACAGATGTAAATTGATATTACGTCACATAGCCGCCTACATGTGGACTCTTTATTGTTTTCACATCAGTTATGACGGGACCAAACACCTCGGACTCCTGTGATGGAGATGAAAGGGAACCATGTGTTACAGGCTACATTAGTCACACAGGACTTTAAGCGAATACAGTTGTCAGCTCCTGTCGGATGTTTTAAATATCAGACATAAGTAGTAAGTCAAGCCCACTTAGTTTAAGCTAATAAATGTATACTTTGTTTTAAGTCATTTCAATTGTTGCTCTTCTTTCAATTTTGGATGAGCTTTGCTGTCAAAGTAGCTGCCAAAGTACCAACAACTTTCCCTTGCTATAGCCTTTAGTTGCGTAACACAGTTCTCTCGTGCTTTGGGCCTTTGTTTCTTTCAAAACATAAAACACAAGTCTTGTTTAGATTTCTGCCAATTTTAGGTGCTAGCTTAATGAGTTCCTTCTAAATCAAAATTTGGAAGACCTTTTCATTTGACCTATTTCCAAACAGCAATTATTGTGTTAGCATGAAACAGCTAACAGGCTGCTGATGCTAACATTTCAGATCAATGGGGCGAGGTTTTTAGATTGTGTCGTCCAGTAAGGTTAAATAAGTTGTTAGTGTCTCATGAACACTTAGCTGGTGGGTTTTTAAAAGAACTGAAAATATAAGAAACACCACACAAGGAACATGCTGTAGATTCTCAGGAGGCCAATAAATGAATCCCTTTGGAAATAATACAGTCCAGCTTGAAGATGAGGAAGTATTCTGCATTAAAGGTGTCAGCTATAGAAATCTCTCCTCTCTTTACATAACATTTTTCATAAATGCTTTTCCAAAAAAGGGGGAAATCAATTCCTCCCAGCGTGTCTCTTTTCCTTTGGATCATTTCCTCTTCGGTGAGGGGAGGGAGATTTTGTCTCACTTCATAAAACAATATTTCCACCATCTACAGTATTCCCTAAATAGAACTCTCATTCTGTTTCCATGGAGTAAAACTATTTACCAGATGTCCGAAAGCTTCAGTGAAGTGACCAAACCAGACATCTTTTAATAGAGGGAATGCAGGGGTGACTTTATTGGAACCAGGACGAGTCTCTGGGGATCTCTTTGTCACTTTTCCTGGTAGGCTAGTCTCTATAAACAAGTCACTTTTCATTCCCAGAGTGCTTTGCCTTTATGGCGTATAAATACGGTACATGGATGTACAGTATGTTAATGTCATTGTTAGAACGCTGCACTTTTACGTGTTCATTTAGAAAAACTCTTCCACGTGACAGTTGTTTAAAATTATACATTCATAGGTGAAAGAAATGGTAAGGTTCTTGTGTTGATCAAGAAAGTATACACACTTAATTTTCTGCATTGATCAAAACACTCTGCATGAAAATATAACAAATAAAAAAGAAGCTCATATATAATCTTCCCAAAAATCCTGGCTTGTGAGAAGGTGATTTGAGGCATTTTAAATGAGGGTATCTTGGAAATATTGGAAAAATAAAATCACACATTCTCTAGAAATATTGCTGAATTCTGATTGGAGCATTAAAACAGACTTTAAAAGTGAACTATTTAGATAAGAAATCTTACACTTAACATTGTTAGATTGTTAGAATTTGATTTTGAAAAAAAGCTTCTTTTAATCAAGTGTCACTATGCTTCAACCAAATTACACACAGTGTCAGACTGACTCTGACACTGTGAAGCAGCTGAGCTCTTCGAACCCAGGATGTCCCCTGTTGGCGGTGGACTGCCAGGGACTCCCTGTTGTGTTTCCCATTCAGTAAACCAGGATAAATGAATTATTGAGGCGCCTCCTGGTAATGAACTTGTAATGTTTTGGGAAGCTCGTTGATCTACAGAGATTATAGGGTTTAAGACATTCTTCTCTGCAGTTATGGTTATCATTTTTCCAATACCTTTTGACTCAAGCCAAGCATCTAATTCAGCTAAACTTCTGATGGGAGGTTCCCTCTTCATAAAATAAATCACAAGTGTGTCGTCACAAGCCTGGTGTTTGCATAAGTCTGGTTTAACAGTACAATTACATCAGATCCTGCCTATTAGTAAAAGGCGTCAGGGGCTTTTTAAGCATTGTCCTCCTTGTCGCAGAGACAAAGCCATCTGTATCCTCATCCTTAAACTTTCCAGTGGTTTTTCCAAACCTACAGATGTCTTAACCTAAAAACTCATTTTAACATAATGGAGCAGATATGTGTGTGAAGCCACGAGTGTTGTAAGTTGGAAGGAGAGGACACTTTACATGTACAGAAAATCTACCAAAGTTTTCATAATAATATTTATGAAGAGCCAACATTAATTCACTTGGGGAAAAGTGGAAAAAATATGTAACAAGGTAGAACCTTTGAGCAGAACAGAACTGATTGGATGTGCGAGGAAATTAAATACAGGGAGAGACAGAAAGAGGGAGACGGACAAACAGATGGACAAACAATAACAGATAATGAAAATGTATTTGTAGCAAATGTAGTGACAGAATTATTGCCAGTACCGGCAATTACAACGGTGATACTGGAAATTATAAGTGACAGCATTTGGAGTCAAACAGGTCCACGGCAGCAGATGTGATGGTTTAATCACACGACATCCAGTCTGCCTCTCCCTCCTTCTACTCATAACATCCTCCCTGTCTCTGCTTGATCACAGCCAGATGATTTAAGATGTGATTAGGGCGACATTGCAACACTTCTCGAAAGGAAGATAAAACATTTAAACCCCAGGACCTCCTTGCTACCCAGACAGCCCAAAGTCTTTCTCCCTTTCCACCCCACATGAACAATCACTCCGCACAGGTGGGTCGGCTGCTGTTTCACATCAGCGAAACCCTGGCAGGCTGCCACCCTGCATGCCTCCAGCCAGGACCTCCCTCTCCCTGTCTCCTACGCTCTGACTCCTATCCCTCGATCTGTCCCACTCGTCCCTATGGGCCTGCCCAGCCCATGATGAAGGGATTTTTATCATACCACAATGAGCAGATATCAGTGACTCAAAGAGACCAGCTGCCTCCTCAGGTTACCTCACAGAGGTGTGATCACGCTAAATGACGAGGGTTATTAGGGGTTTATCTTTGGTTGGGGCTCAACCCTGGTTAATCTATCTAAAACATGTTGTAGACAAGATAAGAAGGTTAAAAAAATGTTTCCTTTTATTGTCGTTACGTGAATAACAGCAGGGATGTTTCCCTTTTTTTCCCGGTTGTCTTGTCAGTTAAGGTCGGGACAAAGTTAAAACAGACACAATGCTTCCCTGTATAAGCTGTTGATTGGAAGCACCATGTTTCTGCATCTCCATGTTTGTTTGTTTGTTTTTTATCACACAGTGCAAAGCTAGAGCAATAGCATGGCATGGCATAACAATTAATTTTTAAGGTTTCGTCTCTCCAGGCAAATGGACCGTGTGCTCAAAACAGGTAAAAACATACAATTAGATAAGTAAGTTTCATGTGAAATTCAGAGCCTGTTAAATGCTCTTCAGATCAGGCAGGAGTCAACAGGGGCTTGTTTGTATGTGAAAGGCTGATTTTTGTGGTTAGGATTCGTTCAGTTTTTTTTTAAGTTTATCTGTAACATCTTTGCTTGGATTCATCATGTCGCAGGCCGCTCTGCTGTGTTTTAGGCAAATCCCAGTGTAACTTTTTAATAAAAGTTTATTTGTGTGTGTTGAGTGATGGGAGATGTCTTACGTAATGTCCAGCCACACCTTTCAGACAGGGAGGAAGCAGCTGTTACTCCGATCACACTGAAAGTCTGGCTCCTAATCAACACTTCTCTCCTACGTCTCTTCCCTCTTTTGTCACCTTTTCCTGTTTTTCTGCTCTTTGCCGCAGGTTTCCAATGTGCATATTTAATTCAGTACATACTGTAGAGCTACAGGATCTACGAGTGTCAAGGCCAGAGGGGAATGACAGAGAGAATAAAACATGCATATAGAAAAATGTTTAGGCTTTGGTGTGGGGTTTTTTTAAGGAAAATATGGCAGTGGATTGGAGTTTTGTGCGTTTGTACTGTTTAGCCAGCTGGAAGGCTTTGGGATAAAACTCAGTGAAAACTTGACTCTTCTGGCTCTATTGCTCCCATTGTTGTCTGCAGTGACTATTCTAAGGTCTGTTAGGGCCCTAGGTAAAATATTCACATACAACAAATATGGTGATAGAACCCTTAAAGCTAATCTAGAAGATAAACTATAATCAGATGATAATGTAAATCATTAAAAGACTGAGATATACAATGACTTTGTGTTTGCCCTCAGGTAGATAAACTGTTCCACAGACGGGGGGCCGTGGTTATAAAAAGATTCCTCACTGTAGGTTTTAGTTCAGACGCTGGGAACGACCTTAAAGACCACTTCCTGAACACCTGAGGGCTCGAGTGGGCTCATAAGTTAAAATCATGAGGGATAAATAGGTGGGAGTAAGACCATTAAGAGCTTTAAAAACCAATAAAAGAAACCAGTTGTGAGTAACACCAGCTAAATCTTCAATTGAGCTCGGATATAAAATCAATGACCTAAAACTGGAACCACTGTGCACTCATGCATGCTGAGAAAATGGTTCACAGACGCACACGCTGTGTTCACGTTTTCTTATTTTTTACTGGTTTGCCTGTGAATTCGAAAGAGTATTTAAAATGTGATATTTTAGGTGTATGTTCAACATGAATTGAAAGGCCACACCTGCTGAGGTCACTGCAGCGTCCTCATTGTGCAGTTTCTGGTAAAAAGGCAAAGCTCCTCTCTGCACAATGGACTCAGTGTGCAGACCGCCATACTGAGATGGAAAACAAGCAAGGAGGGGTGCTGGGCTGAAGTGTTGCAAGCAGCTTGTAGTCAACAGTGGAGGAGGCTGAGAGATGACAGGAATGTCAACCCGACGACATGATGGCACGAAGACAACAAAGGCAACGAGAAAAATGTATGAACAGTCGACGAGTGATCAAACTGGACTGTCTTCTGTTGACGAAATGCACCTCAAGCTAAACTCCAATTACAGTCATTTCACAAAAGAATTCAGACGTATGCATAACGTTGTCTACGTTAGTAACAATAGTAATTCCACAGTGAAAGATTTTACTGTTAAGTAATGCTCCAATTAAAAAATATATTTTAAGGGGGAGAATTATAATCCAAAGAGTAAAAAGTTTTTACTGTTATCCAACGATCATATCAGGATCATGGTCAGCTGTCACTTTAAGTCAGTGCTCTGATGCTGTAGTGTTTGTTAAAGTTATACAAAATGATGGCAGGTCCTTTTGTTCCCTTAAGGTGTCTAATTTACAATCTACTCCTCTCTGTTTGCCGAAGACGGGATTCTGGAGAATTAATACTTTAGCTCTTATCCTCTTCAGTGCACCCAAACAAAAAAAAAAATAAAATACACCCAAAAAATAAGTAAATAAAAAAAAAATAATAATATATATATATATATATATATATATATATATATATATATATATATATATATAGTTAAAACAGTCAATGGTTGAAACAGGTAGGTGGTAACTTGAGACCAGCAAGTTATCTGTCGGGTGCAGCAGTAAGGCGGTCTGTCTTTCTCGCCGGGGGCGGCGGTTCCATTAGTGTGTGACATCATGTGAAAACTATGACTTTACTGGATAATTTTGTATTTGAGTTGGGAAAGTACAGCATGGCTTTATTAGCGTTTAAAAAAAAAAAAAGGAATATTATGCACAGCAGTTGCTTTTAGAAACTTTTATGCCAGCCTCACTTCCAGTACATGAGACAACAGCCGGATAGCAAACCAGAAGGATCTTGATTCTTTGCTGCAAAGGCCCCATCTGTTACCCTGATATGATTCCACAGATCTCTTCAGTGGTCGAAGAGCATTCCCACATTGTGAAAGCCCACCACAGGGACCCTCCGGAGCCTATCACTTGAGAAAACATTTTTCTTTGAGCGCCTTTTTTTTTGCCTGGCGAGTGAATCGGGGCTTGTTTGTGTTATGAGGAGGCGGTTGCCAGGGAGAACCGGCGTTCTCAGACGAGCAGCATTCCTAGTTATTTCTATCAGCCTCTTTACATTCAAAACACCTTTTAAAGCAGAAATTTAAAAAAAAACATGACCACATCTTTTACTCGTGGATGCGAGGGCAGTACAGGAATGAGAGTTGATGTGGGATGAATATTTCCTGCACCAGATGCCAATACGTCTGGAGGTTAATACATCTTATAAAACATTATGCTATTAGTCTGATTTTTCACTGCCCTGTGGTTGAACAGCCTAGTTATCATGGTGTAGTGTTTTGGTTCAAAAATCCCCCTTCCACAAAAAACTCTAAGATCGGGTCCAAGATAAAATTTACCTTGGAAAACCACAGGATTTTTTTCAAGCCCATGCAAAACAGAGGTTTTTCCTGAGAATAATTATGCTGCAATGTTTATAGGAAAATGTTGTGAGGATTTGAGGCTGATCAGGTTCTCTGTACTTATGTTTTACATAAGCTTGCTTTTTACTGTTTATTTACTTTTGTCGTAACTGGGAAGTAACATGACATCTTTAGGGCTGCCACGGTTTTGATTTGTCGTTATGGGGTTGTATATGACAGTGAAAAAATGGAAAGATTGAAGCTCTGTGATGTAGTAACTTTATGTGCCATCTTCATTTGCTCAGTTTTTATCCCCCATGTCCAAGCACACTGGCTTCAAAAGACAAAAACGCATCCCTGATGTAAATGATGATGTCATCAGCAGCACACATATGCATTCAAACTTTTCTGGATAATTGAAGGGCAAACACACAACACGATGGATTCATTTGCACATTACACTTTGTCAGAATCTGTTTATATCTACACCCACTTTCAAACACTCCTCATTTTCTGGTGCTGTGTTCAGTGTAACGTCTCGATCCCTCGCTAAATCACACAGCACACTCAGGGGGCCTTGCTGACCTGTCACATGTGGACTGCATCATTCATAGCAATTACCACATCTTCAGCACAGATTTTGGGCTTTCTTTATCCAATTTGAGCTTAATGCAATTCACTCAGAGGCAGGAAAGGGTCTACTGAGGTGAGCCTTCCTGGTCTGTGTACTTTCAGACCAATAACTTAAAGCTTGAAAACCAAAACCTTGACAACCAAATAAACACAATGCAGGACTCGCAGATGCTTTTCTGTGAACGATTTTCTTGATGCAAAATAACCATTTCTGTGTGTATGTGTTGAATTACTGCACTAAATCACACAGCTCTAACCCTCTCTTGATTTACTGGGCTTGGACGAACGTGACGAACAGAACAACGAATAACTTAAACAGAAGGCAGCCACCCACCATACTCGTGGAAATACATTTGGAAACAAAATATACATATTAAAATTCAAGGTTTCATAAATTATTTGAAACTTTGTGTGTTTCATTAGGGCTACAGATACATAAAAACTGCAACACACAACAACTATGGCTTGTGGATTTGAAATGAGATGGTGCACGACGGACACAGAAACATAAAATGTCTAGTTTGTTCCATTGCTCTGTTAGAACTCATACCTTCATTTAGTCCGTTTCAAACCCTTAACCCTGCCAATTCTCTACAGCATAATACCATTCAGATGTTAAACCAACTTTAGAAGGGTTTATGGAAACACAGACTTCCACTCTGATAAATGGATCTCTGACTGTGATTTGACATCCACTGCATTCTTCGATTTTGGCCAAAGGACAGGCCAATAGTTTTTCCAACAGTGTTCAAGTATAAATCTCATGCAATGGTAAAAGGACTTGAGAGCTTGTATAGTGCTTTGGTCTTCTATACAGCTCAGGTCATACTTAAGTGTTCATGTCACATTCACATTGTGACGGCAGATGCTGTTAACTAATCCATTCATATACATTCACACACCGCTGGGGAAGCAGTGGGAGCAATTTGGGGTTCAGTGTTTTGACATGTGACTGAAGGAGCTGTCGAACCTTCCAGTTGAGACGACTAACTCTACCACTGAGCCACAGAAATGTCTTTGCTCTCATTCACTTTCCAACTGCACGAAACACATTACATAGAGAATATTTTCCGCTTTGAACCCAACATATCCTAAAATCAGCACATGGGAAAGAGTGAGCCAAATAATAACTACACAATGGTTACATCAAAACAAGAAAATGTAGCAAATCTCATTCCTTCAGGGTGAAGTTTGATTGAGTTAAGCGCCATTAATGGCTGTAAATGTGGGTGTCACTGCATACACAGCTGGCTCATTAAGTTCTGACTACATCCACGCTGCTTCCGTTGTGTTAGCTGATACAAACAAAAGAACGGCACGGTTCAAAATGAGTCCATTCTGCCAGTCATTTCACATTGAGTGTGAATAAAAACAGTATTCGCGTGACATGATGTTTCATTATCCTAATAAACTACACAGAGGTATTAAATAATCATGAAGTGGTTGAAATTTAAAATCTGTCGCCGTTTCTGCTGCCTCTCCTTAACATGACTTACGAGGAGAGGGAACGTACTAGCATGTAATTTTACAGCACTTTGTGAATCATTAGATTTGTGATTGATTAAAGTAGGCTTTATGTGGCATTTACGGGATAGAAACATAACTATTTAAAGCCCTTCTGGTCGAGGATTGCTCGCAACAATCAGGATTTAAGTGCACTTTCAGCTGAGATGGAAACCAAGCATGCAGCTTTTAAAAGAATCAAAAGAAAACCGCTGTGTGATGAAAATTGCCTGCTGGGAGCGGTGGATGAGGACAGCCACTTGGATTGGCAAGTTCCTGCAGGAGAAATTTCCAGACTTGCTGTGGAGACCTTCTAACCTTGTCAAAGTGTGTGTGGTAACTCCTCCTTAAAGTTTAGTTAACCATTGAGGGGGAAAGTTTGATTCAGTCTTATTTTTCTTTTTTAGCCGTTTTCCAACAGGAAGGTTTGACTTTGCATAGAAACTGGAAGCAGAGAGAAACAACAAACAGCCAAATAGGTGTTGGCCTTCAATTTAAAAGCGCATTCTTTTTGTGCCAGCAGAAAAGTGAAATTGACAAGTTTTTCAAGACTGTGTGTGATGGATGAACTACACACAGAACAAGAGTCATTTGTTGTGTCTTCTTGGTTCTCGTTGGCAGTTCTTCTGACGCCCACATTATCCATTAAAAGTTTTTGATAGTCCAACTTTAGCAACCTATACTGAGTAAAGTTGGTATTGATATGTGCTTAGCAAAACTACAATTGCAGGATAACTTAATTCTGACTTGGAAGTAGCCAAGGTTGTGCATTTGAGCTCATCTCTGAGTGGAGACAGAGTCACTCAGTCACAGAACAGTAAATGACTGAATGTTGACAGTGGAGCGCTAAATATGTGGGAGAGATACTTCCACTAGCATTACAAGGTTTTAAAATGTCTTTTTATTTCTATTTTGAAAAGAGTGCTGATGTACACTTTGGAAGTTAAGAATATGTTCACAGTTGTCTTTGATTGTTCATCTTCTTTATAACATCCTTTAGTAAAACACCGGTTGGCCCCCGTTGCCCAAACAGACTCTAGAAACACCACTGACGCCACTCTACTGCTTTCTTTAGATCTCTTCTGCTCCATAGTCAATGCAGAGCTAGAGAACGGCTTTAATCTTCTCATCTTATTCTCAGCAAGGGAGAATATTGTGTTGCAAATACTTTCTAAGATTTTCATTTTTTTTTCTTGTAAAAGGTGAGAGGTGCAATTTGACAAATTCCTTCCAAATAGAACAAGTTTTTCCTCCCAATTAGAAAAGATAAAATCACTGCAGCTATTTCACTGAGTACTTCTGTCATCTTACTAACAGTTCAATAGTTTTGGTAAACAGACATAAGACAAAAAAAAAAATCTTCTTATTTTCCGCCAACTCTAGCATCAAAGCCCATCTTGGCTCTGTAACAAATCTTTGACATACAAATGGTTTCCAAGTGTTGCACAAGATAGATTCACGAGCCAGCTTTGTGTAAAGTGAGGGCCTGAAGAGGCAGTCCAACATGTATTCACCTACCATAAAAAAGATTATTTAAAGAGGCCATGACAAAGAAGAGAAAGTCGGCATGACTTTACTCAGCGGGAAATGCTTTTAGACGTGTGATCGTGCTGAATGTGTGCCAAGTCTACAATGAGGTGAGACAAGACCCACTGAGTTCCTACAAAATGACAAATGAGTCGCACTAAAAATCCCATGCTTGCATAAATGTGTGTCCATTTATATTTCCAAATGTATATAAATCTCACTGAAGACCATCTCTTTGCTTTTATAGGCTCATCGGGGCTAAAATAAAGCAGCATGAGTTGACATCGTAGCCACTACAAGGCTCTAATGGAGCACACGTTTAGAGTTCTGGATCCAACATAAACAAAGCTACGAACAACGGAGAGACTGTCATCAGGTGATAAATTGTAGGGCAATGGTCAGGAGATACTTGACACCTTTTAGTGGAACGTGGTATGATCTATGTTGAGGATGGAGGTTAATGGAAGAAGGTTTGTCTGCTGGTTGAAATAAACAGCGGACGCCTTGACAACTGCAGAGGAGAGGAACTAGATTTAATGAGTGAACACAGCAGAGTAAGTTGAGGGAAAAAAGGAAGGGATTATAACGCACAGAGGTTTGGGAGGACGCCCATGCTAAGCCAAACAAAGTGTAAATATTTATCTGACTGAGTTTTTGACACGGCTGTCTAATTGTGGATACAAATGGAATCCAGATTGCGCTGGTTATCAATCAGACATGTTGGCCAAAGAAGTCTACATGGTGATCAAGTAGTCGCAAAAATACAACAAATAATTATGAATTAAATCCACATTTATTAACATTTCACTCATTTTACACCAGGAAAGTCAAGTAAGTTCTTTTTAAAGTGAGATTGTTTAAAGTACTCGTGGAAAGTATGCTACTTAGAAAATTCAGTGTGCAGGTATGAAAGCTAGACTACACATCGCTGAAGACCGGTTCATTTGTGCCATTTACCAGCTAGTAATATTTTCTCTGTGCTGTTCATGTGAAGAGTATGCAAATGCAGAGTTGTTTGCTTAAAACCAAAACACTGTGCTGGAAGAAGCTAAAAATAGCGCCAGGCTAAAGAGAAGGGAAACTGCACAAAGAGCTTCATTTCTGAGGTCACTTTTCTATACCAGTGGTTTGTGCCTCATTTTCTCATTTTCTTTTTTTATTTGAAAATAATAGTAATAGTTCAGCTTTTAGAGCAAATTATTATGAAAAGAGACAATCTTGCTATACCATAAACCTTTAATTATATAAGAAGAGACGTTCGTATTTGCATTTAGTGCAGCAAAACCACTAATACTATCAGTCAATGTAATATTTCTGTATAGTCTCTGACTAAATTTCCACTATGATTTCATTCAAACCACCAGGTCCACTGCTATTTATGCAAAGCATTTGTTTGGGGAAAATTAAAGTGATGAAACAACAAGATCCAGAATACCGTCCTGCTGGGTGCCACAAACCATTTTTTTTTAAGTACATTGAAAGTGGTAGAGTAAAAATGTGGATCTGAAATAAGCAAAGAAACAGGTTTGTTCGTAAACAACAAACAGGCAGTGTGTGAGCAGGAACATGAATGTGGAACTGCGACTGCAATCCCAGACAGACTACATAGTTGTAGATGAAATATGATGTGTCTCTTCAGTCAGTTAAAAATTATGTGAAGCAGGTTACAGTGGAACAAATAGGCAAGTATGTTTAATAAATCTAAGGGTATGAAAATGGGGCTCTTGAGAAAAATGCAAAGCTAAATACTGCAAGCAAAAGCAGATGTTGATGGTATAGAGGCACCCCTGGGTGAAATATATTATCTAAAGCAAACAAGCAGCAGGCCACTTTTTTCGTTGTTGCTTGTTTTATCACACATCTATTTCACAGATTTACAGTTGATGCTATATCTATTAGTAGCTGCTTTACATGTGTATAGACCAATGTGTTTGTAACCTTTAAGCTAATAAAACATTGTCGTTTTGAATGCTACTTGACCTTAGTTGTATTAATAGGATATGGTACAATGCACAACAGGATGTAAGCCAGTTAGATGGATATGCTGACGTTTGCAGGGTTCAAGTAGAGAAACTCACTTTTTGACTGATTCCTGATACTTTTATCGTTAAGTTTAAATTAAAACTTAAACAAGATAGATACCACATTATTAGCAACCATGCTAGCTACTCTTTTCTTTCCCTAAGCCTTCTTTTTTAATGATGATAAACCCTACACTTAACTTTTCTTTCATGCCTTTTAAAGGACATGATGTCACTGAATCCTCAGATACACAAAAACCTCCTCATTTCCTGTTATTGAGGAACTCACTGTTGCCATAGCAGCCAACACAAACTCCATGACAAACAATTACCAGTTGCTAAGGAAATTGTGGCTTACCACAGTGTTTATTTGTTTAACCTTTGAATAGTTGAGCTAGTGCCAGGTCCCATGCATCAAATCAGTGTTAATGGTAATTGTTTACTGTACCACCGCAGGTTTAGATGCAGTTTTGAATTCTTGCAATCTGACTGGTTTTCATGGGATCTTTTTTTCTCGTAATTATGCTCAATTTGGACTTTCCTGCCCTGAAAGCTCCCATGATAATCCAAATGCTTGGCCTGCTGTTAACCAAACCAGCAGTGTTTGTGCATGCAGCTGTGTGTGTGTGTGTGTGTGTGTGTGTGTGTGTGTGTGTGTGTGTGTGTGTGTGTGTGTGTGTGTGTGTGTGTAGGTGTGTGTGTGTGTGTGTGTGTGTGTATTTGTTTGGATTAATGGGGGCCACAACTGAAAGACGTCCAAGTCAAACATAGCTTGAACTTGTCTGCCATCTCTGACTTCTTGCACAGAGGCTCTGGAATATTTAGTTGATAGTTTGCAACCATGGGAAGAAAAAAAGACCCAAAGTACACGAAACCTGTTCACACACTCACACATCTCGGGTTGCCTGTTCAAATCTCGGGCATGCTTTCCCAACTCCTACAAAACGATATCAAAGGCACACTAATTTGTAAATGACTTCACAAACATGTCAGTGAGATGAGCGAGGGTAGAACGAATCATTTCAGGTCATATGGGTTTTTTCTATTTACTGGTCGAAATATGATATGCACAGTTGCTAATAAGCCACACCAAAGTGCAGATGCTCCAGTGTTTCTTTGTTGGGCCAAAATCAAAGGAGACTTTCGTTGAGCGAGATAAGAACAGATATACTGCGTTTGAAAAAAAACCTGGATTATGTCTGAGAGAGAAATAGAGATAGAAATTGGGCGGTAGGAAAAACCTTTAAAGAGAACAAAAGCATTTTATCATATTCTAAATCTGTGGAGCTCTTGTCTGTCCCATCTTTTAATATGTCTACACAGTTCTTATTCCTCTGAGTACCGAGTTTCTGTTTTTATCTAAAGAATCTCAAAGGTTTCCTTTTTTGTTTTTGGAATTCGCTCGACCATATATCTTAGATTCTGTTGCCTTCGCTGTCAATACGGGTCCCACAAAGTTGCTCTTCCCACTAGTCATGGCAAACCAATCTTTGCTGGTTGATAAAACCCAAATCACTAGTGGTGCACCAATGTGGGATCTGCCTCAGATCCCAGATCAAGTCTTGTGTTCTGCAGATATAGAGATTTATACTTATACTTATACTGGTATACATTTATACCAGGCATGATTTTTTAGTGAGCGGTGTGGTGTAAACATACAACAATGGCTAACTCATGAACATCTGAGTTGACAGAGTATGAGGTGGGGTTGCTACTCCAAGTGACCCTAAAATACAGAGTGAGTACTTTTCAAGAAAATTTTGAATGGGAGTCATGCTAGTTGACATTTTCACAAACAGAACCAGGGAGTCCGCCATTGTTGTTGTAGTCCATATTCCTGCGTTGTTGTCTAGAAGCATAGACACATATGCAAAACAAATAGTTTCAGAAAAACTGCAAGAACCTCAACGCAAAAGCGCATTCAAGTTATCTCGTAAGCCACTGGGCATAAAAAGTATTGATTCAACTTTTTGAACATTGCATGTACATATTTTTTTCCGTGTTATGTAAAACTGCAGCACCTCCCTCCATGACAGAGCCGCTCTGACAGCAAGCGTTTCACTCAATGAACACAGTGTCCTCCTTGGACAGGCTGTGGTGTCCCTCCCAGCTTCATCTCCCTCCTCTGTGTCTCCATCTGACAGATCTGTAGGAGTGATGGGGAGAGACTCCTCTCGGGATTGTTATAATTCACTCCCTGATTTTCTACAACATAGCGTGTTTGCTCTTTGACCCATAAAAACCCATAACACACTGTCACAATTAAAACAAGCAGAGCAGGGGTTAATTTGAGAGCCATGACCATAAGCCTTATGGTCATGGCTACCTTAAATCTACAAATCATTTATTGACTTTCTCCAATTAAACTGACATTAAATTAAGACTTCTCTCCACCTTAATTCCTTTGTATTGATGAGGCTCCTACTACTGCAAATGAAACGCTTCATTAAATGAAATGGGTTTTTTTTTATTGGATGATGAACCACAGTTGAGGAGGGAGAGCAGATTTTATACAGTCTTTAAAAAGACTCTGTAGCGGGCTATGATGTCATGCTACTGAATTTATGTATCTGACAGTCGCTCACAGGAGCTCCTTGCACAAAAGCTTCTTTGTGTTTGAGAAATTTAAGCCAAGCAGTCACTGTTTGTGGATTGCACAAATCAACTCGTCAAAGGTCACAGCACAGTGTGCAAGAGTGTGTTTGAGTAATATACATGAAAGACACAAAAAGGACTGAATATCGTCTTTGAGGAAAAAATTACATATTTCTTTCAGTTCCAATATTTTGGAGCTCATTCAGTAAGCTTTTTTTTGCTATCATGTCCACCTATTATTTCAATGAAATGCTTTCAAAAATGTCAATGCACAATTAAGCAAAGGTTACTATACTATACAATATAGCTTACTCTCCCCTCCTGGGGGTTCCCCATCTCTCTTCAGCTGTCCTATCCAGTTGAGGCAAAGGGGCCCAAAAAATGGCTTCAAAAATAAAAAATGAATTCCCCTTGGACATTAAAACAACCCCAGAGCTTATTTTTAAAAAAAATCAAGAATTGTATACAGACCTAAAGTACTTAATGGTATCTGATCCTTCTCCTCCATCCTTTTATATAAGTGCAAAATGTTGAATAAATTGTTTAGTTGTCTTCTTGCATGTCTAAAAAAGAAGCATTAGCCTGTTCCTGTCAGTCTCTTTTGTACACAGTGCACAGTAAAGTCCTGGTGTGGGAGCCGTCAATGTGCTCACTGTATTTGTTCAGTGATGTTGAACATGAAAGCCTCATGTTAATCTTTTCAGAGAGGTGGGTTGATAGCAGGTATATGCTGCATAATGACAAGGCAGTAACAGAGAAACGTCAGCGGCCAGCCTCACAGGCCAGACCAGAGCCAGTATGATAGAGCAGGGTCTGCTGAGGCGTGACCCTCGAGTACCTGGGTGGCCAAGAGAGATTATCTCTCCGATTAATGTGCAGAGCTGCCTGGCAATCGCTGATTTAATGGAAACCATTCCACAGAGAAAATTACAAGGCAACACCACTCGCAACCAAAGATGTTTGAAGATTCTTCTCAGTCAGCAAAAAAACCTGCAGGTAAATCTGTCACCATAAACTAAAACTGAAAAGAGTTGGAGCTTAAAATAGTTGAACATTATTAATTTAGTCTTGGTCGTTAAATGTTTCCATAAAGTGCTGGCCCCAAAAAAACAAGTGATTCACGTTACTATCAAAGCGTAATGCTGCTAGGAAAAGGATTTTAAAAAAGACGTAAGAGTGGTTTTCTTTGAGTGTTTTGTTTGTTCAAGCATCTTATTTGTTTCTTTGAATAGGGAACAAAGCCCTCAATTAAAACATTTACATGTTTCCTGTCTGAAAAAAAGAGGTTGAGAAAGTTTTCAAAGTGGAGAAATAGTTTATTTTCTGCTTCAGTCAAAGTTCAGTGTTGAACAGACAAGTTCAGCTTTTTGTTTGGTTGCCATGTTGATAACATTGAAGAGGTTTCTTTTGGAAAGTCACCCAACTGTGACAGAAAACAGCATTAACATAAGCCTACAGCATATAAAATAGTGAATGTAATAAAATAACAAACATGTACACACAGAGTATCTGATTCAGCACCTTTTCAACTAATGATCAGGTCAAAGTCCCCAGCATGGAGGTGTTAGGTGTGGTCTGCTTGTGTTGTAAAGATTACACTTTAAATGAGCTCAAAGTCAAAACAGAGTCCAACCCAAAGAGATTTCTGACATCTTTATTGTCACAGTGATGCAATCAACAAAAAAAGACAACAACAGACTGCTGTCAATGTGACAAGTAGTCTGCTGGATTAATCATATTTATTTATTTTTTCATGTGTTGATTTGATTTATCCAAAAGATATTTTTATGATAAAGTTTGGAGTTTATCTTATCGCTTTGAGTGGCTGAATTGTGATTCTGCAACCATTAAATCTCAACGTTAACAATCTCAAACATACTTCTGTTGTCAACAACTTTAACAATTTGTTCACTTATTTGGAATAAGTGGGTCAAAAAGCTATACGTGACACATGGTGTGACAATTAACACAGCAACATCAGCGTTTATCAGTGGCCATGGTGGAACGTGTGTATGCATCCTCCACCTCAAGTATATGTGTTTGTTTTAATGGATAATCTGTTGGCTTCAAAACAGCATTAACCTGTTTTTTTCCTGGCATGCATATGATTGGTGTAGCAGCGCATGTGTCACGTGCCACTTCTCTATCTCGGCAACTTAAAGCTCCTGTGAGGAACTTCTATGCACTAAGATGGAGAGCCTTGAACGCTACACTAACACCTGATTAGGTGTCACTGAGCTATCACCTCTTTTGTAACGTAGTCCTAAAAATAAACGTATAGAGTTACACACATAAAGGGAGGACTTCCACAGCACGCAAAAGGATTGTGTGCGTGTTGTCTAAACTTACTTTTTAATTGACCTGGAGTTGGATTATTTATCAGGGTGGTTATCTTATAATTCAGTAGTTAATTGATTGGTGGAGTCACTTATCATAGATTATAACAAATCAGCAGGGAGGGCCGCTTACTTGTAAATACGAACAGTAAATAATTAAGGACCAAAACTTGGCAGCTATACTTACTTCCACTGGCTACAGTTTCAAAGTTGATTAAAGTCACTTATACCTTGAGCATTGAGGCCTACATGTTGAACATTGTAGACATTTTTAAATCTAAAATTGAATCGCTAACATTTGGACATGTGCCATTGATCTTGCAAAGCCGCGTAGGTCTATCATCTTCATGGCATGGGGTAAAACTCTGAGAAGGACACCATAGGCTGATGACCCCCTAGGTGACCTTATGATCATGAATAGATGCATAAAATTGTCCACTTTGTTGAACTTGGAGACGGTGAGACATAAAATGGCCAGATGTAAAAACAAACAAATAAAAAACAGATAAACAAAAAAAGCTTCTGCACAGTATATTAATAATTTAGTGTTTACTGTGTAATTGTATTGTGCAAGAGCTGTGAAGGTAGTAAACTAGAGGATGAAACGCTTGCAGTCACAGTAACATATCTAAACACAAACTAATTTAATTATTTATTTAACTATTTTAATTGTTAAGCTATATATATATATATATATATATATATATATATATATATATAGCTCTTCAAATCATTTTTGTTTAGCTTCGTTCAACAGATGAGGAAGAATGATATTGCTTGAAAATAAACAGCCTGCACATTTAATCGCACAGTCAGGACAGAAGCCTCTCCCACAGTTCAAAAAAAAAAAAAGAGAAAAAAAAGAAAAGATAGAAAGTTGAGCTGTTTTCTCGTCCTTATAAATACAGGCAGAGCGCACATCTGCACTTCAGATTGAGGCGTGGTCAGTCAGTGAACAGAGTTCATCTGAGTTAACAGGTGGGCGAGTCAGTGCAGCTGCAGTCACACTTCATCCACAGGATACCTCCATCCTCACCGTGTTTTCTCTCCGCTAGACACACACATCTGCTTCAACATGCCCAAGTGCCCAAAGTGCCAGAAGGAAGTTTACTTCGGTAAGTCTCAAATATCTTCTCACTACTTCAACGTATTTCTGCACGAGAGCATTTCCTGCTTCATGAAAGGAGCGACTTTTCTGCAAAATGAGGAAACAGGAAGCTGAGTGACATGCTGACAAGCACATGACTGCATGCAAGCGTTGTAAATGCGTGGTATTATTTTAATAAAACGTTAAGTAGGCCTAAATGATAAATAATGTCTTATTTATAGAGAGTTTTAAATTAGTGAAAGCTGATCTCTTACTTATTAAGAAGCTGCAACCTTGTATGAAGCAGAACTGGTAAAAATGCAGAAACTTCTCTGTAATATGGAATTGTTAATTTGATAAAGAAATATGGTACATATGTCTATGTATACATGTGAAATCAAAATGTCCAATAGAGTATTTTCTTTCATTGGAAAATATATCAATGGACTGAATGGTAAGGAAACAAATGCTCTATAAAATTCAGTAAGCTGAGGAATTGACAGAAAATCCTTTTTTTTTGTATTGTAGTATTTGAAAGAACCTCAAATTTTATTTTTATACTATTTAAACCTCCTTGATATTGAGTCACTTTGGAGTTTAAAGTTTTTGCACTCTGCAGGAATTGAGTTGTCTTTTTGGATGGAGGAGATAAAGTCTGCATGAAGCAGTTGAAGCTTTTTTTTTGTCTGTATCAAGATACATGACTCCATCCTCCCAATCTTGTATCTCTGTCTCATGAGGGTACCATCAAAGCAATTACTGTGTCCAGGGAGCAAGAGGGACAACTCCATTTTGCTCTTTTCTTAATCCATTTACCACATTGCCTGCGTCTCAGTATTGCAATGGAGTAAATCTTCCCCAGAGAGGAGCACTGAGACTGAGGCCAAACCAGAATACAAAGCCAACCCTTTGGACTGTCAGTCAGATGAATTGACTGTGAGACTGGAGAGCCATGCTTACCATCCTTTTTTTTCATGGATACATTTCCCCCCACTTGGCCAAAATAAGTAGCCTCATTTGTTTCGGCCAGAACAAGCAGACCAATATTTTCCCTTCCTGCGAAAGATGAGAGAAAAAATGTTCTTCTTTTAAAATTATATCAGAAGGAAACGTCTGTCTATATTTATTTACCCAACAAACTTCCCTCATAAATTTTGCTCTGCAGTAAGCTATGCCTCCACATTTCACTCACCAAGCCTCCACTTGTGTTTCTGTCTTAATATCTCTAAGCTTTCAGATGGAAACAATCAGACGACTGTTTTCTCACTTATTGATGATGGGGAACTTTGTCCAGTTCCAAAAACACAAAAGCCATAATACAAAAAAAAAAACATGTTGATTTACTGCCTTTCAATTAAATTCAAAAAACTTTATTTATCCCCGGGGGTCAATGCAAAATATTGTATTTACTCTGCAGTCCCTATGCAGAACAAATGACTTTAGATAAGCATTAAATGCATACCATTTTTTTTCCTGCTTATAAACCTAGCATGTCAAATGTTTGTTTAGTCCTTACAAAAAATTAGATATGACATGTTATGTTTTTACATGCAAAACCAGGCCAGCTGTTACCTCTGTATAGTCTCTGAGCTAAGCTAAGAAGTGTTAGCTTTAAGACGACTCGTTGTGAATTGCTGTAGCTTCAAGAGGACCTGAAATTGTTGCTAACCTAAATATCAATCTCCACAAGAAACAAATGACCATGTTGCTATCCAAGAAATAAGCTGACATTGGTGCTCTTTTGACGAAGAATTGAAATTAGGCTACAGACAAACAAACATAAAAGTAGTGTGAGTTCTTTCATTTTAATTTAAGTAACTAATAAAAATTAGCCTTTTTTAAAGGTCCAATATAATGCTTTTCTGGTTTTATATGCTCTTTTTAATGTGTTTTCCAGGTGCCTTGTGCATGGTTAGGCACATCTATTAGCAAAAATTCAAAGTCTGCGGAGCGCAGCTTCTCCCATGCCCTCCTGTTAGCAGTAGCAATAGCCGCGTGAAACGCTAGGTCCCTCGCCCCCCTCATTTGTGTTGTGACATCACAAGACTCAATGGACTAACGGTAGCATTCCCAATACGGTAAAAGGAGCGGGACATATCCAGGAAAAAAGCCGAATGACTGACCAATTACGAGACAGCAGATCGGCCGACCAATCAGATAAGACATGGCACATGTGGGGGCCTGCTCTTTAAGATTTTTCTCCTTGTCTGTCCTGCCTTAGTTCTTGTTATATCATCAGGTTAAATAAATTCTCCTAACATAAAAGCATGCTTCTTTAAACATACACACAAGAAAGAGCAAAACAACATTCATGGGCGTCAATGCAACTAAATCAGAACAGATTTTGAGCTTAAACTACAGGACTCCTGATTACTAAGTCTGTTAGTAGTTTGTTTTCCTAAGTTAACTACTGTAATTATTACGGGTTAGACTTGCTCCAAGCCACACCACATTTTCGCTGAAATGTTTTCATGCCGGTGGCCTGAGTGGCTGACCTCGCCCTGGAGCACTTTCCCTTGTTTCCATTGGCTGTTGCATAATCTCTTCGCAAATCAGGCTATTTTAGGAAAGAAAGGACATCATATCCTAATATTGTGGGAACATTTGGAGACCAGGGGTTTGGCATGAGTATAGATGAAGTTGTAATTTTTACAAATCTGCTCTCCTTCCTGATGTTTATGTAAATATATTTGTTTATGTAAATACATTTGTTTATGTAAATGAAGTTTCATGCTGCTTATTTCCATCTTAGGTTAGAAAGAAACAGCTTTGGTTCTTAACGTGTCTCTATTTTTTTTTCAGCATTTCCTGTTCTTGCTCTGTGACCTCATGCTTTCACTGACCGAGTACCCTTGTTTTTTTCAACTGCATGTAGACGCTTGGCCAGATTGTCACTCGTTATCAGGCTCAAAAGTAATCTGAACTGGTGTCCATCTACTCCATTAAAGGGAGTCAGTCACCTCTCTACTTTTACAGTTCCACGGATGGGCGTTTGTGCAGATCAGCCCTGCGGATAAAGACAATCTTTATCAGAGTTTATGAGGCACGAGGAGGAGTGATTCCCAAGGAACAATCAGTCCTTTTACACCCTCAAGCGCCACACCCAAACAATGTTGTCAGAGTTATCTGCTAAAACATGAAGTTGGTCATCTAAAACAGATCACAGCACTTTGAGCTCATACTTTGGTGAGACTCATCAAATGAACCACAGGCGAGATCAGTGTGTGACTTTGTTAACTCTTACATCCCCTCTGCAGATCACAGTAGCTCTCTTTGCGATTCTTTTCTGTGGTTATGATTAATTTGCTGTCTTTTGGTTTGGTTTGCAGCCGAGAGGGTGACATCACTGGGAAAGGACTGGCACAGGCCTTGTCTGAAGTGTGAGAAGTGCAACAAGACACTGTCAGCAGGCTCACATGCAGAGGTGAGACACCTGAAATGCATGTATTATATATAGGTCTCAGGGTTTCATCGAAAACAGCGCAGGCTTTTACATCACCTCTTACTATGATATTGCTCTTGCTCATTTATACAACCCACAAGCTAAATGCAATGCAATTTATAATTCTGGTCAGGAGCCTCCTGAATTTGTACATGCGGTATATTACTCTGCTAAGCTAATAGTCAAGTGCAGTCTTGTGGGTGGAAGAGTTAGCTAGTTGCCCAAAATCATATGTCCATTAATTGATAAATAGGCACCTGAGATCAAAGGGCGGTTTCCAACAACCTCAAAACTTTCCTGGATGAATCTATGTTACCTGTAAGACTCTGTGTTTATGATGAGCCATCAAAAAACATTTTAAAAGGATACAGCATTTTTACTTTTATTGTTCTTTTTAGTGCACTTTAAATAAAAAAGTTCTGATAAGTCTTTGCTTCTTGCAGCATGATGGCAAACCCTACTGTAACAACCCGTGCTACAATGCATTGTTTGGACCAACAGGTGAGCATTGTTCTCCTCCATCTTTTTTGGCTCACGCTAACATTTGGACAATTCTATCAGCGTGTCTGAACTTTAACTTGAAGTTACATTGTAACATGTATTGATGTGAATGATTGTCCTCTCTTTTGAGGCTCTCCGCCAGGAACGACGCCCTGTGTGAGAGGTTTTTTTTTTTTTTTTTTTATCTGACTTTGTCGAGGCTGTAAATGTTGCTATGAACTCACACACAGTGAAGCAGTTTTTACATCATATGTACATTTCCGTTATCTCAAGTGAAAGAGGCGAGGATCGCTCCTGAGACTTGAAGTCTTCTATGTGTAGACCAGGCCATCGTCGAACTGGTTTATTTGAAACATGATTAATGAAGTTAAAATAACCTCACTGATGTAATTCTCCCTCTTTTTTTTTTTGCACTAAGGATTTGGACGTGGTGGAGCAGAGAGTCACAAATATTAGTAAAAAAGGTAGATCCTTTATGAAATTATTTGCAGATATTTGTTTGTCTCATTCATTGGCATAATATTTGTTTAGATAAAGACAGACGTGGACTCCAAGCAAATAGATCCATTGTACTTTGTGTACTTGATGTCTCATTTGTAGGTGCAGTAAATTGTAGCCTGGGAGCTAGATGGAGGACGCCAACAGTCTCACACGAGTCCCAGTAAAAACCAACAAACAACGTATGCACCCATTCAGAAGCAACATTTTGTCTGCATGACTTTTAATTCAGTCTCGATGATTTCTGTTTTGTATAGCTGGATTGGTTATTACCATGATACAATGATGAAAAGGTTGACATCTAGTCTCTTTGTATTTTTGTGGTGGAAAATCATAATAAAAACTTTTTAAATTTGTGGAATATTTTCGCTTTAGTTTTTTTTTTTTTTTTTTACATCAGAGTCGTTTTTTTGTTTTTTTTGTCATGGATCTCTCTTGGTTTTAAAATGTTGAAGGCATGGAAGCACACAACTCTTACACATCATGTCAAATGTGTTCAACAGTAGAACTAAAAAGAGCAATAAGCTAAACTCTTAAAGTAATTTCTGTATTGGTCAGGTTCTGCTAACTAGGATAACACTATTTTTTGTCACAACAGTATGAAAAATGGTCACAATCCCTTAAAATAATACAAATGAGAACCGTACCTAAAATCCCATATTGATAGCAATGTAGGACTGGCAACTGAAAATAACATGACTGAATGTTAACCTTGGAAACCTTGAGGAGAAAATTGATTTTTGTTGGTACATGAATTATATGACAACTGGTCATAGTCCATCAGCTGAGGAAAATGAGTCTCTGGGATTGTAAGCTCCAGATCAGCAAGTAAATTGATTCTGTGGTGAGTTTGTTTTCCCAACTGTTTCCAGGGTCAGGAATAAACCTTCGGTCTTCAGTAAGATTTAATTGACTTGATCCTGCTCGGAATATTTTAAAGTGTCAGAAGTACATTTTTGTTGGCAGTGATTAGCAGTGATCAAAACATAATCATCAACCTTGCCTGTGCTCTTGCATTGTGGGTACTGGCTCATAGAACAGCTGAGTCTCTGCAGATCCACCAGATGCTTCCTCTTTGGTTCCTTTTCGGCTCCCTATGCCAAATCTTTTTTTTTCTGCAAGGCCACCCTCATTGTGTTTGAATCACGTAGCGGCCGTCCGCCTCAGCCAGTGCCTCTGCCATTGCAGCCTTTGGAGTTGCTATGGCAACAGACACAAACAAAACCCAACAGACAGCTCGTGGGCCTGTCGGTCTGGCTGTCACCCCTTTTCTCCTCTGCAACAAAGACCTTCACTGTCACAGGAATCTGCTCAGCCAAGGCCAGCGACACAAGGCAACTGAAAACATACAGAGGATGTTTGGGAGTAAAGCACTTTTTACTTGCTGTAAAGTGAAATACATGAGCATGCATTGTTCAAATGGAGGGAAGCGTTTCACTGTTTTGACATGGTTTGGTGGAGTGTGTCAGATTCCTCCCGTGATAATAATAGCTTACATTTTCAGAGTGTATATAGCTCTTTTTCACCCAGGCTTCGACACAGGAAATACCAATGATTTGGTTGTCATGGTGATTCATCCGGATGTTTGTGTGCAACCTGCAGAATCTATAAAGTTCACAGAGGTTATGTTTGCCTGCTGATGGTCTCACGGTATATAGGCTACTTGATTTAAGATATTACTTAAAAATGATAGATAGATAGATAGATAGATAGATAGATAGATAGATAGATACTTTATTGATCCTGAGGGAAATTCAATTCAATTCAAATGTTTAGAATTGAGGATTTGCTGGCAATAAAACAGAAACAGCATCATGAAGGCTGTCAGCACTTTTACAGAGACTTACAAGTCAGTCGTTTTTTAGTGTGCTGAGCAGGGGTACAGAGAAGCTGGAGTCATTTACAAATGAAGACTTGCTGTCTCAGCAAGATTCCTTGAGTTAGGAAGCTGTAAAATCAGACCCATAAACCTATTAAAAGCTGGAAAATACATTTAGAGCAACAGCTGTTATTGCTCATGCACATGCTGAGCTGGGCGGCCACGATTCTTTAAGTCATCTTAAAGAAAAGTCTATGTTGTTCTACAACCAGCTAACAAGCAAGCTTGTATGGACAGAGGTTTTACCACCACATTGGTAATCTTTTTTTTTTAAATTTCAGATCAGTTAATAGACCGACTGATTCTGTATGGTATAGAAAGAAAGAATGGTTTAAAGAAGGACTCATTTTACACAGCCAGCTAACACAACAACATCGGCTTCAGGCAATTGAAGCTTGAGCGAAGGATAATTTTCATGCAAACTTGAGTCGAGAGGGGTTTGGAGGTGTGTCGCTGGAGGAGAGCGGAGGCTTCAGCATGGCAAAGGTGTCTCCAAACAGCAGTTTGTTTTGGTTTCATACTCAAGGGTGACATCTGCTGGTTTAAAAAGTCACCCTTCTTTTAAATCAAATGGAAAACACAGACGTCACTTATTCAGCTTTATTTTCAGAATTAAAGACTTTATAAGGCAAGGGGTTTTTTTTTGGTCTCTGATGTTTTTCTAGTGAATACGTGTTTACTTAAGCTGGCACATTATCGCTTATGAAAGACAATCCATTGGCCTTTTAAGAGTTCCCCACAGCAGGTCTGCTCCTTCTCATTTTACGACACCATCTTTACTACTGTTATTTTATTTATTTTTTAAAAAGGAAGAAAAAACACAACACAATTAAAGAATAGGAAAACGACTTGATTTCCTGGAGCACAACGGTAAGACGATAAACTGTATCAGATGTGTGGAGCATGGAAGTCATTAAACCCGGCCTGCCAGTTTTATTACAAACCAGTGAACACACACTTGCCTCAGCTATCATGCTATCTGGAACATCTGTATATCCTCCATGATTAATGTGTTTAATGTTGACCACTTAAAGTAACAAAGTTTATTGTTAAAAAAAAAAAGATCTTTACAATCTCCACACTGTATACTCCACTCAGAGTTTCCACTCCTGGAAACCTTTACACTCTACACGCAGATGAAAACTAACTGAAACTAAAAGTTAATACACATGTGAATGAATATGAATGAACGCACTGATGACGATAACGCAGCGCTAGCTTTAAATGATTTGTTTGGATAAAACTCTGTGGAGCGAGAGTAGTGATGTTTTAGTACACTTTAAGTTAGGCTTTCAAATGTTAAAAACAGAATCTCTTTGAAGGGTCACAATATACATTTTAGGGGTCACAAGATGATTGATGAGAGAGAAGAGAAAAAAACACATTTCAACGTGAAATGACACTTAATGAAATATAAACACAAACACTTTTTGTAAATGGTCTTCAGCTTGTATAGTCTACTCTTCTGACTGCTCAAAGAGCTTCTTACACTGCACGTCACACTACCCATTCACACTGACAGCAGAGGTTGCTACTGTATATATTGAGACCATCAGAAGTAGCTAATTCCCCACCATTCATACCCCACCAACGAAGCAGCAGGGACACACGTGGCTCCAGCACCTGGGGATTAAACCCTCAACCTTGACGACTCGCCCATGTTAGTACTTCAATTTTTCACGAGTTGAAATCAAACTTCTAAGACTTTTTCTCTTTAGATGTAAGGCCTGTCCCTCTCACATCTCACATTCAGAAAAATGTGTTTTGAATCTGTGTTTGTGAGCGCTGCTCTGCTGCCGAAACAACCCATCCACCTGACAGGTGTGGCATATTAAGATGCTAAACAGACGTCATCATTATTACGCAGGTGTGCCTTAAACTGGAAACAATCAAAAATGTGAAATTTGATCACACAGCAAAATGCCAACGATGGCCAAAGTTTTGAGGGAGTGTGCAACTGGAGCAGGAATGTCAACTGGAGGTGTTGCCCGCTGATTAAACGTTTATTTCTCTGTAAGCTGTCAAAGTGTTTCCTTGTGCAACCTGACACAAGAGCGACCCTCTGGATTAATAAAGTCCTGTTCTTGTCTTGCCATCATATCTTAAATATTTTATCGAACACGACTAAAATAGGACATTAGCCAAACTTTTCCTGCTGTCGAACAGTCTTAACATCATTATCAATAGCCCTGCACTGGACCTATATATTTCATTGTATGAAACCCCAAAACATAGCCTGCATAACTACTTGTCTTGAGAAACACAGGGAGCCCTTTCCGCTCTGTGATTCAGCCTCCCCAGCGTCTTGTTGGAGTCTGTATGAACGTATCAATCCAGAGGCCCCAGCAGTGTTAGATTAGCAGCAGATGAGCAATCCATCGTTAGAGGGAGCAGAGTCATGGCTGTTACCCAGCACAATCTGGTTCTTGTTTCTGTAATATCATAACCGTCCCAAATACTCCCTCTGTTCATCTCTTTGTGTTCGCTCCTTGATTCCTTACTTCAATCCTTTCCTATTTATTCCTCCTTTTTTCTCTCAAATCATCGCTATACCTCCTTTGTTTTGCCACCCTCTCTTTCGTTTTACGTTCCCTGGTCTGGGCTGCTGGATGAATCTTTTTCCACTGCGGCTCCCTGTCTCTGATGTGTATAAATAGGCCTCTCGCATTACGATTGCTAATAAGGATCAAATGTTTATGTGCAGAAAAGACGAGCTGCTGCCATTAGGATTTGTACCGCAGCCAGCTTCCCAAAATTGCAAACACGAAGCGGCTTTATCAACAACTCCAAGCCCAGGAGGAATCCTCTGCACTGGAGTAGATAATGAGAGGGCCAGGCCTCTGAGCCTGGGCTTGGATTTCCTCAAAATTGTTGGTGTATCATCCACTGTTATGGATGCCATCCATCCTATCAACCATCTGCTGGGGAGCAAAGTAAAATTATTTTGAGCCCCCTATGCTGATTGGCTACAGCATAATATACAAACTACGTATTACGCACACAGACCATACCTGCAAATTATGATCAGCTGTTTATTTCTGATGTAAAGTTGAGTATGCATGGGGATTTATTCACTTTTAAGACACCCCTGGTGGTCATTTCATGAAGTGCAGTTTTTGCCACTTGAATAATGACTTCATTTTTCAGCTGTTTACTTTTTCAGAGGGGCTTCGAGCTTAATTCTTCCACTTGAGTGCTTCTTAAATGTAATAAGGGGCTTCTTAATGTTGCTTAATTTCATGTTATACTTTTAATTTCAGTATTTTTGTATGTAAGATGGACTAAACTTGTTTTTTTTGTGGTCTGACTAATGAAGGATCTTATCCTCAGGCTGGGACTCATATCACACCTCATTTTAGGCACAGACATAAAGAGCATCATATGTGGGTTGAGCATGATGACGGAGGTGATTCATGTTTTTGCCAAGTGAGTAAAGAGATGAAAAAACCCACATTCATTTCCTCTTCTCTCTCTCACAGCGAGGAGAACAGCTGGTCACATTTGTTAGGTTGTCCATCCACATGTTTTCTGAACGTCGGAGTGATGTGGAGATTTACGAGGCCTGTGATGAAACTCAAACGATGAAAACCTTTTAGAAACATCTTGCTGTGTTGCTGTTTTCCATATCAATGACAATCCTAAAAAAGATTTCCATGAAAGTATGTGAAAAGTCTTGAAAGTTTCGATATAAATTCCTGAAAAAAATGTCTAAGAATGTCACAAAATGTTCCTCTGAGTTATCAAATATTTTCAGTTTCTATGCTGTTACTGTTTTTTCCTTATTTCTGGTGTTACAAGTAACTTTGCATGTTGTAATTAGCTCAAATATTAGGTCTGACATTTCAAAAATAGGGAACCAAGAGTCTACTTCGAGTCACCCATGAATCCAGTGATTGATTTGGACTTTACTGTTTCAAGGTCCAAGGTCCAAAGCTGTGTGTTTGTTGTTTTTGCCTCAAAAAGTTATTATCTGTAAATATGGATTCCAGTTCTAAACAAAGGACTCAACCAGTGCAGGTTAAAAACAACTTAAATACAGTATACTGGCCCCACGACTACGACAAAGATACTGAGACATGAAAGGATACATGACTTCATGATGTGAAGTAGTGGACTCAAATACCTACCCATTATTTTACACTAAATGCAAACAATTTATTTGGCACATATAGTAACAATTAATCAAACTGGGAGCAAAAGTCTCCTCCCAGCAATCCTTCTCCTTGCAGTTTATTGTAGTGTACTTACTGTAAGACACACAGCACAGATAGTGTTACAGCAGCGCCCTCACCAGGTCTTTGTTGGTACTGCGTTCCTTAAACTGCTGCAACAACGCTGCCCCCTTGTGCTACCTCATGTTTTAAACACTACCAGCAACATAAACAACATTTACTTTGAGAGGAAAACATATAAATCCATTGCTCAACACTACTTTTTAATGTAGAAATGTAACTTGAAAGTTGTTAGAATGATTGTCTGAAGAACATCCTGAAAACTCTCCTTCAAGTTTGTCGCAAGATTAATTTGACATGTTGATGCAATGGTTAATGATGATCCTTGAAATGACAGTTTGATCAAACCAGTGGGCGAATACAGTCTCTGAAACATAGGTCAGATGTTAAATATGTTGAGCATGGAATAGTCTATTAGAAGGATGTTTTTGCCCCAGTCAGAATTGAATCACCAATCTTTCAAGCTCAGAGCAGCAGCTTACCCACTGAGCATTTGTTTTCCATACACATACTGTATTTGTGACCTATTGAAACTGGCTCTGTGACCCACTTTTAGGTCCCGACCCACCAGTTGAGAACCACTTGTGTGGTAAATATTTCAGGAGCAGAGCATATAAGAAAGTCATGTCAAACTATTATGAAATATGATCAGCCTTAATTCTTGAGCTAATAGACATAAAAGACTTCTGTAAGACTGCTGGTCAGTCATAAAGTTTGCTCACTTCTCCAAACAAGCATCACACAACAAGAGGACAGCTTGTTATTCTAGAACAGAAAAAGCTCAACTGTCGAGAGAACTGAATAATGTCAATTAAATATTTTAGCTCCTTCAAAGTTCAGCATCTCACTTTACCTCATTTTCACAAGTCACAGAGCAAAGATACATGCAGTCAAGAGACTGATAAAATAGGTTTACACAGCCCTGAACTACTCACCAAATGTATCAATGTCTTGACACAAGTATCTCCTTTTTGTTTTTCTGTTTTTCTTTTTGGCTTCAGTTTCAAATAGCGAGATTCGAGATGTAATCAGCCTCCTAATTTTCTGCAGTAAAGCCAAGGTTTGTACTCTGCTTTGTGATATCAGAAGCAACAGCCTGCTGATCACAGTCATGTGTTCTTTATGTCAGTTCAGAGCAAGAAATACGACAACAAGGCTCGCAAAATCACATGTTGTTTGCTTCGGAAACTCCTGGTCTCATTTTGACATTGGAGCAGATTGAAAGGTTTGAAGGATTACAGTTATTTTTAACCTATGCAATATAACGATGGCATCACATATAGTATTTCTGTGCAGTACACTCAAAAGACTGCGATCCATGTAAAAAAAACCCTGAAAGATTTATAGTTTGGGGAACCATTTTCTGTAAATGCAAACATTTGCTGAAGTTGTAGCACTTGTAAATTCACTCAAGTTAAAGATTTTTCCAATCTGTTTTCAATCTATATTCTTTTTTTTTTTAAAGGTCACATATTATCCTCCCTTTTAAACAACTTTAGATACATCTCAGAAGTGTTTTGCCAAAGAGACACTCTGATCCTGTATTTGATGCTTTCTGTGTTTGTAGCTTTAAATGCAAATGGGCCATATTTGACCACGCCCCTCTCTGAAATGGGCGAAGTCTTTGGCTTTCTTGCGCCATGCTTACAATAAGAATTTGGACTCAAGAGCGCAGAAACAATGACTAGGTATGGGAGTGTGACACATCTGTGGGAGGGGCTTACTGCCCTTTGTGATGCCATAGAGGGAAAATCTCCAAAGCCATGTCATCAAACAGCTTATGCATGGCTTCCGTTGTTAAAAGTATAAAGAAGCAACTAAGGGATAAATAATGTAGAATGAAAAAGAACAGGGTAGCAAAAAAAAAAAAAAAAAAAAAAGGGAATGCTGAATCAACGTTTTCACTAATCACACTCTCAGGAGCTTGTGGAATACTTTAAAACTTTAATATACAGTGCTTCATAAATCATTACTAAAACACAGGTGGTAAAAATCAAATCGGAACAAATAAGTTACACCGTAGTAAAAAGCAGTTGAGAGTCCTTTCCATTTTCATCATTTAGTGTGAACCCCATATGAAAATAGCATAAAAAGTATGCAAACATAGAATTTCATTCATATATATTTTTGTCATCTTTAGCTAAATAAACCTTTTGTCCCCTTAAAATTCCCTTAATCAACTCGATTAGATACTGAAAGTTTACAGCTGTGTTTGTATCGTGGCCTCTTCGATCTAATCTTTGAATTGTTTTAAAAACAGCTTGAAAAACATTTTCATGACTCCCCCCCAAGAAGAACCTTGAGAAGAAATAAAGAGGAAATATAATATAAATTAACATACCAAACATGTGAACAGTCTGCAAACTTGTTTTTTTTCCACTGACTTCTGTACAAATTAACATTGAACCTTTAAACCACTCGTGCACATGTAACAGCATATCCATATCCACACTCTCACACACACACACACACACACACACACACACACACACACACACACGCCCACACACAGTCGTCGATGCATAGACACAGGTTTTAACTTGTGGAGTATCTGGTGATTGGAGCCGTTTCTCCCTGTAACCCTGACAGACTAAAAAAAATCATCTCTGTGATTTGTCTTTTAAGGGTAAATAACCCTTATACCCATTTGTTGCTATGGCAACAGAAGCTGGCTCAGGGCCGAAGGGATTAACATGGAGATATGAAGGGTTAGACGGATCAAAACATGCCGTTTCCACAGCTGCTTTTAGTGCCTGCTGCCATCATTGAAAAGGTAAACAGAATAAAAAGTCCTCCTTAGATACACATTTGGGTTTGAGGGAGGGAAATATTCATCATCAAGCACTTCTTCATTGAAAAGTCAAAGTTGACTACATTTGCTTTTTTTCTTTAAAAATCAACAGTTTTCTTTCTGTTGTTGAAAAGAGATCCTCTACATAGCCGAGGTTTGAGCAGAGCATGAGACACCTGAACTATCACTTCCAGACACGCAGGCTTCAGAGAATATTTGTTCTTCTAAATTTGTTTGGGCTTCAGTGGAGAGTCACAAAAGCGTCTTTTGGCTGCAGTAAAATCTGCTAAATCAAGGTTGAGTTTGTTTTCAGTTTAAAAAAACAACAATCTTTTGCTCTACTTGGTGCCGGTTTGTTGTTACTTTCACGACATGTTTACAGTCAGTGGGAACTTCGAATACTTAGATTTTTTGTCTTGTGTTAAATCAAGGGAACAGATCCTTTGAATTTCATCTCCTTCTAAAAACTGAATAAAAAAATAAAAAAAATAAAAAAAAATCCAGGTTCCAGTTACACTAATGTGTTTCAGCAAATGTTTATTATTTTTGGAGCACGGTACGAAAAAAGTAAACCCTGGCTCAGATCTCGGGGTAGTGAGCATATTCTAGGATATGTTTGTGCTGGTCCCGCCCCCCCTCTCACTCTGTTATGTGTATCTATAGAGACCTGCAGCTTCAACAGTCATTGTCAGTTCCTCCTATAAGTAACAGGGTTAACAGCGAGGCATCTGGAGCAACTAGTCCTAGCATGAGGGAGGGAGGGAGGGAGAGAGGGCTCGGACGCTCAGGTAACAGGGGGTCAAACTTGTTCTATTGCACATCAGTTCTGCCTTTTCTTCATTTCTGGCTTCCTTAAAAAAAAAAAAAAAAATCTCACAGTTATAAACAGGCAGCGAGGAGCATTATTTTTTGTTTTTCTTTAAATAAAAAACAAAACAAAACAAACAGACAAACAAACAAAGGACAAGTACAGAAAGCGCTCCATTCAATTGCAGCCAAAAACCAGAATATAATAATATTAATAATCATCAACAAGAATATTCACAAAAACAACAAGAACCATTTATAGCTACACAGGCAGAAAAAGTAACGTTTGCCTGCATATATATCGATATATTCATAAAAAAAACACAACAGCAGTGTAAAATTGATTGTCATTTTGAGATAGAAAGCATCAAAACATCCAAGGCATCAACAGTGAGGGAACAAGCTTGAAACTATAACAAAGTGACGAGGGCTGAAGGTGGGGGGGGGGGAAAGGGGGTGTTACACAGAACTGAAGCCCGAATGCACAGCAAGTCACCGAGAAGCAGGAGGGGACTCGTGTGGTGCACGTCATGCGTCTGAGAAGAGAAAGCTTTTGGCAGCCTTGAGTGCAGAGGAGCGGCGGGACAAAGGCAACAGTTTGCACACGCCACCGATCAATCCATCCGTCATCCATCTGGACCCGACCCGTCGTTTGTGTCAGCGCAGAGAATCAAACAGCCCGCGCCTCCACCTGCTGTCAGATTTCATTCCACCACTTTTTTTTTTTCTTTTTCGCCAAAGCTTCATCCGGATGTGATGCAAGCGAAGTAGTTCATACTGTGGCTCATTGAAAGAGAAGTTGAAAAAAAAAAGACCCGCCAAAGGACGCGGGCCAAGACTTGAAGTGCTGAGGAAGGCGGCAGCCTGGCGAGGACAGCGTGACAGCGCCAGGAGAGGCGGCATGGCTTTGATTGGACAGAGCCCTGTGACCAAGAGAGGTAACTCTTTAAAAAGCTTTTAAAGCAGAGTAAAGGGCGTTGTTGAGTTTGATACACACACACACACACACACACACACACACACACACTCAGTCCACACATTCACAAACACGTACGTGGGTATCAATCTGTCCCTGAATGTGCCAAGCAACAGAAGTCTTGTTGTTCCACTAATGTACAGGAAGTCCAACAGGAGGGATTCTTCCTTTGAAAACGTCCATCCTCCAATCACAGAGGGCGAGTCACGCTGCGTGTTACAGTCGGTGCGTGTGGCCCTTTTTTTCATTTATTGCCAGTCTTCATCGTCCTCGTCCTCTCCGCCTGACGAGTCCTCGTTGGTGCTGTCCCCGCCCATCTGCCGCGTCCCGTTGTGTTGACGCGCAGCGAGCATGGCGGCGGCCTCAGCTGCCGCTCGTTCCTCAGCTTCCTTCTGGCGCAGCGCAGCCGCCTTCTTCTCCTGCTCCGCGTGGCTCTTCATGTGGGCGCTGCGACTTTTCACCTTGGGGAAAATCCTGTGAGGGGAAAAAAAAAAAAAAGGGAATAAAGGAGGTTACAGCGAAAGGATCAGGATTCAGAGTCTTGATTGCCCCAAAAAGGGGAAATTGGTTTTACAGCAGGAGCACACAGAAGACGAGAAACACAAGGACAACATCACCGTAGAAACCAAATAAAGAAATATCAGACAACACAACGAAATATAAAACAAAATAAAAACGCAAGTGACGATGCTGATGCTTAAAGCCGGGTTCACACTGCAGGATAATTACGCCGATTTTGGCCCCGATTCTCCCCTTCCGGTAATCTTAAAGACGCCCCGATCATCATATCAATCATCAATAATCTTATAAGATCATCCTGCCGTGTGTGGAGTGTTCAGACTGCTCTCGTCTGGTCGGAAGAAGGCCGGAACCGCTCCGATCTCAAATCGGGGAAATTCAACATGTTGGATTGTTTTTTGCCTGATTTCTCATCGTGTGTGGTGACAACGAACCCGAGCCCGTTGACTGTGACGCGTAGCCAATCAGAAAGCGAGGTGCTGAGTGGCGAGGAAACACCGGCAGCAAAACAACAACAACTCACCTCCGCATCAACATGTAGCAAGTGCAGCTCATGCTCCCGTAGTCTCCACTCCTGTGACCGACGGCTCTTTTTAAAACGTGTTTTTCATCCTCTTCGTCCGTTTGTTGACTCTGGAATCACGTTTGATCTCGAGAGGTTTCGTGAGACTTCCTGTCTGATCGGGGGGGGGTCGTACGCGAGGGAAATCGGTTCGTGTGTGGTGTGTTGATGTTGCCGTGTGGCCGCACACCACACACTGAACGACCAAAACTGTGAAGCCTCCGATTATTTATCGCCGTGTGTGTGGTCTCTAAAGTTTGGGAAAATCGTCCGACAGTTTTAAAACCCTGCCGTGTGAACCAGCCTTTAGAGAGCGGAGGGATTGTGAATTCCTTTTATCCATGCCAGCACTTTTTTCACACAACCGGACATTTCAAAACATCAACATCAAATCACAAAGCTTGGCTTCATTAAATTAAAAAAAAAAGGTGAAGAAAAGACCCATTCATAACATCTTTAAATATTTATTAATGTTGGAAGCCGGAGCGCGTCAGAAATGAGGTTTGTGAGACAAACAGTGGTTTCAGTTTGAGAGAGGAAGGATTCAACTTGGACTGATCTGGTGGCTGAATTATCCTTTAACAGTGATCATGGTGCAGGCGAAGCTCAGGTAGCGTGCAGCGGCTGAGGGTAGCAGCTGCACTTGTGGTCATGATGGCATCATTTTATACTGGTGTTTATTTTAAAGGAGTGCCCTATGACGCTGAATCTTAACGGTATTTTAAGTTAGATGTTATCTGTACGTTTTTAAATCTGCGTTGGTTTTTTTTGCCCAGGTGAATAAATCTGTGATTCTCAAAAAATGTCATCCACCCCATAATATCAGCCAGGCTCTGTAGGAAACATAACATGTTCTTACATAAGCTCCATATGGGTCAGCCTCAGCTTTAATATATACTGTGTAAAATGTTTCATTATTCAATTCACTAATCCACAAACCCCCCCCCCCCCCCCGCTGTGTTCCCACCATAAACATGGCTCATTTTTTCCCCGCAATTAAAATTGGATTCAGTAAGTGATTAGAGAACGAATCAGACCGACAAGTAAAAATGAAGTCTTATTCATTCCTTTTTCTGTTCTCTCTGGATCCCTCTTCATAAGGTGTGTGTGTGTGTGTGTGTGTGTGTGTGTGTGTTGCGGTATGTGGTGACAGTAAAGCTCACACCATGTGACACGGCAGCAGGCTCATAGCTGCACCACTGACTCGATTCTCTCCAGCATCCTCAGTGAGACTGGTCAGTAAAGGAGCAGTCTTTGAGTATGTTCAAAGTGTGAGCGGAGCTCCTGTCATGTCAGTGGGTAGAGTTGCAGTCCAGAGAGGCGAGAAGTGCTGCATCTACTGTGTTCCTAGTTGCTAGGACACAGTTGGCAATAACAGACTCGATGTTGCTAGAGGACTGAGTGTTATTCAATCAAACCAGGACAGGATGGTTCAGTTCTTTCAAACACCACAATAAACTTGCCTCTATTTACCAAAAAGTGGGCAAAAGCTGAATAAACATTTCCTGCTGGAGTATTTTTTTTTTTTTCAGCGCGAGCTCGTGCAGTCCTCTTATATAAGTAACCGCATCTGTCCGCTCTAAAGAAGTAAAGACAAACCATGCAACAGCAGTGACTGACTGGCTTTATATTCCTGATCACTGACCTGCCACATTTCTTGCAGGGGAACTCTCCCTCCTGACCGACTGTGCCTTTGTTCCCCGTCGAGGGGCTGGTCTTGCGTGCGTTTCCTTCGCTGCGTGGTTTGGAGCTAGGAGGAGGAGGAGGAAGAGGAGGAGGAGGGTGGATGACCCGGGGAAGCAGCTGGTCCCTTGCAGCGTCCTCCTGGCCTTTCATGATCAGGACGGTCCCGGGCTGTGTACACAATCAAAGTGAGAGGTGACGTTAACACGAAGGCTCCAAAAAGGTCTTTAACACACTCACTAAGTGCAATTAGGAGGACAAAGAAGGAACCTGAAACCGCTTTATGAGCACCCTTAAGTTGGGTGGTGTAAACACTTAACAAACAAACAACGTCTGTCTTTTCTGTCAACAGAGTCTTGCATGTGCTAATTGGTGAAATGCAAAGCGAATAATGGAATAAAACGTTTCTTGTCGAGTCATTGTTTGCGAGCAGACATAGTTGGGGTTGCACAATCCAGGGAGGTGGACGTCAGCCAAGTTTTCTCCTCCTCAAAACGGCCAGCAGGGGGCGGCAAATCCAACAGCCGAGCCTTCCACAAACAGGTGAAGTCACGCAAAGTTCAAAAGGACAAATGTGTCACAACAAGTTAAGTCAAGTGAGGTCTGCGAGCGGGGGCCGGTGAGGGGGGTTTATTCCACAATAATGTCCAAGCTTTCTGTCATCCTCTTTATCCCGTCTGTTTATAGAAGAGGTCTTGGTTTTCTGTTTTTAGCCTCCTCCCTCTCCTACACACAGTTTATCTTCAGTTTAAAGCAAAGAGGGGAAGCCTCTGTGTGTGTGCATTTGTATGTTTTTTTTTAGTGTTTGGGCCATTTTGTTTTTATTGATAAGACAGCTGAAGAGAGAGAGAAGGATGACCTGCAGCAATTGGCTGGATCGGATTCGAACCAACAGCCGCTGTGACGAGGACTAAAGCCGCCATTCACATATTGTCACCTACTGTAGCAGAGTCGGACGTTCTTTAGTCAATCATGCTTTATTCTTCGGAGAATGGGAAAATGACTTCCAGGATGAGTTTCTTAACCTCTAACTATCTTAAAATCCTGAAAACTTCCCACACACAGTCTTTCAGAACAGGTGTGGAAAAACAAGAACTATTCAATATTTGAGAGTCACAAACAAACTGTTCTGCCTTTCATCCCTTTATAAACTTATTCCGCTCAGTCACGGTGGTTCCTTTCCCACGCAGAGCGGGTAATTAGCTTCACACTCACATTCTCTGTGGACTGAAGCGTGTGTGTCACCCTGGTGGGACCGACATCCTGTTTCCTGTCAGCTGACCCTTCCCACTTCCTGCTGTCCTCCTCCCGCTGCGGCTCCAATCTGTGAGAGCTCTGCAGGGGAAAAAGGCAAAGAGTGGAAACGTGAGGCACACACCGGGAGGGGGGGGGGGGGAGAAACACATCACACATTCTAACATGCATCTGTGGAACAACGAAGCGAGACCTTTAGATCCAACGTTCTCGATGTCTTAAGAAGGACAACACATGTGATAACATCTGCTATGTGTTCAAATACATTTCGGCACTGAGGCATAAACAATAGCTTGAGCTGTTCACTCAGCTCATTTCATGACATTCTCACTTCATGCTTTATTTCTGAAATGACATTTTGCAGTTTCAGTTCCTCATAAAAATGTGTCGTTTTCTGTTTGGACACTCTGCAGCCAAACAGCCTTGTTCGTTCTGCTGATTTGTAACCCACATTAACCTGAGACACTCGGCTTACGCTGCTCTGGAGACGCGAGCGCTGAAGCTCAGTGAAAATCCATTTTCTTTCACATTTGTTCCCCGAGCACAGCAGTGTCTGGGCCGGTTTCATGTCAGCTCTAAATGAGCATCTGCTCTGTGCAGTTCAGATATGAATCAGGTAACTGACCTTATGGTTGGTCTCCTCCTCAGTGGTCCTTCCCTCCAGAGGCTCAGCCTCGCCATAGATCAGCGTCCCGTTGCGGCCGATCTTCACATGCTTCTTGTACGTGTAGTAGAACTCCACACACTGTGCCACTGACTTAGTCATCACCTGTCACACACACACACACACACACACACATTTTCTTTTTATGGAGCTTTTAGGACATTACAGCACTATGCAGTGGAGAAACCAATGTTTTGAAAGAAAAAGCCGTTTCAGCATACCCCTAACCCTGAATAATAACAATAACAATAAAATGAATGAAAAAAAAAAAGTCTAATTTGAAGATTAAAAAACACCAACAACAACAAAACGTCTTCATAGTTTGGTATAGGTCCAAATCCCTCTCAATGTTCCAAGAGATTTGAGTGTCTTAAAACAAAGCACTAAAAAGATGTACTATCTAAGTGAGTACGTCTTATTTCAAAACACTGAGATATTTTATATGTCCAATATTTTTTATTGATCTTTTTTTTTATGTATGGGATGGGCACAACACGAGACATTTCAGATGTACAACAAGAGATCATTTTAAACTAGTACTGGAGTTTTGCAGGGATTCGTTTGCCTTCAGGGCTCCGAGTGTCGCTAACCAGTGAGCAAGTCATTCATCCATTAGAAGATACACATCTTAATGAACTTGATTTCTCTTCTTCAAAAGAGAATCTATCAGCTGACTCTAACAACATGCTCAATCATCAAAGGCTGCAACACATAAGAAACCAGTGTCTCTACATTGATGCTGTAAAAACACTCTTGAACTTCTTGCAAACTCACAGTGATCCAAGAAATATGGAAGGAAAAACTGTGTTTTTAATGGGACTGTTTCACACTGTGGAGAGGTGTCAGAGAAGGGCTGCTTCACTCTGCTATGCAGGGAGGGAGCCAGAGCTGTTGGGGGGTTTGGTGCCTTGCTCAAGGGAATCTCAGCAGCACTATCTCAAGTGCCCCACAAGACCAACTTCCGTATTTATGTCCACACTGGGACTTGAACCGGCGACCCTCCGGTTAACCACCCAAGTCCCTACAGACTGAGAGCTGCTGCTGCTGCTGCAACACATTTACCTTCACTTATAAAAATGAATTCCAGTAAAGATGTGCAGTCTGCTTCAGTCTGCAGCACACTGCAACACAAACACTAAAAATACTTTTCCTTCTTCTTCCAAACTTCGGGGTTAAAACAAGCACATGGAATCGTTCTGCAGCTTTGTGGAAAAGCAATGATTGAGTGCTACGCTGCAAGTAATAAAACAAGAAGGAAACATTGTTTCAGAGTGACTGTTTGCTTTCCCCACCCAATAGTCCAATATTATTATTATTATAATTTATTTATTTTTTGCTGGAAAAGCACGAAGATTCAGAAGTCTTGACAATTGAGCGTTTTCCACGTCATACCTGTTTCTGCACCATTAAGAAGTCCTTCTTGTATGCAGTGATCCCTTTGTTGAACTGGCGTCTCTCAGCTGCGGTCCAGCTGTCTGATCCTGAGGGGAGGAGGGGGAGATGGGGGGGGGGGGATGTTTGTATGTGCAGAGGGGGGAGGAGGAGGAGGGAGTCAGTGAAGAAGATGAGCAGAAAAAGGGAGAAATATAGAGACACAAGCAGCATGTTAACGGCCCGTTTAAAAACCAATTATAAAGCAACAAGTTTGAGACGAAGTTCTGCATGTGTGTGTGCAGAGCCTGACTAATTCAAGCCCACCCCCCACCCTTAATACCCCCCCCCCCCCACACACACACACACACACACACACCAAATACATGCACACATTGAAATCAGTGGATAAACAATGGCTCTCCTGTCTTCTGCTTGGGATTAACCACATGCTGTAAACCTGCCCCCCCCCCCCCCCCCCCTAAAACCCACCCTTCAGCTCCCTGCCTCCCCCTCCCCTCATCACATTGACCCTGACAATCCTCCACAGTTACCAGCTACCCCCACCAAAACAAGCCGGGCACTCTCACTCCTGCAGCTGCCATCGCTTCGAAGCGAGAGCGGGGGGCTCGGAGAGATCCAGTGTGACGGTTCGAGGGGTAAAACAAGGATCCTGGTCGATTAAACTGGTCTAACTTCTTCATCAATTAACAGTTAAGTTACAACAACAACAAGTTAAACTACGTCTGTCTTCATGTTCTGCTAGTCATCAACCTTAAACACAAAAAAATCACCGTTCTCATTTCTTATATTATAAAAAAAGAACTCTTAAAGCTGCTGTATGAGCCTCATCAAGTGTTTTAATGTTCTGTTATAAACCCGATCACCTCCACGTTTCAGCCATTAATCAATTCAATCAACTTAAAAGAAGGAGCCGTTTCTTTACCCGAGTAGTGGTAGCTGGCCAGACGATGAGACTTTGGTAAAACTGGATTCCTCAGCATCAGGAGTGACAGCGCCGCCTGAAAAACAAACAGCAGTTCATTAGCTGCCCTGGAAGTGAGCACACTGGAGCTGTTGACTGTCATTAGTCTTTAAACAGCAGGGCTCCTGCTGCTCTCCAGGTAACGCCGCGGAAACACACCGAGCCCAACGATGAGCGCTCATCTTACAGGTAGCCAGGGAGCGGGCGAGATAACGTTCTGCTGATGTCATCGTCACATCCGGCTTATCGAGGATCACCTTTGAGAAGCAACCATCCCACTGTGGCTGCATGTTCAAAGATGGCAGTTTGAGCCAGACTGCTGTTGCTGTGGCGAGTAGGCGTCTTAACAGTCCCCCCCCCCCCCCTCCTTAGTTTCCTTGACAACACCGGACCAGAGCTGGTCGCTGGGGTCTAAAAATCTCAACCAGGGCCACTACAGAGCAGTGAGACAGCTCGAATGTTACCCCACCAGTCGACTCCTGCTTGAGCATCCTCAACGTCACTAAAGATTCTTTTTAATCTACCTGGAATCAGACCCGAGGTAACAAGTCTTCTTATGCGTGAGAAAACAGTCAATGGGTTTAACATGTGTCATGTTGTGTTTGGAAAGAATCAGCGCCTCCAATATCTAAAGAGACCCCCTACGACCTGAGGTCCTCCAGTAGCTCATTACTTACTACACCTCGGAGTAACCTTAAAACTAAATGTGATCGAGCCTTCTCTGTGCAAAGACCTGCCGGAGGAGAGCAGGGAAGCAAACTATTTTAGACAAGCTTGGGATTAATTGTGTAGGTTTATTGTTGTTTACAACCTGCTGCCCATATAATAGCATGTAAACTGCTCAGGAACTATACAATTAAAGGTATCGTCATGATGAGATCTACAGGCCGTGGCTACAGTGGAGAACTAATGGAGATAGAATAGTTTCTGTAACTCAATGTGTTATTTTCTTTGCGTGATAAATTATGTCTACAGGTTTTAGGCTTTAATAACAAATCTGTAATGGCGTCTCTCTTTTCTTTCACACACCTAGCCAACTAAATGAAATGCCAGATTGAGTTATATAATGTTCGTAAGAAAACAAAATCTGGACAGAAAGACAAATGTGCATGTCGCAGCCAAATATTGTCATTTTTATTTAATTTAGTTTAAAAAAATAAAACTTTTCTTAAATGTTAAGCTTTCACTTTTACAATCCTGGCGTCCTTTTAAGACAATCTAATGTTCCCTCTGCTTATTCCAGGCTCTCTTTTATTCAATCCAAGAAGACGTAGCCAGCATCCTTTGTTCTCTCTATGGGGAGTGATGAGATCAGGGAAGAGCCAATCAGGATGCTGCTTTCATATCGTTTGACAATGACCAAAGTCAGCACGGAGCAGCCAGCTCCTAATATTTCCAATGATATCAGTGACATTCATGATTTTATTCACTGAGACAGCAGAGTGAGGCGAAGTGCTTAGTTAGATCTGAGACATCCTCACTGTCTGCATGAGGCGCTCTGATGTCACTCGAGTCATGACTGGAATGCAAATCATACGAAAACCAATGATGTAATATCTGACCAATCAGATTTCTTCACGTCACTGCATGTTATTTTTTTATGTTTTCGTTGTTTACTTTCCTTCGGGTGATTAACGACTCGAGTACTTTCGGTAACTTAAGTTACCGTACTCTTAAATCAAAGTAAAAAAATAAATAAATCTCATTTTCAAAGAGGAGCTGCCACTGAGGGTCGTTTTTATGAGCTGTCATTTCTTAACGTCAATCCAAAAATGTTTTGTTTAGTTTCTAAATTGTTGTTCAAAGTTTCACATGATTTTTTTAAAATGACTTTTTAGTCATCACATGATTGCAGCTTTTATCTTCTGATCGGGGATGTGATTGGTACCAGATTCATCCCTGACAGATTACATTTCTGATTAATCTGCAGGGGCTCTGAGGGATTAAGATGAAGACACTTAAGTGTAAAAAAAAAAAAAAAAAAAGGAAAAAGATTAACCTCCATATGTTTTCATTTTTCTCGTGTTTATTCAAAGCTTAAGAAACTCCACTTGAAAATACGTTTATGTTGAAACATTCAACATAAAGTGACACGAGTTTCCTGAATCCTTCTGGGAAATCTTCGAAGCTCTTTTTTTGGATCGTTAAAAGCAGCCCCGAACCAAAAAGCTCTCCAGTCTATCATCACATGCATCTCTCTGCCTCTGGTTCAACATGTAAACCGTTTGTACAGTCTCAGTCATATCAGGTCACCACAGAGTTTCACTCTAAAGCTCACTGAAAGTCAACAGTTCAGTCACATCCGCTCAGTAATCACTGCGAGCTCAAATGAAGGCAGTCAGGTTAGTGCAAGTTATCAAGCTCAGACAGGAAGTGGGGGAAAAAAGTGAGCGTGCTCTGCAACAGCCTGATGAATTTCAACATGAGCTTTAACAAACCGCTGGTCAGTTTTCTGTTTTTCCTTTTGACTGTGTTTAGTTTTTAGCACAGCCCTGCAGACTTTCACTCTGACAACAACTGAGACAAATAAACCGCCTGCTATGGCTCTTTTTCCCCCCCATAGAGTCACATGACTATAGCTGTTTTCACACATGCACTTGTGAGAATGTCAGAGCCAGAGACGACCTCTGTTGGACGGGGGCTGTTGTGGTTGGGGGGGGGGGGGGGGGAATTAACATTCAGGATGTTTTCAGTCGTGCCCCCTCCCATTTCTTAGCACTTCACAAAAGCCCGATTGAGACTGCCCTTACAATGTGCGATATTTATGCGTCTGCGCTGTCTCGCCTTCACTACAAGTGTCAGAGGCGTAAGGGGGGGGGGGGGGGGGGGGGGGGGGGGGGGGGGGGGGGGTGGTGATCCACCTCTGTACCACAGGGCGACACAAGATTGGCGGAGCCAGCGGGGGAGAACATGTCTGAGTGTGTGTGTGTGTGTGTGTGTGTGTGTGTGTGTGTGTGTGTGTGTGAGACGCTCTTGCTGTCTCCCTCCACGCTGTGTTTCCACATCAGCGTAAACGCGATGTAAACAGAACGCTCGTGAACGTACAAAGAAGTAACGAGAGGTTTGTTACAAGCGCTGATTTGGAATCAGCTCTCGACAGAAGAACAAAAAAAAACCCGCAGATGTTTCTCAGCTAAAAGCACGAAAGTTCAAACTTGGCAGAATAAACTGCATTACACAATCACTTAGAGAACAGCCTTCTCATTCATTTTTTAAAATAAGAGATCGAGAAATTTAAAGGAGGAATTCCTGCTTTCGGAACCTTTAAGGGAGACGCAGGTCGGTGTTCATGTGTGGGTTAGAAGAGAAGAACAGCTCCCGGCTCATTTCACAGCGAAACAACTTCTCCGACTTGCCGGTCAATATGGATTGTTCTTTTCTGTTCTGCTTACCATGATGTCCCCTTTGGACTCGTGCAGACAATGGTGGGCTAACTCCTGGTTGGTGCCTCCTCCACAAAAAACACTGGAGCAGGCCAGCTGCATGAGGTTTACCACTGAGAGAGACAAGAGACGATCGTTTAGAACAACTGCATGTTTTTAATAGTTACTGAGCATACAGGAGGAGGAAATATTTTAATGTATCAATATAATGAGCTGTGTGTAAACAAAGCTGCACGTGTACTCCTGAAACAACTGAATTGCAACAGCTTGATGGAGAAGTTTGGAATCAAAATCGGCCAAAAAAAGGAAAACTTGTTCAAACTTGACTCCTTCCTTTGCAGTTTTTTTTTTTTTTTTTTTTTTTTTACATTTCAGGTGACGCAACGACTTTGAAACGCTCTTTCTACCTTTCTGCTGAAAATCCGGTTTCCCTTCCAGCTCAGTCAGCGGAGCCCAGACAAGCTCTGCTCGATGACGATCCAACTCCACAGCGGACCGCTGCCTCAGCTCTGGAACCTCCGCCTGGTACCGAGACCCGATATTTATCCGTCTGGGAAAAGAAGATCGGTGTGAGTGACTTCGGTTTGAATCTCTTATACAGAATTCATCCCATTCACCAAACGGATTTATAGCCCATGTTAACTGTTTTTTGCACCAAGACAAATTCCTTGTATGTGTAAATCTACTAGGCAATAAAAACTGATTCAGATCCAGACAACAAGTATCAACCTCTCATGTTATTGATACGATCATGGCTGTATTTCTTGACTTTCCTTCAGCTCCGCCGTTTGAGTCATCAGACTTTTGTTGAGCGTCTGTGCACAGAGGAACATGCTCGTGCTCTCTGCTGATAATCATGTGTGAAGTGTGCTTCTTAAAACAATACAACAAAAAGTAAATGGATGCTCATTTTGGAAAAGTCACATTAAAGCACGGGGGAGAAAAAAAAAAAAAAGACTTCAAATCCAAGAAGTGCATGCACCCTTTTTAAGCGTGAATGTCGGCTGAAACCAGAAAGCTCAGTGCTGCAGTTGTGAAAACGATGCAGTGTTACATTAACAGACAATCCTGTTCCAGCATGCCCCCTCCCTCCCTCCCCTGCATTTCCAGTGGGCCTGCAGTGTTTCCAGATGAGTGTGTGTGTTCTGGCAGCCTCCCCCAGGGAAGGTGGGCTTGCTGAAAGTTCAACTGGGATTGCTCTGGTGTGTTTGGGAGTGCACCAGGCACAGCTGACAGCCTGATTTATGTAAAGCCTCGCCGGCTCGACCCCTGACTAACTGCTCAACAGCTTTCACAATGCAGCCCCATAGACTTGCCCTCACAGTCGATGCAAAAAAAACAACAACAAGAAGAAGCGTCTTTGATTAACAGTTTAAAGGTTAACTAGCTAGTGCCCTTAATGCTCCCGTCTTCGCTGCTCAGATTTCAGAAACAGAAAGCAATCAATGGCTGTGTTTACATTCATGGAGTCGCTTGGATGCTGGCCATGTTCTTACTTTTCTCAAGGTTGTTTAAGAGCATCGTAGATACACGGCATAAGACTAAAAAAAAATCAAACCAGTTCTTGATACTTTTTACAGCTCCGTGTCATACGACTTATTTTTGCTCGTAGTGAGTCTGCCATCGCTGCAATGGTTCCTATTGCAGGAGACATTTCAAATGTAAATCAGAATACTTTTTTTTGGGACAGGTCAGTACGGACTTTTGAGGCTGATCAACTAATGAAGGTGGAAACACACTGATGACTGTCCTGACAGATAGCGTGTTATATGTTTGAGCTGGATTTAGATGAGACCTGCTCAGCTTTGACGCTCTGCTACATTTACTGCAGACTTTCACACCGTCCATGGTGATAGGGCCGATTCCACCAAACAATACACTCAACACATCTATCAGTGATGCTCTTATAAAAACTAGCTTCACACTGCAGCTTCTTCACATCAAGTGTTTCAAGTTATGAAACACAGAGAAGCAACCACCAGAAGAGCAGCATTTGAACATTTTTAATTTCAGTCTCCTCAGAACACTAACTGGTAGCAGACGGCAGATGAATTGATCACTGAGCTTTTGATTTACTGTAACAATAGAAGTCTGTTTGGCTGCACTGTGAGCAGATACACCAGTCGCTCTTCTATCCAAATGAGTCCTTGCCTTTATGTTAATCTGCACTTACTGTTGCCTCGGTAACAATTTAGAGTCCCTAAACCGCTGAGATTTTAAACCTTAAAGATCCCATTTTTTTTATCAACAAAAGCCACAAATAGTACAAAGTTTGACCCTGGACATCAGGCCACTCTGATCAATTTCCAGATATGTTTTATAGAGCACAGACGCAGGCCTCTCGTGTACTTAGTGCTATTAGGTTTTAAAAGGCTTTAAGACTTTGTTATGACAGCTGATATGGAACTGGTACGACGGGATGCACTTCCATTGAGACACGCATCAGGCTGCATCGTTAAAATCGGAAAAACCCATGTTGGCATTGACGCCCGCTGGATGACGGGGCAAAAAGCTTCCAGTGGTGACAGCAGTGGAGAGGAGCGCAGCTTTTGAAGGACGAGGGTTTAGGATTTCAAAAAGTCTGCGCTCTCTTTTCCAAGACACTTCAAGATTCAGCCCGGTGTTATGGTTTGAATAACTGATTGCAGAACTTTGTGTGCTTTGAGTCCCCCCCCCCCACCTTCAAAAGTTCCCCTCCATAATGAAACACGATGACTTGGTGGCTGCTGGGAGGGGAATACTCACGGCTCTATGCTGACTGGAGTGGCCTCGCTCATAGCAGTCAGAACGGGTGGTGTGATGTCACAGCTGTCTGAAAAAGAAGCAGGAACACATATTCCCTTCAGTGACTTGTCGAGTTAAAAACAAGAATACATGCTGCACAAATGCTCCTTGATTCACTTCTACAATTCAAGAAATTATAAATCATCCACTGAGATACCGCACGTTAACCCCTTGACGCCTGAATTTGTTTCCAAGTATTAAAACATTTTTTTTTTACATGCGTTTCTGCTTTCAAGTAGGTGCTTAATTAAGTTGAGAACGTTTATTTGAAAACAGCACATAAATAGATATTACATAAAAATAGCACATACATAGCGCATAAAACGGATGTTGTTCCGTCTCCGACTGGTCCTATGACAAACTAATGCTTGCAAAAGGTTCCTAGGTATGTATTGAAAGTGCATCAGCCGGCAGTGGAGGAATACGGACGCTGTTTTGGCTGCATTTGGAGCGGAGGCGGTTTGATGCAAATTCGCGACAATAGGCGTCGAGGGGTTAATTACTGCCAGAACCTGATTCCCACAGTTCAAACGTCCAGCAGATTATTCAGGGGAGTCCTATATGCTAAATGTTTTCACTTACTGGAGCGCAACAGGCTGCGTGTTGCAGACTTGGGTGTTGCAGGAGGCGGCAGGCCCTGACTGCTGGCTGCAGCCGACGACAGGAAAGTGGAGAAGTACAGGCCGGAGCCCTCGCGAACCGGGCTGAGGATTGGCGGAGGCGTGTATGGAGGAATGGTGAGGGGGTTGTCGATGAGGCGGACAGGGGAACGCAGGTGGCTCTGGTAAGGCGTGATGCTCGAGTAGACGGGAGGGGCGATGAATAAACCGGGTTTAGGCGGCGGGATGAAAAGGGGCTCGGGCCGGGGCCGCCGCTTTGACTTTTTGCCATCATCGTCCCTCTCACCGTCGGCTCCATTCTACGGAGGAAAAATATCTGAGTTACAATTTATCACAAGAGTGCACTTTTAGTTTCAAGTCAACTGTTATGGTCATGAATCAATTAGCTTCTTGTACATCTGTCTCCTCTCCTGGAGGAAAAGAAAGGCACCCTAACCCTCAGTTCTACAATATTGTACATTATGTTCAGTATGGCACAGCTAAACCCTGGTAATCTGCCTGATCTGGGACAGGGCAACCAGTTCACCAACCCCCCCCCCCCCCCTTCCAAATGACACAGGGAAAGGGAGAATAAAGTGTGGATGGCTGAAATTGGGGCAAGGGGGGGGACATTAAGCATAGTGGGGGAGGGGGAGGGGGGGTGTGGCACAAACGCAAGGATTTAATAATAACCAGAGTTTAGACAGACATACTGAAATACTGACCTCATACCTCCACATGCCTCCAAGACTTTTTTAATAAATTACATTTTTAAACAACTAGTTAAAAAAAAAACAGTAAAAAAACAACAAGTGCACCAATTAAAAAAAATGCCCCCCCCCCCCAAAAAAAAAAAGAAAACTCAGCAAAGAGCCAACGTGGACCCACCTGCTCTGAGCTTTCTGACAGAGAGTTTCGGAGCGAGCGTCTCCGGGTAACGATGACCGAGGGCTTGTGGTCGGAGTGGCCCAGGTCCTGAGGGTTGTTCGGCCTGCGGGGCCAGTGGGAGGCCGACGTGGCTTCATCTTTGTCAGGAGAGGAGGGCTCCTGCCTTCGCACTGGGACGGACACCGGGATGACAAGCGGAAGGAGATTTTCGTCTCGGGGTCGCTTGGCGTTGGTTTCTGGTTCAGCGGGACTCCACGGCCTGTGAGGCTCCTGACGGAGACAATGGAAGAGGTGTCACAAAGCATCTTTTAAAAAAGCTACACTTAAAGTTCGCTTAAATGTCAAACATCAAGAGAAACAGAACGTGTACTCGCCCTCATTTACTGTGCAGACATTGAATTGGGGTTCCTAAAACTAAAGATTTGAGGCAAAAACCAAAGAAAGCTTCATCATCCTGTTATTACTGGCCATCAAAACTTGCAGCTCTAAAGCTGGTCACAGTCAGACTTTAAGGAGAAATGTTTTCAAACGTATGAACAGAATATGACTTTAACAGTGAGGCTAGGGTTAAACTCAATTTAACTTTTTTCTTTGGTGGATGTTAATTCGTCTCTGTTGGTTCCCCTCATCCTGATCAATACTCAGTTTCTCCATTTAAAAAAAAAAAAAAAAGTACAAAGAGAAAAGTAAGTCAATACTCGAATAGAGAGTTAACAGACATCATTAAACAAGCATTAGATGCGTTCTCATTCACAAACTGCTCTAAACAAAAGAAGCTTCAAAAAAAACTCAAGGTTCAGTTTTGAAATGACTGTTTCGGCGTCGGGCTCGTCAACAAAGTTTTTTTTTTTTTTTTGCAGATCTGCAAAAGTGTTACTGCTTTTAAGTGACAAAGACTTAACTGGCACAGAGAGCATTCTTCGCATTTTTCTTTGAGTTCCCATAATGAGTGGGCCTCAGCAACCAGCGCGCCTCAGAGCAACGATCAATTCTGAAGCAACTTCAAAGCGATCTATAACACCACATCACAGGCCAGTGGAAGAAAGAGTCGCTCCGTTCGCTGCACGCTGCATCTACCCGGGCAGACAGGCAGGCAGGCATGCAGCAGTGTGTGTGGCTACGCTGGATCTGTTCTCATTATTGCTGGTGGAAAACTCCAGCCCCTTCACCAGAGAGCGGTGGAGAGACATTCTGCTGAGCACTGCAAGCAGGACAAACCCTGCACCTCTCCCTGTAAAGAGGGAGGGGGGGGAGGGGGGGGGGCCGGGGCAGACGAGGCCAGGCTGGAGTTTCTCTCCTTTGATGGAATGGGGGAGGGAGGTGGGGGGGGGGGGGAGGTGTGCAGGCATGTAACTAAACACACTTTCAGTATGCTCAGCTAACCTGCGAGGCAAAGCCGGGGCACAGCCATGCTGAGCTCCAGACTCACTGACTCACTGTTGTTTGGCAACAGAACTTGTTGCACAATCGAGACATCCAGCGCGTAAACACAGATAAAAGCGTACGACTCCGGGATGTTCCGCTCAAGGTGATTTCTCAAGTTTGTAAAAGGAATCGGGGAAAAAGGCGAAGACGTGTTTGAAACCGTTGGATAAGTGCATCAAATAAAAACCTGGAAAAACAAAGGTGTTTTTACTCCCTTTTCCCCACCTTCATGAGGTGGAGCAGAGCTGCTCATTTCTGTGGTTTCTATTTCAGCGGCTGTTGATTACATTCAGTGTCTCTCCCTGCAGCACGTTAATCACAAACAACACAAGTTTTGGCACAGTTTGCCTGGCAGCTGCCTTAAGCAGTGTGTTCCACTTCTCGCTCTTGTTAAGGGAGCTGAAGTCCCAGTGCAATTACAACCCAGGATAACACACAATAATTTTTTTTATTTTTTTTTATTGGTTGCTGAGATATTTGCAAATAGAGAGTTCCAGGGTACTTGGGCTGATCCGGTCAGAAATGAACGGCAGGATACAGAACACTCCGTCCTCTTCTGTTTATGGTTATTTTGGTTTTTGGCTCGAGATGAAACGGATGAGAACAAGGAAACAGACAGACAGGCATATTAAGAAAGAAACATTATTAAAGGAGACTGTTTAAAAAAAAAAGTACTTACTTTTACAACATGTGAAGGCAAGGACTCCATTTCTGATGCTTTCTGAGCGAGGGTCTCCAAATTGACCTCCTGGGAGATCCTGCGTTTCCTGCGCGTGCTCTGGATGACGCCTGTTGGGGCCGCCTGGATGTCCCGGGCCCCGTTCTGGGACCCTTGAACCCCTGCGGTGGCCTGATCTGAAGAACCAGACAGAAAAGGGTTGTCGGACGGCGCCCCTCCTTCCTTTGAGAGCCGCCGTGATCGGCGTAGCTGCGTTTGGGATTGGAGTTGCGCCTGGGGGAGCGACTGTGAGCGAGGCTCGGCCTGGAGTGGGGGGAGGAGCGGGTCTGAGGGCTGCTGGGGTTCTGGGGTGATATCCTGGATGATTGGCTCCTGGATCTTCGGGGGAGCGGGAGCAGAGGACTCCTGGGAGTGTACCACCACAGGCTGTGGGTGCGGGTGAGGTTGTGCATTTTGTTTACCGGGGTAAAAGTCAAGCACATGAGGGTTTTGTTGTTGCAACTGCTGATGTTGCATTTGCTGAATTTGGAGCTGCTGCTGTATCTTTTGTTGCTGCTGCTCATGCTGTATTTGTTGCTGCTGCTGCTGCTGCAGCTGCTGGACATGCTGTTGATGCTGAAGGATTTGTTGCTGCTGCATTTGTTGATGGTGCTGCTGCTGCTGCATTTGGTGATGCATTATGTGATGTTGCTGCTGGCGCTGTATTTGCTCTTGCTTCTGTAACTGCTGCAACTGGTGCGGGGGTTTCGCCTGTGTTGAATAGATGGGCGGATTAGGTAGGGTTGTCCTGTTGCCTTGAAAGCTCTGGTAGTAGGCCGGCAGGTGCTGCTTGGGCTGACCGAAGGCCAACTGGAAGGGCTGCAGTACGGAGCTTCCTCCTGGGTGTAACGCGCTGTGCTGCTGCGGGTTGAGGGCCCCGGGTTTCAAGGTCTCTTGAAAGGCCTGGGATTGCTGCTGCTGCTGCTGCTGCTCCCAGTCCAGACCACGAGCCTTCGCGGCATCTCTGTACACTTCAGCAGCAGGGTTCGATCCCAAAGGCTGCTTTTCTGCAGCTCTTTTCGGGGGCTGTAATCCAGAGGTGTCGTGCATGGACTTCACAAATGCATTCTGGGTCCTTGAGTCCGTTACATTAACTCCTCCGATGAAATTAGCAATGTTTTGCCCCCAGTTTGTCATAGTGTTCCAGGGGGCAGCTCTCTGCTGCTGGGACAGAGATGGCTGCTGCTGACTGGGCTCTTGGTGTGCCCACTTCATCGGCACAGTCTGCTGATAGTGACCCCTGCTCTGGTCTCCTTTATCGGGGCTGAAGATGACCGAGTTTAAGTACACGTGAGGGCCCTCGGGGTTTGAGGTTACAGTGCTCGCAGCCTCGCTCTGTCCAGGGTCGGAGGCGGTGCCACCCGCAACGTAGTAGGAGCCCTCAGGGTGCTGAGAGCCTTCCTTCATTGCTACACTTTGCTCGTTGAAAAATGTGATGCGTTTTCCCGTTCTTTTGGCGCTGGGTTTTTGCTGGGCTGGTACGCTCATGACGGGCATGAATACGCCGAACCAGGTGAGTACTTCCAGCAGAACCAGCTCTAAATGCTCTACTTGGTAAATATATATCAAACCAAAAATTCAAGGGCGCCCACATTCAATCAAAGCTGTGATTCTGTGTTGACTTCAGAGTGAGCAGTCGCAAAAGTTAATCCCCTCTCTCCCCCTCTGAAGTCCTTTGTGACCCGCTCAGGGGTCTGCTGGCCTCGGGGTGAGCAGATCTGAAGTAGTCCACGTGTTTCGCTCATTCATGGGCAACACCCTGTATGGAGAAAATGAGAGAGAGGTCAAGCATTGAGGCATCAGAGCAAAGGGGTCCCCATAGAGAGGAGAAAGGGGGGGGGGGGGGTCTCTCATTATCAACCCCGCCTCAACCATGTAAAAACCTGCTGTTTGCTTTTTCAACAATAGACCTCTACTGAAAAGGTATCTGGTGTGAGAATAGAGGAGGGGAGGGGCAGGTCTACACTGTGTCATTATTCACTCAGATCACATGACACAGGGATAATGTCCTACTTGCAGCTGAACACGTACACCTGATGCAGGATACACAGACGGCTAAAAAAACGCTGGAAATGTCATTACAGGATAGTAATGAACAAAACATGAATGATGGGGGACATAAACACCCGGAGAATGTCTCATCACTTCAAAAATGACCAGACAGATCAGTGACCGGACGCACGCTTTCTTTCCCGCCAAACTTCCAGAACGAGCAAAAGCTTGAAGGTGAAACCTTTTTACAAACGTTGACTCATCTCAGGTGAAAGAAAAAAGAAAAAGGGGAACCCGTGCCATTTGAACGTGAACGCACGGGCAACCGAAAGTGAACAAGCATGAGTCACGATGACAGAATCCTTGCATGAGGGGGGGAAAAAAGTCCGAACAGCCTTGCAGGCTTTAATGACTGAAAATTGCTGTGGCAACCTGTGATGATTTTTTATTTATTTTTTTAAATACTCGATGGTAAGGTTTTGGAGCAGATTTTGACACAGTGCAGTCTGCCAAGTTGCAGGAAGCACACACAGATACCCACTGTTTCTCTCCGTTCGTGCTCCATCTGTACAGACTTCAGTCTCGTCACTGTTGTGCAGCAGTCCACAAAACCTTTAAGACTTTTTATTCATGAAGCTAAAGTCAACGTATTAAAAGCACATTAAAAACTACTTGTCATCCCGATTGTATACATTAATACTAGACTCTACAAATGGACTTGGCAACCATCGAGTTGACTGACACTCATCACCCTTTACTCCGGTGGCCTAGTAAAACACAAGCTTCTTAAAATAGACAGCTGCAGCTGTTCAGATCCTGCATTGGCTCATGGCACCACAGAGCAAGGAAAGTGAAGGACCATGCAATGTGGCTAACAAACACTGCTTGTTTGTTTGTGCATGAGCTACACCACGTGATGCCACACATGCCTATAGCAATGTTAAAACACATGCATATAGAAGACGACGTTTTAAAGCCAGGATCGCCCTGCATTAGAGCAGAAGGAAACTGCACATACACATACTGCTGATCACTGAGCGACCATGCTTGTGTGAGCAAAGGGATCATAGTGACGCATCACAAAGTGCAACCTTACACAAGCCGAGGGTTTAGCCCAATAAACAAAGCAACACGTTAAATTGGCTTACAATAAATGTCAAGCGCCATTAGCCGCCCTAATCCATCGCCGTTTCCTAATTTACATCGGCCCAGTGCGGGACGGCGTGCACGTCGTGCAGCAAGGCATCCGAGGCCTGCAGCGTGCAGGAAGAGAGAGAGAGAGACGACAAATAAGAGACAACATGCGGAGTCCGTCCACGACGACACTCTTCCTGGACCTCCCTCCCCTTTCTGCGGGCAACCAGCTCTCAGCGCAAATGACGAGAAACCCTATTCCGGTTGCAGGAACGGATTATCCCCAGTCCCGTTACATGCAACAACACGAGCAAGCAGTGTAGTGGTGTGCATGGCAATAACACCTTACCACAGGATCGATCCGACTTGTCAACACGGTTAATACGTCACGTCTTGTTCGGTTGTGCACTCGATCGGGCTTTGATTGAGACGTTAAAAACAGAGAAACAGAAAGAGGCTCGTGAGCTCCCCGTATGGAGGCTTCATCGGCGGCAGCAGCGCTCGCGCCCCCCCCCCCCCAATCCGTCTCTGCGAGGTAAACAAAACTTTGTCAGCAGAGCTGTCCGCCACCATGCACTGTCGACCACAACAACAACAACAACAACAACAAGCCCACAGTCTCCCTTCTCCAGTCCTGTCTGCCCCCCCCCCCCCCCGATACTTACTGTGTTGGTCATGAAAGCTGCTTCTACTCACTGCAGCTCAAGGATCGCATGCTCGCAGCTCCGCGCAGCCAGCAGTAGAAGCGGCAGGGCCCCCGGACGATCCAGACCCGCGATGATGACTGCATTCATCCCCAAGGTTGACTCATGCTATGCTGCTGACCTCACTCACGGGTACTCTCCCCCCCCCCCTCCCTCCTCCCGCTTTAAAGTCAAGAGGAAAAAGGGGGTCGGTGCAAAAAAAAAAAAAAAAAAACAGGAGTTCGCCCCAGCCGGACACGCAGCGATAATCTGCAGAGATGCAAGCTCAATGCCGTGGCTGTATGTTGCACATTATTGCACTACGATTGCACACACACAAAAAACTCACTGGCAATGCGGCCTTTGGTGTACACCGAGTCACTCCGTGTTTCTGCTTGTCTTGTGATCCTCCTCCTCCTCCTTCCCCCCCCCCAGCCATCAGTTCGCTGGCCACACCCACTTCCATGCCCATATATGGTGTTCCTATGAAACGCAAGGCGTCGTAATTTACGGAGCAAGATCCCCTCTCAGTCCATGCGGGAAATTCCGACACACATGGGGAGGATTGTGGGGATGGATGGAGAAGGGCACACCCCGACACTTTTTCTTTCCAACTCTCTCTCTCTCAGACACACACACACACACTCTCTCATACACACTTCCTTTTTCTGACGAAATCTTCTGGAAATGCCCGCGTGGTGTTTTCACAATGACACAGCATTCAGGGTGTTATAAATGGAAGCTGCAGAATGACCCCAGAGCTAAAATAATAACAATACAAATAAACATATTATAAAGACAACAAATACAACTACACATGCATTACAAATGAACCTATTCTGTAATCGGTTCATCTACACTTATGGAACATTTGGTATATTTATACTTATTGAACTTCCCCACCAGGGATAAATAAAGGATAATATATGTCTCATTTGTAAATACTGTTCATTTATTCACTTGCTGATGCTTCTTAGTTATTCTTCAGATACGCTCACTTGGTTCTATTGCTTCTTCTATTATATTTGTATTTAATATTATATATTTCCTCCTGCTACATATTGTGTTTTATGAGAAGCTGTAATAGCAATATTTACCACTGGGATTAAGAAAGTATTATCTCTTAAATGTGCACATTTCTGGATGCTAGTCAGAAGAATTTTTTGGGGGAAACTTCAGTGTTTTTTGTCCATTGGCTATAGCAAAGTCTTTCAGTCCATCCATCCTCCCAACACGGGCTGTTTTAGTCAACCACACTCGGGGAGTAAGAGGAGCTATCGCAAGTGTTAATCAGTGACATTTTTTCTTTACATGTCATGCTTCTGCAACGCGAAGCATGGTATGTAACGACAAAGACAGGGCTCCACATGCACACACAGACGCTCCTGTCCCGCCCCCTGTTACGCCTCCGTTACTACCTCAGATACCGGCACAGAGGAGGGACAACTTCTTTATCTTGTCTGGAACTATCAATAGGAACAGCACAACTGTTTGATGCTCCGGATATTTGAAGGCCACACAGATTGGCTGCTCAAGTAAAAAAAAAAAAATGTTGCGGACTGCAGTTAACCAAATTAATCATCTCTATCCTGATATTGCACATTTTATTTTTTCACTTTAAAAAATAAAAACAGTTGTACAAATTGAGGCTAGAAGTCCTGACAAGTGCAAAGTGTCAGGACTACGTATTAGCTTCTTGTCATCATCAAAAGCTGTCTTTCATTCAGGTGAGTGAAGGAGCTGGTATTCATCGTGAAAGACGGCCAAAGAGCAAACATTACTGTCGACAGAGACACCCTGGCACCAAGAAGTTATATTAGCACTTTCTCTTCGTGATATTTATCAGCTGGATGGTTCAGCTAGACCTTGTTTTGAGGAGCTATCAGGAGGACAGCTTCCTGCTTTAGTATTGATGTCACTAGTAGTTGTTAAGTGTCTGTTTCCACGCGGTTTTAGGATGAAGTATCACCTGCTCAATCCTCAACCGTGCAAAGATGCAAGACGATCTTGAACCTTCTCTCACTGATGTAACGACAAGCTAACACAAAACAATGGCTGAAAGTCAACTGTTGATAAATCAGTTCAGCAAAAAGCTTTTCAATGAATCATTTCCCGTGTATTTTCTCTACGCGACTCACTCTTTCACAACAGACTTTTCTGACTTTGAACCAAGAAATTGGAAGCACAGGGCAGGTTTGGAGGGATGGGGATTTTAGCAGGGAACCTGGAAGTCAGCATCACCCTGGTTCAATCAACTAAAGGGATCTGTGTCTGGGGTTTTTTTTTATGCAGGGGAAAAAAAAAACAATCTGAAGGGCTTCAACCATAGCTGACACCGTGGTCACTAACCACAACAGTATCATTGGAGTTCACCAGGGTGACCAAGCTTTCAACTTGTCCGTGTCTGTCATAATGAGATTTAAACTCGCGGACATCCTCTTTAGCCCCATTGAGCCAATTGTTAGCAACGGTCTTTTTTTAACACTTGTTAAAGAATTACAGTTTCTTGAGCTGGGTGTTTACCGAGGAGTTTCATGAACATTTCTATAGCTTGAGTTAACCTCACACCTCTCTCTCTCTCTTTTTCTGCATCTCCCTTTAACCCACTTTCCAAGCCCTCCAGTTACAGCAGATGTCTGTTTCACATGAGTTGCTGGTTGTGCTCGAGGTCTCTGATCGTTAAAAGACTAGTATTTCCTCGCCACTGTTGCTTTGTTAAATGTTGCGTCAAGTGTAACGACATTTTCTATGACTTTATTCTCTACAAATACAGATTGATTGACTTGATTTGAAGTCATAAAACAATAACCCATTCACAGACCCGTTGACCTTTGAGGAGAAGAGGGAACAAGAAGTGCAAAGAATCTAAATCACTGCTCATTGCCAGACTCAGTGGGAAATAGAACCAACCTGATTTTCAAGCTGTTTGTAACACCTGTTCTTGTGCTACAGGTCTACATGTCTGTTATGAAAAGGGCCCCATCATATAAGTCATACTATCAAAGAGTGTAGGAGATATGGGAGCACAAATATCACCAAGCATGTGCCAGACTGGCTCTGCAGGGTGCCAGTCTCCCTCCTGCTTGTTGGCCCTGAAAATAAAGGGAACACTTTCATACAGTTGACAAGAGTCTGACATCAGATGTCTATACCTCCTGTGAATCAGTGTGGAACGACTGATCATTTAGTTGATGCACAGACACAAAACAACCATCAACTGATATGACAATAGGGCTGACCTCAAATCAATATCATTATTAATGAAACATTTCAGTTCAACTACGATTCATGAACGATTATTTAGTGTTTTTTCGTTGAAATTCGAAAATTAATCGAAACCAACATTCAGAACCGACGTCGCCTTGCCCTTTTCTCTGCCATTTTTATTCTTTCTACAGAAGAGTGATGTCTCCTGGGAAAACTCAGGGCGGGTCATTGTATTTAAAGAGACACACACACCAAAACGGGTCGTTCTGAGAGAGCTGGTTTCTACAGGGTCACAAACCTCCTCCGGTTCTTGATTCACGTTATATCTGGACCAAAGCGCAGCACAGATGTTTCATTTAGACCACAGGGGGAGTGTTTGAAAAGGTGAAAAAAAAGGGTATAACATGACCCCTTAAAGGGCGGAGTCACGTGATGTCTTAAGGGAAGACAAGACAGAACATAAAGAAGAAATGCAAGGTATTTATTTTCTACTGTTTTGGAGAAGTTAATTCCTACTTTAAAACCAAAATGTGTTGGTTTCAGTTTAAAAATATGTAATAAATATCCATAAATAGCTAATCAGATATACAATCTATCATCAAAAAACAAAGATCCCAGCTTGAATAATTAAGCTTATTTACAGCAGAGACCATGTCTGTACATATTATATATTATACAGTATATGAGCCCTGTATAAATGACATTGAATACGCTCTGCAGCACAAAGTATAATGAATGACACTAGGTTGTCTTTTTTTTTCAATGGGACTTTTGGGGATTTTGACAGGTCATGAATGCGCGTGCATGCTCGTGCGTGTGTGTGCGATGGGGGGGGGGGGGGGGGGGGGGGGGGGGGGGCGCTAGCTAGCCACATAAACTGTCAGCTGTCAAAAGGCTCTGACACAATCATCTGGCCCATCAACGAAGCACTCAACATAAGTTCGTCATGCATTATGAAACATCCATAGCAGTACTTACATGAAAGTCTGTCCCTCCATGGCACACACACATCTTCATTTCCCCTTCATCTGTCACGCTCTCCTTTTCTGACTGTTTAAGCTAACTGAGGTGACGTGAAAAAAAAAAAAAACTTCACTCTTTCAGATTTCTCCGTAAGTCTTCACTTTCTTTCAGACTCACTTTTGACACACTTCGGCTAGCCATCGATTCTGCAAAAACCAAATCTGTGGCACCTACCCACGTAACGTGTCTGTGACGGAGAGAAACGGATTGCATTGGTAGAGCCGGCTCTGAATGTACCTGCGGCTTTTAAAACAGCGGCTGAATCATTGTACAATAAGTGCAATATTGATGATCTGGGATATTAATATAGCGTCCTCTCTGGGCGCGTTCCGTTTCTGTTCAGTGTAGCTGCCTTAACGGCTCAAAGATGATATACTACGACCAAGAGAATAAACATATGATCCCCGGAAATGTATTAAAAATCGTATCGCACATGGTACACAAGATTTTATTCCATCAGTAGATTGGAGAAATATATTCAATTCAATTCAGTTTATTAAGGAAGGGGACAGGTGAAATTAATAAAACCAAAACTCTAGTTTTCTTATCTGTAGTCCCCTTTCCCCGATGTTAAAGAGGCTTAAAAATAATACATAAATAAACAATAATAATAATAATAATAATAAATAAACGAGGAGAGAAAAAGAAAAAAACACCTCTCCAGCTACCAGACAAATTTTCATATTTGGTCCGCACTGGAACTCAAACTCGCGACCGAGTTTTTACGCACCATTGTGTGCCTTCTCTGAAAAAACAACTTTGATCCAATCTTTTTATTAACGTTCCAAGTGTTCGTGAGATATACATGTTCACGCAACAATGCATTCATTAGAATACTTGTAAAAACACGTGGACTGAGGTGAGAGTTGAAATGTTTCGGGTCGGGATCATTTCAATGACAGACACGCTCGCGCACACTGAGCGCTGATACAGCAAACTGCAAAGAATTAATTGCCAATGGTTATTTTTGCAGTTTATAAGGGTTTGGACGTACGCACTGAACACACCGAGTGCCTCCGGTGGCTCCGTGCATGACAACAGAACTCCCGTTTTAAAAATGCTTCTGACGAAAGCGGAAGTTGTGGAAGTGAACTCTCTTGCTTTGTCAGTGGTCTGTTGACTTTCTGCTTAGCCTGCAGAGTAAACAGTCTAAAGAAAAGGTTGTGAAACAAGTTCACTGTTTTACACATGTGTTACGTTTAAATGCAACACATTTGGGCTTTCTTAAATCTTTATACACAAAGAGGACAGAGGTTTATCTTCAGGTCTTCTCCAAAGATCAAGCACCAGTCAACGTAGATCTCTAGGTTAACTTTTACTTTTCAAGGATGCAGGTGCAAAGAGTGGTTCTCAACTCACGACCAGGTAGGATTTTTATTTATTTTTTTGTCATAATGGCAGATTATTTTTTTGTCCTGCATCCATGTGGCCAAATTTTGCACAAACGCTTTCAGGTAAAAACGGGACCCCTGTTCCTGAGAATTTTCGGCTGGAGGAGGAGACGACTCTAACAGCTGACCTGCAAGATGGGGAGGTTCTTGTTCGGACGCTTTACCTTTCAGTCGATCCATACATGGTATTAAAACAGCCATCGTGCACATATATTTTAAATGACTGTATTTGTTTTTTCTACATTTACATTTATGCCTTGTAGGAACATGGCTTCACAAAACCCTGGGTTTAGTCCCTCCTTGCGTGCTTCCACGTTTTAGTTCAGATTAGAAAAAAAGGACTCCAGCTGTTACTTAACATTGAAACTAAGAACATGCAAATGTGTCACAGTCCGGTTTCCATGCTGAAAATGTCATCATCTTGTCTCTTTTCTTTGCAGCGTTGCAGAATGAACGAAGACACTGGTGCAGAATATTTGACTCCATGGCTTTTGTCCGAGTGTGTGGATGGTGGAGGTGTTGGTGTGGTCGAGTCCAGCCGCTGTGCGGGTTGCACAAAGGGAGATGTAGTCACAAACTTCAACTGGCCCTGGCAGACCTATGCTGTTATGAAAGGAAGCCTCTTGCAGAAGGTAGGGCATTTAACTATGTGACAACATTGTGACATGTGGCATTGTTATATTTGAAGAAAGCCCTTAAACATTCTGACATTACTTTCTACCTATCGCAGGTTCATCCACAGTTGGTTGATGGACATTTGTCATACTTTTTGGGTGCAGTGGGCATAACGGGCCTCACTGCACTTTTGGGAGTAAGGGAGAAGGGTCACGTGACCAAAGAGGGAAATCAAACCATGGTGGTGAGCGGTGCAGCTGGGGCCTGTGGCTCCATTGCTGGACAGGTAAAATACACCAAATAAAAAAAATGAGCCCAAGCCAAATGTTTCTCAGAGGAGCTTTTAACATTAAATTTGACTACATACAGTATAAGACAATATAAGCATATATAATCCAGATAATCACAAATGCTCATTAAAAAAATGACGAAACTGACAATAAAGTGAAATCCTGACTGTATTGTTTTACCTTATTTTTTCTTTTATTTTTTCTAGATTGGCAGGCTGGATGGATGCGTGAGAGTGGTTGGTATTAGTGGTTCTGATGGGAAGTGCAGAGCTTTAGTGGAAGATTTGGGCTTTGATGCAGCCATTAACTACCGTCAAGAGGACGTTCCTGCGAGGCTCAAGGAGAGCTGCCCTCATGGGATAGATGTTTACTTCGACAACGTGGGCGGAGACATCAGTGACGCTGTAATCAAACAGGTACTGCTTCAGTTGTCCCTGTCCGAGGAAAAATCTAAGGTCTTTATTTGATCTTTTTTGGGCTGTAAAATGTCAGGATTCTTTTTGCAAAGCTAATGGGCGAGGCTGTCTTTCAGCAGCGAGTGTTTTGTGTCTTGTAAAAAAAATCACTCTCTCATATAGACCTCCAACCTCCTTCTCTCCAGATGAACTCTGGAGGTCACGTAATACTGTGTGGGCAGATCTCCCAGTACAACAAGGATGTGCCTTATCCTCCTCCCTTGAGTGAGGAGATCCAGGAAGCCCTGCGAAGTAAGAACATCACCCGAGAGCGATTTATGGTGCTTAACTACATGAACAAAGCCGACAGTGCCCTCTGTGAGCTCAGCCAGTGGGTTAAATCAGGCCAAATCAAGGTAACAAGGAAATTATGATAATGTATGGTTGACTGTGTAGGCGGCAATGTTTGCAAAATTCAGGCTTCGTCCTTATCTGTATGATCACAGTTTGTTGTATTTCTGCTTCCACTCCACAGGTGTTGGAATCTGTGGTTGAAGGCATTGAGAACATGGGAGGTATGTCGATTATACGTTTGGTGTTTACTTCATGGTATGACTTTTAGTTTGGCTTGGCGAAGAGCTAAATCCTTTTTTTCTCCCATTTCTTTGCAGATGCATTTTGCTCCATGATGAAAGGGGGAAACATTGGCAAGCAAATTATAAAGATATCAGAGTGAATAAACAACCTGTAGCCTCCACGAGAGACGGCTCATCACTGCCATCATCAATAATAATGTAATGAACCCTGATTAGAAGTTGCATTGTATTAGTTAACACTAGCTGGTAAATATTTATGGTATTTATGAAAATATGTTTCTGGAAATGTTATCAAAAATAAAGTACCGTAATATTCTATGAGTACTAGTGAAGTCTTTAACATCAATACTTGGTTTAGACTTCGGTATTAGGTGCTGCAGACAACTATGTGAGGTGGTATACTGGAGCACGGCCTCACAATGAAAATCTAAGTGTGGTGTTATGTGTTCGTCAACAGTCCAGACAAGTAACTACAATTGTGGTTTATTTTTAATTAAATGTACACTATATAAAAATCATAACCCTCATAGCCGTGGAAGATTACGTTGATGGGTTAATCCACAAAACTGTGGCTATCCAGCTGAACTGAAAACAATGCTAGTTTATTAAACAAAGCAACAGCCTCTTAGCTAGTATTTTAGCTGACCGTGTAATATCTATATACTTAAATGGTTAAGAATCAGGCTGGCTTGTTAATAAGCAAAAAAGGTTAGCTAGTAAGAATAGCACTTAAAAGGTTGCACCATTGGTCTAACTTCATACCATCGTCATATTGAACTACTTGTCTCAGACTTTATTGTGCCATCATGTATATTGTTGAGATAAGATTTGTCTAATAATTTAAAACTAAATGAATTTTGAAGTAGCTTTAGCTACCTAACGCTATTTAGCAGTTAGCTTACTCCTTGAAGTACTTAGCTAGAAAGTAGGCCTTTTCTCGTTATATTAACAACAAGGCTGGTTTTCCCTAAAATAATTTTGAAGGAGACGACAGACAAAGCTAAAACAAAGTTGAAAAATAAATGTGGATTTTCTGTATCCTATACATTGTGTAGATGTGGATTTATTTGAAGATTTCTTAAGTAGCAATACTAGTGTTTCCAGCTCAACTTTTAGCAACAGAAATAACCAGAGTGATGCTACTTCACTGAACTTATGTACTGGTTTGTTTTCTTTATATCAGCTCAAATCTGATTATGTTTGACTGTCATTGTCTGTTTCCATGCTGCTTTCTACTGTGTGTAATGTGAAAAAAACAACAACAACACAAAGTATATGATATACTGTAATGAACATTTTATTCCACAGCACTATAAACCATTGATAAAATAAAATAGTGGTTGGCTCTGGTTTTAGTTGTCACGAGAAAAATATGTGGCATGTGTAAAATCATCAATTCATTCATATACTGAAGTGTTTGAACATTTGAGGAGATGCAGAATAAGTCAAGTGAACACCACTTCACCACTATACTGGTATGTCTTCATGATAGTAGTGCGTTGGAGTGGATGTTTTTCTTTTTTTGTGAACAACCAAATCAGTGTACAGTGCAAAACAATCACAACCAGAATAATGATGAAACATAACGAATGAGCACCAATGAACTATCAAAACAGTCTCCTCATGACAAATGTTTGATGTGCTACTGTTAAAAAAAACAAAAAAAACATGCATAATTTGATCATTTAGAGGTGTAAATAATATGCAGTAATCCCGATTACCGTCCCAGTCCAATCAATACTGACTCCATGTGGACATAGCTTGTAAGAGCATCATCATGAAAACCATCCGTTTTTAAGTATCTGTCTTTACGATGGATTTATATACTTGTTTATGCTCCCATTACAATAAAAGAGTTGTCTATGAAAAGAGAGAGAGTGGGGGCCATTGCCAGTGTGAGTGCACATAACTTAATTTTCTCAGCTGTTCTAATATTAAACTGTGTCTTATCACAGCGCTAAGCAATTATTCTTCACTCACACAGTATGGTTTGAAGCAAAAAAAAAAAAAAAAACTTTAGTAGAACATTGCTTCTATTAAAAGACTTGATAAATGGTCTTCACCCTGGTTGTTTTTTTAATTTTTTTTTTAAATGAGATTACTTTGTTCTTGTGGAATCCAACACTTTCTACTACAGACGAGAAAGGATTTAATTCAAAGAACAAAACACTCTTCACAGTTACCTGCTCTCCCACCTTCTTCACACATATTAAGGAATCATCATTCTGAGGCCACACAGACAAATGTCCTCACACACATAAAGCTAGGAATGCTATTTTATCATCTTTTCCATGTCCCCGAGAAGCAGCCATTTCCAGTGCAGCTATAATAAAACATACATGTAAGTGGGGGATGGGGGGGAAGAGAAAAAAAAAAAGGAAACCACTCAATACAATCTGAATCAATAAATAAAAAAAACAACAGCGTATAACTTTTCATCCTATTTCACCACATCTTGAACACATTCATTCCCCCCCCCTGTCACCACACGTCTTGATTGTTTTACAGGATGGTTGAGTTCGCTGAGCTACTGTGGAGTATAAAAACATTGTCCTGAAATACTTCGGGGACCGGCGTGTCGTTGGAGTGCTCACATTCCTGAGAAACAAACAGCTGCTTTCTGTATTCACGTTTGAAGGAGCACGTACACTTACGCCGGTGAGCTTTCGTTTTTTTTTTTTTTTTTACATTATGAGTGTTTGTAAAACAAAATGAAATATTATAAGTATTTGATATGACTACTCAATGCAAAATTCAAGAGTATTTTTTAAGTGGCAGTCGTGTGCAACGTAATTACCAAAAAAACACTTTAAATCAGTACACAATAGATTTTTTTCCCTTCTGTCGATTTCCTGTAATTATGTGGAGAATAAACTTGAGATAATGAACATCGTAGGCTGTATTACACGTGTCATTCTCACCAAAGAGACTGGAATGACTGCACTGCGTGTTCAACTTAGGAAAAGCTCACAGTATACAAAACGAGGCGTACGCACTTCCTTATTATTATTCACATGAATTGTATACTGGAGGGTAAAACAGGAAACGGGAAGATGGGTTTGGCACGTCCAGCCGTCTTAGTGAATGACGAAGATTTTTCACAGGGAGGAGGAAAAGGTAAAATCTTTCTTATTCATCATTTGGCAGTGGTGGAGTGGCTATCGGCCAAGGCAACACTTCCAAAAAGTGCTAAAGCTCAAGTAAATGACTCAGCATTCAGTTTACCGCAGCTCTCGTTCGGTGCACTGTCAACTGCAGCACACATTCAACAGTCCTCACTTCGCTCAATGAAGCCAGTTACCCTCATGTCTCCCAAAGTGTTTCTTACACTGTACACATTGCTATGAATATGGCCAGAAATGTGCTCACCAGTGCTTTACAGTAACATGCATATTAAGTAAACAATACTATCTAGAAACAGGAGAGTGACCGATGTTCTGTCAAGTGGATTTGGAAAGAAAGGAAGGAAACTGAAATGTCCGGGATGGATAGAGACAGCAAAATATATCTGCGAGTCAGGGTCGATGGGAAAATCGTGGAAGTGGTTGTGGTGGAACAGTGCAATTACTGTCAAGAGGGAGAGACGCTCTTGCTCTTGCTATGTTCCCGGAGAAGGGGGGCGGGGCCTGTCCAAGCACGGTAGACCAATATCAGGCTGAGTGCCAGCGCCCACGTGCGGACAGGAGACAGGAAAAAGGCCACGGAGCCGTAGGTCTCCAGGAGGAAGTAACAAGAGTGGGCCTGCCAGGTGAGCAGCAGCAGCATGAAGACGTGCACGGCCAGAGTCCGCCAGCGGCAGCCCGGCCGCAGGAAGTGGGATCGAAAGGTGTTGCCGCGGCAACGGTGGTGGAGGCTCCAGCACAGGTAAAAGGTGAGGGGCATGTTGAAGAACAGCATCTGGCACAGATTAAATAAGCCGAGTTAAATGTGTTAGTGCTGTATGGAGCTCACAGAACAGGCTGACAACACATTTATCAGTCGGGCATTAGGCAGCACTTTGATACCTGTTTGGCTCTACAGGAACCTTGACTGGGATGTGACCTCATCAGATCATTTAAACTAAAGCGTTATTTTAAAAAAAACACTTGGTATCGTTCTCACAAAAAGCCAAAAATGAAATAACTGCTGGGAAACGTGCCAGTTCTTTTTTCTTCTCTGATGAATCCAGAAAGGCAACTACTTGTCATGATGTCATGCAGACTGAAAAACAAACAAGGAGGCCTGAGGAAAATATTAGGCTCATGAAAACTTCCAACTAACTGTGAAAACAAGCTTTGAACACAACACTGTGTGGTTGTGTGACTATTGAGAAGCCTCATGCTTTCCCAGCTAGTTTGCAGTCGCTGTTATTAGGTGATGGGAAGGAAGCATACAGTTGTGTTTCAGGAACTTGTGGTGAAAATGCTATCTGAGTGGTGTGAGTGAAAACAAACTATCAACTTGTGAGCCAGTGAATAAAAAACAGATAGGAGGCTATAAATATATGCGTTAAATGTTTATTCATCTACTTCAATAAAGCATTCATAGTTTTCTTACATCATAATGACGGTATTTTCTCTTCCTGTAAAACGTTTCGATTGTCTCACGACTCATCCTGCACTCAGTGGCGTTTACTAACATTTCGATAAATTAAAAAGCTTTTTTGAAGCAAACAATCCAATCAGAATAAACCCAGTGTTATGTCCCGCCTTCTCTCTTGTGATTGGTTCTCTCCCGTTTCAGATGGAAACACATCACGACACAGCAGTTAGATACTCTCCACTGTACATAAAGCCCGATGTGTAATCAATCATTTTCATACCTGGACAACACCAATGACGTAAGTGAGACTGCCCTCCAGAAAATGTCCGTCGATGAACACCCCGAAGGCGAAGCAGGCCCCACTGTGACCATCTATCAGCTCTCCTATAAACCACGGACCTGAAACATCACACAGCTTTTTATACAGGAACAATGTGCGAGAAAACAAAAGACATCATGGAGAGAAACACGGCATCAACATCAAGAGGTCTGTGTCTCACTTGTAACGCTGCTTTGAGCGTGAAAAGCTTCGAGCAGGAGGCACAGGGCCTGACTCACCTACGGCTGTGCACAGGTTGAACAGCAGCAGAGAGTAGAAGAAGGTGTCCATTGTACTGACATGATGCAGCGACATGCAAGCTTGAGAATAAAATCCTGTAAATAACAGACAAAACAATAACAATAATTCAAATGACTACTTTCGCCTTTTTTAACGCCAAAATCTTTTCAGTGATTAAATTGGTCATGCTCCGTCTCTGTCTACAATCGAGACTTTGACACGAGCAAACTGCACTTAAATTGCCTGTATTTGAAACTTCAAAAAAAAAAAAAAAAGCTCACCTCTCCTCGAGGGAACGCTCAGGAACCTGAAGGCCAACAGCACGCCGACGTTTAGCAGCATGGTCAAGATGAAGGCCACTCGGGCCAGGATGTAGTGGTCTGTGAGGAGGATGAAGGACTGCACGAAGCTGAAGCTGGGAGTCAGGTCATCCTCCAGAGTAAAGTGTTGCTCCCGCACCGACGACCGGCCTGCCGCGTCCTGAAGCACACACAAACAAAACATCCCAAAAAAAAAAAAAAAAAAAAAAAAAAAAAGAGCTCATTGTTATGTGTGTGAGTAGTGAATCAACGCCACAGCTCCCAGACAGAGCAAACCAGACCAACTGAGTCATAATTCAACTCCAGCAAACAAATTTAATCAGGACCTATGAAATATTCAGAGGTCTCAGAACACGTTTTAGTGTAAGTGGAAGATAAATGAACGCTGTGCAAACCTCCACTTTTACTCTGATGGTGTGCAGTCCAGTGAGGTAGAGGGACGGATCCCACAGCAGGACGTAAAGAGGACCTCCAGCGGCGTCGCATTTCCCCAGAGGCTCCCCGTCCACGCTAACGTGCACTGCTGTGATTGGTGCCTCTGAGAAGGCCAAGACCCTATTGAAGACAAGGAAATACATGAGGTTGTAATTCTGAGAGTTGGAGACTGAAGTGTGCAGGGGCTGCAGTCCTGGTGTTTTTGTATTATTCTATTTTTATTTTTTTTTTTTTTAGACAAAAGTAAAAGTTAAAATATTCTCAAGTCTTCAGTCCAAGGCACAAAGTTCCACAGCTCGAAATGATGTGATATTTACAACAATTGAAGTTTAAAAATCTGGGATCAGGACAACCACTCCCTGGACGTATGCTGCTATGTCTTCCTGTTTGAAAATATGTAAGCCATATTCTTGTCACGAACACCAACATGTGTTTTAATACCAGGGCAACAAATCATGACAATGTTATAAAAACATGCGCAGGTGCTCTGCAGAAATGTGCGTGCAGATACATCAGAGAAAGCATGTGCTGTGGAAGCATGTGCTGTAGAGCCAGCACAGCCCTAAAGGGTCAACAAAGAAGCAAACAGGCACCTGATGTGTGTGGACCTGCGTATGCGCCCCAGCGGCTCCACTCCCGGGTGCAGGTACTGCGCGTCCTTGGGGTTGGTGATGAGCACAGCGGGCCACTGCTCGAACCTCAGGTCAGAGAAACTCAGCAGGTCGTGGTCAAAAGCCAGAACCCTGTACCTGGAGACAGATGTGTTGGTTACAGCTGGACTTCCCCCCCCCGTAATAAATAAACTCCAACACAAACACTGGACTTGGCCTAGTAATATAATTCACTGTAACATGAGAAGCAGCATCAAGAGGTTTAACAGCCTTCTGCGTGCATGAGAGGCAGCTGTGGCTCAGATGGTAGTCGTCGTCTCTCAACGGAAAGGTGGAGGGTTCGACCTTTGGCCAGACAGTTAACACTGCTTCGTCGGCGGCGTATTTACTTCTGATGGTCTCTCTACTTAGCAACCTCTGCCATCAGTGTGTGACACGCGGTGTGAAAGTGCTTTGAGTAGTCAGAAGCGTTCTACAAGGTCAAGTCCTTTTGCCAAAGAAACAACAATTACACTTAAAGTTTACAGGCTTTTAACATCCAATAATGGACAACAAATCCTTTTTGGACGAATACAGCTCCATATAGATGGAAAAAGTAGAGAAGTCTTAATAACACTTAATCCCTTTAAACATCTTTGAAGACTGCGTTAAGACCTGCAGATACTCCGGGAGATGTCTGAACAGCTGTGGAGCTATTTATGTAAAAAGATCAAAATCAAATAACAATAAAAAGGAGTGGAAGGAAATATATATATCGAGTTATCTTGCCATCTGTCATACCTGCGGTTATCCATCCAGTCGCCCAGCTCAAGCTCCAGAGTACCTTGAGGGTGTCGGCTGTGGAGGACGGGCATCAGGCCGCCCAGTGTGTGCAGGTGGCCACACAGATACGCAACAGCAGATCTAAACACAAAAAAAAAAAAAAAAATTAACATACTAACATACTAAAATAAAATAAAAAAGCAGACAGAATATAAATAATAATTACAAACAGTGGATATTATAATTTAGAAGAAAATAAAATTAAATATAGAAGAAAATGAAATTTTTAAAAAAATTTGCAAATTAGAAACTTCAGCGACAAACAATGTTTTTCTTACCTCATTATGTCCCGAACTCCTGGAGCAGGTGAAACGACGGTGGACGTGGTGTAGTGGCCAAACCAGATCGACTGGTTGCTTTTCAGACTCTCAACTCTGAACGTGTCCAGCAAGTCCATTTGAGTCTACGACACATCGAGAGAGAAACTCGTCTTTAACTACAGGTTCTGCGCTCTATATTCAGTGACGTTAAACTAAAATCATTTATGTTTCCCTTGATCACATAACAAAGATAATGAACTGTATGTTCTTTATGGGAAACAGACATTTAAAGAATTGTTTACCATTAAGTGTGTGAGGAAACAGGAAGTCATGTGCTGATGTTATATATTTGCTTATTTTTAATATAAACTACTTTTTTCTTTCCCGTTTGCTACATAATGGCATTTCCATGTTTGGAGCTCCCCCTGCTGATTGGCTGCAGTATATATCGTAAAGCTCCGCCTCCTCCATGAGAAAAGACAGGACATGGGTGAAATTATCAAATTAAAATACATGCCAAATAATTGTTTTCCAAATATGGTTTGCATCACTAATATTAGTTCTTATCATGTTGTTTCATGTTCAGTTCAGTCTTAATTAGATCTTTAATGCTAATAAAGAGCGGCTGCATTGTCATAACTGATAGCTCTTGACATATACAGCCTCTGTGTGCACTCGATTAGCTGAGTAGATGAGAAGCAGAGAGAGGAAATGTAAATATGAGTCATTGAACTTTCCATAACTGTAAGTGTGTGCTTCAAACCGACACGAGAGTCTGTTCTGCTGAGGGCTGGAGCGACCGGAGGGATCTTTGCCTTTTATCAGTAAGTTTAATGTGAGCTTTAGTGGGGGGTCCATGGCATGCACATTTTGTCTTCTTTGTTTTTTTTTAAAGGGGAAGAGGCAGAGGTGGAGAGACGCACCGTCCATATTTATAGAGTCAAGGTTCAAGTCTCTTATCTTTACCTCGTCCAGGTGTCATAAGAACCAGAGCAGGTGTCTCTTAACTGTGTTTACATTTCAGCAGCTGTTTATGTTGTGTTAAATTAAAAGCGTGCGACAGATCTACCTGGTTTAAAATGCCAAAGAAATTGTATGGCCTCTTGGGTCCTGGAGTCAGGGTGGCATCAGCACACACGAAGGAGTAGTTGCCGAAGGGAGTTTTGTGAACGTAGTGGAAAGAGCCAACTTTCTGATTGGCCGAGTATTTCCTTGAGGAAATCAAACAGAAAAAGTCAGCGTGAGCGATTAGACACTGTGGTCTGGGATGGAGCCAGCAGCTCGGCTCCTAATACAGTCCTCAGATAATTTAATGTATTTTAAATGAATTAATGAATCAGGCGTGCATACGAGACAGACCGCAGCATTGAAAAAAAAAAAGAAAAAAAAGAAGGAAGATGAAAGATCTATCAGCATTAACAGAAGCGGCAATGTCACATTAAACACAATTTGTGTCAAAAGACGAGACGAGAGTCGCTCTGTTCATGTAGCTTGAGCCTCTATTTTAGTCTTCAGGAAGCTCAGATAGCTTGAATTATTGGCAATAAATAGGTCTGCAGCGACTCAGGTTTCAAAAGCATTGAAGCTACTCCGTGAGCTGATCAGCTTCGCACTCAGCGAGCTGCTTTGAGACATGGAGGAGAAGACTGGGTGTAAATCACACCTCTATTGTAACACTGACATTTTCATACTGACCTGTAATAGTTGTTGGTGCTGTCCAGTGACATAATATTGAAGGCATCTGTCAAAAAAAAATCACTGAATCACTGCAAAATGTCTTGTGAATAAAATACCCTCAGAGCCTTAAGTATGTAATTTTTCATATCACAAGAAGACATTGAATTAAATCTGCTGTTACCAAAGATCCCACCGACAGATGAACTAACACACATCAAAAATGTACGATCAATAACAGCCGAATAGCTGTCAGACAATCAGCAGATACAATAAAATAAGCCGTCTTCTATGTAACAGTTACAAGTATCTGGTTTCACATCTAATAGCTTGGGATCCAATAACAAGAGGAGAAAGAAGCAGTAAAGAGGAGGGGCGGGAGGATTTCCTGTGCAATGCTAAAATGCACCACAGTTAATGGCTTCTTCAGAAAGCTTAATAGCAGCACTGGCTGCTGAGGGATGAGTTTGATTTGAAGCAGTGGGTTTGGAGAGAACATTAAGATAACAAAGTGCTGCGGTGTGGTTACCATGATTTCCGCGGATGTCTATCCACCTCGTGCGCTCCATCACGCGGGACCTCTTCAGGACGTTGTGGTAGGCCTGCCACTCGACTTCATGCTGCAGGGAGCCCACCTTACTCTCCGTTTTGGCATCTGTCAGATCTCCTGTGGAGTGGAAAAAAAAAAAAAAAAAAAAACACAGATTAGAAGAACGAGACGCAGCTTATTGTTTTAACACTGCTCTAAATTTGGGGCTCCACACCCAACAAAATTGTTTTTTGTTTTTTTAAATCATACAAATACTTCTTATGCATTCTTACATGGGTTAAAGACGGGGGATTACTGTACCTGTTGCAAGCACGAGAGCCGGTTTGATGACTTCAATCGTGTCAGTGCAAAACTTTTCAAAATCTGGAATGCGTCTTGGGTCATGAAACCGGCTTATGTGAATGTCAGACACCTTAAACCAAACATAAAACACACACACACACACACACACAATCAGGAATAATAATAATAAAACATTTTTTAAAGAAGCCTCGATTCAAGATTTCATTTTGGTTTGTTCATTATTTGAACATAGCAGTATGAAGAGTTTCATTTGTTCATTCTTTGAACACAACAGTATTAATAGTTGTAAAACACAAACAGGTGCAAAGTCTAGCTTCAACTTACTCTGCTGCTGATCTTTTTTGTTTTTTTACCTGACAATGACACACTTCAGTGGTCAGTGACCCCATTCTGTCAATCATTGAGAGAGTTCAGTGGGTGAACTACTAAAGCTAGTCTCATTTAACAACACCTGCAAAGACAACCCACTCCTGTTAAATAAAGAACTACAGAACCATGACATATAAATAGATTAATTTCTATTTAACCTGGTCGCAATCATTACGTTTACAGACTAAAACACAGCTACTGTAGCAAAGCAATGCGGTACAAATAAATCACACCTGTATAAACCAGAATATATGGCTCAACTCGCCGCCGGGAAATGGTCGAGAACTCCCCGCAGATGAGTCTCCATCGCCGGCTGTGGGGCGCTGCACGCTCCGCTTCGGGTGCCAAGCCGTGTCGTAGCTGTCCAGCACCCAGGAGGTGATGCACGCCAGGGCCAGTCCGAGGAGAACCAGCACACCGAACAGCTTCAGCATCCTCCTGTAGTGGCGAGAGAAGGGGGGGGCTAGCTGCCGCCGTCTGTCCCGGACAGTAAAAAAAAAAAAGCTAGCTACTAGCTAAATAAAAAAGGGGGAGCACGAATCACACTAACATGAACTACAAATATAGTGAACCGTTCAAGCTACATGGCTAGGATCTATGACTCAGACCGTGTCTGTCGTCGCCATCGTGGCCCCCCCAGGAGATGCATTGATGTGCGGGGTTCATTCACGGCTCCGTTCAGAGGAGGAGGAGGAGGAGGAGGAGGAGGAGGAGGAGGAGGAGGTAGCTCGGCAGGTTAGCTAGCAGCTAGCTTACCTACAAGCTACCAACAACACAACACACACTGACCGGTTGGATCGGGAAACGTCACAAGCGGAGACGTGTGTGTGCGTGCGCGTGAGGAAAGAGCACCCACTCTGACATGTTTTCCGGGTACTGCAATCAGTGGCAATCATACCGCATCTGATTTTTAGGAATAACACAACACAGTTACAATAAAACCAGTTCATTTTCATTTTTATTTAGAATAACGAAAATCCAGAATTTATTGATGAGACATTTTAACATGAAATCCTAAAACTATAACATATACAATAATGTTCTATATAATAATAATATAATATAATTATATATAATTAATCATACATTAGTTTTATATAGCAATTTTCTAAATACTCAAAGACGCTTTGACAAAAAAAACCCACCAATCAATAAACAAAACCTAAACTATCAATATAAGGGGAGAGGATGGCACTCAGTGATTGTCAGCGATGTCGAAGAGGTGAGTTGTTAACACAATTGCTGAGAAGGACACAAATGCACACACACACACACACACACACACACACACACACACACACGCACACACAAATAACACACGTGCATTGGCTCCAAGGATTTTGCCACGTTTATTAAAAATGGTTTTGTTAGATTCTTGTATGAAAAAATGAAATAAATATCTTACATTAATACACTTGTCTTCACTTAAATGTTGCAATATTTCCAATTTGTTCTCAGTTTACTTTTCTCCTTCTAACACCAACAAATTGGTCATCTCACCTGGCATTTAAACATTGAGTCCGACCTTATGTATCCTTTGTATGTATGTATGTATATGTCTATGATTGAAATGTGTAATATTGGCAAATTGGCCGTCTTTATAAATGTTCATGCTATCACTGGCTGAATGTCACCTCCTAGTGGTCTTTACGAGAACTGTTCCTCATGTCGGTGGTCGCGTTCCAAACACATTAGAAGGTATCCTGCAGCATCGCCGAGATCAAATTAATTTGAGCATAATCTAAAAACTATAGGTTTTCTATTACAATCACATAACACACGCATGTTGCAGCAATCCACTGCGGTAAGGTTCCCACTGTCCCAAAAACAAACATGGAAATCGTTGCAGAGCAGAGCGCGCACGGGAGCGAGCTTTAAAGACCCTGTCGCGCGCCCCCGAGCTGTTGCGAGGGGTGATCGAATCGGGGACGCGCGCGCAGGAAGGCTGACGATCATCACAGAGAGTCGTCACGTCACGGATCTGCAGCGACCGACAGAGATGCTGAGGTGACAGGCAGAAGGAGAAAAGGGACGATCACGCTCAGACATATTTCTCCAACTTTACGCATGCTCGTTGATTTTTTTTTTCCAAGCGCAGACACGACGGCCTGCACCTTTTCCTTTGGACTGATCGCTCGCTATGGGATACCGCTTAATGTCGTCCCCGCCGCCTCCTTACGTAGAGGATTTTTTGTAACCACACCCGGCTCTGCTTTGGATCAAGGATTGGCAGCGAAGATCCGAGGTAAGCATCCAGTATCCGGGGGGGGCGCCGTGCTGTGCATTTCTCCTCTTTTGCTCTCGTTCCAATTCTATCGCATTAACAACCCATTCCTACCGCTGGCTGCTCCATGCATTGAGTTTAATCATCCAGCTTGTTGTGTGTCAGAGCGCAGAGCTTCACCAGCTTCACGCCAGGCAGGATGAGGTTGCGTGTGGCCTGCTGTGGTTGTGGTTGGACGGCCAGTGTGCGTGGACGCGCCTGAATAAATCTGCTGTGGCAACCAACTCGCTATGCAACAGCTTTCCACAGCAAAGCCAGCAGCCGGTCCCACTGCAGGGAGCACATCTGATTTAAACTGTGCAGCTTGAAGCATGTTTTGTGACATTGCTGCAGCTTGCCACTAGTCATTCAAAACAACTGAAAGATATGTTGTGTTGACTATCTTGCAAAAATAACTCTTAAAATGACAAGTTCAGTTATTATGAGTCATGCTAACTTGATAATAAACAGGGTTTATTATGTTGAACAAACACCTCTTAGAATTGGGACCTGCTAACCACATCAATTAAGCCAGTTACTCAATTTAAAAAAAAACATATTGATGTTAAAAAAAAGGTCATTATTAAAAAGTAATTTTATCAAATACAAGACATTTGTCACCATGCTACAGCTGCATCTATAAAAGGTAATGTACATAATTAAAGGAGTTACACAACTGTTTAAACACTTCAAAGCTTGAAATACAACAACAACATTATTAATGTATTTACTCTTTTAAATAAATGGCATCACTGTGTCTCCACATTTTTAAAGTTCAAACCTGGCCCTTTTAAACTAATTGAATACTAAACTACAGTGTGGAGGGTCTTGGCTAACAAAGATCTCCCCCAGCAGCAACCTGTGGACAAGTCTCCCTGTTAACTTTCTACTGAGGTGGGTCACGCTCAGATTAGATAGAAATGCCCCAGAAATGTGACTTTGAGTCACGATTTTGTCACTTGTTCCACATGTTGTTAAAACCCAGAATCAGATTAAGAAGGGCTTTGTTGCTTTATGCAGAATAAGTTATCAAAATAAATATTAAAAATAAGTACTATACATTAAAGTAATTTAATGTAAGTTAGAGTACAAATAACAGTAGGATCAATATATTCTATGTACATACATTTGTACAGGATATGAAACAGCTAAGTGTGTCACAGTTTGATTCTAAGATTGATTTTAAGAACTGCCGTCAATGTTGTGCTTTGACTGTCGCCACCTGTGTTTCCAATCACACTTAAAGCTGTTTGATGCATTTACTTACTGACATTGTTCCCTCTTTTCTTGATCTTTGCTTGTGCTGCACTGATGTACGTTGCTTTGGCTAAAAGCATCTGCTAAGTGAATTCTGTTTGATGCCACATGTTTAATACAATCTGTTAATTTAATGATCAGTGCTGAAAAGTACCAAAGCCTCCCAAAAAACCTTCACATCTATAATCATATTTTTAGTTGGCAAGGTTTTGCAATTGCAGGAGTTTGCTTGCAATTATTTAATGAAAAACAAGAGATGACCCACTCTCTGGTGTCTTGGACTTCGATCTTAGTTGCCATCGTATCCAAACAGTTTGGCTTTTTTTCAGGCCGCAGGACATTTGTTATAGTTCTAGGAATGTTTTGGAACCTTCACTCATTTTTACTGATTCTTCACTTAAGGAACTAGGAACTATTTTAAGTTCCTTAAACCTTGTTTAGAGGAATCTTTTGAGCTCCTGCTTCAGGCAATTTCCCAGCTCCAGAGGGACTTTGAGAAATGGAAGTGCACAGTTCATACATCATCGTATGCAATACCACCAACCGCCATTTTAAAAATCCCACAGTAAACATTAGCCAATGACAGTTAATAATGGTGGTTAAAAGCTATTAAAATCAAAACAAAACAAAATTGACAAGTGGACTGATGATGAAGTCTTGGCATGATGGAATTTTTATGCAACAGAGGATATGTAACGCTCTTTTGTATTTTCAGTTGTCGCGTAAGTGACATTCAACTTAGTATCTAGGGCTGGGAATCTTTGGGAGTCTCACGATTTCGATTCTTGGGGACACGAATTGATTCTGAATCTCGTTTCAATTCAAAACAATTCATGGATCCATGATTCAAAGTCTATTTTTTAAATTTGTACGTACTTCACGATCTCCTCCTGTCATCTGTGAGACTGGTTAAATTTATAGTTGCTCTGTTTCGCATTCTACTGAGTTAAATAGCTAGCCGTAACACTAACCTTAGCACTTAGCAGGTAGTGACACCCCCCCCCCCCCCCCCCCCCCAAAAAAAAAAAAGATTTTTGGAAGTTATAAATCTATTAAAAATCTCAGAAGAGAAGAATATCTATTTTTACATCAATCGATTTTTTCCCCCCACCCTTAATAGCAACTCTCTGTCGGCGTGCATCACTTTAACGTTAATATTAGCAATCACCATGACATTGCAAATGCAGACAGAAAAAAAAAGTTGTTTAGCTCTCAGGGAACTTGGTTCCTCCTCAAAAAACTGTTTAGTGTGAAAAATACCTCATGTTGTTTGATTTTTACTGGTACTGTATCAAAGTTTACAATAATGATGTACTGTATTAAACCTTTTAATTAGTTAATGTGAAGTTAATGTTTTTAATGCTTGAATGAATAGTTAAGCATAGACTTTACATATGGTCAAGACTGAAGTAATTTTCAGGCCCGGCATCTCCAAATGTTGAGGCAGGAGCAGTCCTCTCATTCACGTCCCATGCTGCTTTACGTAGCTGCAAGCTCACAGCTTCCAGCAGACCCAAAGGGCAGAGGCGACCACAAGCTGCAGTCGGCACGTGGAAATGGCACTGCACCATGGTCGCTATAGAGACCATGATGCAGGGGTCAGAAAAGCATGATTCACGATCAGACGGGAGCTGATTTGTCATAGATTGATTCAGTCCAAGGTCTGCAGCTCCTCCCGCAGTGATGTTCTTCTTCATTGAGGGTGGATAGTATCGAGGAGGAAGAGGAAGAGGAAGAGCAGAGCCGGGCTTCTCTCTGAGGTGTGAGATTAGTCACAGAGTGAGACAGCCTGGCTTGTGCATAGGTGTGTGCGCTTATGCATTATGCGAGGTTATGTGAGTGTGTGTGTGTCGGCGAAGCTGCTGAATCTTGTCAGATATAATCAAAACGCTGAATGGCTGGTGGAGTCCGAGTATTTCTTCTGCTATCCTGACTTCTGTGGGTTGTATTCAGGGATAAAAAACATACATGTAAACTTCTCCAGAGTGTTGACCCCGAAAAGTAAAGGTTAAGCTAGGTAATGATAGCCTCTCTCAAAGATCCATCTTTTCCTCTCTTTCTCCAAACATATTTTGTGTTTCCTCCTTGATTAACTTTTGAGCAAATGATGAACATGTCTCGTACATTAAGTGGCAGAAAAAAAAGTTATAACTTCTTTCCTTGGAAGGATGACCACAGGGTGACCTTGAGGTTTTGACACCCCAATAAGACTGGTAATGTCATAGTCAGCGGAGTTCCCACACCACAGTGGAAATCACAACAGATACAATACGACAAGATATGATGTGATCTGTCTTGGTTGATATGCTGCTTTGATCTAACTCAACTGCTGTTGTTCCACTTGACTTGGTTCTCTCAAGATTTGCAAACACAGATGCAGCATACATGCCTGATATCGACACACGTTAGGCTACTTCTAGAAACAGGCTTTATATACAGCCGAGGTTGATCCAGCATTTTGATTTTGTGGTTCTCATTAGGGTTTCAAATTCTGTCCAGATATTCATGATCCCAAGAGGATGTCTTAATGATGACCTTGACCGTCTTTTCATCCTGGAGCGCCTTCATCAGGTCTGACTTATTTTTGTAGGCCAACCCGGAACTAGGGTTAAAGGTTAAAGAAGGAAAAGGGACTTAATTAGTTGAATTGTCTGTTTAAGGAAGAGATTGATAATCCCATCGTGTGATTGAGGCATTTTACCTTTATGAAGTCTGACCACGCTTCCCTCTTCCATCTACCAACCCCACCCTGGTGCATGATGGGATTGATTGCCTCCTTGATGTCGGGATCATGCCCTGTAACTAAATAGCGTTCTGAAGGCCTGGTTGCATAACCGTAGATTCGCCGTGTGCAGAAAGATAAATCGAAAGGCGTTTTTTTTTTTTTTGCTGGGCTTGCTTTGACTGTTTGAAGACAGACTTAACGGAAGTTTCCAGCGTTTTCTCTCCGGAGGAATGCTTATCTCTCCCAAGGATGTTGTATAATACAGGAGAACACAGTTTATCCAGAGGAAACTCCACTTAGTCCTTTTTGTACGGACAGTCTGCTTTAATGCAAAGCAAGCGTGCGCTACATGGCATGGGCTTTATTTATTTATGAAGGATTTGTAGGTTATAACTTCTGGTTTAATTATTGATGGTTAAGTAATGTTTTATACATCAGTTACAAGTCCTCAGTAAGACCAACTTAAGGATAATCAGGCGGGTAAAGAATCCGTCCAACAGTACAATTATCTTTGTAACCTGTGAGTTTATTCACCTTTTGGAAAAACCATTAAAAAATCTTAAATAAAACAATACTGAAAACAACATGTTGAACTGCAGACTTGTTAGCTTCTTAGGAAGTGTCACCCACACACATTTATAGTTTTATCCCAATGTGTTTGTAACAACCAAAAGAAAGTGTAGGAAGAGGGATTTCTCATAATCTGGCAACCAAAATGTTGGTTTTGTGTATAGCTTAATAAATAATAAATAATGACAAAATGAAAGAAAGTCAACTTAAAGTTCCAGTCAAGAGTTTTGATCTGACGATGTAGAAGACCTGAAATTAATACTGATGCCTCCATTCAACCAACAAAGCTAACCCGACCATCAGTGTGAAGACTGACTGTTTCTATGTTATTCCCAACGAGTAGCCACTGCCACCGCCGAGTAGGTGTCCATTAACAGCACGCTGGAGCAACTACTCACAATGAGTGACACGTTGGACTGTTAAAAGAAAGCAGGATATAATAGTTGTTAGAAACAAAAGGGATTAAAGGCCCTGACACACCAAGGAGATCATCGATCCTATAGTTGGTTGTCACCTTATTTTTTTTGTGTCCGGCGCGCGACTTGTCGGCTCCTGTTTGCTTTTTTTTTGGCTCATTTGACATTTTGAATCGACGGTCTGTGAGAGTTATCGCTCTGATTGGCTGTTTGGAGGTTTCGTTTATCTCCAGTCCCTTCAGCCTGCTGCTTTAGTCGCCATTCTTTCACCCATTAGTGCGTTTTCTCCTTATTTGTCGCCTCGTTGGCCTTATGTCGTCACTAGTTTCTGTGCTGTCTGCTTGGTGTACCACTTTGTTCACTAGAGTAGACACACAAATCAAAAGTACCTCACAGGAGCTTTAAGATCACTTAAGTTGCTTGTCAGGTTTTTTTTTACATTTTGATACAGTTTAATACCATTTAATAAATATATTTGCTGTTATTCTAATGATCTATAGTTTTAAAAGGTAACATTTAAAAAAACATCATATTCAGTTATATTTTGAACCCAAAGCTGATGCAAGCTAAAGACAGAACATTGTCTCAATTACATAAATACATTGGCAGTGTTTTGGTACTAAGTTTGTGACGGTTTCAGGAGTTTGACAACATCTTCACAAAAATGACCCAATAAGGATGCATAGGAACTGTGTTTTTGTTGTTTTGGTTTGAGTACTTATAGTATCTTATCTAAGTTTAAAAGTCTGGTATTGTGACGAGTGACAACCCCATGATGTACGACTTCATGATGCAGAACTCCTCGGCTGTTCCTGATGCAAAATTAGGGAGAATAAAAACGGTCTCGTTATATCTGACGAGACTGTGAGCGCTGCCCTCATTAGTCCTGCGTCTGGGCTGTCACACACAAGAGAAGATAAATGGCAAGAAGATAAAAATGATACTCAGAGTCAGACGAGGCCTTTTTGTAATTGAAGGCGCAGAGATTTTTCCCTGCCAGTTGGTGGGGTGAGTTTGTCTACAAGAACAGCTGTTGGCAGCAGGTGGGGCAGCTGCAGCGACGGTCGGGTATCTGCAAGCTCCAGCCGTTAAGCCAGGGGTTTAACTTTGTCTCCAGTTGGTCGATTTTTGAACTTCTACATGCAGCTCAACCAGGTTAAAAACAGGCATTTTATTTTACACAATTAAGTTGCTCAACCAAAAAAGCAGCAATAAGATGCTTAAGTTTACAATATGATCTAAAATTCAGATGATTGCCTTGAGAATAATCCCTCATCTTTTGCACGTTTGTGTTTCGTTGGCTTCCCTAGGGTTCTCTATCAAGACTACAAATGTCCGGCCCAGTCTAAAGTAGCTGTTCGAGGGGGGCGGGAAGCAGTGAGGACAGCGTCCCAGGTCCACAGACGGGATGAGCGGAGGAGCGGAGCAAGCTGACATCCTCAGCGTGCTCTCCCTGGTCAAGGAACGATGGAAAGTGGTAAGTGACGTGTTATTTGGCCACAATAGGAGGCGTGTGTTTCCAGCTCTGTCGCTGCCTATCCCCCACAAACAACAACTCCTTGTTCATGAAGGAATGCTTTTTTTCCCCCCAGCCTGTGAATTTTTATGCTATTCTCACCTCTCTAAATGTATCTCACCTGTGCTTTGGACAGTTTGGGGTCAAATCCCTCTGTCCAGGTAGGGCTGCTGCAGTGTGTGAGCTCTAAATATAGCCTGTGTCGCTATTTGTGGCAGTGCAGTGTTCTATAGGCGGCAGCAGCAGCGTTCCCTCAGGGGCCCATGTCTCTCTCTGCTGTGCCAGTCGGGGGTGCCATGTGAGCCTGTTATTCCTCACTGGCAGCCTGGCACCACTTCCTGTCTTCCAACAAGGAGCAGAGTTACATAACAGTGCCGCAGCTAATCCTACGACTTTAGCTCAGAGGGCGACACAAGGCGCTGCATGTGTGTGTGTAAGAGCGCGTGTGCACGGAGGGCAGTGAAGGACACGTGGGGAATGTAAAGCTCTGCGAAGTGCTGAGACTGAAAAGGTACAACCACAGGGCGCTTCATGAATAAGGAAAAAAGAAGTCGAAAGAGAAGCGACATCGATGGCATACTTCTGCAACTGTGTTGCATAAAAAAAAGTACAGAAGTCTTAATTCCCTTTTACTGTCACGCAGAACTTTGATGAGTATGGAAGCACAAGGCCAACATACATTTGAACACTTTTCAGTGTTTCAGGTCCTGAACGATATTGGACTTTTTGGTCTGATACCGATGTCGATAATAGAGTTTTCAAAAATCCAATCCCAATATTTGGCTGATATCTTTCTTGATTCTATGTGTATTGCATTGATGCCTTAAATGCAGTAATCAAACAATTGTGTGCAGATATTTGAAGAAGACGAGATGGTCACTTAGCTGGAAAGTAGCTACACATGTCCATTCATCACTCGGGAGTGTGATAATGCTTGTTGTAATCCATAAAGCGCCCTCTGCTGGTGACGGCCAAAAAGAGAACTGCTTGTTTAAAAACACACAAAGGAAACGTGAGTTGGCTGGTTGATAAATTTAGTCATATCAGCGCATGTCTGCGATAGAATTAACTGATACTGATAGTCACTTGATGTGCTATTATCGGCAGATGTTATCGGCTGCTCGATTAATCGGTCAGGCTCTTTTTTTATTTTCTCCATTTTCAGTTATTTTCACAGAGATCTCAACGGATGTGTCATGTTCATGCCACAGTCGTAGTGAATAAACGTTAGCAGCATCCCCTCCCACTTGCTCAGAAGTTCAAACATGAAAATTGTGGAAAACTTGTAAAGTGTAAAGAACACAACAACGTATGCATAAAGTGTGACTGAATGAAACAGTCTGTCCAGAACTGTACTGTCCAGTCTGCTTTTACTTTTGTCAACATCTGTCAGATGTGTCCAAAAAAACAAAAAACAGCCAAATTGTAGTACCATAAATGTTTTTTTCATTCTTTATTCATTCGCTCTTTTTTCCCCCACTAGGCCAAGAAGATTGGAGGTGGAGGGTTCGGGGAGATCTACGAAGCGGTGGACCTGCTCACGCGGGTCAGCGTGGCGTTGAAGGTGGAGTCGGCCCAGCAGCCCAAACAGGTGCTCAAGATGGAGGTGGCTGTGCTAAAGAAGCTCCAGGGTGAGTCCAAATGGGCGCTCTGGATTTGGTTACATTTGTAGGACTGATCGATTGATTCTCCCTTGACACTTTGACCTATTGAGTCTCCCTGAAAGACGGGGAAAGTGGATACTGTCGGCGGCAGGAAAAACTCGTTCTGGAGGAAACTGACATTTTTTGTCCCGGGTTGAAATATAGAGTCGTGAAGGATCAGACAGACTGAGGAAATGTCAGATGAGTACAAACTGCAGAGATGGCTTTTGTCCACTGATGGCAGCTGTCATAATTTCTCCCTCTGAAACCAAATATGGATCACCTGACTCGTACGAAAACATAACTAGGCCCAGGGTTCAGCTCAGTTTGCGTTGGTCTATTTAAAGAAGCACACAGACGTTCATTCAGGCATGAGAAGCAGATTGATCACTCTGTGTCTAACTTCTTGGTTCTAATCATGGGCGCAAACAAACCTCGTCTGACAGTGACATAATGTTAGTGTGAGAGGACACCAAGACGCTCCCAGTGTCTCACTGCAGAGTTACAAGAAAACACCCACAGACTGGCTGTGAAGTTTTACTCCTTTCTGTCCCTTCCTTCCCTTTGACCACTACCGCTGTCACGTCTCCCCCTCTGAGAGGAAAATCAATGGGCTGGGATCGTGTTTGCTGTCTAATGGCTGCGGCCTGGGGCATCGTGTGTTCGTTCCTTCCTCAGGGAATCTGCAATGTAACTTAAGAGCAGCTGGACTCTAATACACCAAACATCACTGACCAGCCCAGCTGCAAAGAGTCAACATCCAGCCACCGCCTAAGGAGAGGACTAATGGTCCATATGGATCTGATAATGGCTCCTTTAACTTCACTAGTTGAGTTATTGTGAACGCATATGGTGACAGTAGGCTGTGTCCTTTAAAACGTAGTGTTTGGAACGCGGTGGCTTGGCAAGAAATTGTTTGCATTCTCTCGGTGAGCTGGTGGGAGCGGGGTGTGGCTGCAGTCGAGCTGCCACTGCAGCAATGTCCCTCACGACCAGATCTCCCAGGCGCAAACACACACACACACACACACACACACACATAATGCATTCAAGCACATGTGACAACCGGTTGTTGTTTGCTTTGTGTCTTTATAATCAGAAGCTGGCCGTGGCGAGTGCGAGCTTTAAGCTGTTGTGGACGTTACATTCATCATTATTCACTCCATTGTTAATATTAGCAGCTCTTTAGATGATGTGTGTATTAGTTAAGGTTACATTTGAGTCATTTTTTTATGCTTTTATAGTTGGGGTGTAGTTTCAGTCATCCACCATTAAAAACATTCTGGTCCATATTAGTCGTTACTTTTTGATATCTATCAACTGTTCTACTAAAAAGGCAAAAAAAAAAAAAGACACACACAAACATACATGCTCTGCCTGGCAGCACGCACACACACACACACACACACACACACCTCTCCTCTCTCCTGCTTGTATTTTGCTGGACAGATCAGATGCACAGCAGGGGGTAAATGTCATGGAACAGGTTGGAAGTCGGCCTCCAATCAGAAAGTAACCAGAGACTCTCTTGTCCTTCTTGTGTTCTCAGGTAAAGACCACGTGTGTCGCTTCGTCGGATGTGGCCGTAATGACCGCTTTAACTACGTGGTGATGGAGCTTCAGGTCGGTCAAAGTGCAGAGGACTACACCCACTTACTGTAGACTAATTGGCCTCACTTTCTGCCAAGTGTGACACTGCAGATCGAATACGCAATGATTAAGCATTTTCATAACTTATTAATTTTCGATGATGACATTAGACACAAAGTAAGAGGATCACCAACATATGTCATGGTTAAAGGGGCGCAGGAATAACTGAGGTACATTTGATGAAAATCCATCTGTGAGTTGTTGACTTCAAACCACAAAGTTTCCCCTCATGATGGCACGAGAAGAAGACATTTTGAAGAATCACGACGGTCATTAAGGGTTCTTCCTTTGGGGATCATGCCTGTTCTACATTGTGTGCCCTTTTATCTAGTGTTTATACAGGATAAGTTGATACCTGGTAGTGTTGGAGAAGACATCAGAGGGTCACAAAGGTACTTGGGACTCACTCAGGGGATGACGAGTTTTCATGTCCTTTGTTGGCCTGCTGTGATCCACAGACAGACATCAAATTAGCTTCATGTCCTGTATTCAGTACACATCCTGTGTTGTTGTGTCAAAGCCAAGACCACAAATACTCAGAGTCAATTCTGAGACATTGCTGACAGATGAGGTTTGTGTGCTTTTTGAAGTGGTCTGGTTTTAAAACAACAATCCTACCCTCAGGGAATATCCGAACCCCGACCGCACGCTGTGTCGAATTATAGAGCTGAATTTAGTTTTTCTTTCTGCGGTCATATGTTTGTCCGCTCAACATATTTGACTCTCATCACTGTGAAACATTTCGGTCAATAACAAATTAACATTCAACATTTTTGCTTTTCCTTCATGACGTGTTTGGCAGCAGACCGAGGTCCTGCTGTGAGCTAGCAGAGAGGAATTTGTCACAGTTTTAGCTACTCGTGGAAGCTGATTTATAAGTGGGATACCTTTTTTTTTTTTTTGTTTTTTTTTTTTTTAGGGTCGAAACCTGGCTGACCTGAGGAGGAGTATGACACGGGGAACCTTCAGCATCAGCACCACGCTGCGTCTCGGCCGCCAAATCCTGGAAGCCATCGAGAGCATTCACTCTGTGGGCTTTCTGCATCGTGACATCAAACCGGTTAGTCACAGTGAGCGGGATGCTGAGACGTTTTTTTCCTGCTCGCTTATTTTCATCACCTCGCACTCACGTTCCTTCTTTGTTTGTTAAAACACACATTTATTCTTACTGTCATTGTCCGCTTAGTTTTTGGGCCCTTTTTTTCATTGGCTGAAAATATTGCCACTGATGTTTTTCTTTTCATTCACTGTTAGATTTTTTATTTTTATTTTTATACAGTCATATGTCAATCATTTTGATCATGCTGTTGATATCTGTCCCTTGTTTCCTGTCAGTCAAACTTCGCAATGGGCCGCTTCCCAAGTACATGTCGAACCTGCTACATGCTGGACTTCGGTTTAGCTCGCCAATTCACCAACTCTTGCCAGGAGGTCCGACCTGTAAGTGTTCCCCTCCTCTAGCTTATTTAGTCTTGTACATATTAGTTTTTGATTACCTGTATTTATTTATAGGTAATTGTTATTATTTCATGTTTACGTTGTACAGAGCGAGCACAGTCTAAAGTTCAATTCCATGTGTGTTAAACAGTAAAGCAGATTCTGAACTGAGCTCAGAGCTACGCCTTATAACATGTCTATACTAACAAAGGTCACTGGGATGTTTTTAGCCTCTTTAAACTTGGCATGATGACTGACAGCTTCTCTGTTTGGACCCAGAATCAAAGAAACAAAAAGAATGTGCAATATATGGTAAATGTGAAGAGGTCAGGAAGCTGCAGCAACACTTGTAGTGTTATAACCGAGACCACACTGACCGAGACCAGACAGCTCAGAGACCAAGACATAAATATCAATGAAAAATCATCTTGTGTGCAGGGCACGAGTCTCTCATTTTGACTATAACAGGCAAACATTTATTATTCAATTGAATATAATTACATAATGTGCCAAAAGGAATTGTTGCCAGTAATGTCATTGGGAAAGAATTGTATTATTATTATTATTTTTTCTGTTATATATGTTATTATAAATGGCTGTTTTTCTGTCTCAGCCCCGTCCTGTGGCAGGGTTCAGGGGAACAGTTCGCTACGCATCTGTCAATGCACACAAGAACAAGGTCAGTATCGATCTGATGTGTTTTTTTTTTTTTTCCTCTTCTAAACATGTACTGATTTAGACTTTAAAATAACCGACCCTTGGTGTGGTTTCTGCAGGAGATGGGTCGACACGATGACCTCTGGTCTCTCTTCTACATGCTCGTGGAGTTTCTGGTCGGTCAGTTGCCGTGGAGGAAGATCAAGGACAAAGTAAGGAGAAGCAGAGAAGCTGCCAGCTTCAGCCCCCTCCTGGTAGCTGTGAGTAAATGAGATGTGACAGGCGTGTGTGCTGCTTTCTTCCTAGGAACACGTGGGGAAACTGAAGGACACGTACGACCATCGTCTGATGCTCAAACACTTGCCGGCAGAGTTTGGGGTCTTCTTGGAGCACATCTCCAGCCTAGACTACTTCACGAAGCCTGACTACCAGGTGACATGGGGGTCTCATTTGGATTAGTGAAGGTTTTAAACGTTGATGTGCACATTATAATCAAGGTTACTATTTCTCCTAATCAAAACCAAACTGAGGTATGCAGAAGGATCGTGAACTGCTCGTGTGTTTCATCTACAGGAAATCCATTTCCTCTAGAATCTCAAAATAAAAATTACCAAAAAAAAGTAAATGATGTATTTTGTTGTTCACGCAGCTGCTGATGTCGGTGTTTGACAACAGCATGAAAACCTACAATGTGGTGGAGAATGATCCTTATGATTGGGAGCGGACCGGCACTGATGGCACTTTAACAATCAGTGCTTCCGCCACAACACCGCAACATCACACCCGCCTCACTCCGGCACACATGGGGTACATTTATATTTCATAAAAAAAACAACAAAAAAAACCCTTTATATTTAGTGTTAAAGACTTCGAAATTAAGTTATTTGTGTTACTTTTTGTTGCCTCCAGTATGGCCAATGCCTCTCTGATCCCTGGCGATCTCATGAGAGAAAACACAGAAGAGGTTCTGCAGGATGAGCAGCTCAGCGATGGTGAAAACAACCCCGCACCAGAACGACTACTCGGCTCTCCGCTTCATCCACACCGCAACCAAGAGGCTGATGTCTGGGAGGAGCTTGACCGCAATAGAAACCGCATCAGGAGTGCAGTGTGGAAGGTAACTACAGGACTGATTGCTTGTTTGAAATCCAGACGGATTTATTTTTAAAGGGATAACAAAATGACTGGTTTTCTTAGACGGGAACGGAGGAGGAACACAGCAACAACCAGGGTAACCAAGGACACCAGAGCCCCTATGCTGGGCCAAGCCTGGGCTCCCCCGTCAAACACTCTGAGGTTGGGGCCGCAGACCGCGATGGCTCTCTGCTGAGGAAGCTTCGCAACATTCACAGTTTTGAGCTGGAGAAGAGGCTGGGCCTGGAGTCCAAGCCCAGTCCAGAGCGCTACATGGAGGCCTGGTATGTCTGAAGCAAATACTTTCATTCATTATTGTTTCTTTGGGAAGAGTAGAGTTGATTAGTTTGAATCTGTCTTATGCCCCTTCAGCCCAAATAAGCAGCAGCTCGCCCCCCAGCATCAGGAGAAAGAAGCAGATGGGGCTGCAATCATCCCAGTAACTCAGGGTCAGGCAGTAGCTGTCGGGGAGCGCCCGGACCGCGTCTGGCACTACGATGAGGAGTTTCGGCCTGGTAGCGGTTCACCTAAGCCAGCGTCCTGTGGATCTCTGGAGCAGGGAGAGGGGGCAGTTAGCAGCGGGGGCTTTGTGGCCCTCAATCTGAGCTCTGGGAGGCAGGACTTTGACTCAAAGGAGTGGGTAATGGTGGAGCGGCCCAGCGGCTCTCCAGGAGCCAAAGTCACCTCCAGCCCCTCGGAGGAGGATGACGAGCCAGAGGTGCTCCAGGCGGGGGAACGATCTCCTGGATGGGACAAGGGCAGCCCAAGCCCTGGCCCTGGTAAAGTCAAACAAGAAAGCATGGCTTCCTCCAAGGGAAGTGCTAAAGGGGACAAGTTGGAGCTCAGTGTGGGCCCTGCGGGGGCTCTTCCCCCCATTACTCCCACCAGCCCAGGTGAAGCTCTGGCTGAGGGAGTGATCACTCAGGTAAGCCCTTTTATTTTGAAGGTCGTCTTTCAACATGACATAACATGATACTGACTGTAGTCAGCATTTTTACCGAGTTAAAAAGCTGCACAGCATTCTAGCTATTGAACCTCAATGCTAATGTCATACAACAGTCAGTTTCACCAGCTGCATCTTGTTGTAGTTTCAGTCCAAATGTTACTGCTCTATGTTTTCACGCTTCTTTGCTTGTGTTAGAAAACAAAGATATTTGTGTCACAACTGCAGAGCTGTTTATCAGATCACAGCATGGGGGGGTGGGGGAGAGCCTCACTTTGATTTGCTATATATGCTATGTATAATTTAATCTTATTTGCAGACATTTGCAATGCTTTTGGTTGGTTTTATTTATTTCAAGAGTCGGATTGTTTATTTTCAAATTATACTTTTGCTTATTTAAAATACTTTTTGTTCCTTTTTTTTTAAAAAAGCCCCTAAAACTGGCTCCCAAAACCCTTCAAGCTCAGCATTCTTTGATTGTTTTAGCATAGCAGCGCCAAGACAAGAGGAATAACTGTCCGCTCACTTTCTCCTACAACCAGACCATCTGCCTCCAAGTTCAAAATGTGCACTGCCTTCCCAAAGTCGACTTTCCTCGCCTCTTCCTTTCTTCCTTAACCTCAGATCACCTCCTTATCTTAGTCATCCTCCCCTTGCTTTACCTTTTCGAAAAAAACAACTCCTCGTTATTTTCCCCGACCAGGTCACTCTAATCACAACACTTCCTCTATACGTCCTCCATCTCCTCACTCCCTCAACAATCTCACAACCCCTCCTCTCCCACTTCTCTCCCTCCCGTCTCTTAGCTCCCCACCTCTCCTCCGTCCCTGCCTGAGGAAGTTGCGATCCGGACATCCAGCCCCGTTCCTCTGCGCTCTCCCAGCCCTCACGCTCTCCTCACCACTTTGTCTGACCCGCTGCACCTGCGCTTGCCGGGCATGAGGCGCAGCCAGTCCGTCGACCAGCCGCAGCAGGAGCGCCCCTCCTCTTCCTCGTCCTGCCACGCCTCCCTACCGCTGCCATCAAACCCCGCACCTGGCACACGTTCGCCCGGTCGCCGAAAACTGCCGGCCATCCCGGCTGGCGCCGCCAACGCCAAGTTCCCCTCAGTCATACGCATCACCCGTGCCCAGCTTCAGCAGGTGACGAGACCATCACGTCCCGTTCAAAAAAAAAAACTCCATTTAACTTCCTGTGCCATCAGTTGCAACGCACCTGCTGTTGACATTTTTTGTTCATCCCTTTTGTTCACTTTAAGTTGTTTATTTTGGCTTCTTTGTTCCGTTGGCTTGCTTTTTGTGTTGTTGTCAGGCAGCTCTCTCCCGAAAACCATGAGGGGCATTGTGCAGGCCAGGCAGAGCATGGGTCAAATGTGTCCTTGTGTCTGGACATGTGTTCTTGTGATCTGAATAGGGGGGTGTGTGTTTGTCTGATTGTGGCATGTGTGTTTGGAATGTCGACTCATGACCACAGGTTGCATGGTCTCTTTTGTTTCAGATCGTCTTTGTCCTCTCTATCTTTCTCTTCCTCTCTCTCTCGCTGTATTTGTTCCTCACCCTTTCTTCGCTGAAGCCCCCTGCGAAGTTGCGTGAACGTTTCCTGTCCTACTTGCTGGTTTAGTACTCACAGCTTGACTGACACTGCCATAGCACTTGTGTGTTTCGGTCTGATAATGGTAGCTATGGTACTGCATGCTGTCGCCAAACTAATCACCATTTATTACCCCATATTATAAAATTCTTCTCTTTTCACACATGTGCATCAGGCTCTTGCTACAGAACTACAGCACAACTCGACATGTTGTAGTCTATCAGCAACAGGCCTTTGAATTTTAGCATTTTTTTCCCATTTTTAGTGGGGTTTATTGTCTAGTAACAGCTGTGTTTTTTCTCCCTCCCGTGTCTCCACCTCCCCTTCCCCCTCTAGTTGACGGCTCAGCGTCCCTCCGGCCTGTCCTCCCAGTCAGGATCAGACAGTGCCCCACAGTGCCTCCTGTTGGAGAGGCAAGGTGAAGCTGAGGCTGTGGCTCAGACTGTCCAGGAGGTCACAACGGACAACAGCTCCCCACAGGACAATGTGCCCACTCACCCGGGGACGCCCACAGACCCCCTTAATGAGGCACAAGTCAATGGAAACAACCAGACCAAAGCCCTAACCCCTGTGCCGAGCCGTGCGTCTTCCCCTCGCTCCCCTCGTTCTCCACATTCGCCTCTGCGCTCACCTTCCTCTCCGCGCTCGCCTCGCAGCCCCCTGTTTGCCAACGGCCACTTCTCCCCTCCAGTTAACGGCCAAAGAGATTTGAGTAACGGAGCGTTCCCTAAGCTGAAAGACCCTGACAATGATTATGGCCGCACTCCCTCTGCCACAGAGCCTCAATTAACTGAAGAGGAGAGCAGAGAAGTGAACCAGGCTGCTGAACAGACCAGTGGCCTTTCCTCCTCCTCCCCAGCTGCCCCTCGTAAGGACCCCAACCGGAGGCATAGCCGCATCCCGATCCTGGAGCCGTCCAGTTTGCTGGAGCTCCCCGCTCCACGGTCAGCTAAGGAGAAACTTCTGCAGAAGAAAGCCAATCACCAGGGCTCGGCCCCCTCTCCCACTGCCTCCCCCTCCCTCTCTGACAGACGTGGCCCCATGGTGGCCTCGCTTGCCAAGGACCCTCTGTCCTCCGCATCTGACCGCTCTCAGGAAGAGGACTCCCTCATGGGCTCTCGGTCTGACCGCCAGGGAGATGAAGCTCCTTCCCTCTCCTCCTCGTCCAGCCCTCTGTCCCGCAAGAGCAGAATTCCCCGTCCCATACATTCAGCTGCTTCTGCTGAGCAGCTGGCCGCACAGTTCATGCCGCGCCCTCCACCTGGAAAACCACCATGTCGCTCTACAGTGGAGGGCAGGTAACTTGCTGATTTGCATTTTTTTTTTGTGCATGTTTGTATGCTTAATGTAAAGGAAGAACCAGGAGATGATTATCATGGGTTAGCACAAAACTGAAAACAATGGAAATACTGTAAAATGTACAAGTGTTAGCATGTGTATCATTTAAATGTTTCTCCTTGCTTCCAATCCCTGTGCTAAGCTAACAAGCTGTTTGAGCCTAGAAGGATACAGATGGTCTCATCTAACTAGGCAGAAATCTTGATTCATCACCAGTGCTCCTGCTCTGCTTTGCAATATATGACCTTGATGCTCCTCTAAATACTTCCTTGCTTTTTGTATCCACTCAGGCTCAGGCGTTACCGCATTCGAGCTGGCAGCAACAGTGACTCAGACCTCTTGTCATGCCTTGCGCAGCTGATGCACGGTACCCGAGGCTCCCCGCTCCACCACCGCTCCTCTGCCCAGCATGGCGGCTCCAGGACGGGCATCTGCAGCCTGACCAACTCTCCGCATCACCATCGCAGCTCTAGCGCATCCCCGCGCAGCTCCTCCTCCCTGCAGCGCTCCGTCAGCTCCTCGCCCTCTCGCCACGAGCACCGTGGCGGTGTGGGAGTGAGTTGCCTCGGCCGTAGCCGCTCACCACCTAGCTTCTCTGGCTCGCCGCCCCCCCGCCGCTTCTACCCTCATCACCAGGATACATGCTGCAGCCGCCAGGCCCGCACGAGCCCCTTCCATCTGACAAGAGGAAAGGGATGTAGTCGAGAGGGCAAGTGCTCCAGCAAGTTGAGCAGATAGTCGCCCTGCATTTTGTGCTGCCACACCAGAGGAAGGGAAGACTCCAATTACCACAGAGTAGAATGCTTTCAGGATAAAAGCTTGAGTCTTCCTGTTCAATTAGACAAATCTGTCCCTTGTTTTGCCAACAGTCTGATCCTACACTTGTCTCGCAAGTTCCCCACACCACTTCTATCTGCCCATTTGTCATTTACTTATGAGCACCAATTTAAAAGAGGACTCCAGCTATTTATTATTGCACCTCCTTTTCATTTTGGAGAGCCAGATTTAACAAAAAGTTGTCAAAAGGTGTGCGGCAGAAGCTGAAATATTGAGACTTTTAGGCTGCTAAGCTACAGAAATTCAACATTTTCTTTGAAACTCCACGCCTCTAGTTCATAATAAAGGCTTTCTTTTAGAGGAATCAAAATCATTGGAGTGCCCTCTTTTTTCCATAACTTTTCAGATAAGCGATAACGACTTATTAGGATCCTGTTTTTGTAGATTTAAATAACGTTAATTAAATAACTACAAAATAAGACATTCTTTTTCCATAGTAGTGGTATAATAATATAAAAAACAGTGGTGGGATGAACTTGTGGGCACATGAAAAAATGAGTTTCCAGTTTATTAATGGTCCTACATGTTGCACCACAACATGATGTAATTTATTAATCCCCATTATTAATGCACTTGGATTATACTGATGGAATATCGGTATAGTTGAACACAACTGAACTAAATACGGGCCTGGTCTTGACTCTGTTTTCTCCTCTGTATTTGGAGACAGCAGGCAGGGTATAAGATGAACTTAATGCTACATGTGAATGCATAAAGCTGGAATCTGTGAACAGGTGTATTTATTGAGATATTTATTTTGATGCTTTTAGCGATGCTTAAGACTCCGACCCCCCCACCGCCCTCTGTGTGATAGTGGATGTATGGTTTTGTGTCACTCACATTTGTTAAAAATGTTTAAACAGAGGGAACACCCCAAAGTGAACCTTTTGTACAATCAATCATGTGAAGTGCGTGAGGACACACACCTTTTTGTGCCTACTGTGTTGCTAAGAAGGGATAAGAATGTCACACTAAATGGTGTTAGGATTGTGAAGTGGTAGTTGTAGTAGTACCAATAGTAAGCTTAAACAACACAAGGTACATTACTGAAGAGTAATGTTCAGACACGGACGTTTGTCTCAGCATGTGCCTTGGCACTTTGGGCAGCTTGAGGATTCACTTTGGTTTGTTTTTATTGTCATAGGAGCAAAAACAAGACTTGTGCCAGAACCCTTTGCACTGATAGTCTTTAATGGTAAAAAAAAACCAAACAAAGGTAGCAACTCAAACGTTTGTAAATCAAATACACTCTGAGCAAGTGTTTACCTGAGGACAGTAGCTAATATTTTGAATGAAGAAAAAGGAATGATTACAAGGGAAACCTGATATGGAGTTGGAGGACCAGCGTGTGGGATTTAGATGGATTTTTATTTTTAGCTGTGTCATCTCACACAGAGCAATGCAGGAGCAGCAGCATGGAACATCTGTTAGCTTTAAAGACAAGGTTCAAGGTTTTAAGAAATGGCTAAATTCTCTGTTAAACTCTCCTCCTCTAAAATACAAAGTTAAATTGTCATTTACACTAGAAAAACAGACGTGTAATTATTTGGCTTTATGTTAAAAATCAGTGTTTCTCTGATGCTCTTAAGAGACAGGAGGGTGAGCAGATGTGTAGCTAGCTTGTTTGTAAGTAGCCTACTAAGTTTTGTGCATGCTCTGGCCATTGTTTGAAAGTTTTAAAAATGGGAGCACAGGTCTCTGAACAAACCACCTCTTCTACAAAACAAGCTTCAGAAATCATAAAAAGTCTTCTGCTGCTCCTCGGCGAGCTAAAGTGGCTGCTAGCTAAGCTCCCGCTAATATGAGCTCACTAACTCATACTAAACTTCTTTCTGACGGGCATGTGACTATACTTAAAACACTAATGAAGTAGTCTTTTGTAAGCTTTTTAAAGTCAACTAACTCTGATTTGATAGACATGATTCCATCTGCAGCACCTCTTTTCTACGCTAGCGAAGAATAAACAATCCATTGTCTGGCTTTTGGGCAATTCTACGTCTGCTCTAGGGTTTTTCTGCATCTTTGAAAGGGAAAGGCGAGTTGTCAGTTGTAATCTAGATATTCAACACTAAATCCTTCACTCTGGTCCTTTACCTGTCCTGTGCAGACATACATTACATAGGCCTACACAGTTAGCATATCAGGTCAGTGTTAAAACATCAAATGTGAATTTCAGACCTCAAACAACATTTTCTCAAATGTGACATAAAAGGAGGCCATATGTACATACTGAACTCACACCAAATAATGTTCCATGTACAAGAATGTGTACTTGTTTTTGTTCCTCCTCCAATGGAGAATGTTTTTTTTATATAATGACACAGTATGTTTGTTCACAAAGCAAAAGAATCTGAGTATTGTTTGTGTTTCATTAAGTAAGGATTCCTAACTGACCTGGACACCTCCTCTCACTGCTCCTCTGCTTGTAAGATACTGTACAATAACTCCAGCTTCTTCCCAATGCAACTCTCTGCATGCTCATCACAGAAAAAAATCGACGACTTAGTGAAAGCTACACAATGCTTCCATCACACAGTATTTATCTTGTTCAAATTTTGACCCAGCTGTGATTTCATGACCTGCTGGATGACTTGTGTTAATCTGTGTGTGACTAATTTCTGCACTGACTGGGGACGATTGTGCTGCTGGGACATGACAGTATTTTTTAACAGTGCAAGTAGCTGAGAAGATGCACAAAAGAAACTACTAGAGATACTAAAAATGGAGAGTAGAGTTTGTTGTATTTCAGCACTTGAATGGTGTGGGGAAAAAAAACGTGTTGAGAAATCAGTGGCACTCAGAGTCTGTATGAGACACAACAAGAAGAAAATCCCATTGCCAAATACTTTTGATAGATTTTGCAGTATGTGGTTCAACTTAAGATATAACAAATATGGAAGTGTATAGAAGTTGAATGGCCACATTGCTCTGTAAATATAAAATCTGTCGTGTTTGTTTGAGTCTTGCAGATACCTACGCTAGCTTCTTGGAGCAGCTATGATGACTCATCCTGAAGGCAGACAGCGTTCAGTCAGTCAGCCGCCTTAATGTCTCTTCTCTGCCCCTCTGTGCGTAGCGAGGGATGACTGAGCCTTGTCTGTGTTGAACATCATTCCCACCTTTAGGCCATGCTGAGGCACATACTACCGTGCATCTCAGTGGGCTCAAGTACCACCCCTCAGATATGACTGCTATCAGACTTTTTCTGTGAGAATGAGAATTTGTGGGCCATTAATCGATGGACTGGTGAGTAATTCCATCGTACAGTATTCAAGGTGTGTTTGTTAGTATAATGCTCTCACACAGGGGTGTGTGCATTTCCTACATTTTGCCAGCAATCAACCTTTGCATTCTCCCTCTTTGATCGCTCTATATCAGACTCTCAGATTACCAGATACTTCAGTACACTGTAGTGCAGCCTTTTTCTAATATATACCTGTAAAATACTCAAAGTAATTATTTAAATAAAATAGTCATCGTCAAACCATAAACTCTAATGCTAACACGTGTGAAAGGGACAAGAAACACTAAAAAGTGCTGCTCGTTTTAAAAGATAATCAGATTTCTTCTCATGTTTTTTTCCTTTAATATTGCACATACGTGGTGTGTGGTTGTAGTACTAGTGAAACCTTCCAGAGGAGATTTTCTTAGTTACGTTTTAAAGTGGCCTCCTTATACAGATATTTATTGTAGCTTGATAGTATTTGCGGATATAGATACTCATAGGCCAACTGAACAAATCCAGCTGTTTTATTTTGAAGGTTGAGATAAAAACTAGTGAAAACTTCTAGTGTACAGTTGTACACTCATCATGTCACATCATCCAATAACTTGTTCCTTACTTATAAATACTTGACAGAAATTATTTATGATAACATTTTGCTTTTTCTGCTTGTCCATTATTTGACTTCACTTGTTGGGATTTTTTAATGGTTGATATTTTGTGTTGTAACGTATGTCACCGTTTTAAAATGTAACTGTACAGTCTTAAGGAAAGAATGTAACAAGTGGGAGTTTTGCATTGTATATAACTGTAATTATTTATGTTAATTCTATCATTTGTATCATATCAATGCCTTGTACAGTGTTATTTTTTTCTGTTTTGTTTAAAATTATTTTGTATTTTATTTTTATAAACTGGTTATAAATAAAATACTCATTCCGCATGCAGACAGAATATTGTGAAATACTTCTGTTCAGTTTTTTTTATTAAAAAAAAATATTAGTCAAGAAGTTTATGATTGGGTATCAACGTTTTTATTCATTCAAAGGTTTTTTTTTCCCCAAAATCTTTATTTAGATAACCAATTTGTCTCAGGAGACATGAGAAAAACTGGAATTAAATATCAATAAGAAATATCTAATTCAACTCTTAACGTACAGCATAAAACAGGGGGAATGTTACAGATGAATAGAACTGTTGTCAAAGATGCTGTGAGGAACGTTTGTGTCTTTGCGACTTGTAAACAAAGCAGAGCTTCCTATTGCTTGTTCTTTAATTTTTGTTGTGAAAAATAAACAATAATCATGCTTTATCAGCAGTATGCTGTTAATTTCCCTGATTGACAATGAACATCAGTTACAGGCATTAAAATGGACATCAAGCATGATGGAAAATCTTTTCACAGAGAAAAGAGGACAACGTAAACAGAAATATTATGTAAGAAAGGCCCACATAGATTAAAACAAATGTCAATAAGCAAGGCAGTCAACTGGTTGGGGTCCCAGACTAGTAAGAGAGGACTGATAAAATTAAAATCACAGCAGTGGCTCAAAACGACAACCTCCCCAAGAGGGCCCCTATCTACGTATAACGCTCATTGAGCTGCGAAGCATCACATGCAATATTCTTGTGAAAACCAAAGTTGATGAAGAAACAAAGACATTGAGTCATTTATCAAATGTAAAGCAGAAGCATACAAGGATAAATTCCCCCCTCATCCTGATAATGGTTACTATTATTTATAATAATAATACTAATAATAATGATAATAATAATAACAATAATACATTTTATTTGAGGGCACCTTTCAATCAAACCCAAGAACACCTTACATGCAGGGTTTAATGTGATGAATGCTGGCTCGAGGGCCCCCTGTACATTTCTGCCCAGGGCTTCAACAGACTCGAGAATTGCTGAAAACCTGTGTAGCGTATAAGACCCATAATATCGTGAACGGTCCCTGAAAGAGGCACGAGTGTTAGTTTCAGTCTGTTTCCTAACCATAGACTGTAAACATTAAGTTCATAAATAACAAAAATCTTGTCACAGGAAGCTTTAAGGTCATTTTGTGTTTTACTGCTTAATACGCCAGAATTAGAAACATACAGGACAGATACATTTTTTTTATGCTGAGTGTTATTTAATTCTAGTGTATTTTTCTCCCTTTATTTAATTAATGTAGGCTTGTGCATAGCTGTTTTTTTTAAAAACTTTTTTGCTATTTTCTGCTTTTTTCTAGAGCTGCTGTAAGAACTAATTTTCCCAAATTGGGAGATCAGTAAAGTTTATCCTAATCCTTATTAGAAAGAACCAAGTTTATCTTAATTACTCTGACACAGCTACTGCAAAGCACAGCCAGCTGGGCGCAGAGTTGAGCACGTCATACGCATTACGCATACGTGGCTGCGTACCCGCTGGCCCCGCCCCCTTTCCTCTCCGTCCTCTATCCGCGCGGCGCCTGAACAGAATGGCGGCTCTTTTGGAATCCATACTGTCGAAGAAAGCGGACATTAAAACCGTCTTGGACTGGCTAATAAATCAGAAGGTTGGTCCGGAATGATGAAGAACTAGATAAGAATTGAAGCATATTGGGGAAAAAAGCCCGTGCTCGTATGATTTGTTTTTTTTCTTTAGATGATAAAGCTGTTAACTGTTTGTAAACAAACTTTTAGCTGGAGGGCTAAGTGAGCTAGGCTAGCTTTAGCCCGTTTGATGCTAGACACAGTGTTGTCAACTTCCATGCTGTCAGGATGACATGGATCATTAAAGCAATTTATAACGTAGCACATCGGCTTGAAAATATCATTATAATGATAAATGTACAGGACTGGGTTAGTTCAACAGATGCAAATCAGCGCATAAACAGCTAACGTTTGTACATGTGGCTGCTTTTTCAGATGTATTGAAGCTGTCAGAAAAATAAATACTGCCCTTGTAAATTTCTACCTTGGGTCTTTAATGGATTAAAGTGTTGATAATTGTTGCCAGTCAGCCTCATAAATGTATACGCCCCGTTTTAATTTACCAACACAAATATCTGTCTTTTAACAGGAAGATGACAGCCTGGCATTCAGTGAACCTGTCCTCACTGTACACAAACAAGAATTTGTCCCCTTTCTGTTAAACTTCCTGAGAGAGCAGAGCAGCCAGGCGCTCACTCATGGACCTGCCACGCCCGCCAAGACCCCCAGCCGCCCCAGACCTGCTGTGCAGACCCATGGCTTCACCGACCGAAGGGGGAACAGATCTGCCAGCACTGGAGCCGGTTCTCGCAGTGCCAGCCGGGTCCAGCTGTTTTCTCCCGCCTCCTCGGTGTCACCTGGAAACGAGCTGGATGCTGGACAGTCTGGATCACACTGTCTGAGTGGGGTTAGCGCTTTCAGCAGCCCGTCATTTACTACAGCTTGGAGTCCTGCCTCCAGGCCTTCGGGCAATGAGCGCCGTCACGGCAACAGAATCAGCCTCGGGGACTACATGGTGTCTCCTCCTGAGCACCAGGCCAGCCCCAACTTCCAGTCTCAAAAGGGCCGCAGGAGAAGTGGTGGTAGCATGGCAGTAGCGGGACAGGGGAAACATGGAGCAGGGCGGGGGGGACATCACAGTGATGACACTGGGCGCTGGGAGAGTGGGGTGAGGAGGTCAGGTAGAGGTGGAAGCGTAGGAGGAGGGCACAGCAGGATAAGCGAGGAGGTGTCCCCTCCACCTGCGGGGCAGCTCAACTTCAGCAACTTGGAGGACTTCCCTCCTGTCGGGGCATCACCCATTTCATCTACGTGAGTGAAGCTGAACAATCGTAAACAATCCTTCCACCTTTTTTTTTTTTTATAACACTTTTCCCTTTTGTGTCTCTTTCAGGGCATCGAAACCATCCAGAAGAATAAACCCAACACCAGTCAGTGCTGAGCGTCCACACTCGAAACCAAAAACCTGCTTCACCTCCACGCCATTCAGTAAACCTTCTACTCCGCCGTTAGTTGTGGAGGCGCTCGAGGGGTCCATGGCAGTGGGCAGTCCTCTGAGCCTGCATGAAGAAAGGGAGCTTCTGAAGAGGGAAAAGTACGTGAATGATTCTGCTTCACTGATGATGGTTCACTGAAAATCTGACAAATGCATTTGAGTATCCCTGTTTGCCATTCCATTTTAGAGGTGGGTGTTATTCCTACATTAATAATATCAGCATATTAAAAAAGTCACAGATTTCTACACATACTGATCTGGTATTTTAACTTTATCATTATTGGTGTTAATATTAGCTTCTGTTGTGTTTGTCTCCATTGCAAGAATTGCTCTTCCTCTTAGTTTACCGACACTGTTTCACGTCCATAAATCTTTCTTTCAGGACAAAGCGTGCCCAGCAGGTCGGCTCTCCACTGACGACCTCTCTGGACCCGTGCACGCCGACCAAGTCAGGGCTCAGGACAGGATCTAAAGTTACACCAGATCTGCAGACAGCGTGTCCGGAACCTTCAAAAGTCACCTTCTCGATGGAACTGGAGCTCCTGGCAGAGCTGTATTGTACCTGCATCTCTGGTGAGTAACCACTAGGTGGAGATGACGTGCCATCGCAAGGACACTGGTGGAAAATACACAGATTTTTGAAGTGTCACGAATTAAGATGATTAAAGAGACTTTTTTTCAGAGGAAGTTTGTGTTTTCATGTCTTTCAGAAAACTTAGTGCCAAACATTTTCCTGGAGCTTTTCTTTGTGGTGCAGTTGCTCACGTCTCAATCTCCTCACAATCATGATGAAGAAGAAGAAGAGGGAAGTTTGTGTGTAGGGAATTCAGGTATTGACTAAATTATCTTTAAATCCTGTCACATTTAATGTCTATTTTTGTAACTTTGTATTATCTTTTTTCACACTCTTAGATGCTCTGGAGAGATGTTACCTCAGACAGGTACACAACTGTGTGTATTTTGCGGTGAAGGTCTTGGAGAATCAGTTCCAGTGAGTGTTTTTCTTTTTTTTAGCTCAAGTCGCAGGTCCTCTGGTCTCTCTGAAGTGATTCCATGTCCCTGAGTCTGACCCTCTTATTCCTGCCAGGTTGGTCGCTCACTTGGACAAGTGTACCCTGCGTCTGCTGGCAGAGAACGAACGTGTGGCAGCTTTTTCTCCGGATCTCAGGGACCGTCTGACTCAGGCCCAGGACGGAAGCACAGCCAAAGCAAGTCCCAAGTCTTATGAAATACACGTAGAGATTGATCCCAGAATAATCTTCTGTTTCAAGGAAGCACCTGCTTCGAATTACATGCACTTGTATTCCAGTGTGGAAATGAATGTTCAGAGTATGACACTTTTAGTTCCAGTTTTTTAAATAATGGAAGATCAACTACAGCTGCCTTTTTAACAAGTTAAAAATACCAAACATCAAGTTTTCTTGTTTTCAAAGCAGGATACTGTGCAAACATTTCAATCTGTTTGGGCTATATTCTCTGATGTTAAATTAAGCTCTACTGAATGTTTCACTGAGCTTTACAAGCAATTTTTTTGTTGCTTTTTTAGACCAAAATAAATGTGGATTTGTTGGTAAAATAATCGAACGGTGTGTATCGCAGCTTCATTCATTAAAGAGGTCACTTCTTTAGTTCACTGTGAAACATTCTTCACAGTACACTTCTTTTTCTAATTAAAGCCGTTTCTCCTCGTGTATTTCAGCTCTCTCCTTCAGTTTCCACTTTCATTCACTCGGTCTCTTTCCAACCCGCCACTGACAACCGCTCCAACTTCGGTAGTGACAAGGCCTTCCACACCTTTAAGAAACAGAGGTACGTGCTTCGGGGACGTTGCTGAATGTTGACAGAATGTGTGAATTTTCAGGCAGTTATCAGTTAACACCTTGGCGTCTTGTGCTTTTTTTTCCTCATCTTGTCAGAGATGTTTTTTACGAGGTGTTACGAGAATGGGAGGACTTTCACAAGGAGCCGGGGTGGATCTTTGACTCTGCTCTCGGGAGTCGGATAAGGTCGGTGCGCTTATTAATTAAATATTTAGAACGTATGCACCAGGTGTAGAATGTCTCTGTGCCATTTATTCATTTATTTTTTCTTCCTCTTTGTTTTTTAGAGGAATGATGAGTCAACTGACCTCTGCGGGAAACCATTCCCACTTTTCCCGTCTCTTCCTTAAGCAGCTTGTTCAGGTACCCTGCAGTATTTTGTGTCACATGAAATCCCTTCCTTTTGTTTTGATGCTTCCTGACTTTGTTTTCGCCTCCACAACTCTCTTCCTCAACACACATTGTTCCACATGCGACTCACATTTCGGTACGATAAAACTGCCCGTTTCTTTTTCTAGATGTGTAAAGGCCCTCGGGTGAACAGCTCTCCTGCAGATACCCCCGATGCTGACCTGCTTGGCATGCTGGGAGCTGACAGCCTGGGGCGTCTCAAGCGTCTTGAAGAGCGTCTCATTCAGCCTCACGGAGTCGTGGGTCCCTGCCCTCCTCCCTCCTTTCCTGGTCACCAGGAGTTCTTCAGAGATTTCCTGCAGACGGCCAGCTGGTGAGACATAACACCTTTTGTTTATCCTGTAGAAACCTACAAAACATTAACAATTCGAATTGAGAAGGAGAGTAGTTTAAGTGATGACTGACCTGACGGGCCAGTTAGAGCAGTGATTTCATCTCGTAGACTTTCTTAACTTAATGATGAAAGCTAAAAGCTGCAGTGTCTGTGGTCTTTCTGTGATCTCACACGGTGAATATCTTGCACACCAGCTGTCAGCTGAACCAGCACTTGCAGGACAGTCTGTGTCAGCAGCTCCTCCAGCTGGATGAGGTGTCCATCCTGAGCCCGAAAGCTTCCATCGGGGAGGGCGAGGAGGAGGCCGAGGGAGACATGGAGCAGCAGGTATGTGACCAGAGTCAAACACGGAGATCTTATTTCAAATGTTTGAATCAAGTTAGTTGTGTAAAGCATTCTTATCCTCAGGAGAATTACAACCCTGATGAAATGAAATGACAAACGTGCCAGATTGAGAAAAGATGTAATATATATGTAATAGAAGGATTGTTTCAAACCTTGGTCTCTCCCTCCTTTTCTCCTCGACAGGATGAGAAGCAGCGGTTCTCCTCAGTGCTGCTCCACGCTCGTCTTCTGGCCAAGTTTCTTGGATTTATAACTTTTCTGCCTTACCAAACAGCTGAGCGACCGTCCAGGGAGATACAGAAGACCGCTGTAGAGCTGCGCAGCAAGGTGAGAGCAACGGAAGGAGAATGTGCATCAATGATTAAATGAGTCTATCTGGCCTGTTTAATGGAAAGAAGGAAAAGAAAAGCTCAACTTAGAAGATCACACATCTTTCCTCCACACAGTTCATGTCTAATGAAGGAAACAGGCTCACGCTTCCTTTTACTCAGGAGACATTTCTCTCTTCACGCCCTCAGAGTGTTCCCGTGCTGGATGTGTGTGCCGTGCTGAGCAACAGTGTGAAAAGGAGGCGCACCGTCCTGACCGTGCCCTGGCTGGTGGAGTTCCTCTCCATGCTGGACTTCATTGGTCCTCTGCTGCTCTGCTATAGAACCGTATTGGGCACGCTGCTTCTGCTGTACAGGTGTGTTTCCATTTCTGCAGACTTACTGATAAACTGATCATTTAAATCAAATGGCAAATATAATTAATCTAAATATAATGAATTACTTCTTGCTGAATGTCTTTAAAAACAAAAGTTCACAAAGTGAGACAAATCACACAACCAATGATAATAATAGTACAACAAGCAAATATCAGAATCAGCTTTAGGTTTGCACATGTAATGAATTGGACTCGGGGAAACAGGAAATCGAAACAGAATTCAAAAGGCAGCAGAAGAACTGATGACGCGTGCTCATTCCCAACACCGAGAGTACAAAAGAAGGAAAGCAACAACATAATGGAACAAAGAAAGCACACATAATGTATTCAAAAAGCCTTTTACACAAAGATTTAATTTTAGTTAATTTCATGCTCCCTTGTCGAAAAAGAAAAAGCTTCTTCTTATCACTAATGAAATGTCTCTTCTGTGCTCTTGCAGGAGAATGCTGCTGGACAGATGTGGAGAAGTGTGCTACCTGAACAAGCTGCTTATGGTGTCTGTGTTGGGATGGCTTTTCCAGGTGAGACGCAACAATGCCAAAGTTGTTTTTTTTTATAAAGTGGAAAGAAAAAAAAACACACAGAGCTCACTTCACTTTTGGCTAAAAGTGTTTTTTTTTTCATTGACCTTGTACAGATCCCAGTGATTCCCGAGGACATTTTCTACACCAACGATTTCACTAAGATGGCAAAGCTGGAGGAGGAGAGCATCACGGGTGCTACAGGGCTCGTAAGTGAGATACTCATTCAGGTATCTGTATGTCCACCAGTGCTTGTGTTTTATACTGAGCTGCCTCTTGGTTGGTTGCAGGACTGCATTTCTCTGGTGGATCAGCAGCTTCTCTATACATGCTGTCCATTTCTTGGTGAGGGGAAAAAAATATTTTTATTTCTCTCTTGGAATATTGGCACTTTCTTCATTTTGAACATTTTTGTAATGTTGTAGTCGCATTGTTCTCTGTTGAAAAGTTAAAATGTTTGTTTGTACGGTATATATTTTCCCTAAATGTGTCTCTAAGTACAAATTTACCTATTGAGGCTGAGAGTTGACGTTCTGCCTCGTTTTTTTTTTTGACCCGTCCAGGTGAGTTCCGTAAGCTTCTCGCTGCCTTTGTGTCTGGGAGCACGGCCAAGAGCGGAGGCATCATTCGCAAGATCACACCCACGTCTGCTGAGCTCAAGGATGCGCCCGCCGCCAACAGGTCGCAGCAGAAACTACAGGCAAGTCAACGGAGGATCAAGTGGGAATATCAAAGTCATCTTTATTGTCAAATTTTCAACATGTGCTGGACAAATAGAAAAATAAGCTTTTCTCTCTGAGCCACGGTGAAAACTAAGAGTAGAAAGATGTTAAAAATATATCCAAAATATAAAGGATAAAAATACAAATACAGATTTATAAAAAAAATTCAATATACTGTGCAAAGACGTGCATTTTGAACAAACAACAGCAGCATGTGCATGGCCTTGTATTAACTGCAAGTAAAAAAATATAAGGCACTAACTTAGTGCGACTTCACCTCAATTATCTGTGTCTAAACGTTTCAACCGATTTCTCGAATGTGACAGGTGGACCTGGAACAAGCCTTCTTCCACAACCAGCCCCCGTCGCTGCGGCGCACCGTGGAGTTTGTGGCAGAGAGGGTTGGATCCAACGCCGTCAAGCATATGAAGTGAGTATCTCACAAGTCGAGCCTGAGAAGTGCACATAAGCCCTTCAAATCTCTCCAATCCACCGTGTCTGTCACATTCCTTTGTTGAACCTTCAGCAGCCACTGAATTAGGTTTTCAGAATTGAAAAAGACTTTCAGAATGGGAGGCAATAAACCTGCTACTTTGGTTGGTTGCCTTCCTAAAAGGCTAGTGACTGTTCAAACGGTCCAAATGTATCAGCACTCAGGGGGAGGTCGGAGAGAACAGAACACATTTTAGTTGAATTTGCCTGTTCTTGAACAGAATCGAAACAGATTCGCACATGAGATGTTTGCTCATGTGTGTGTCCGTTAATGTGTCTCTACCTCCGTTTGATTTCTCCCCAGGGCGACGTTAGTGAGTGAGCTGGTGGAGCGAGGGGAGAAGATGCTGAAAGGAGGCCTGGAGTCACCAAACTCAAATCCTTCCAAACTGAACGACTCCATCTGTGCTCAACTGTGTGTGGCTGGGTTGGAGGTGCTGGCAAAAGCCACCAGGTACCACAGCTTCTTTTACAAGTCTGTGGATTTAACAGGAAACGTCAACTAAGTTGAACAGCGTGTGTGCATGCGAGAGTGAAGTCAGTTTCTTTTTCGATTGATTTGAGGACTGTTTTGATGTTAATTAGCTTCCCTCGAGGGCAAATACCATCATCTTTTCTCCTCTGTGCTTTATGTTAATCTCTGTTTTTTGGCGACTTTCCAGATTTTGCGATGAGAAAAGTCCTGAAGCCATACGAATTCTGCTCCCCGATGAGACCTCACTGGCTGTAAGTTCTGCAAAAATCATGTCGTTTGCCCCAAAAAAAGAAAAGAAAAGGATAAACACTTAGTTTCTCCATGTTTTATTAAGCAGGACGGAGAAAAAGAGGCTAGTTCAGTGTTTTGTACTCTCGCCCTCTCTGCAGGTCTTGACCACATCTGAAAACATCACCAAACGTCTGGCTACAGAAAAGGCCTGCAGCTGGCTCTCAGCCAACATCACAGGTAGCGCCATGAATGCACGATGCCTTTGGTTCTGTGAAATACATTTTTGAATGCAGTGCTGTATTTTGCCTAGTTTTTATTTTTTTATTTTTTTATTTTCCTGGGTTGGTTAACCTGAACTGATTTAAAAAAACAAAACAAAAAAACCAAGAAAAACCAGAGCAGTGCTGTGATTGAAGCTTTTTCTCTGTTTTCAGCCCTGATTAGACGAGAGTGGAAGAGCAGGTACGATCGTGTGATGAAGGCGATGGGAAGCCCCGCGGCCCCGGAGTCGAGTGATGTGGTCGAGCTGGTCGCTCAGGAACAGGCGACGACTCCCAAGAGGAAACGAGGAAGCGAGAGAGTAACATCCTGCCCTCCCGACTGCACCCACCGGGCCTCACTGCCCTCTGACGTCCTCATCGAGATGAAGGTCCGTCTGCACCAGAAGACATTATGTAAAATACTTCAAGGGGAACTGAACAATGATTGTGTTCCACAGGAAAAATAAGAAACGAATAACCAAAGTTCTCACTGAATTAAACGTGTGATGTCTGCTTGAACTCAATGCAGGAGTTGTTGAGCGTTGCAGTCGGCCCCAGGACTGATGAGGAGCTGCCGACCGGCCCTCAGATCAGATCCCTGCTGCAGAGAGTGGGAGAAACGCTCGCCTGCAAGAAGGTACGTGAGACACACAAGTGCAGAGCAGCACTTCATCATGGTGGATTTACTGATTTATTTTTCTTCATTCAACGCTGAGTTCTTCTTTTCTCTTCACTTAGTTTTCAACTGCCATGTCGGAGCAGATGCTGGTCAACTCGACTGTCCTACTGGCCTGCAAACTGGGTAAGAGAGTTCGAGCCATGGATTATAGACTTGATGAAAGGATAAGTCTTTTATTGCATGCAGTGTGTAAACTGTAAATGACTTCACCAACTTCACGTCTGTGTAGTAAGAGCTAGAAGTTGTGCGTGTCTTTGCTCAGTGTCTGCAGAGCTTCCAGTCCAAGGTGACAGGCTTGATGTGGATCCTGGTTCTGTGTCAGAGCCTCCAGTTGGAGCACTGCTGGAGGAGCTTGCTGAGCTCTGGGAAGCAGAGTGCTGTTCCTCCGCCCCCCTCCACCTTCTCTTCACCCCGCTGCTCGTCGCTGCCGTGCTGAAGGCCAGCGACACCGAGGTGTGTCTCCCAAACCTTCTGGAACTTGAACCAACGCTTCGATAATACTTTGACTCGTCCGATCGTTGCTTTAGCTCATACATTATATTCTCCTCATACACCCTGAATTTAATCTTTAAGCCCCCTTAATCCTTGTAAGGATTGTAGCTCAGTGATTTAAAGCAACAGGTGTAGAACTGTTTGCTCAAAACACTGAAATCAATCATTGTTTTAAATACAAAGCTTAAAATATGACAACTTCAATGCCATTTCACAGACTTTCAGCATTTTTAAAAACGTGATCCTTTTTAGATTTAGAAGATCTGCCTGCCTTTGATTCTGTTTTTCTCCTGAATCCGTCCATTTACCTGTTTTACACTCCCCAAAAAGGATCTTTTTGGTGTATTGCTGATATTATAGATTCTATGTGAGAGGAACTTTCTGGCTTTTTTACTCTTGTGGGACATCTGGACACCATTCAACCACCAGCATGCTCGAGTCCTTCACATCACTTTTTCATTTTCGGCTGTAAAAATAATTCTGTGAGGCGTTTTTCTACAAAACTAATCCATTGATTGATTTGTGAGCACATTTGAAGCTTTTCTTTCCCTGAGAGCTCGAGCCTCCGTACATGTTTAACCGTTTGCAACTTATGTCTTTGTCCTTGTAGTGGAACAACTACCTGTTCCTGGTCAGAAAGTTGGTTGAAAGAGGAGTCCTGAGCCAGGAAGAGGTCGTATCTCATTGGAAGAAATTAACAAACTTGGCCTTGCCCGCGGTGAGCTCTCACTTCCTTCTTGTTATCACATATTCCCTTTGAAGTGATTTTTCTTTCAGCAGTGATCTGACCTCTTTTGACTCTTCTCCTCTATCTGCCTCTTCCTGACTTTGTTCTCTCGTTTTCGTGTCATTTCAGGAGCTAATAGAAAATTTTCAGCTGCAGTCACAGAGTATTAAGCCACAGTTGCCTCTGGCTGAGTTGCAAAGCCATCTGGACATGCTGAAGGTGTCACCACAGACAGTAGAGGGCGCTACATGACTACAGTAATACATCCAGTGGAACTTCACAGCATCTTTTCTCCCAGCGCTTTCTCTCCTGTTCTGTGTCACTTCTGTCAGTGTCTCTCAAGAAAGAGGGAATGTTTTTGTACCACTTCTTGTTGGTGACCATTCTCTGAGTTCCTGCTACACAGCACATCAAGGCTGCTCCCCAGTCAGCCTCTGCACACACTTGCTGGTTTTAGACTTGTGTTATTCACCTGTGCAGTGACGGCAGCCTTTTATGAATCCCTCTTTGGTGAAGTGCCAGAGTCAAAACCAGTGAAGGCCTGCCAGTTAGAAAGAACAAGGGACGACAACGTCTCAAACCTTATACATGTTGAACTCTGAATCTCTTCCATTATTTTGTCTGATGGAAGTTTTAGTAGATCAGAAGGTCCAGACTTTAACAAGGAGTTAGCATAGACAAAAAAGTGAACATCAGAATATGAAATTGTATGTTTCTGTCAAGCACTTAAGAATTTTAGCTCTAGGCAAATTCAACATACAATTATTTTCTAAATTTTCACATGTAAGGTATCTCTTTACAAGCCATAGTTTGATCTACCGAGTCTTAAAATGTTGATTTTTAAAGACACTCTGGAGAATTAACATCTTCATTTTAGTACTAGCACTTTCACACATTGCCTTTGACCGTAACTACTCGTGACTGCATGTTTATTTCATGAATGCCAAACCGCGTTTGTGATTTGTTTTTGTTCATGTTGAACGACCGTTGTATTTCCTGCTGCTTTTAAAAACTGAAATATTTTTATGTAGCCGTAAAATAAATTGAACAATAAAGATGTAATCAGCTCTGATTTTGTCGCTAATGAGATAATTATTACAGATGTCAACGATTATCGATTAACTTTTTTTTTTTACTTTGTACTGCTTGGTTTATGATCACCTCTGTAGGATTTGGAAGATTCATAATATTGTAAATCATATTGTCATTGCTGGCGTGGAGATCTCGGTTTCATTAAAACACAAATCTATGGAGCCCCTTAGGTTCAAGAGAGTAAAAAAGGACTAGTGTGCACAAGATCATTCATATCATGATGTGCACAAAAGTTAATTTTGAATGAATTAGCCTCAGCAAAGAGTTCAGTTGATACAGCCATGGAGATAACTAAACTGTCCACGTGTTTGTGTGTCCATGATGTTAATAAAGTAACTTACAGTACAATTCTATCCCTTAAATATTAAGCATATTTATAAATATATAATACATATATAATTATATGTGTTTTTAATTTAAAAAATAATAAATTAAACCAATTACGTTACTATAATAAGTTACAGTACAATTCTATAACTTGTAGAAAACGGGTGCTTCCTTATTGATAATTGCTTCCTATCAAGAACTGCCTCCATATTTAAATTGTTTTACTCTTCGGAGTATCCAATGGCTCCCGTACAATGCATTTTTACAGTCTGTGGTACAATCCATCATTTTCATTTTCGAACCGCGGTGGAGATTTGAATAATAACAGACGTGCAAAAAAAAAAAAAAAAAAAAAGGATTTAAATATGGTAAAGTAGGAGGAGTATCCATGACCCCCCTCCCCCCCTCCCTCTCCTCCCCCTCCTCCCTTTCTGTCCAACAGGAAGTTTCACTTCTGTTGAGACTTTTTGGAGAGAGTCGGCGTCGCGGCTGGTGGAACCCTCGGCCGATACCCAACAACAACAGAGATGACTCGGACAGCGGACGACTAAAGCGTTTCATTCAGCCCTGAAAGCTATATCGGAATAAAACTAAAGAAAAACTCGATATGCATTCGCAGGACAACGCTGAGTTATTTCACAGCAGCTCAGAGTTTAGTAAAGCGATGAGTGCACCGTGAAGGCGTCATGGCAAACGTTCAAGTTGCGGTTCGTGTTCGGCCTCCAAACGCAAGGTAAGAACATATAGCTACCTACCATGAGACTAATTAAACTGTTTAATAAATTAAAACTACTTTATTCAACTATGTCTCAGCTGTGGCCAGCCATTGTCCTCTGCCTTTTCTTTGTTACTACAAATTACATTAAGCTCCATGTGTTTACTTTTCGGTGTTAGCGCGTTTGTCATTTTGCATTATGACAGGTGATGGTAACCATGGTGATAACAGACACGAACCTTAAGCTAAGCTTGCTGTTTGGCTTCTAAGAGAAACAGAGAAACTCAGTGTGCACATGGGGAATAATGACAACTGTGGCTGTCAGTGGCGTTGTCTGACTGATCGCCGCGTGTGTGGGTGTGTGGGTGTGGGGTGCTGAGTAATGTGCAAAAGTTGGAGCTGAGTTAGGGTAAAGGTGCAGCTAATTATCTTTCCACACACTCTATCAACATGGTCAGACTGGGTGTAATTATAATTAGAAATTAATTGCCATGTTTCCAAAACAAATTTCTACCACTTTGTGTGTGACTGCCCTGGGATGAAACTACGGAGGACGATTAGGGCCAGGCATGAGAAATAAATAATGAGATGAGGGAGATATTTTGCAGTTTGTGGGAAAAAAAGTTGAAATGTCAAGAATAAAATGGAACTATTGAAGTATTAAAAATAAAAACTCAGCATTTCGTGCAATTGTTTTTCAACTTCATTGCAGATGTTACAACTTTATTCTCAACATTTCAACTTTATACTTGAGGTCATGTCTCAACTTTATTCTCAACATCTTCACTTTATTCTTGTGATTGATTTTTAACTGTTTTTCCTGATGTCGTTTGAGTAATTGTATTTCAACTTTATTCCCCACATATAGACATTTTTTTTCTCAATATTGCAGCTTTTTACTCAACTTTTTGACTCGAGGTGCATAAAGGGTTAAAAAAACAACAACCTCTTCCTCCTAAAAGTATTTATTTCTCATTTTTGTCCCTGTTCATCTCCCGTATAAATCAGTAAAGGTAATTTGAGAAGCTTGACGATGTCCACCCATCAAGTTTTCTCTTATTCAACCACGTTATTGAAAGTTTGAGTTGAAAGGAAAGTTCACTCAAAGAAATCTGATCATTTATATTTCAATGTATCTTTGATTGAATCGTTGATCAAGTCATATATCCTGCTTCTCTGATATTTATGAATAACTGCTTTTCTTCTTTAAGGTGAAAGTAAAAATCAATATCTTTGACTGTTCAGAGAAGCAAACAAACAGACTAAGTTATCCTTCATCCAGGCACATTGTAATAACACTTATATTTCCAACCTTTAAATGTCAGTCATCAAAATTCCACATTGTCAAACAGTCTCATATGCAGTTCATTGTGCATCAGCTTCTTTCACCTCTTTATTGTTGAGACACAAAGAGGATGTTAACTTGCTTTGCTCTCCCTTTTCATTAACAGGTTGCATAAGTTACATTAACCTAGGTTAAAGTACATTCACGTTCTGTAGTGGTGGTATACATTGCATTATTGTCAACTCCTGCAGGAGGTTTTGTGGGGGAAGTTATTCTAAAGGATACTACAATACCATAACAAAGCATTATTCAGGCTATGCAGGGCTGAACAATGATTCTTTTAGCCGCTCCTTCCTGGTATTTTGCATGACAAAAGAATTTCTTATCCATAATGTTCACTGTAATGCAAATCTGTGCTTCCTGATTTCAGGCTCTGACACTCTGACTGTCCTCTGCTCTTCTCTGTGTGCCCTTACTTATATATTTGAATAACAGCGTGCTATGGGACAGAGATAACATGAACACCAGATTAGTTAGCAGCCTTCCTCATTAGGTTGGACATCTGAGTGTGCCGCCGACCAATAGGCTTCATTCTCCTCCTAGCCTCCTTCATGTGCAGCAAATGTGCCAACCCAATAGCGTAATTGCTCGTCTTAGGGCTCGTATCAAAACACTGTTGTTTTTTTTACGAGCCGTGCTATTTTCCGACCTCAGACCTCCTCTCTCCTTCATGCTAGTTTGAGCCTGAGATTGAAGGTTGGTGGTTTTGGGTTGGGCCGCTGCTGGGGTCGACGAAATGAGTCCCGCCTGGTGAAGCACAGAGAGAGCTGACGATTACAACAGCCTCCTGGTCTGCCTGCCTGCCCCCCCCCCATCCCCCTCTACCAGCCCACCTCGGAGGCACAGCGAGAAGCTGGCTGCAGCAGCGTTCACCGTCATTATCGCTCCTGGAGATCGAAAAAAAACCCTCTCAACTCTGTGTTGTGATTGCCTCCAGTTTCGCATGTGTTGCATCAGATGTGCTTGGTCCAGCTGCTGGAGCTGGAATAGCTGCGTTGACCTTGTTTTACACGCACACACAGACACACACATGCAAGGACACACACTGGTTCCTACTAACCCACTGGACTTGAGCGGGCCCGTGTGGAGACAACCCAGACTGCCTCATCCGAGGACGCCTCTGGGGTTTCTGGGGGTCTGTTTTCATTTGAATCTGAAACTAGTGGCAATTTCATGGCTCTCTTTCAGCCACACACTCACAATCGGATTCATTGTGTTCGCTGTCATGTGATGGCCTCAAGTCAAGTGGAACTGGTTCAAATGTATCTGGACACCCTTTCAATTAGATCGGCTTCAGCCAGAGAGAGAACTTTAAACCCATTAAACCCGTTTGTTAAATCTCTGTCTGCTTCGCATCTGGAGCGATCAAGTCTGTCGGAGTTCCTCACATCTGTTCATCATTTGGCACGTTATAATGTCAATATGATGTTGTTGTCCTCGTTGTCTTCTGTGTGCTCCTGCTGCAAAACAAACAAACACACAAACGTCCCCTTGTTGGCAAATGAAGAGAACCTGAATTGAAAGAATCGCTCTCTTTCTGCTCACAGGGAGAGTGCGGACGGAGGACGGCTGGCAGTGCAGGTGGAGGACAAGTTTGTGAAGATTCGAAATGTAAAGGTGAGTGTGAGTGAAACAAACAACAACATCATAAATCCAGAATGTCATCTATTTTTGTGTGTGTGTGTGTGTGTGTGATTGTTGCTGATAGGACTGGGGGAATTGGAAGTAGAGGCTATTTATCACAGCAACAGGATGTTTACAGCTCTGTTGCAGCCTTTGACTTTGTGATGTCACTGTTGTTTATTTTATGTGTTTGAGAGTGTGTGTGTGTGTGTGTTGATCTCACACACACACACACACACACACACAGACCCTTCCTGTCAAACATGTGCGCTCTGATACACGTCACGCTAACAAACTGTAACACAGCTACAGTTCGTGTCAGCCAATAAAACAGAATGAGTTTCTGGAGGAACTTCTTAGAAGGAGAAGCCTCCCAAATAAAAACTAAAGCAAACACAAGCGAGTGTTAAACGAGGTGTTTTTAACAGGGAGTCTGGTACTCGGCTGTTTGGATTTCAGGCCTGATTTCAACTTTTCAAATGTTATCCGAGAAGAAGACTCATTAGGTTTCCATAAGCGTTTGCACATTTGGGAATAATAACCGCGTAAGCCGACACTTTCACTAAACTGCTGTGTCAGATGGCGTAGAAGACTCGTGTGATTGGTTGAGCTCCGTCGCCTTCCAGACAGCCTGGTGCTGTTCCTTCTGTTTCAGTGTGGAGCGTGTTGTTTCACCTTGTGAATGTTTGCAACAGCTCATACTGATGTGATGAAACCTTGTGTGTGTTGTTAGGTGGAGCTTGGAGATCACAAATACTTTGGAATTGATTTATCAAAAAAAGTTGATCTCAGATGTTTAGAACTTATCCAAACATTCCAAAATCTGAAGGAACATAGTTTTGGATGAATTGATCAAACTTCCCATTTTGTAAAAAACGCTCCCAAGCACAGGTAAATCTGGATCTGGTAGATTTTGATAAAATTGGCAGATAAAGAATCGCCCTACCCTGTTTACTGTTAGATTTGTTTGATGCTGACGTATCAGAACAAAGTGTGCTGGGGGAGGAGAGAATCTGTTACAAATAATGTGACAGAAAACAAACCACATATGGCCTCCCTCTGCACGGAAAAGGATCAAGACTCCGAGCTGCAGTCGGTCTCCGGGGACTGATTATTTATGGAAAGTGGGACAGTTTTTGGAGGATCTAAGACAGAAAGAAATGTGGGTGGACAATAAACGCGAGGCGAACTAACCAGCAGCAGGAAGTAAAAAAAAAAAAAAAGTTTGAAAAAAAGAAAAAGTCTGAATTTTTGCAACCAGTCAGTCTTTCCAAACGTTTATCAGCGATTGGAGCTCTGCTGGCTGCTGTTAGTTTTGGCTAATCCTTTCCACTCTAAGGCCCATTGTTGGACGTCCAAACAGGGCTGAAGGGTTAAACAGTCATGCTTTCAGGCCAACCAACTGCTGTGAAAAAAACTGATACCCCGAGCTTTGAATTGGCATCCTTAACATCTCATGACTTAAGGATGGACCCTTCTCAAAGCTCTCTCTTCAATCGCTGAAAAGTCCCTGAGCAAGGCATGTAACCCTTCCCAGCTCTCGTGACACTGTTAAAGCAACTGGACTATCATTCTTCAATGTAAACCTGATACTTGGAGGTCTCAGTGGCCTATAAGAAGAAAACAACCTCAATGACCTCAATATAGCCAAGATTTATTGTAGTGAAAGTACATGATTTTTGAGTTTGGTGTTTTGACCCATGTCGAGCTGATGTCACTTAAGGCAATGAACATGAGTTCAAAGGACATTTTAATTTACAGCTAAGGTTTAATAAAAAGGCTCAAGATAAAAGGGTTATAGGAATATAAATGTTTACTTACAGTCACAAATCACACAGCTGTGGTAACAAATGTCTTTAAAATGTACAATAGCTGAAGGATGAGGATGCCCACACACAATCCCACACAAACCCGCAGACCTGATTGTGTTTGTTTTTTCAAGTGATTACAACGAAATTCCCGACTAAACAAAAGCTGCACATTGAAAGCTTGGATATCAAGACTATCCCAAAAAAAATCACAAACATACAGGTAACTAATCCCAGTAAGGTTTTTAGTGCCCTATATGTTCAAACTAACCCCCCCCCCCCAAAAAAAAAAAAAAGTCTATCTACATGGAAGTCAAGCCAAGTTAAGGTCTCGATCTGATACAGAGACAAAGGTTTTAGGAAACATTGAACTCTGTGCTGTTGTTCTGAAAGCCCTCAGGTTCTGTTAATTAAGGTTTAGAAGTTTTTTTGTTTGTTTTTTGGGTCTAAAGGGTTTAAGGTAAAGTTTGACAACTCTGAAAAAATTTCATGTGACACGTTGATGTGTTCACTGAAGTATCAGGACTCACTGAAGTGTGGGTCACTTGTCGTGGCTGTGGAGGTTGAACGCAGTGATCTGAAAGATGACTCACTTATTTACTGTTTACCAGTTACAATCGTTGTGCCCGGACAAGTTCCAGTGCTGGCGTTCAGGATTCACTCTCTCTCTGTAAGCAGAAAGCTGTTGGGTGTTGATGCAGTGAGGCGGCCGAAGGATTGGAGGAGCAGTGAATGCATCGCTAATGAATGGAAACAGCTTGCTTGCAATTTCACACCACAGCAGTCCCATAAACAAAAGCTACAGTACCTGGCTTTATTATATCTCCTCCTTTTTTGTTGACAGCTGCTTTTCATTATACGTTGTTTGGCATATTTGTATGGTACTTGTCAGAAGAAATGTTCTGTTTTTTCACCTTAACTCTTGTTTATTTATCGAATAAAAAAAAGGGGATGATAACAAATCACTGCTCTTTTTTTTTTTTTTTTTTTTCTCCTCGCTGAAAAGTTGGACGGACGTACAGACGGTGCTGTAGACTCGAGGGAGAAGCTTCTGGAGTTCTGTTTCGACTACTGCTACTGGTCTGTGGACCCTGAAGACCCTCACTACGCCTCGCAGGAGGAGGTAACGACCTTTACTTTTTCTTTAATTAGGATCCCAATCAGCACCAGCATGTACGCATTGGCTCCTCTTCCCAACACACATCCAGTGACACACACTTCCACACAGTACGACAGAACAAAACAAACAAAGACGGCTCCTCTGATACAGTTCACAAAGTTCATACTGAAGAGAAAAAAAAAAAAATGGCGGTCCATTTCACAGATATTCTGCTTGTGTCACAAGTCGACACCAAGGGGAAACACAAATACTGCACCGAGCCCAGAGGAAACGGCGTGTCCTTGTAGAAGAAAACCACAACAAGAGGGGCGTGTGTGTTGTGCTGTGTGTTTCTACACAGATGGCCACTCGAGGGATATGGTATCAGCTCCATCTGTTACCCAGAAGTCTCGTTACCTCAAACATGGCATGGCTAAAGTCGGCTCGCTTTTCATGGCCCTGCTTTGATTGGGCGATTAGATGCTGTTGTGTCGCTTTGATTTTTTTTTTTTAGGGTGTTGCTGGAACCTGAAACCGATTTCAGATCAAGAGGAAGTGATGCATAATTGTGTTGCAGGAAGTCGCTCCAAATCCGAATTGTTCGGATTTATTTTCTTAACTATAAATGCAACGTTAGTTTTTCCAGTAACTTTTTACTCCGTTGTACACTCCCTCACTGTTTCTCCTCTTGTCAGAGCGGCCTTTGTACGTGTTTGAGAAAGACGCGGCTGTAACGACGGCCTACGCGCTGAGCAGAGCGACAGACAACACCACACTTCTTCCTTTCTTTTTTTTTTTCTTTTCTTCTCTTTTCTCTTGGGCTCTGACACTTTCCTCAGCAGAATTGTGCCCAGTCACAGTGGCCTTGGTGCTGCAAGACATTCCTCTGTGGTGGGCGAAAGGACACCAGCGAAGGGCAGAGCCTCTGGATTTAAATGTGACCTCTTTTCCTGCCCCAGAATCCAAAGAATTGTGTCTGAAACAAAGACGCTTGGAGATGACCACGTCAGCTGCCTACTGATCACATCACAGTTTAAAATGTTTGAAAAAGGCATTTTTTTTTCCAGTTTGAGAAAAACCTCAGTTCCTGATCTGAGAAACACATTGTTTGTTTTGTTGGTTAGCTATGCAGATAGATGGCAGGTGGACTCCAAAAATTCAAGAGCCGTTCTAAAGTATTTTACCAGACAAGTAGCTTTTTAGGACGATGAAGAGGCTGACTAAGTAGTCGGTTGAGTAGATTTGTTAAACTCAAGCAAATATCCTTTTTCAGACCTCATTGTTGTGCTGCCTCATTTCACTAAACTCCATTGTGTCCAGCTACATATTGGTTTGCGCAGCAGTCGCTCAGCCCGTAGGGATTCGCGCCGGTTCAAGTCCTGATGAGGATCGGGAAAAAAAATGTGGAAGTTGGTCTGGTAAGCTGGAGAGGTGCCGGATCGCTGCCGAGGTTCCCTTGAGCAAGGCACAAAACCCCCACCAGCTCAGGGGGTGGGCGCTTCCAGTGTGGGCAGCCGCCGCACTCTGACATCTCTCCATTAATGTCCCCGGGTCCCCCATGTGTGAGAAGCATGTCTTTAAAACAGAGTGTAAACCACAATCTCTCCCTCAGGGATTCATAAATTCTATTAAATAAAATACAAATTAACATGTTAATGAGTTGATGCCAGAGCTGGATTTTCTCATGGTTTGAAAAATGTATTTGATCAGCTTTTTTTTTTCCAGTTGCAGGAGGGGAGGGGTTTAAATTAGTCTTGCTCTGTATATCCCCATGAGATGGTCTAAAGCCTGGAGTGGAAGGAAACAAGGGAAAGGGATTCCCAGCTCCTGCTCCTGCTTTTTTTTCCAGTCCAGTACTATCCCACCACACCACACCCAGTGCCCCTCAGAGACCAGTGCTCCCAGCCCCTGTGCCTCCATCCTCCCCACTTCAGCACCGCACCGTTCATAATCAGGCTTCTCTCCTGGTTTACTCCAGATTCATGTGGGGGGGGGGGTTTCAGCCCTTGCACTCTTTAAGGAGAGAGCGTACCAACACGTGGAACCCTAATCTGTACGTTAGGATTCCCCAGTTTATTTTACTGGATGCTGGCCTCGCTTTTTCAGGGTTTGTTTATGAAATGAGGTTGAGCAGAGAGGCGGCAGAATGACTCCATCAGGTGGGAAGAAGAGGGCTTGAAACATATTCCATAATAATGAGATCCAGCTGTTGAGTTAACGCAGGCCGCCAAGGGACCATTTGTCTAAATGCTGCCTTTGTTTTGTGCCTCAGTATTAAACAAATGAATAGCTTTTCCCTCTCTTTATGAACGCTCGCTTTTTTTTCTTTTATTGCTTCTGATGATAAGAAACATGGGGAGGGAAAGTGAAGAAGAAGAACAGGCAAGAGACCTGATTAGAGACGTGGAGCGAGCTGGGATGTGAATTCCTGGGGAACAAGAGGAGGAGGGGTGGACAAGAGGGGAAGTGGGCGCGGGGGGGGGGGGGGGGGGGGGGTCCACTGTGCCTCGGCAGCCCCTGCCAAACGCACAGCTGCCTCACTAAGTAATTTTTCGCAGTTAAATTTCAGGCCAAAGACGTCACTGAAGAGCATTCGTCTCCGAGCACAATGCTGGTTTTTATTGCCAAAAAGGGGTCGACTTGCTCGGGTTTTTCCCTCTCCTCCTCCTCCTCCTCCTCCTCCTGCTTGTCCTTGTCGTCGTCGTCCTCCTCCTCCTCCTCTTCTTCTTCGACTCTGTGAGCCGATAGAGATTGTGATTCCACTGTTTCTAGGTCTGTGTGTCAGTGGTGCTGCAGACAGCGGGAAAGAATAGCTGCTCTGTATGAGAAGAATCCTCCACACATACATACACACGTGACCGTTTCAAACCCCCCCCCCGCCCCCCCAGTTGAGTTGGGTTCAGCCTGGAATGAATTAACTTCCAAACAGGACACTAAATACACCACATGCTGTCAACAAAGAAATATGAGATCTCCAGCAGAAACTGTAAGAGCAGCTGTGATTTATGTACAGACGCTCTGTTGTCTGTGGGTGAAGGAGGCGATAAGACGAGCAGAAACAAGAGGAACTTAAAGCGCTTCAATAGAGGCGCGTGACGAAAGGTGACGAGTTCAATCAAGCTGCACTCTGGCATACGGTACTCTGGCGTTACCGAAGTTTGATCTTTCATTAATTGACTGATTGATGAGGATCCAGATGCCTTGGCGGACACCTTTCTCTTATTTCCTCAATGGCTAGAGTCCATGCAAGGGTTTTGAATTGTTTGTTATTACAAGCGCAGTGATGGAGTTGAAATATGGAGGAACAGAACTGTAGTACAAACATGACATACTTGTTGAAGTTCTTAAAGATGGGGTATATGCTTTCTCTGCGATCAATGAGAAGAAGCGACCTTTCTGGTTTGTGTGCTCGTGTTCTGATCAAGCATGTAATCGGATACAGGTGTTTCCCATGATCTCTGTCTTACTGAGAGACATGAAGCAGACGCTGTCATTACCTCAACCAACACTCAATGCTAACGCGGTGGCTTTTTTGAAGTAATATTTGTATGAATGTGAAGCCCTCTGTTTCTGTTGCCTTTTTAAGAGCAACGTTTCACGAAGAAGGAGAAGAAGGCCTGGAGAATCAGCGTTCACTGCATGTCTGCAATCAAGTCCAATATACATCCCTGTTATTTTAAAGGATGTTATTCATTCTTTATTAGCTGACCCACTTACAGCAGCATGCACTTTTGACTTGTAGTCAAATAATGTGGTGCATTTAAAAAAAAAAAAAAAAAAAAAAGATTGTAACTTTCGCAGATGTAAGCCCTTCCTACATTTTAAAGCCAATTGACAATTGGAGCAGAAACATAGGTCATTAACAAGACGGGTCATCACAAATCACGTCTGCCCCATGTCACTGCGTTTCACTTTGAACCAGAGAAGGACGAGCAGGAAAACGGAGATTGTCTAATTAGATGACATCTTGTCTTTCTCTTTTAATATTTTCCCCAAATATTCTCCAGCGGGTTAAAGGACCTGTACTCTACCGCTGTACCTGATGGATTCCACCCAAGGCTCCTCTCTGTCTGCAGGCTGGAGGAGTCATTGTCGCCTGCCGTAAAAAAAAAAAAAGTTTAACCTGCAGCTCAGTTTCTCAGCGTCGTGCTTTGGCCTCTTTAACAAGGATCAGGGGAGGGCCACTCGCTCCCTAAACTCTCTTCAGATATGGTTTTATGTATTTGTATAAACGTCAAGCCTTTGCCCCTGGGTCAGCTGCTAGAAGAGCATACTGTATGTCCTGAAAAATGGACGGTACCGCCAAGGCGCCCCCATCTTCATTTTTTATTTCTTTTTACTGTTGTCCTCTGCTCCTCTCTTTCCCCACTGTGCTTCATTCCCATGTGGAGGGAGGGAGGCCTGAGTAATGAAGAGCAGCCTGTCTGTTTGGCCTTCATATCTCTGTCTCCCTCTCTTGCAGCCTCTCTGCCCTCCCATGCTAATTTGACCTACAAATTCCGTCCAAGTGTGACAGACGAGAGAGCGTGGTTGAACTCCGGCCAAACAGCTTCCTCTCTCCGTCTCTTTTCGCTGCGTGTGATTTACTTCGTCTCCCTGTCTGTATCCTATCTCTCTTTTATACCTTTATTTTCACCTTTCTTCCTCTTACTCCCAGCCCTAGCAGGAAGTCCAGATGAGGATCTCCAGTGACATTTTATTCCCTGTGTCTAAACAAAGGCGTTTAGTTTTTGCTCCGGGCCCAGCTGTTGTGTTTGTGTGACCCACTTTGAAAGCGTGGGACTAGAACTCCAGCAGCTGTCCACTTGTGGATGTTGAGAGTTTTGGGAGAGATTTTGCATTTCTTTTCACATTTTTCTTTCTTCCTGTACGCTCTCGGTTGCTTTGCATTGAGCTCCGAGGCAGCCTCCCAGTGAACACAGTTATGGAGGGAACATGACTCTCTTGCGTCACAGCTGGCAAAAGAAACGAGATGCTGAAGTTTTTAAATGTGGCCAAGTGCTTCATTATGCTCCTCGGGCCTGCTGCCATCGCCCCTGACGACATCTCACACACACACACACACACACACACACACACACACACACACACAGCTCCAGGGTTTAGTGTAGAGCAGGCCACATAAAACCAGACCAGCAATTGGCATTTTCTGCAGCCAGTGATTACAAGACTTAAGTCATTACAGAATCATTACACCATTTCTTTTTCACTTTTCTCAGTTTGTTGTTATCGTTCTTTCTTTCTCTTTCAGCACTCGAGCTCTTGTCGAGCATTTTGTCACAAACACAGCTGCCTCTTTGGTGTTTCCAAGCAGACACAGAACATGTTTTTTTTTTGTCATGGAGCCACCCTGGTTCCTTGTTTCCTGAGCTCATTTTCCTCACAGAGCTGCTGCTTTAACTTACACTCTAAACATCATCACCTGATCTTTTTATTCAAAATCAGTTGCCTTGATTAGGATTTTAGACGATATCATCTCTCCTTTTGTCATCACTTCATTAAGAAAACATTTTTTTGCTCGTTTTCAAAACTTTCTATCACAGACTAGGGTTGTGTGGATACAGCCGACTCCAGGATTAAACATCGTGTTAAGCACCAGAATAAGTTGACAGTTAAAGAAAATATCATACATAGTTTAAGGTTGGCCCTCCATGCCAGTCAAATGTTGTGCTTCAGCTTTAACTCCACCACGTCCGCCACAAGCACGAGCTTTAAAAAGAGATCAGTCAACTGCCCTTCTGCCCTTCCTCTACTTCGTATTACTCACAGAAACAATCCTCGATCTCATTGTGTGCACCACAGTGATTATTCTAGCTGTGCACGATGGTACCCTCGTATATAATCAATACTAAGGTCAGGGATCCACATGGGTTTGTTTCTGATGGGTTTGGCCATTTTCTTCTATTTTTGGCCCCTTTAATGTCAGCACAGTCAGTTTCTCAGGTGATTAACCAATCATCTTGCAGTATTTTGTCTGAATGTTTTTCAGTCACTTGGAACATCCCTGTTACAGACCCCTTTTTAATGCCAGGTCTGCATCCATTGCCAGCTTTCTTAACCCCAAAGCCTCGTTTCATTCTTCCTTCCTCACTCTCTGTTTTGACCCGGTAAATTTGACCTGCATTTCCTGCTAAAAGAATAACGTCTATTTTCTGCTCTTCCTCTTTCATTGTTTGAGTGTTTATGCATTTATTCTCATAGATGGACTCAAGCTCTGAGTCTTTGTCCTCGTTGTGGGTGCTGTTTCCTCTAAACTAGTCGGAGGCACACGCATGGGAACACACACACGTATGTGCAGGGGTCTGCTCATGGCCGGCACCTTCCTGTTAACGGGGGTGTTTAGTCTGTCCCAGGAGTGTATGGAGGCCACCCTCCTGCCTGCACACTTACTTTAGGCCCTGACCCAGTCACTTTATCTCCAGGCTGCTTCATTTGATCCTGGAGTACAATTCCACTCCCACAATGCAACACGCCTCTTACCTCAAACTGCTTTGTTAGTCCAAAAATACTTTCCAATGCTGCAGGGTGCTGCAAACTGTGAAAGTAGGTGAGTGTCAGAGGCCCTTTTACTCTAAGCAGCCCTAGCAAAGGGCATGAATGCAAAGCGTTATGATTGAAGCTAGAGACAATAGAATAGTTTAAATGTTTCCTCAAATGGTGTGTTGACTTGTAGACTGCATCAGTTCTCTCAATAGGTTGAATAAAGTTTATGTTTCCTCTTGTGGTTTTGCTTCTGGGTTATATAAAGTGTTGTGCAGACTTAAACTTGAAAAAAAGCAAACCAGGTGGAAAGTGAGGGAAAAGTGCACCGAGAGGAACGAGAGTGGAGATCAGAGACGGAGTCAACAGTTGAAGGGAAGTTCCTGCTCTTTGTGCTAAGCCTGGAGGGACCCTCAGCCTTGTCCTAGCCCCCATGGAGTGAATTTAAGAGGGTCAACTTTAACAAGGGCTGTATTGATTCTCTGTGTTTGAGGGAGGAGAGGTTTTTTTTTTTTAATAGTAGGATGAGGACAAGACAGGGGCGGCGCTGCTTTTTTGTCTTCACGTTTAAGCCTCCATTCAGCCAAGTAGCGGGGGGCAACACTCGGCGGTCTGGACTCCGGGGGGACGACACACTTTGACACTTGCTGTCACGTTGATGGTATTTACGAGGTTACAGTTACATAACAAACCTGCAGTTTAAAATTCTTTGAACATTTGTTTGAATTTAAAAAATAAAATAAAATGGCCCAGGATACTTCTAAAGTAATGGTTTGATTTCTTGTTTGGTGGCTCCTTTTGTTTTTGTTTTACAATTTACTTGAGACATGTCTGAATCAAAAATACCCCAAATGTCTCATTTCCTGTCCTCAAATGTAAAACTTTATTGTACGTTGTCTTGTTTCATTATAGATTGAGTATACTCTGGTTTTGAACTGCTGGTCTAAGTCAAGTTTTTTTTCCCATCATGATCTGGCGTTTGTAATCTATTAACCAAGGAACACTGGTGGATTAAATCACAGGAAATTAATATTTCGTTGGGTCCCAAGTTAGCTTTAAAACGGCCTGCTTGCATGGATCCCGAAGTGTCGGAATAAAGACGTCTGCCATGGTGCTTGTTGGGCGTTTTATAAGGTCACTGAGGAAGAGAGCTGTTGTGGCTGCCCTTTTATTAGAGGTGCATGTCGGCCGTCTGTCAGCGGCCGGCTGAGCTACAGAGAAAAGATGAAAAATGGTGTTTGTAAGCTTTAAGGACGACAGCCAGCAGCTTCTTTCTACTCTGACTGATCTGAGAAGTTTCTTTAGTGATAAACAGCTCAGCCTGGATACTGAAGGAACAGGGATGCCTTGTGTTTTCTGTCAAGTAGTCCAAGAGGCAATTCTAATTAACAATGGTAATGGTGACAGATTCTCAAATCGACTTTCATGCTTCATGGTTGACTTCAATGCAGCGTCTTTTTTATGACACTTTTGGGATCTTTATCTGCTGTAGTCGGGTTTGGAACAGATTTAATAACTCCAGTAATCTGAATGCAAGAAGAGAAATCTTTCACTCAAAAACACTATACCATGTCTTTATTGATAGATTACATTAAAGTCAATATGGAGCCGTGCCTAAGACGGGATGGATCATAACCCCCGTCATCGTGAGTCACATTGCATCCTCATATTCTGGACACTGTCTTCATTAGCACAGACTTCAGGAAACGTTTGACATTTTGGGGCGCTGGTTGCTTAGTGGTTCTTCCCAGTTAATAGGGGGCTGTGGTCCTTTAGGTGGGCGGCCTGGGTCTGGGTCAGGGTCCGACCTGTGGTTCTGTTACTGCATGTTGTTCCTTACTCTCTCCCTGATATCAGACTCGATCCACTTCTCTAAAGTAAAGGCACACAAAAAAACACCCCAAAAATGTACAAAAAAGAAGAAAGCGGTTGACGTGAATTGATTTTCCACTCTCATATTTCTTTGAAACAAAAGATGATTTGTTTGATAAATGCTCGTGAGTTATGGATTTCATCAGTGTTGTTTAATCCATATTTCTAAAGCGTCTTGATTTCCTTTATCGTCGTTCTCTATCTCTGTGAGTTCACGTTTCTCTCAGGGCTTAACACACAAAGATTCACACACTCCTCAAGACAACCAGATGACCACCGGATCCTTTCAGGTTGCCTTTACAAGACTCCAACCTTTCTCTAGAGCTTTCAACCACATCCAACCTAAACCTATTCCCACCCTTTTCTAAGACTTTTATGTAAACAGGCTTAACTCCAGGTTCCCCTTGTCTCCTGACGGTGGTCGGTGCTCACACACATTCACACACACACGGGCGGTATGTTGAAATGATTCCTCTGTTTGATCCTCGGAGAGTTCAGTATCTTTGGGAGCATTCCTCCTCTCTCTGCTGTGTACTTAACCATCAGTATCCGAGGTCCAGATCGAAGCCCCGAGGCCAGGGGAGGGGACCCCTCTCTGATCAACAGGTTATGTTTTGGTTCTGGGGCGGGGGGTGTTCTTGGTCTCAGGTCTGATGAAGATCAGGTTGCTGCCCCCCTCAGTGTATTTGTTGGCCTTGGACTTACTGAAGCTTTTGGGTTGCAGATGTTTCCACATGTCCTCAGGAGCAGGTTCTGATTTCGACGGTTTTTGCTGATCAGCTGAAAAACCAACTCTAGAAGGCATTGAAACCTGTAGACAGGGAGAAACTGTCTCATCAATATCATGATGATAGTTTGTCATCGCTCTGACTTTGATTCAACTATTGAATCACAAATACCAAATATTTATATTTCAAAGGAAGAAAAAGGTTCTCTGAGCAGATTTCCCTGCCAGTTTGACTAAACGGTGTGAAAACATCAGACAGCAGTCAGAAACATTTCGCAGACGGAGAGCAGTACGAGGTGAAACTGATTGCAGGGAATAAATATATGAATTCTGCTCTTGACCTTATGAGGATACACTTTATATTCTTCAGTTCATCAGATGTCCTGAAGCGTCTCTGTATGTTTGTCGCGGGCCACATCGCGAATCATTTCATATCGGGGGTCGTCCTGCGATGGACGACGTCCGCTGTCCTACGTCCACTGTCCTACGTCTGGAATGGAGGCCAAAAATGAACCTTGAAATATATATATATAATAACACCTGTTATTTTAATCCAATATAGATTTGTGAAATAGTTTAGATGACCAGTGTATTTTTGTTTTTGAAATTCAAATTCACAAAAAAAGGTTCTGTTGGTTTTAGTGATATTTCAGTTACCAGAACAGAACAATCATTGACTTTAATTTAATCATTTCTATTTATCGTTCACTGAAGGAGGTGTGCTCGTTTGTTTTTCTATTCATAACTAATTTGAGAAACTGTCAAAATAAGTGTTTGTTATTTGAACTCATGCTAAGAATCTGTCAGATTTGGACCCAGAGAGAAGGTAAACACGAGGCTTCAGTTTGATTGTTTGATTTGAGACCCCCCCGGATCTCCCCCCTCCTCGCCTCCTCGCCTCCTCATGCTTTTAGGCCAGCTTTATTTTCCTGACCCAGGTCTTTTCACCCTCACATTCGTTTCTCTCACGTTCTGCCACGTCGTTTACTCAGACCATGAGCTGACCTCGCTGCTTCTTCTGCCCAAACTCCTGAAGCAGGAAGCAATGTGAGCGCTCTATCAGCGTTGTGGTCACGAACCCTCTGTGTAAAGCTTAACTTGTGTGAAGACGCGATGTGATTAGGATCCAGGTCATTGTTTTCACTCTTAGCCCCCTCCTCTTCTGCACAATAGAGACGAGGGCCTTCTCTTTAGCTGACATGTTTTCAGGTGTTTTTTTTTTTAACTTCCATCATCAAGAACTGTTTTTCACCCTGAATCAACATCCTTCTTAATTATGTCAAGATTAAAAAAAAGTAGGGCAGCCAATCCACGTGTCTGACCCCACCTTGCTATTTACAGAAGCTTTGAGTCTGTCTCTCTTTGTGTGGTTGATATTAAAGGTGTGTGTGTGTGTGTGTTCACTTTCCTCAGGTGTTCCAGGACCTGGGTGTGTCGGTGCTGTCTGGAGCCTCTGAGGGTTACAATGTGTGCCTGTTTGCCTATGGACAAACAGGATCTGGAAAGACCTACACCATGATGGGGACATCGGTGAGGAGAACACCTCATCACAATCAGAATAGTTTTTTATTGCCTCGTACATCTCCACATACAAGGAATTTGACTGGGTGTTTTGGTGCAAAAACACTTCCTATCTTATTTCTTAGAATAAATTCTGTCAGTTTCGCTGTGTTCAGCTAGAATGCTCTTATTGTAAAAAAATAAAATAATATAGTGATTTATTGTGCAGCGTAGATCTGCTGTTTAATGGTGTACTCCTCTAGGTCTGATCTTGCTTTTTAAGCAGTATTTAAAGCAGAAGGGACATCATTTGTGATATTGGTAATGTTATATAAAGGACCTCAGCAAACCCTGTGTTCACGGAGATGTTTAGCTGTCTACACAATAACTGTCAAAATAATTCACCTCGACCTTCTCTTTTACTCAGGGCTCCATCGGACTGACACCTCGGATCTGTCAGGTACGTCAACAAGTCGTAGCGTTCAGTGTAATGAGCTCAGTGGTGGTTAAACTGCATTGAACGTCTGGTATTGTAGTGTGAAGTTAATAACATTTCTCTTCTCCTCACAGGGTCTCTTCAGGTCTGAAGACACTTTTCCTGACGGGCAGAACTCGAGCAGGGTGGAGATCAGGTACTGTGTGTGACTCTAATATTGAAATCTTAGCTTTTGGCTGCACAACGAGGCAAATCACAAACTGGATTTTCTTGTCTGTGTTGAAGTCATCCAAAACTTGTTGTCGTTTGGTGTTTGTCTAACAAAGCGTCTCTGAATCTTATCAGAAGGAAAATGGATTTGAAGGTTATTATTATAGTGTGTCGATTTGTGTTTCTGTGTCATTTAGTCGGGTCAGCAGTCTGTAACACAGACCATGTAACCATGGCAACGACCTGGTTGAAAATACAGCCAGTCACTTGCCATCCTCTCCTTTGTCTCTACGTACTGTCTTTCAAATAAAGGGAAAGTTCCAGAAAGAGTAAATCTATATGGTTACCTTTCTGACGTGGTGTGAAATATGCAATTAATCAACTCCTCCAAAACCACTTCCTCATGCGAGCCGAGATTTTTAAAGCTTCTAAGTATGAGAAATGATCTGGGTTTCCTGATAATCAGGATTATTAGGCATTAATGATGATCACAACATCACTAGTGTATAAAACCCTCAGTTATTACGTTTAACTTTTACTTGGTGCATAGTGCTGGGTGGTGATCTCAGAGACGCTTTGTCAAGTTTGCCGGTTAACTGCTTCATCCCGAGTCTTCATCCCTCTGTCCGTGCAGCTTCCTGGAGATCTACAACGAGCGCGTGCGAGACCTGCTGCGAGGTGGCGAGCAGAAGAAGAGAGCCTCCCTGAGAGTCCGAGAACATCCTGACAAAGGACCCTACGTACAAGGTGAGGACGTTAAACCCCCAACTCAAAGAGACGAGCCAGTTATTCTTCCATAGTTTATTTTCTGATGATTTAAAGCAGACACTACATCACCATATAGATCCACCTTCACACACATTCCCATAGCCGTAAACTCATGCTGAGCTGTATCGGTGTTGAATGACAGTTTGTAAAAAAATACTTCCTAAAAAAGCTAAAACTAAAAAATAATTGAATGGATTAGCCTTATAATTGAAATTCTGTATTCAAACATGACCTCACAGTTCCAGGTGTAATTGCTAAAATGGCTCAGCTCATAAATCAACAGATCATTTCCCCTTTCTGTAATTTTCTGTCACTTTAACTGATGAAGCCTTTAAATAGAGGTCTAGAGGCTGCACAGTCTTATTACCGTGTCTGGATCATTTCATTCAGAGTGGAATAAAAGTCTCTTTTTAAAGAACCTTGCAGCAACCTTTTGTCACAGTGTAACTTTTTGCATTATTTGCATTTTTGAACTTTCGGCTTTAGTGGTTAATTGTCTTTCACAGCCAATGAGCTTCCAGAAGTGTCCTGTGACAGTTTGTAAAATGTGTACAAACTCCGCACAGTGGTTCGCCGTGTTAAAATAATGGCTTTGAAACGTTTGATGAAAGCGGGATGCAGAGGTTGTCTCTACACTCTCATACACACAATTTGGTCAAATTATGGGCCTGGACGTGAAACATGGCCGACAGTATTTTGCGTAATGCTCATGTCTTGTAAGTTTAGTTTGAAAGTCACTGTGGTCTGTGGCCAGCGGTGGAATTTTGTTCCGTTTTTTAGATCAGTTCCAAAACAGGCCTGGCTCCAATCCAGCCTCCTCTTGTTTCTCTCTCTCTCTCTCTCTCTCTCTCTGTCTCTCTCTCTCTCTCTCTCTCTCTCTCCTTACTTTCTGTTTCCTCTCCTCTATAACTATTCTCTCCACGTTTAAAGCCACACATCCACTCATTGTCTGTATCAGGAGAAATCCCAGTTGACCAGAGGAAGTGAGCTCATTTCCTTGTGGTTCCAAGGAGAACGCTTTAACATGCACACACACACACACACACACACACACACACACACACACACACACACACACACACACACACACACACACACACACACACACACACACATACACACATGGTCACAGCACTCAGAGGTCTCCATCACTGACATTACTTCAACACGTGTTCATCAAATTATGTTTCAGTATCACTCGTTTCTTCAACATTTTTTACAGTCATTAGTACAAACGTTTAAGAAAAGAAAGAAGGCAGCATGAGGCCGTGTTGCAGTCTGTGCAGTGTGCACGCACGTGTTGAAAAGCTGCTGAAGTTTGTGATTCACACCAGGAATTAGAGCATTGTTCGTTTTTTTTTAATATCCTGTGAGGAAAATATTACGAATCACAAGAGAGTGAGGCAGCACTGATGAGACATATACATGTTTACCACAGAGTATAAAGGTTAACTATCACATCAAGTTAATATTTAAAACCGGTCTAAATGTTTCCATTATATGTGTTTTCATGTAATTTCACTTTTCATAAGATAACTTTAATCATTCAGTCTTAAAATGTAAAGCCAAAGCTTTGACCCTTTGTTTATTTACATGTTTGTTTAAGTCCTGATAGTCATAAAATGTGAATCCTAATAAACAGATATGATAAACAAAGGACTGGAGCTGCACTGACTCCTACAGAGCGTTACGCTGGGTTAGCGAGTTCGACACAGATTACATTCCATTGTGAGAAGTAGGTCAATTAACAATCAACAAACCGTTCGCCTTTTAGTGTATTTACTCCGTTTTTTTTTTATCACCAGACCTCTCACAGCATGTGGTCTCAGACTGTAAACAGGCCATGGACCTTTTGGAGGAAGGCATCGCCAACCGCATCACTGCTGCAACCCACAACCACGATGCCAGCAGCAGATCCCACGCCATCTTCACCATCCAGTACACGCAGGTCACTATCTACGTGTCATCCTTCACACGGCCACAGTCGATCTGCTTTTTCTTACCCTGCTGTCACACAGAGTTTCTCTTCTGTAGTAATATGCTTTTAATATTGTTTTTAGTGATGTTATTAATAACCCTTTTCTGAGTTTATTTTTTTTGCTTTTGTCTTTTCTGCAGGCAATCCTTGAAAACAATCTTCCTTCAGAAACCGTCAGCAAGATTAACCTGGTGGACTTGGCAGGGAGGTAAAACTGTTATCTCCTTCTGTTTTGTTTTTTGTTTTGTTTTTTTTCCCCCCATCAAAGTCTTCAGAACACAAGTCATTGACAAACCTGCCCCCTAGTGGATCTCGGCTAATGCTTTGAGGTTTTCTTTTTTCCTCTAATTTACAGGTTTTGAAGGGATTCTCAGTGTCTTCTGTCTTTGTAACTGGATGTTGTTTTGTTGTTTCTGCCAGTGAGCGTGCGGACCCCCATTACTGCAGGGACAGACTGACCGAGGGCTCTAACATCAACAAGTCGTTGGTCACTTTAGGCATTGTCATATCAGCTCTCGGTAAATGAACATGGTTGAAGAAAAGCAGACGCTATCATTCCAGTATTTTTCCATATGCAGCACTCCATCCATATATCTCTCATCGTTTGCTCCCTTTTTTTTCTTCCCTTCTGCCTCCACAGCCCAGAACTCCCAGATGTCCAACAGCTGTCAGAGTATCAACAGCATGGCCTCTGAGGGCGACGGCAGCACGGTGGGTAGCCACAGCAGCTCCCTGTCTGGAGGAGGAGGGGCTAGGAGACACTGCTTCATCCCCTACAGAGACTCGGTCCTGACCTGGCTGCTGAAAGACAGTCTGGGCGGCAACTCCAAGACCATCATGATTGCAAGTAAGCGAAGCAAATGTCAGAGTTGCAAAAAGATCATGAGTCCTGAGTTTGCAAATTGGAGTACGTTACTGCGTATAATCATTTTAGCTTAAACTAAATGTTCAACATCTTTACTGAATGCTCATGCTGTTATGTATCAGCTTGACCTTATATGTTCTGGTTTCTTACAACTCACAAAATCTCTTGATGATGCTAAAGTAACTTGATCACACTTGTAAACACTGACATGCGTCCCGCACACACATTCCCTTCGTGTGAGGACTCATTCCTGCTCGTGTTCTTTCTCTGTGTGTTTGTGTTGCAGCCGTGTCACCCTCTGCTAACAGTTACAATGAGACCCTGAGCACCCTCCGCTATGCTGCCCATGCCAGAAATATTGTCAACAAGCCTCGCATTAATGAGGTCAGAGCCTGTTAAGAGTCTGACTGCAAAATTGAATGTTTGACCAAGGCGGTATTCATTAGGTTAATGTGCGCTGTGATCTCCACGCAGGACGCCAATGTTCGGCTGATCAGGGAACTGAGGGAGGAAATTGACAGGCTGAAGAGCATGCTGCTCAGCTTTGAAATGGTATGCTGACCTTTTACTCTGAGAGCATTGCACTAACTCTCCCGGGGATACACCCTGCTGGTTTTCCTCTCCAAATAACTCTTTGGTACCAGAAGTCTTAGAATATAAGAAAATGTAAGAGAATCCCACATCTCTAAATGTCTAATGCAGTGCTTTGTGTCTTTGTGACACGTTTTAATCCCATGGGTGGTAAAAAGTGATTTGCATTGTAGAGAATGACATTTTCCTTTCACACAGTATGTTGACTGACCATATTTTACCCTGTTGACTGACAGCAGCGGAATCCCAGTCCATCCCTGAGCGATGAGAGGGATGGAAATCTTTCTGACTGACATCGTGCTACAGAATGAACTTAAGGTAACCCGGGATCAATGCAGATCATTATACCTGCCTGGCAAAGTCCTTAACATATCAAGTTACACTGATGATAACAAAGAGTACTAATTAGAAGCAGACTGACACAAGTTAATTTCTGAAGAAATTCTGGGCAAATTCTAATATGAGACTCCTTACATACATCCCATTAAACTATTCCTTCTGACACAGAGATTTGTTTTTGGCTTCGTATCTGGGCTTTTTGTGCCTTTATTTAGAGGCAGGACAGTAGATAGTCGGAATCAGGCTGAGAGAAAGTGGGAAAGGACATGTGGGAAAAGAGCCACAGGTTCGAGTCAAACTCGGGCCGCCCGCTTGAAGAACTACAGCCTCCATACACGTTAACTGCGTCCCCGATCTACTTACACTTTTCAACCTGCTGACTGCTCAGTCTTCACTAATGCATGCACGTACAGCCATGCATTATTCATACACAACTGTTCAATTCAAGATCTGCCTTTTTGATGTATTGTTAAATCGCACACTTAAAAGATCAATAGAGTTACCGGTACATAAGAAACTTACTAATAATAATGTAGTATTATCTGGAAAGCTTTTGTTTGCTAGATTTGAAAAATTGGAAATATTTGTCTTCATCTGAAGGGACTGAATGAGAATGATTACATTAAATGAAAACATTAATGTTTGGAAATGTACAACTAGTAGTCATGGTGTTCGGAGTAGCTGTGCTGTTGGATTTAGTGATAGGGAAGGTGGTGCAGGTGCGAATGAAAATAGTGATGTTAGCTATTGCTGACATCATCATCTGACCTGTAGTTTGATTCCTTCTCTAAATGTTCTTTCCGTTTGTCCTGTTTCCTCGTACCATCCTCAGGTGGAGCAGCTAACAAAGGATTGGTCAGAGAGCTGGACAGACAAGAAGGAGCTGCTGGAACAATACAGCGTGGACATCAACAGAGGCCGAGCTGGATTCCTCATCAACTCCCTCCAACCGCACCTGGTGACTGTGGACAGAGATGTTCTCAGCACCGGGGTGGTCCTCTATCACCTCAGGGTGAGATGCATTAACAGAAATCTTCTTGTATTTGGGTGTTTCTTAATTGTTCCACATTGATCAATGTATATTTTTTCATTGATTGGGCTTAGTGTTTGTTTATGCACAAATGTGTTCGTAGGAATAAGAAACACAAGTGTGTATTGGTGCTATACGTTGTTTTTTTGTTCATGGAATTATGCATGAACTTCAACTCTGTCTCTTTCTGTGTACGTTTCTCTCCACCCCAAGAGACACATCACTCAATGGCACACAAGCTGTTACTCTATAAATACACATTTGCATGAACATGTTTGATAGTCCATCAAACTGATATTGTTTGCATTTGCTTTTCTTATCCCCCCCTCCACTCTCAAGTTTCTGATTTGTCAGCTGTCTTGACTAAAACTTTGAAAATCTCTTCCCCCTCCATTAGACTCTCTTCCTTCCCCCTTCTGCTGTTTGTCTTTGTTCAGCTCTAAAAACTCTAGAGAAAAGGTGCGTTTCCATCTTTTCTCCTCATTCTTCCCCTCCAACTGTCCTGTCGATCTCCCATCTCTCCCTGTGTGTACGTTTTCCGCGACGCATAAAGCTGGGTTGTATAAGATGCTCTTAGTTCTCAAGCTAGGACTCAGGGGAGCTTAAGCTGTCCTGATTCTGACAATGACAAGCATACCCTTAGGCCTGACAATTACACTGTTTCCTGCATGTGAAGAGCTCAGGCCACTTGGGAACGCATGTGGTCTTGACACCAAATGAGAAGAGCCTTTAATCCTATTAGATAAAACTTCAAAGTAAACAAATGATATATTTTCTGTCAGCTAAGAGGAGATTAGAAGAGAAGGGACAATAGTTCTCTGAGGATCATAACGTTAAGTCATTGTATGCACTATCGCTTGTCTTCTAAGCACCAGCAGCTAACGTCTTGTATGCAAGATAGTTGTTTTGATGTTGGTGTTTGTGCAGTTTTAAATAAAGCTGTCATGTTTTTTTTTAACAGGAGGGAGTTACCCACATTGGACCTCAGGAACCGTCTGCAGAGCCACAAATAGGTAATTATTAATTTATTTGACAATCTTGAAGTTTCCCTTTTCCAGCTCACAGTATGCCTTTTCTAAATGTTTCAGGTATTTTCTCTAAACTGCTGTACATTATTCATCTCAGCACATCTAGAGAAGACACAGCAAACTGTGTGTGAAAAAAACATCCCTTTTAGCATCAAAACAGGGAGCATGACAAGACATGAACTTATTCTATTATACAATGTACTGTAATGCTGACATGTATAAGTGTTGTGCAACATATCCTGAAGTCGTATATTTACAGAATGCGACTTCATTTTTAACATATTTACGGCTCGGAATTTTTTGTATATACGATTTATATAGAATATATGCCGCACAGCATCAGCACAGCTTTCCAATCCAGTGTGAGTGATTGTGCTTCTGCATCCTGTTTGCAGTCTTGCAGGGCAGTGCCAGCTGTGTGATTGAAAACCACGGAGGTGTTGTAACGCTGAGACCCCTGCCGGGCTGCGTCTGCCTGCTCAACGACAGAGAGGTCACTGAGCCCTGCAGACTGGCTCAAGGTAGAGTTATCCTCGAAAAAAAAGAAAGAAACAGCTTGCTAGGTTTAAAAAAAAAGAAACCTTACTTGTCAGTTTTGACTTGACTGGTAACTAGAAGTAATATTTTCTCTTAGTTTTTCACTGACGCCCTAAGAGGACATTCATCCATACGATTAATTTCACGCTGTTATCACTTCATGCCTATAGCAGAAAAAATGCCACACATAAGTAGCATCATACGCATACCTTTAGAAAGACACAAACCTCTAATGATGCATAACATCAGACCTGAGCAGCACTTGACACGGAGCATTAGGGCTTGTCATGCTACTGCTGCTCTGTGCTGGATATCACATGTAGGTTAATGTGCAATTACACACACTTGCTCAAAGATACACAGATACGACTTGATAACACACATGGGTTAATGAACACTTTAATATGCGTGCATGCTCGAAGTGCACTGATTTTCAACGGCAAAAAAAGCCATAGATGCATACTCTTTTACCCTGCAGCCTTCATCAACACGACGCTTCAGTGTGAGTGCCGCTTGTGATGAAAGATGTGTCTCTGTCTCCAGGGATGGTGATCACCTTGGGAGGAGTGCATAAGTTTCGTTTCAACCACCCAGCAGAGGCAGCTGTGCTCAGGGAACGCAGGCGGGTGGGTGCTGCTCTCTGAAAATGGAAATGCGATTGATGTTTGCAGGTTTTGATGCACAGCACAAAAATATTGATATAAACTGTGGTAGGTAAACTAATGCAAGTAAAACACAGGCTATTTTTTAATCATTATTTTCGACATTGTATGTGTTAAAAGAATAATGATAGTAATGATTGATGCCTCTATTTATGGTAGATATTGGTTGATCTTCTTGTGTTGTTCTCAGGCAAGTGAAAGCGGCATGACCTGCAGCTACATCGACCTTTGTCCCCTGAGTCCTGAACACAGGTACATGATAATAACTTTTTTTTAATCGTGCCCCAGAAATGACTTTCAGACCACCAAACGCACCGCTCTCACACCATATTTATCATGGTGCAGTGAGACCTTATTCTTTCAACTCACAGCATACATAATTGATAAGAGGTACATATGTTTTAGTGGTGTTCATGCTGTGGAAATAGGGCAATGCTTCATGCATGTTTTAATTCAGCTGGTAGAGGTGGCATGTGTTCGGTTTGCCTCCACCCGTGTGAACAGTCCCCGTTAGCTGCTCTCGCTCAGCCGTTGCTTGGTTACTGTTGAGGCTCTAAACTGGAAACCAACAACAGGAAGTCTTGTTTAAAAAACAAGAGCAAACGTTTAAGTACTGTGAATGAAACTGAATTTAATTGAGCTGAAATTCTATCTTTTTCTTTGTGTCTTTGCTTTTTTGAGCTTTTTGCTAAGTAATGTTTTCCTGCATCCATTTTATAGTGTTGAAGAAGTAAAACTCCAAGGGCAGCTGGGCGACTGTCTCTCCCCCTGTGAGGAGCCTACTGCGAGGCAGCGTGTGGAGGCACAGAAACGCTACGTGGAGAGTTTGCGTCAGGAGATTCAGGCTGAGCAGAGACGGGCTGAGAGGGAGCTGGAGCGCGAGCAGGACCATCTTCAACAGCAGCACAGTGAGAGTAAGTACGGTATTCCTTCTGGAAACTAACCATGAGAAAAACAACACAACTGCTCATGCAGGTACACTTAAGCTTTTAAATACCAATCCCCAATGTTACAGTTTTAGAGCAAAATGGAGTAAAAACAGTGTACGATATCAAAAAAAATTCTCTGCAGGGCTACACTATCAAACCCTTTATTCCTTGTAAATCTTTCCTCAACAGTCCAGCAGTGGATCCTGCAGGAGAAGCACCACCTAACAACTGTTGAGCAAAGAATCACTCAAGAGTTGGGAGTCCAAACTGACCTTGTCCCTGCATCCTTGCTGGAGCGACTTACAGGTCAGGCACCTAAGGATCAGAACAGTCAGGTAGTCGATCAGCCACCGCTAGTTTCAAGGGCCAGGAAGAGGGCTGTGCAGGAGGAACTACTGAAGCATCACGCCCTGTGCCGCGCTGAGAGCCGCATCCGTCGAAAAAGGTTGCACTATCAGCTGGAGAGAATCGCCCGCAAGCGGCATCTATTGGAAGCTAAGAGGGAATTACAACTGCTGGAAAGGGAGTTTCCTTCAGGACCGGAGAGTCCAGAGTCTCCTGAGTCCCAGACGAAAGTCAGAGGAAGACGCTCTCGTAGACACTCTTTTTCTGCGGATCTTTTGTCCCGGCTCTACCCACAGCCCACTCCTGTCTTCAGGTGAGACTTTCAGAGTTTAAAGAATGATGTGAACTTTAAACTCCCATATTATCCATCAATTCCTTTTTCTTCATGGTTTTGTGGTTTCTTGAAGCTAAAACTTAAATGTCTTTCCCATCCTAAACTTGTTATTTCTTTTTCTCCACAGACACTTCCTCAAGAGAACGAGATCCACAGAGCCAACATCAAATTCCTTCCCTGCTTCCGATTCCATTGGCAGCAGAAAGTGGGTTTCAGATGAATGTCTTCCTCGGGAAAGAACCCAAAGTTGCTCTGGTGTGATTCTCTCAGGACAGAGCCAATCCTGCAGAAGTAGAGTAAACTCATGTGAGAGCATTAGACAGGTTAATAAAGATGAACCAAGGCCTCAGCCCTGCCGAGAACGACCAGAAAGAAAACCTCTGCTGCCAAACCGAGACTTATCTTTTAAGAGCAGATCAGATCAGAATCCACTGCTCAGTCTGAAGTCTCCATTTGGAACTTCTTTGCAGCCAGTCAGCAAAGAAAACATGCAAGTACCCAAAATGACTGAACTGAGTTCTCAGACCTTCTCGTGCCCCAATGAAAAAACACAACCATTCACTGCCAACACTGGACTAGAAATGGTCAAGAAGACTTTCTCTTCTTCTGTTGGGCCAAGGTTAAAAACCGCTCTCACTAATGTTTTCAAGAAGCCACCACCAGGTGTGAATTCAAGACGAGACCCCAAACCTTTTGAGAAAATATCAAGCAAATTTAACTGGAGACAAAGAAAAGAGCAAACGCTTAAAGAAAACAACACGACCAGACGCAAATATACGGTTAAAACAGCCGTCTCGTGTGAGGAGCTGGACCAAAGGATTCTGTTTGAGGACATAGGACAGAGGCGATGGCATAGTACTGAGGCTCTGATGAACAAGCCCAGCAGATGGGTGGAGAACAGGCAGGGATTGATTGGATGGGAGGAAGAGCAAGAAGACAGGGATGAAGGACAATCGGACTGCGATAGCCTTTTCTCTCTTGATTCCCTGTCTTCCGCTTACGCGACAGCCTTGGCTGAGCAGCTGCGACGAGAGGAAGCAACTCAGAGTGAAACAGAGAGTGTAGACAGTCAGATGTCTAAGGATTCATTGGCTTTGGGAAGCAGTGGGAAAAACAAATCTGTGGAGAGATTTAGCCAAACGTTGGTGCCAACCTACTCATTGGTGACTGATCACTCCAATTCATCCATACTGCACAATAGAACAGCAGAGAGCAGTTTAGATGGGAACAGCTGTCATAAATGTCAGGTAATCCCAGTAGAAGTGTGCTGGAGCCAACAAGACTCTCCAAGATCAACTCACGGTGGCGCAACACAGAAGACTGCTCCCAACAACCAATTAGTAGCAGATGCCAGGTTCAGAGACACAATACACAAATTGATTGAGGACTTTGGGAACGTCCAGACTATTTCAACCAGCAACCCATGCTCCATGAACAGCTGCAGCATGAGGGAGCCAGAAAACACGCTGGCTCTTACTGATGCTTGGTCCTCCATAGATGCAGCTGACAGTCCAAGGATTCACAGAGATTATTTGCCTTTCCAAAGTAAAAATGTGCTCCGAGGAATGGAAAGTAGCAGTCCAAGTCCAACCAGTACAAACACATCCGATTCTGAATCGAGAAGCTGTAGCTCAATGTCTTCCAGACCCAATGGTGTAAATATGACAATTCAGGAACACAGTGTTGAAAAATCAAAGGGAACATCAGAAACATTAGATTTTCATTACTCTATAATTGAAACGGCTAAAGATGACACGCTCAATGAGCTGGGATGTCGCATGCAGCAATCAGAACAAAGAGAAATGGAGCAGAAACCCTTTATAGATGCTTCTGACTACTGTAGCAACAAAGGTCCAGCATCCCTCACAACGTTGAATCAAACCATGAGTTTGTTACGTACTGATGTCCTCCACACTAAACAAGCTTCGCAAGGCCAGCTGCTCCCGGTGTTAATGGATGAATCTAGAATGGAAGCAGCTGAGTTTACGATGTCGTCTGCTGCAGAAACGTGTGCTTCAGATTGTCAATTGGTCACACATTTTCCTAGAAGTGCTACCAACCAAAGTCCAGCTTTGGGCAAGACTTCTGACCCCGAAAGTGCCTTCAAAACGTCCCTGGAAGATAAACTACTATGCAATTTAGATTTCCCAATAGAACAATTAAAAACCTCTCAGAAATATGACTCTGGGAATACCAATTTTCCTACAAGGGACCAAACGTTGGATGAAACCAAAGGCACTGAGCCGTACATTGCTCTACAGCAGGAGCCTGTTAAATCGTCTTGTAAAAATTCCAGGAAGAGGAACAAAGACCAACAGGATTCTTTCATGGGCAGCCTGAAAATACCAAAATGGACCAAATGCAAAGAGTCGGTAACTTTATGCCGTACACCAGTTGGCAGCCAAGATGGTGTTTGGCCTGATGACAATAATAACACCAGTGACTCAAAAGGAGAGCAATCTTCTGTAGAAGCTGACAGCCGTGAATTTGATTTTGTTTGTGTTGATGGCACAAAAAGACAGGGAGACGTAGCTTCAGTGGAGTCGCCAGTTTATGATCCCATGAGCGGGAAACTTGAGCCCAGTTTTCAGACCTTTAAGGACTTTGAATGTGTTAACAATTGTTCTCAGAATGGTACCTTTGTGGGGGAGAGACTGCCGGTTGAAATGATTGGTGTGACAAAAAAGGAAATAGCTGCCGAAACCAAAGGAGGAGAATGCCAAAGTGATTACCCTAGAAAACATCAAGATGGGAGAAAACACACATGCAAGTCTGATACAATTTGTAGCGCCATTGATTTGAGAATCTCAGAAGTGGTGAAAGAGCACATGAGAGGGTCGATGGTTGGCCCTGCTGCAGAGAGGAAGAGCATGAGTAAAAGCCTTAATGCCGTATCTTCTGCTTTTCCTGTTAGCTGTGAGAGTGATGAAGTGAACTGGATAGAAAAAGAAGTAATAAATCATATGAGCCATCAGGTGAAAGAAGAAGCAATCCTTGGTGAGCCCATTTCACCTGAAAGGATGGCAAGTGAAAACATGGTGGACAAAACTGGGCACCTTCAGTTAGATCAACGAGCTGAGTTGACAACTGTCCATGATAATAGCTTGCTGAGAATAACTGAAGTTATACAGAAGATTGACCGTGGTTGTGACTTTTCTGATGCAACATCAAAGAAGCCAGCTGATAATAATTCAGTGCTCGAGTTCCAAAACTTCTCTGCCAAAATAATCACCCAGTCAAACTTGACAGCAGGCAGCCATAGAAAATCTGAGCTCCCTCGCAGCCCCACTTCGGAACCTATCTGTTTATCCTCGATGAGTGACTCCTCTCCAGCAAGGAAATGTGTTGTTTCCCAAGAAAACATTGAGGAGGAGGATGCTTTACTTCAAGAAATGATAGACTCATGTGAACAGAAAGTAATCAGTGATCCATGTTGTAATGAAGGGGAAACCCACAGTGGTTTGCATGGCTCTTCTGTGGATCAGGATTTACAACAACTTCAACAGATGCCCCATGAAACACATTCTGCAAATGGTTATAGAAAAGAAAACAGTGGCCATGTTGAGGATATCAGTGTGGAAGTCATGCCTAGTGTTGAAGATAAAGATGGTTTCTCATGCAAACAAAACCTACCAAGTACCATTCATCTAAAAAAATGTCCTGAAACATCTGAAGCCATAAAATTACTAGCTAAAGAGACACATAACCAGAACACACACACTACTGAAAGTGCTTCTGTAAAGAGCTTTGCTGTTACGACTGGTGGAAATGGTGAAAAAGACAACACAACAGGTGGTTTAGGTTGTGTCGCAGCACAGGATCTGCTCAGCTGTATACAAACGTGTTCAAATCATTCAAGTCAGACTTGTGTTGTCAATGAGAACTACAACAATTCCCACCATTTATCAAATTCTCTGTGGAAGATTCATAATGATACTCAAGTTGAGGGCCAACAAAATTGTAAAGCGAAAGAGACATTCACCCACACATCTGAAGCACTGCTTCCAAAGACACTGTCGCACTCAAATTATGTAGACAGTAATACTGAGTCTATGCAGCTAAAACATAAAATACCCCATGAAAATGTCCTCAGAAACACAAGCTGTTGTAGACAGGCTCAGTTAAACACATGTGATGATAAACAGGCTCACTCCACTGTAATGTCGAAAAAAGCAAGGTCAAAGAGGTTCAAACGGTACAAGATCCAGACCTATCCCAGCTCTTCGTCTGAATCCATCCTTAAATCTTCAGATGAGGACAGTGAACATGACAAAGACACCGGCGTGTTTTACACTCGTCTCACATCTAAATGGGTGAAACTCGGACGTCAAAGCAATGAGAAACAGGAGCCCAGAAACACCCAGAGTATTATTGAAGATATTTCTTCTGAAACAACGACATGTTCTGGTGTACCTCCAGATAAAAGCAAAGAATACCCTTCAAAAAGACTCTCTTTACCCACTCAATCAATGTCACAAACGACAGTTGCTGAAACAATCGTCCCATATGCAAAGAAAGGTGAAGCAGAACATACACTCAAGGCTCAGGACTCCTCTATGCATTTTGCCTCCAGCGACATCAACCCTTTTGTTCACCAATGGCAGGGAGGGGACTCAAGCCAACACTGTCATAAAAACCCGTCATTTGGAAGTGCTGCCGACCTCTCCTGTAAGTCTCCGCTTCTGAACAGCATGGAGAAACAGATCACAAGATGCTGCAGTGTCGACAATGGTTTGAATGGGCAGAACTCCCCTTTCAATTCTCACCTGAGCACGTACGCCACCAACAAGGGGCTCTCGAGCACACTTAGCAGTGTAGAGGATTATAAGGACGGAAAGAGCCAAACATCTCAGCCCTGTCCACAGGAATCTGTTGAAACGCGCAGTCATCAGGCCAATCGAACAGCGGCTGGAAGTTCCTCAAGTAACGAAGCTCCTGGTGGGATTGGTAACAATTCCAGTCAGGTGGATGAACTTATGTTTGTTTACTCCAAACAAGAGCCTCAGGCAGGCACAAAACAGGCGCCAAGAAGGAGGAAGTGTGAGCATGGAACTCAAACTGACAATGGCTTTCAGGCGGCTAATATCAGATACAATGATTGTGCTCTGAAAAGGAAAGAGCGCCACAAAAGGAGCAAAACAGATGTACCAACAACTCAGAACATTAAAGAATCTCAAACATGGGCAAGTATGGAAAGCATGTCTGCTCAACTCTCCAAGCTCATCCACAGCACTTCAGACCTGCTCGGGGACGTCCAGGGAATGAGGACAGGAGAGACCTTCAATTCCACTCCGAAGAGGAGTTTTAACTCCTCAAATATCAACATGTCTTATAGCGAGTCTAATGGCTGCACTACGAGAGACTGCTCAACTCAGACATCCATAGATGTTGGAATCCAGACAGAGCCAGCAAAAAAGGAGGTCGCCGCTCATCAAACACCCAATGAGCAGTCCAAATCTCATGAAGTCAATGTGATCGTCAAAGTGATTGGCTCTGAGCTTTTCAGTGTGTCTCAAGAGAAAAATGTACAATGTCGGGTGAAGAGTAAGGCTACAGAAGAGAAGAATATTCCCAACTTGAGGTGTACAAGTTCTTCTGCAGCACAAAGGTCTGCTTCTCAATCCGAGTGTTGCCCGTCATGTCCTTTGAGTCCTGCTGGTGAATGTCAAAGACGTGTAAAATCTGCTTCTTCCAGAGTCTCAAAGCACAGTTCACCTGAGGCCGGGTTCAAGAAAAGTGAAACAACATCCGAAACCATCCGCAGATCATCAAAAAAAGCAGAATATCCCAGCAATAGTCGGAGAAATGAACTCAAGAAAGCGACATACACAGACCGTGCATCATCTCCGATACTGACCGTGGCAGCGAGATTACGCATGAAGCAGAACGCAGATCGATCAACACCGAATCCTTCAAAAGATAGACATCTTGAAGAGCACAGCCTCACGTTGCCCTCGAGCAAACTGTCGGGATGCACATCTGTCTCAGAGGCTGATCAAATGTCCACACAGGATGGTGATGCGTCCTCTTGTAAATCAGAATCCATATCTCTTAAGAAAGTGACTGAAATGACTTGCTCAAGCCCCAAAGAGTCAGACAAGGGCCGTTTGAGCCTGACTTCATCTCTGGATGTCTATGCAGACACCAACAGTAGAAATGCTTCCTATAAAGGTGATAGATCCAAAAGGCTCATGGAGGGGAGGACTTCAACAGAAGGTTCAACGATGCATAATCAACTCGTATTAAGACCAACTGATTGGCACACAGCGAGACGAACAGAAACAACGCGCTACACAAGTGATGCAGTGGAGTCGGTAGATTTTTGTGTTGATTCCTTTAATCCGTCTCCGGTTGGAAACAGGACTGTTCCACTTCAAGAAGACGACACGGTGTCCCTGGCACCCAGCGAGTGCAACACAGACGTTCTCGTGAACACTGAACCAATCGACAGCCTGTCCCCATGTCAGGACCAACAGATCATCCCAGAGGATCTGCCCATGCACAACAAGTTCAACAACTGGTCGGGCATCAGTCACCAACAATCCAAACCCTCCAGCAAACAGGCTCCGTTTCCAACCAAAGACAGCGCTAACGGCAGGAAGTGTGCCGAGTGGTGCGAGATGGAGAGCTACGTCTCGCACGTCGAGTCCATGGTGCAGAGCGACAGACGGGCGAGAGAGATAGAGAGGTTGCGACAGGAGAGAGAGCAAGTGATGGCGACGGTCAGCCTCCACATGAACCCAACGCCGCTGACCGTGGAGCTCACGGAGGCCAAGCTCCATTACAGCCTCGGAGAGACGGATACACTGTTGAAGATGCTGTCCCCCAGGTCCACAGAAGAACCGGAACCAAAAAGCTCTACACCAACCAAACAGCAGCTGTATGACAGGTGAGATACAAATAATGTCATTCATATAGAAGCAACAGAAGATTAATGTTTAAAAAAAGGAAGCGGTTAGAAATGAGCAGTTTCTGATATTGACAGCTGATACTCTGGAAACTATTTATTTGAAATTCAAAAGATATGTCGGTTAAATTTCAGTCCTTCATCTAAATTATTACTTGAACTAACCAACTAAATTTCATTTATCACCAAATTCCCTAAATATTATCTCTTTCCTCTCAGACATCGCAGGAGTATTGAGGGTTTGAGACAGAAGAGGGAGGACCGTCTCCAGACTTACCGGAGAGCTCGTAGTCTGAGTCCAAGCAAACACCTTCATTCCTCTCTACACGAGGCTGTTTCCTCCTCCAAGGTGGAGACCAGGTAAGACTGTTTCTCTTCTGAAAGTACACCATGGTTCTCTCAGTAGAATAGGTCCAATGCAAACATGTTTCCAAGCTTAGTGTGGAAAACAACATACCGTAAATTCCGTACTATTGAGCGCACCTGGATATAAGCCGCACCGGCTAAAAATAAGTAAATCAATGTATTTGTACATATATAAGCCGCACTTGATTATAAGCCGCAGGTGTCCACGCTATAACAAGAGCTATTTACACAGACGTAGGCTACCGGTAACATCCGCAAATACTGTAGCGTCCGTACGGACGTTAAAGGACGACGAGAGCGTTCAAATAATAACTTTTACTTAACCCGATCACTGTCGGCCGTGACCACGCCGTTTACAGCAGAGAGCAACACATAACTTGCCGTAACAATCCAACTCTCTCCCCCAGCGTTCTCTCATACAGCCACTCAACACGTTCGCGCTGGTGCATTCACTGACTCTCCACACAATCGGAATTATGAACACATTATCAACTACTGACTTTACAACATGAACTGTTACAATACGAAGCCTAGCCGACGGTGTCTGTAACACGGCTGATGAAAAAGATGACCGTAATATATTTCACAAGAAAAAGTCCATCCATTCACTGCCTCAGAATGACTTCATTACTCACTTCCTCAGTCTCTGTTGTCGCTGTCAGTGTCATCTTAACGTGCAGCAGCTCTGTTAGCTTCTTTGACAGCCAGGTCGATCGCCTTTAACTTGAAAGCTACATCATATGTATTTCTCCGTGTGTTTTCCATCATGAGGGTGCGTGCATGAAGCGCAAAATGACTGATATTAAGATCCGACGTGACGAAGTCAAATGTTTTTGCGGCAGAAGCTCATTGTCCCCCATAAAAAATCCATGCATTAGCCGCACCGGAGTAGAAGCCGCAGTGCTCGAAGTGTGGGAAAAAAGTAGCGGCTTATAGTCCGGAATTTACGGTAATCACATTTGTTATTGGTTCAAATTAAATTGACTGAATTGTCTTCATGGCAGAACACAAGACCCACCACGGGGAGAGGGCCAGTGTCCTTCTGACATTGAGCAGCTGCTGCGGGACTACGGGCGAGCCCGGGAAGAGGCCAGGACAGAGATCGCGAAGGCTCGAGAACGACTGCGAGAGAGGACTGAGCAGGAGAAGAAGAGGCTTCAGCAGCAGGCCCTGTCTCAGGAAGCCAAGGTCCTTTTTTTTTTGTCTCTAAAGTTACGACTATAGCTGTAGAATTATTATTTTATTTTTTTTCAGACCTGTGGGAACAAATGACAATCTCCCATTTTAGCACAATTATTTATACCATTAAATTCTCATATTTGACAAGATTTAACCAGCAAACATTCAGACATTTCTCAACAGAAGACGCACATGTTAAATAGATTGTTAAACATGTTGACAATGATTTTTTTTCTCTCAATTTTGACGTGCAATCATTGTTTTGGCTCTACATTTATGCATTTGGTAAATTGTCAGTCACAAATAAACACTTGTTTTTCCTCTTTCATCTTATAAGATTCTGACTTATTTGCAAATCAATTTTCTTCTTAGAAATAAATATGGATGACACAAAATCTTTGTTATTTCTTTGCGGTGATAGAGTTTTATAAATGGCACTGCAGTATTTCAGATAAGTTGACCATCTCCTCCCGTCTTCACAGGACGACCCGAGGCATCGGACGAGAATCAGTAACAGCACTTTGTGCACTGGATCCAGCCTGAGCCTCTCCTCTGGACCAACATCAGGGTACAACAGCGGCAACACTGCCCACTTACAACAAGGCAACAGAACTCATCTAAATGGACAGGTTAGTACTGATCTGTTCATTCATCTTAATAACAGACATATCTAACAACTTGAGCTTAACACCAAAATATGCTTTGATTTGCTTTTGTACTGCTGATAGCTCATCTTTTTTTTTTGCCTAACTTTTCTTTTGCAATGAGCCACGGAGGTTGATTGTGTTGTTGTTGTTGTTGTTCAGATCTTAGGGCTCCAGGATGAAGGGCTGAAGGTCAGGACACGTCCTCCTGTATGTGGTCCTCAAAGTGTGAAGACACAGAGAGTCTGGCTGTCTGCCCATGGTAAGGACTGGACTGTTAGTCACCAAACTCAAACAGATGTGGGCAAAACACTCGCCTAAAAGTGTGCTCGGAAACCTTCAAACACAACGAACAGCTGAATTTAAATATGAATTTAAAAAGTCAAATAATATATACAGTTGTTACCCAGGTGTTTTTCTTGTATCTGTGACTGAATGTTTTCTGTTTTCACGTTTGCTAGATATTCGCCATGAGCCCTCTGTCGCCGCTTTTGAGCCGCTGATGTCCTCAACCCCATCAGCAACAACTCGTCCACGTCAACGCACCGCCTCCTTTGGCTCCTCCTCCTCGATATCCTCAACGTATCAGGATATCACATTCAACCTCCTCGGTCGAGCGCTGGCTGAGGTATGAACAGTTTTGATGTACAGTAAAAGCATCGAGCCGTTAAAATATTTTTGTTTTTCACTTTAATCCACTCTTTTAGATCTTTTTAACGGCTTGGGTTGTGAATTTCTTTCTCCTCAGGTGCGACTGGCCTCCTCTGGGGATTTGAGCAACCTGCTGATGGGCAAGGCTGCAGCAGGCTGGAGGTAGGATTAGAACAGCTCCTTATTGATTGAGGCTTTTCTCCTCGTTTACTTTTAGATCAGATTGATCAACTGCGAAGTTAAGACCTAATTTCAGTCCCTCCAATATACCAAGTTTCTTCCATTTGCTCACGTATTATGTCTTTGTTTATTCAGATATCAGGGAGAAGAACGAGGCGTCCAGGCTTACTACAAGCCGTCCTCCAGCCCGTCTGTCCATGGTTTCCTGGGGGCCGGGGAGCTGAACAGACCTCTGGACAGTCTGTGGAACATAATCTGCCAGCTGTCCAAGAGCCACATGTACAATCAGTCAGTCCGTTCAGTCTGGACTCGACCACTAGATGACAGCACTCAGCTGGGTGAGCTAGCAAGTCTGCACAGTAAACATCCATGCAGATGTTAAAATATAACAACATAGAGCTATTTAACATGGTTGATGTGCTTCACTGAATTATTTCCGTTTCATGCCGTTTTATTTGAACAGATTTAGTTACAAGTTTCTTAATGAATCCGGATTTTATCCCCAGGATACTGAAATCATCAGATCTCATTCAGTGGGTCTTCTTGGAGCTGGCAGTCTGTAAAATTTAAAAAAGACGCTTCTTAACCAAGGAAAAAGAAATGCTAATGTCACATTTATTGTATTATTCAATCAAACATTTAAAGGAATGCAGATTTTTTTTTCTTTCTTTTTTTTCTCCATGAGGCCAAGCCTCCCATGATTGGGGTCTCAACCGCACTAGGGGTCGCATGGAATCCAAATAAGGACGCCTGAAACTTGTATCAAAAATCTTGAGCACAGGCTGCTGTGGGCCAATGCCAAAAGAAGAAACTTGCAGAGTCTGTCTGTCATCCACTTTGCAGAAATGTCATCCCAGCCTCTCTTCCTCTGTCCTCAATAATGAACACGAAGAAGCATAAATGTGCTCTAAAATGAACGTTTGCTTTCAACACAGAAATACATTGACAGGATAGAAAACTAATGAAGTTGATTAGAAAGCTGTGTGTGTTTTGGATGTCTGGGGTTGTCAGAGTTTTGTGGAGTCACGATCTTCATTAAAAGATCAGAATTATTTCTCTCTGCAGTGTGTGATTTTATTGACACTATCAAATTAAAGGTGCGGTTGTTGCATGCTCTGAAATCCAGTATGGCAGCAGTGAAAAATAAGGACGACGTAAAAATCTGTGGCAGAAGTCGTTTGTAAGTTGCTGATATTTATTTGCAACGTGCACTTCCTGCAAAGCAAGGAAGCGCTAACCAAGCAAATCATATTTGTGTTTTTTGAAGACTCTAAGGAAAATATTTATATTTTTGTCTGGGCTGCCAAGTTTTTTTTAAAATAATTTTTGCAAGGTGATTCAGAACCTGTAAAATGTGTTTGCATGTCAGCATCATTAACTACACAGTCCACAGTCCCATACATCACTGCCCCGCTGGATTTGTTTATTGTACGACCAGCTCCGTTCTCACACCTGCAGTATGTTGCTGACTGCTGAACCCATATTACGTCATTGGGACCCTCCATCTGCACCTGTTCTGCTCTTTATTTACAAGAACTGTCAGTGGGCTTAATGTTAAAGATTGACAAACTTAAGTAGAATTATTTTTAAATGCTTTTAATTCCTTTGAGCAAACAGTTCTGGTTATAGAAAAGATATATTTCCTTTTATTCACATGATGTCATTGAGCATTTTTCCTCTGTGACTAATTCTCCCTTTGTTTGTGTTCAGTCTACATACTAACCGATCCGTCCACCTGCCACCTCAGCCAGCCGCGAGACTTCTGCTGCATCAGCACCGAGTCCAAAGAGGTAAGCAGATGAACCTCTTCTTTCTGCTCGTCCCCCTGGTGTCAGGCCTGCTGAGCCTCTTCATCACAGCTGTACATTTTAGTTTGATGAAGAAAAGTTTCTTTTCAGGTAGTGTTGAAGGAGCCTGGATGGTACAGTGCTGTGTGAACTTTTTATGAAGACCGGTCTATAATTAACGCTGTAAAATAGCTTCTTCTTTTTTTAAATCCTGAAACTCTACAACCATCTTCATCACTGAACGTAAACAACACTGACTCAGAGGCAGCGGAGCTGGAAACACTCAATGCCAGCTGCTGGTTACCAGCGTCCATGTACAGTTGTCTCTTGGCTGATGAAATATCTGCACTGTCTGATTTTTTCTGTTCTTCTGTCTCTGCCTCAGGGTGACCGCTACGTGCTGGCCATGCAGTCTGTGTTTGAGGAGTCTCTGCCTCGTCCTAGTGTGGACGCTGTCCGAGGCGAGATGATGCCCAGTTGTTGGGTCCTGCAGCCAATCAGACGCAATGGACAGGAAGTCACCAGGGTCTTCTACCTGCTACAGGTGAGACATGGTTTCTCTTCATTAATCCAACTTGCAGATATTTGTGTTGCACTCACCAGCAACAGCAACACATTTTAACTCCCGATGTGGAGGTGGCTTATGGTTAATTTACTCCTCTAAATGATTTAGATTTTTCAGGCTCCAAGAAAAACAATAAAATCAACAAACCACTTCTGTCTGACCTCCAGAGTTCAGCTGTAGAAGTGCTGAGGACTTATTCAACCCAGTCGACTTTTACAATCATAGAACCTCAAACTTTTGTTAGCAAATTAAAAAAAACAATCTCTGATATGCACGGCTGTAACTTTATTTTTATTGATACACAAACATGATTGTGTCGTATTTATAACATCTCAATGTTTCAAAGAGCCAAATCATCATTTCTAACTGACTTTTATTTTGAAATCCTACATCAGAAAGTTTACCCCTCAATTCACCTCCATAAAGTAGTTGATTAAATTTGACACATTTTGTCAGATAGTTTATGGTCAACTTCGATTGGATTGCTTTTTTTAAACTTCCTCTACGTTTACTTTTTCAAATTAAATCATCTTTTCTTTGAAGGGAGTGACTTTGTGTGATCACACCTCAGGTTGTGTAAAATTGGATTTCTGGCGTTTGAAATTTGGCGTCTAATCTTGTTGTTGTCCTTCAGGTGGATCTGGGGACTCTGTCCTTTCCTCAGCGACTTTTAAACACTGTTGCTAGGAGACAGGCGTCTGTCATCGCTGACCTCGATGTCTTCCTCTCTTCGTATATCCCGGGGATGAAGACCCATTAGCAGTGAGCACTTGGACTAAACTGTCTCCAGCAGAGACTTAGTCTGTTTTTCACTTTTTGCACCAGAAAACTATTGACTTGACTTTTTTTTAAATCTAAGAGCACTGTTACATTAAAGCAGCTTTTTTTTTGTATGAAGGTGTTTTTTTTTACATATTGAAACTGTATTTTTATACATGTTATGTTCGTTGCTGTTTGCAACAATCACAATCTCATTATACCAAAGATTCACAGAAGTCTTAAGGAGCGACTTGAAAACATATATTTAACTAAAAATCCAGTGTCAAAAGTTTAAAATACCCCATCTAATCCATTAATTCAGGTTAGTGTCAACGCAGCTCCTTTTAAAACCTTGAAGTAATAAAGTGTAGGTTTATTTCTGCTCTTATAACAGCCACATAAGTGAGACTTTTACAAGCTCAGCTACAGAGATTAAGAACTTCACTGAAGAAACTGAAGTCGGGGAGTACGCCAACAGGTTACTCTTACTTCATGTTATTTACTACTCGAATAGTTCAGCATTGTGTACGTTCACAGCCACAGGTAACAATGACATGTAAACACCCCCAGGTTTGAGGTAACATTCAGTAGTGTCTTTGTTCCAGATCGGGTTTACAAAGATTTTGCATGAACTTAAAAGCTAATATTTATAAGATGTGTATGTATTTCCTCAGGCAAGCTTTTTTTAACCACTCAAAGACCTTAATTCTGCAGAAAATGAACTTTTTTTTATCTAAAAGAGGGTGGGTGGGGGGGGGGGCTAAGGATTAGCTCCTCTCACTGCTTGAGTAACTTTTCTGCTGTCCTTAAGCTATGTGATGGACAGTGCGGTGTTGTAATGAGGAATCGAAGAGAAGTATCATTACTTTCTTATCTTTGTAGGCACATTTAAAAACCCCACCGAAGCACTTTTGTCGAAAAAAAAAAAAAAAAACGTTTTGTAGAAGATGTCAAGGAGCAGTAGGCAGATTGATTTTTAACTGAAGGTCCCTGACTCAAGTCCCTTTGTGCGAGCAAGCATCTAGCCTGCTGAAGTGTCCTTGAGCAAAACGCTGCAGATACCAGAGATAACTGGCCCTGACCCCTTTTACTTCACTGTTATTAAAGCTATTGAAACAAACACAATGTGGTACCCTCAATCTAAATCAGATCGCCTTGAAGGCCTTTTGTTCTCACCTGTTTTGAAGTTGTATTTATTTTGTTCCTCTTGCCTTCTGCAATGCTGTTGAATGTGTTTTATAGTTATTTTTTTAATACGCAAAGCTTGTTGCTGTTCTGCACAAAATATGAATGCATCCATTAATGTTTCATATTGGAGGGTTCTTTTGTTGTTTTTGTACAGTATTAAAACTATGCAGAGACCAAATCAAAGGCAGGACTGTTGTTAGTCTGAGCAGGTCGGCTGTATCCAGATATGAAGCCATATAATTAACGGCAGTTGAAGGTTCATGACTGTTTTGGCTCTGCAGCTGCAGCGCTCAATGTGTGACTAAAGAAATCCCTCGAGGAACCAAAGAATGAAAATACTGAACAAGACACAGATTGAAGGAACAGAGTGATAACTTCTTGGACTGGTTTTATTTCTGTCTTAAGTGCTCATTTCATTTTGTAAAAAGTGTTATTTATGATTTGATGATGTGTTGTGTTTGTATTGTAAACAACAGCCTTCTGTTTGCCAAAAAAATGTTGTTCGGCCAGTTTGTTTGGCCATTTTTTATGACTATAATTCATATTTTGAGTAAAATGTTTTCACATATCTTTTGATTCGAATGTTTTTTTCCAATAGTCATCCTATGTGCAGTATTTACATTATATGAACTCGACCACCAGTGACCAGATTCACAATTTCTACATAGTTACTATTAATGCCTGAAACAATGTCAGATAAAGTGATTAAAAAAGCACACTGAAAGCACACTTATTATTTTTTTCATTATTTTCTGCAGCAAAGATGCTTGATAAACCGCAGCTTTGACTATTAAAATAAGTAGATCGAATTTTTGTTGGAGGAAAACACTAATCACACAGGTACAAACAAGAGAAAATCAGCAAAGAGAAAATAAGTACTCCACAGGGGCTGCAAAAATCAACAAAAACGGTTTGCTCACATTAACTTTAATACATGTTGGCTTTGATCATTTAGAAGAAAATCTAAAATTCAACTACTTGTACATATTTTGTATAAATGTTGTGCACTCGATAGTAAAATAATTCTCAGTGGATGTTCTGCAGTGGGTTAGAAGTAAACGTAGCAGAGAATGAAAACAATGAAGTGAAAACATCATCAAACTAACTACGACTTTGTTTCAGTTTTTTGTTGGACATCCTTCGTAAGTGAGGATCGTTGTCCAGAACTTGTCTCCTTGTCTCCGTCCTGCGTGAACGTGGCACGTAGAAGCAGAAGTCGTGGAGGTGACATTTCTGAAAGGGTCTCGGTGTGAGGGTGGGTGTTATGAGTGCGATTAGGGCCCGGACTGGGCGGGGTGGGGAGGAGAGGGGGGGGGGGGTACACAGTAGATCAGAAGTGTCTCTGCCATTTAGAGTCACCAGCTCATGTCAGGAATGTCCGTCCCTGCTCGCACACAGATCATGTACTGGATGCGCCCACTTTATTTTTAACCCTGCAGGGTGGGTCAGTCGCTGGCTTTCGGGAATGACCGTGAAGCGCGCGGCGCCTCGAGCCCTTCACCCTCGTCCCCCGTGCCCTCCTCGCGCTGTGGAGCCGACTGACCAGGAGCCCTCTGCTTTAATGGGATTATAACACTTGTCATTGAAGAGAGAAAACTCGAGATAAACACAGGACAGAAGAACACCAAGAAACAAGTAAGTGGAACTTCATAGAAAAGCAAGTTGGGCCAGTAAATGTATTTGTGTGTAGAAATTATTGATATATTGCCGATAACTGTACGTCAAATGGTAACTATGTGACGCTATTTCACTAAGAGTGTTATTGGTTGTTATTGGTAGTAAAGTTGCACGGTTTTTTTTATAAGCCACCTGTCGGAGGCTTCCTCTCAAAAATGACTTCGTGTTTAGTAGCACCTCGAATATTCTCATTCACGAATTAGTCTCCCCGTTGTTTTTAAATTGAGCTAGGCGTTTGTTTGTTTGTTTTTTTTCTTCATTATCAAATTGTTATCTTTCCTCTGAATGGGGCACGTTTAAAGTGCGCACAATGACGTCACTGCGCATGGTATCGCGTGGGCAAGTGCGCTTTCCAAAAGTTGTTTCTAATGAACAGCAATGGTGGAGAGCAAATAATGTTGTATTGAACATACTGCTATATAAAAGCAATGCTTCTTAAAAACACACATACAGACTCAAGGTGTAACTACCTATGATAAAAAAAGTTGTTTTGCTTTTTTATCATATAACAATTATGCAAATGATTATTGTTTATGATTTTCTGTTTGTCTGCTTTAGTCCTACTATTGTGTTTGGTAAGGGTTGAGTGAGATTTTCATTATTTCCATGATTAAGGAAAAGTTATACATAGTATAATAGTCACAACATCTAACACATCTTTTTGTAAAGTCTTAATCTATAAAGTAGATAGAAGCTACTTTCAGGTATATAAGCTAAAGATTTGTTTCCTTTAGAGGTTAGTTTATAAAGCATGATAAAATGGAAACAGTCAAGTAAAACCTACATTTTGTACTTTTCTACAATACTTGACACAATTAAAGTTTAATTCCACATCTAACAATGCCCTAGCCAAGTCCTTCCTATAATTAGATGTTGTCTCTCTTATCCCGTCTTTGATTGGAAACAATGTGCTGGCTTCTCAGCAAGACAAAATATTCCCTGAGCAAAACAGATGTTCCTCCTCATGCCCCTTAAAAGGACAAGCGTGTGTGTGTCGCCATGTCTGGACGAGCAGGGAGCAGGGACTTCAGTGTAAACACACTCCAGGAATAGTTTACTATTGATTCCTTATAACCTCTCACAAGATCAGGCTCACGGTTGTTGCATTCACAACATTTCTGACCACATCAGTGACCTTCGACACAGCTTGTATAAATAATCAATCTACAGTACAGTCTGGGTTATGCTAAAGACAGATGCTGACTTTCCACTGTGTTGATTCTTAAATATTTTTAGAGTCATTCTGTGTTGATATTTACAATTCAAAGAAAGCCGCAGACTTTGGTGGTGGTTATTCAATCCAGTAACCAGCCGCCCCTTTCCTCCTCTTCCTTCCATATTGATCCCTGTCTATTTTGTAAAATCAGATTTACACTCTGGACCACAGGCCTCCCTCTCCTCTGTCCGATTGCTGCTGCTACAGTTTCACGCACGCTGTAGGTGCCCACATTTTCACCACACCCATCTCTTATTCCCTCCTTTATGACTCAAAATAATGTGCTCCCTATAGCTAATGTGTTTCCGCTCCTCAAAGTGCATCCATAAGGACTTTATTTACAGCTGGGAGCATGGGTTGCAGGGTTATTATTCATTCTGCAGGTGCTGATTTGATGTTTAAATTGCACGCAATTGTCTACCATGAAGTTTTGCAGTAACAGCAAAGGGGAACAATAAGGGCACTTAATTAAAAAATCACAAGCTGCGGAAAAGTTATCATAAAAGAAAAGCTATTTCACGCCTCGCAAATAAGGAATTGTTTTGTTGATATTCTTACTCAGCAAATCTCGAGAGTGAAAATCTCATTCACACCTTTTTATACATTTTTCAAAAAATGGCAGAAAATATTTGCAGAGCAGGATCCACAGCAACAGGAGTTTAAAATATGATGCTGTCCATACTATCTTTTTTTGTTCTCCAGCAGATGACATTTTAACGATCATCAATACAACATTTGAGAAATTAGCCAGCAATCCATACTCATCATCTTAAAATATGTATTTACTGCACCATGTGCTGCTGGGACTTTATCTTTTGCAGTGAATCAACCTTTTACATTACGGATATCAATACTCGTGCTTTGGGTATCAATATCAATTGATAAAAAATCTCCCAGTGAAAAAAGAGTACATGTCTATTTCTCATTGTCTGGCAGAGATGTTTTCATACCAGGCATTCCTCCAAATTAGCTTTCCTAACTCTTCTCGATGCATTCAAACAAGTTTGAAAATATTGTAAGGAACTTGATATCGTAGACAAACTGAACTAACTAAACTCCAAATGACTCTTTAGCTCACTGAGCTCCCAATCAAAGTCTTCGGTGTCAGCGTCTCACCAGTGCATCCCAAGTATAATGACCTACTGAACTTTAGCATGTTAGCATAATTATTGTGAGCCTGTTAGCGTGCATTAGCGTTTTGATTAAAGCCCTGCAAACCCATATACAGCCTCAAGGAGCTTCAAGCTAGTTAAAGACTCTTATCATAGTTTTCCATCTTTTTGCATTTTAATTTGAATGTTATTATTTATTATCTGGAAGTTTTCCCAACGTAAATGTAGAATAATAAGGGGTGGTTAGCTGCAGCTAGTTTCAGCAACCTTTTTTTGTTGTTGTTGCTATAACTCAAATCATGCATGTCTTTAAGTCACCTTACAGCTATAAATGTCAGCAGGGGCTCCTGAGGCATGTTGACTGATTCCTTTAACCTTATTTCTGTGTTTGCATGTTATTGGTGTTTCTTAGACTCGGCACAAGTTGAGCTTGTAGCTGTGAGAGAGCTGGTGTGTGAGAGTTCTGTCTCTTGTTCAAGGGCGCTAGGAAAGGACACCTTGCTATTGACAGACACACACTGGATGTGGCAGACGGTGAACTTTGTGTCACTGGACTGTCTGTAAAAAGCAGGAGACCTGCTCGCCTTCAAACAGCTTTAAAATGAGCCGAGGACAGTATCACAAAGTCTCAGCTTGCACACTTAATTTGGAGCGGATTGCAGCTCAGCCCAACAGTCCTCCGACAAAATAACAGTTTTCTTATAGCTCATAGCAGTGTGTAAGGCGGTTTGTACAGTTCGTAAATGGTTGTGCGGTAGTGCTGTCCAGGTTGTGTGTGAGGTGATAAGGGGATCCCCGACTGTGGGTGGTGCATCACCACACTGATAGCAGCTGTCTGCAGAGGACTGATACTGAGGAGGAGGAGGAGGAGGAAGAACTGTCCTGTAGGGTGCCATCATTGTGCATCACCGAGGGCCTCTTTTCTGAATGTACAATAGACACAGAATCCTCTTTAGTCACTTTGTGAAGTTGTGTCTGCAGAACTGAACAAATGTGTTCAAGCATTGGAACCCCTGATTGTTTAATTTGACTAAACATGCACAATATATGATTGTCGTATACAATAAGATTCATTTTCACAGATGAATCTTCCAGATGATATCTTAGATATGAAAAACATCTTCAACTGATCCATCGATATTATTAAGGATGTGCATGCACAATAACACTTTTTAATAATTACTTTGTAAAATTGGTTAGATGTCAACCAATACATTCATCCAAATCTATGTTCATATTTTTAAAGCAATTTATCTGAATTCTATCAGAAAGTCATATTGAGCTTCAGGAAACACTGAACAACATTTTCCCTTTTTTTTGACAATTTATATACAGTAGAAGACAATTTATAGAAGGTACTGTCAAAATACATAAATAAAATCCCTGAGGACCTGATAATCATGTGCAATTCTCCAGCCCTTTTGCACCTTAATACTGCAGTATTTAAAGCACTTTAACTCTGACGGTCACCTTGTCCTGAGTCGTTTTGACCAACATCGCACAACATATCTGTAACCTGTCAACTAATATAATGTTTATGTTCTTTGTTGTTGCTTTTCATTGTGGATTTTTGTCTGTATACATGTGTATCACCAACCCTAACAAGGAACTCCAGATTAAAATTAGCCTCAAACTACAATCTGATCTACTTTTTTATTTTCTGTAATGTGCACAGTCCTTATTTTAAATAAGAAAACATCACTTTATTCTTTCAATATCCCAAAATGTAATTACAAGATATTTCGTGACTGTAGTTTTCATTCTCAGCCACATAAGGACACTGCCTCGGGCCTTTCTCTGTCTTCTTTTTGAACTTCAGCTTCGACACAAGTTGGATTCCCCGCCTCACTTCACTGCTCTCACTTAAGCTCCCAAACACCTGCCAACAGAAGCACACAAACACACAGAGCTTCAGTTCAAACTACGTGAGCTGCATCATTCAAATACCGGGGGTTTCGTCATGTTCTGCAGTACGGCGTGTGCGCGCGGGGGTGGGAGGGTGGTGGGGGGGGGGGGGGGGGGGGGGGGGGGGGGTTCCCCCTCCCCCTGTTAAGAGTGATAAGACAGCTATGCTGCACACAGATATTGCTATCTGAGCGGGTCCCCTTCAACCCGCCATTCCACACAAAGAATAGACATACAGACACACTGCAGGGTGACAGTGGAGCAAAGTGACACGCACAAAATGGAGATTATAGAGGCAGGAGCGTGTGCAAGCTGTTATAGACAGATTTCTGTACAGTATGAATATATACTTTTTATACATCTCTGAGTGTATACTTTCTGAAATTCTTAACATTAAAATGCTCATAGGGGGGAAAAAGGGGGGGGGGTAGCACTGAGTGCTGCACTGGGTCAAAAAGTGTGGAGGAATCAGGTGCTCTTCAAGGATAAAGGACAAAGTCTAACAGCTTATACAAAAGGAAGGAAGTGTCCTGATGAAAAACCAAGTTGAAGGTGTAAAAAGGCAGTCCAAACTGAAAGTCTGAGGCACTCTGATATCGGATAAAAATCCTTTAATTCACAGGATTAAATTAAAGAATGAATTAAAGGATTTGATAAGTTTTTCATCAGGACAGTTCGTTCCCTTTGTGCCAGCTATTAAAAGGCTCATGCCAGGTGCAGAAAGAATCACAGTGAGACTGAAAAATCAAATATATGTGATCCAAACAAAGACAGTGAGACATCACTTATTACAGAGAAAGCTGGTGTCACGAGTCAGCATCATTTTTCCTGTTCTGTCTCTACAGATGAACTGAAGGAGTCACATGTTTGTTTGTGTTTTGTGCAGTAAGTGATTTAGCCTTTAGAGTCAGAACTCAGAGAGGTGATAGAGGTGGCAATGCGATGCAGTGAAGGAGCCTCCGGTTGTATTTGAAGGACTTCAGCCTCCAACTAACCGCTAGTCCACTGCGCCCCTGAGTTACAAATTCATAAAGAGGAATTCACTCCTTGTATGTCCTTGAAAAACCCAGACTTTAATTACGCAAATACATTTTATATCCCAAAATGAAATGATGTGTGAGACGTCTCTGTATCCACTAAGACCTTTGTCTCTGGTATAAGTTAGATCTTTGACCCCCTGTCCTGTCACAGGATCATTTTGTGTCCTCAGTAAACGTCTGAGTGACGGTGAGCACAGAGAAACTTCATTTCTTTAAAACCTGCACAAACACAATTCGTCCCAGTGAAGGTGAAATACCTAACTGACATATGAATGAGTAAAAGAGATATTTGGAATGGGCGGTCCTGGATCCGTGGATTTCTTTGTCCTCTGTGTTTATGTTCTGATGTCTGCTATCATTTTATTATTAATGAAGTCTCATTGTCCCCTTTGTAGGCACTGAACTCCACTTAATCATCATAATCACTCATGCTAACACCTTCGCCGTCTGTCTCTCCCCTCTATTCAAGGTCCATCCTGCTGTTTCATCCCCTCCACTCATTTCCCCCTCACGCCTCAGACCACCTGAGACCACCGGCCTGCTGCTGTCCCCTCACCCGCTCGCCACGCTGGCTACCGCCATGACTTCCACCACGGACTTTGACAACGCGGAGATCACTCAGCAGTACAGTCGCATCAACACCCGCTTCGAGCTCTCCGACGAGGAGCTCGACAATGACAACAGCTCTGCCCGGCTGTTTGAACGCTCGCGCATCAAGGCCCTGGCAGGTGAGTGCGTGCATAGTAAACAGGCTGTGTCCTCTCGGAGGTATGTGTGGGACAGATTTTTGAGATCACTGTCATTGTTAGAGCTAGAATGAAGAGCTATAACGAGCGTCTGTTTGACGTCCACTGACCTTCACATACATTTGTTAAAAAGAAAAACAACACAAAACTGCAGGTGATCTACCTTTTCACTGCAGATCTCTCGTTTAGAGCCCTGCAGGTGTGATTGTGCGTGTGTTTATGTGTGCGTTTTCCTCTGGTGTCACACCCTCTCCCCAGCAGCAGCAGCTGAGCCCTGACTCCGCTCCCCACCCTCTGAAAGTAACTGGGATCACTTGCACATTCTCTGAATGTAAAGTGTCGGGACTGTTCTGGACAGCTGCCCTGCCTGTCTGCCTCCCATAACACACATCTTTGGCATTTCTGGCTTAGCTGGAAGGCTGTGACCCACCTGTGTGTGTGTGTGTGTGTGTGTATGGAGAGGGGGGGCGGCTGCTGGGGTTTTTAAATAGCAGTGTTTCTGAGGTGGGAGGAAGCGTAGCAGAAAAGGGGAGCTGAGGGTCACACCATGTTTATTTCTGTCACTCTGTAGACACAAGAGAGGTCAAACACAAGGTGATCAAACATGTGGAGGAGATACTTCTGGGGTTTCTAAAAAAAAAATGTTCGATACGTAAGTGAGCCGGGTTATAACAGTATTGCATTCTTTAATGTTTCTGTTGTGACGACCCCTCCGCACCTCTTCGTGTTTCTATCCTGCTGGTTTGTTTTCTGTTACAGGGTCCGATAAGCCGGGGCTGTAATCAGGGGATGTGCTACACCTTGGCCCGGTGTCGTCCTTGTCCTTTGTTTTTAATTTAGTTGTAATGTCATTTTAGTTTTGTGTAATGATGAACACTTGTTTGTTAAAAAAAAAATATCTTAAAGCAACATTTAGTGTTGGGATGGTACGATGCTCACTTCTCTACACTCAACTCTCTTTGCCAAAAAAAAGTGCTGGGGTTCAGTATCCGGCTCCAGATCTGGGTGGGCGCAAATGTTTAAAGATGTGTCCAGACAGTTAACCCGGCAGCACTCTCACCAATTTATTCGCTACATCGTTCTGTCTCTTTAAGTGATGAGGGCTTCTGTGTGGGTGTTTGTGATATTGTGTTAGAGTGGTGCTGCACTGATGTTTCTGTAATGCAATCAGTGTTTCCTGTCAGACAAAGAGAGAGAGAGAGAGGGTGGAGGAAAGTGAAGAGAGAGGCTCTGAAAGACGTCCGCTGCTGATTTACAGCTTGTGAACTCAGAAATATTTACCCAGCATGCCTTCAAGCCTCTACATGACACATTGAATATCCAGCCGTTTACAAAGCTCCTTGAAGCGAAAGAAAGGCTCGTTACATTGAGATGGGCAGTTTTATGTCCAAATGTTGGCACAGGAAATCACAACTGTGCCAGTCCTGCATTTCACATTCAGTGATGTCACGGCTGTGTGGGAGTGCCTGGCAGAGGGAGGGAGTTCTGGGAGCACGTGGATGTTTTGAAACATATTGTATGCATGGATGGGGCTCGAGAAACCACTCTGAACTGAACTGAAGGCTGTCTGCCCGAGCCCTTGTGCCGCCTGAGAGTGGAGGCAGAGCATCATCACGGCAGCGGCAGCGGCGAGGAGAGAGTGAGAAAGGAGGAAGAGGAAGGGAGGGAGGGAGGAAGTGAGCACGAGAGGGATCTGGAAAGGAGGACAGAGAGCCAAGAGACAGAGAGGAGGAGAGACGTGGAGTGCCAAGCTCCTCTGCCGGCTTCGGGCTGTGTTGTTCTCGTTGTTGTTTTCAATTTGGGGGGGGGGGGGGTCAAGATGAGCAGCCCCTGCCTGCTGCGCGCCACCCCGATAAGCCAACCCGGGCTCAGAGAGGTCAAGATCAACCTGAAGGCCAGCAGCAGGGAGACCACAGCCATCCGGAACAGCACCAAGGAGACTTCCAGCCGGGCTTATGCAGAGAGAGAACCCCCTGTTCGAGTCGGGATGAGCAGCAGCAGGAGCAGGAGCACCCCGCCTGTTCACCGGGCCCAGAAACCTGAAATCAAGAAGACCACGAGGGGCACAAGCAGCGGAGGGAAGCAGCCGGAACCTGAACACCACCCAGAGAGGAACGGCACCCTCTTGCACATCCCGCTCAGCGTGGCGCCCGTGGGACTATCCACTTTCTCCTCGTCCTCTTCCTCATCCTCCTCCTGCACCCCGAGACGTCACAGGGCCTCACACCCTCACCCTCCCCCCACCCTCCTCTCCTCCTCCTCTTCCTCGTCGGCTAAAAGTATGAAGAGGGCGCGCTGGCTGAGTTACAGCACCTCCAACATCTGCTTCAACTCCATCCTTGATGGACGCTTCCGGCAGCTGCAAGGTACAAGGTGTAATAGTTCTGTGTGTGTTTGTGCGTTTCGAGTTGGCCTTCGTCTCCTGCCTCACAGATGACAAAGAGAACACTTTTCAAATCAATACCCCTCCCTTCCCTAACTTGTGTTTGTGCTCAGGTGAGGAACGGGACCGCAGGCAGGTCGGGGTTGTGATTGAGAGTTGAGTTTGTCATCCTGATGTGGAAAGTGGAAACATGCAGCAGCAGAATTAGTCAAAAGCTTCACTTGTTCTCTTATTAAATGTATAGGGTTGTAATTTATTTATTTTCAGCAAGCTGTGGCTCTGCCCCAATTGTTCACTGACTTGCCTTTGAATAATTCATGGGCAAACCCCTAAAAAAGGTTATGATGGTTTCCCTCCAAAGCCATTCACAGCTAGGTAATGTTATGCATTTGTATTTGCTCTATTAGCTTGATAACACTTATTCATTATTTTACCTTAATATCCAACCACCATACAAGCCTGACTAACTGTCCCAAAAAGCAAAAAGCAAAAAAACATATATATTTTTTTATCCTTTTCTCCTTGTTTCCCTCAATGATTGTGCTTGTGATCATTTCCTCTGTCAGTCTAACTGCTCGCTGCCTGTGCTATTAAGGTTTAAAGAGAGAGGTTTGCCGTCACTGTGGATTTTTGTTAGCTTGCACTATGCTGTCCAACTCCCCGATGACAGGAGTGCATTAGTGAGAGGAAGAAAATGGAGGAGACGAAGCTGGATCAGAGAGGGAAACATGCTTTTTTTTTTTTTTTTTTTCTCTTTTTTTTTAATCCTGCATCTGCTAGATTTCAAGTATCGACTGATTCTGGAGACTGCAGAGGCAACTGATACGTGAAGCAGTAAACTTTGGAAGCTTTCTCACAAATCAGACGGTGTACCGGGCCAAGTGTATCGATCCACCAATTGCTTCTTTTTTTCACCGTCATTAGGGAGATCTGTGAATCGAGTTACAGAACAGCAACGGTGACATAAACATAGACAATAATAGACATATGATAGACATAGATAATAGACATATTTTCTGAATCGGTCAGTATAGCTTTTTAGCTACTTTGAAATGTGTTTAAACAAGTTGCTCCACCTGGTCTAATTGTTCATTTTTTTGGTGCATATGTAGATCGGTAGATACGTTATTGATCCCGAAGGAAATTCAAGGCATCCATTAGCAGTACATGTGCACCTGAAAACTTTTGTGTTTAGCATTTAGCATTTCACTCTTAGACCAATACAATGCTCGCAATAAACCACAGAGATAATCTGCTGAAGTGGATGCAGATCAGCCGTTTATAGGTTTTTGTTTACTTTCTCTTTACCAAATACTTCTGCCTACATTACCCACAGTGCAACCCAACTGCTAATAGTTCTGGAGATGTGTATGTGCTAGTAGCAGCTAGTTTAGGTTTGGTATTTCTCATCCTTTTTGGGATTTTAATTTCAGAATCTTCGCTTGATCACATATTGTGATGTACGTATCTTGAAATGATTGTCCTCCAGTGTATCACTAATACTTTTACTGTGATATTTTCCTTATCGTCGGCCACGTATGGCGTATAGTATGATATGGTGTATGGTAAGGTGTGACCGTATCACATGGTCTTGTATTGTCTGTTATTGTATCATGTGGTTTTGGTTCATATGGTATCGTTGGTTTCACATGTCGTTGTTTCATCATGTCTAACGAAAGCAGGTAAACAACCGAGCCTAAAGACCTGGCGTCATGGCTGCGGGACAGGTCACATTGGTGTTGCCATGACTCAGGCATGTGCGACCACTCCACCAAATCGGTCAGGAGCTGACTGTGGGAAAAAAGACGAGATCGCGCTGTAAACAAGGAAAATCCATCAGCATGAATAAGTCATGGGGGCCTTCACTGGAGTCAAAGAGTGGATGAGAGTAAAAGCATGTGAAACAGAGGACTGTTTAGTAAAACTGGCACTGATATGCAGCAAGAAGATGCCATGAAGTTTGGACACTGAAGAACCTGAGACTGCAGTTGACATGACTCTGCTCCTCTTCAGTGAGTGAAGGAAAAGTGCATCTGGATGGGAAACAGCTGGATACTATAACAGACTGCTGCACTCTGTGAATGATGTTTAGTTCATAGTAAAAGACCAGACAATTGTAGCCTCTGATTGTATCACCACAGAGTCTATAAAGAAACATGCAGTGAGGTTGTGGTTACCCCATTGTTTTAACTAGTATTAATATTGTCTTCTTCTTGAGCTACACTGAAAACTGAAGTTGTCATTTCTGGTTTAAAACTTCCAAACCAATTCGATGTGTTAAATGAAAATGATCTTTCCATATTTATCATTATACATCCAGTATACTTTCTTCGAAAAGGGGAACGTTTACATTTCTCAACTTTCTATCACGTTAATGCATACAAACTTGCTAAAAGGCTAGTTTTCACTGGCTGTCTGTGTCGGTTATCACCTTGATTACAAGGTCATATTGATCTTCTGTTCTCTCCTGTAGTTTAGGGAGTGTTTCAGACTAATGCTGAGGGCTTGTTGTTGAGCATGGCACAGCGGCCTGCTGTCATATCGAACACGTAGAACAGCTCATCGAGAGACGTCTCAGCGGGATGCATGTAGGCAACAACCCGTCCTCCTCCTCCTCTTCCTCCTCCTCCTCCTCCCTTTACTTCTGTTGTCCCATGCTTAACTAAATGGCCAGGAGCAATAGTGCGCACGCCGCCTCCTCTCGTGGACTCATAATGTGCGATGATACAGGGGAAACAGAAAATGTTCTTTATTGTCCTCTTGTTGCCTCCCTGCTGGCAGCTCCCCAAATAGCTCAAAAAGTGTTTTGTTTTTTCGTTGTTTTTTTCAACATTGAGCTGTCTTGATTTTTCTTTCTGCTTTTTTTTTTTTCTTCCTGATGTGACAGTCTAGTGCTTAACCACTCGTGACACAGCTTGGGAGCTTTGAGATATTTGCATGTTTTAATTGCCATGACTTTCATAGCGGGGTTATCTATGTCGATGTGAGCGGGGTGGAGCGTGACGTTGTTCTGCTGAGGGGAGCAGAGCGAAGCATGATTTATTTACTGAACTCTGCACCATGTGTTTTACATACAATAACCTGATGTATTCTCTTTGATGACACCGAGAGTTGAGGTAGAGTTTTTTTTTCGGCGCTTAGTGGGTCATTGTCAGCAGCAGGGGAGAAAATGTAGGTAGTGGATCTTGTTCTCTTTTCCTGGTGTCTGTAGATTAAAGCTGAACGCCATCTCCATCCTCTTCTCTTTTTGTTTTAACTTTCCTCCAGTCGCTCTGCTTCCTCCTGTATCTCACTCTGTTTTATTGTCAACCTTTAATCCAGGATCTTTAACACCTTCTCTCTATCCTCCTTCTTTTTCGATCCTTCCTCTTCTTCCTCTGTTCCCTTCTCTTCAGCTGTTCTTTGCTTGTTCTCGACAGCCTCGGGGTCTAAATCATTTATTGCAGAAGTCATTAACCATGCAGTCCTTTGCACTCATAGTTTGCAGTCATATTTGAGTTCAGGAATAAACAGGGAAAACTGTAGCCGGGAGACTAAAGGGGATGTCACGAGTCGTCGGAGGGGACAGCAGAGAGGGAAAATGTCTCATCACCAGAGGCTGACCTGATAAACTTTAGAGATGTGTGTGTGTGCACATGTATGTTTTGCGTGTGAATATACAAGATGTCTGAGTGTGTGTTACTGCCGAGAGTTGAGGGTGCGTTCATGGTCCTTAAGTAGACTTGCATTATCCTTCTTTCATCCTTGCCCGACGTTATTCTAAAAAACCTGGACGGAGTGTTTCTATTCCAGCATATTTTTATTCAAAATATATTTTTTTATGTTTGTTTCCCAAAGTCTTGAAAACAAAGAAAATGCCCATCACCAGACCCCAACATGTTTATTCACAGTGTCCTAGATTTTCTTATTGAAAGTGAAAGTATTGATTATCAGATTGTTTTTATAGTGAGTAGTGAATCAATAAAGAACAACACTTGTTATTGGTGCATATTTAGGCTTACAAGTTAATAGAACTTAGTTGGCAGCTGCATTTGAGATCACTCCTGCAGCATGGATGTGCAATTACTTCGCAATGTCGCCATTATTCTCATTTGAGCATCTGAAGAAAACATAAAAAGTCTGACTTATTGCAATAAGCAGGAAACATTTTTAAAGTTATCAAGCAATTCTTTTTCACGCGGCATGCAAACATTGAACAATTGCATGGAAGCTTGGGTACAATGTGCATGCTCTTACATTATTTTGATGAAGTATTAGCTCCAGCAATATTTAGTTCTTTGACTGTTTGTGCCTGTATTTTAGAGATGGACAGTGGACTGAGTCGGGAGGGAGAGAAAAAGTGGGCAACAACATGCAGGACAGGAGCCACGGGTCGGATTTGAACCCTGGCCACCTGCTTGCAGGATTATAACCTCAGTACAGGAACAGGCAGGAACACTAACTGTGCCACCAATTCTCCAAGCAAGCTATCTTCCACCCTCATATTAGTATGTTCAGTTGAATTTAGAAGGGACATTTAGCATGCAAAACTTGAAGATCAGCAGAAAGACAAAAACTGTTATGGCAATGTTGAATAGAGTTATCGCACATTGCATATTTCATGTGCAGAACAGTGAAATCACAATGAGTTACTGACAGTTTGTTTTGACTAGAACATGTCCGGCTCAGTGCCTCAGAATTATTGTTCAGGTAGATTTTGGATATAATATATTCATACTCAATACAGATTCACAAACACACACCCACTCATACCTCCCCCCTGTTCCTATTCAAAGTATAGAACATTGGGTCATGCTGACATATGGTCCCATCAAAATTGGTTTTATTTTTGCTGCTGAGTGGGAGGCACATCTGCCGAGCATTGAGATGTGATTTTAGGTGTGAGAGTGTGAGCCCAGCAAGCTGTGTCACCATGTGGGCAGAGCGCTCTCTTCCAAAAAAAAAAAAAACCCTCTCCAAGTCTGACTCTCTGCATTTCTCAGACAGTAATTCCTGAGTTTTCCGGCAAAATTTCAGCCTGGGAATTTTGAGCATAAATACTGTATGCCTCCACTTCAACATGCAGAGACCTTGCCTGTGTTTACTTCTTTTGCCTAATGTGATGGTAATGTGCAGCACCAACTCTCTGACTGCTCTGCTGGGAGGAGGATGAGGAGGCATGGAAGCTTAGAGTTACGCTCTGTCTGTGGAGCTCAGTTTTGTGAAGGCGTTTGCAGCAGGCTTTTTTTTAATGAAAAGTCGTGAGAAATATTCGTAATCATGTGAAACCTGTTTTGTTTTTGTTTTTAAGAAAGGACTAATAATGACGTCTGCTTTATTGACTGTAAGAAAAATCTGTTAAGTTAAAAGATATCAGCATTGTTACATCTAGAGCAGTTTTTTTTTTACAATGTAAGCAGCTGAACATGTATTCACAGCTCTGCCCTCTGCTAATGAGCTGAAACAAATATGAAATGCAAATCTCCAAGTGCAGCCTAATGCATGTCTGGATATATTTGACCTAACTCTTGAAACTTAAAGAAGAAAATATGTCAAATATCTAATCACAGCTGAAGTTTCATCATCCAAGCCCTATGTATAAATAGCTTTTATTTGAATTTAATTCACTATAAGACAGCGTTACAACCGTCTGTTTAAAGTGTTTAAGACTCTGATCCATTCTCAAATGAAATGAGTTCTTCCTGCGTCCATGAAACACTTAATGTAGGCCAGTTTTTTTTCCCCCTTCAACTTGCTGACAAACAGACCAACAAAGACACGACCGCCTGGGCGAAGGTTAATATGTCGTCATTTGATTGGTGCAGATCTTTTAAACTCTGCTTCATTTGAATGTAACCCCATTTGACACCACTCTGACAAAGTGTCAGAGCGAGGCCGTCCTTTGCCGGCAGGGCAGCACACACGAGGTCGACCATGTCTTTGACTTAATGAAGTTTTAGTTATGGACATGGATGCCCTTGGCCAGAGTTCCTTTTTGAAGTTAGAGTTTATTTTATTAGAATCCCACATAGCTCTGTAAAAAGTAGGACGGTCCCCAATTGTTTTTCAATATCAGCCCAACGCGAACACGTCTTTCTACTCTCAGTAGCTTATCAAGGGAAACATTAATGTAAAATAAAGTTAAAACGATGAAGACATTTGAATGTGTAAAAACATTTCTGTTATGACTTTAGGTTTTTGAACAATGTTCAAACTGTTAATAAATGTACAATGCTTATTTTTATTCAGCGTTTTTCGACAGCAGAAACAATGCATGATACAACAGAACGTTGTGAAGGATAACACTTTCTTACGCTATCTTGTTTGAGAGCATGATGTCTGTCAGGTCACACAGGTCACACTTTTTCAAAAAAAAGGTGGTAATCAAAAAAATATATATTTTAATCCAAACAACACAATATTTCTTTTTTAGAAAGATACAACTTTGATCTGGCGTTTCCTTGAAGGGGTTCTGATGAGAAGTTTCTCTGTCAGTGTTTTGTGGTGTTATAACATGAAGGACTCTTAGAGGGGATCTGCTGCTGCATGAAGCTTCAGACAGGAGTGAGAGAGCCGCCCATCACACAACTGTTTTTAAATCAGTGGAGCCAAAGAAACCTTTTGGATTGTGTGTTTGTTGTGGTCAATTGCGCAGATAAATTGCACTGAGGATTGAAGCTACTGTGATGATTCTTTTTGTGTTGATTTTTGCGAACACCCAAAATCAATCTCTTTGCTGATCCTGTTCTGTTTATGCTCAAGTGGGATTTTCTGACAAACAAAGTCCTTCGGCCTTTTTTAAATGTCAAACATTTCTCCCAGCTTGAATATTATTATTCTACTGAAAATGTAAACAAAGGCTCCAAAAGCTTTTCAACTTCATGTGACACTAACCTGGTGGCAGCAGTAGTAGATGTTAAATGTCTGTTATGACATCAGTCAGTCATCGTTTTGATTCTCTTTCTTGCTTTTGTAGGTCATAAAGAGGCTTCAGCAGTGCTATTCTGTAGCTGTGAGGTTAATTAATCACTCAAGGAGCTCATGTTCTGTTTTTAATTTGTGGCTCCATCAGATGAGCGTGAGGCGGTTCAGAAGAAGACCTTCACTAAATGGGTCAACTCGATCCTGTCCCGGGTCGGCTGCCGCATCTCCGACCTCTACCTGGACCTGCGAGACGGACGCATGCTCATCAAACTGCTGGAGGTGCTCTCTGGTGAACGGCTGGTGAGAAGCTACCTCGTCATCACTTCCTTTTTTACTCTATTTTTCTTCTCTTTGTAGTCTGGCATTTATAATTCTCCCTCTCTATGTTCCGTTTCATTTCTGCCTTCAGCCTAAACCCACCAAGGGTCGAATGCGTATCCACTGTTTGGAGAATGTGGACAAGGCACTGCAGTTCCTCAAAGAGCAGAGAGTCCACCTGGAGAACATGGGCTCCCACGATATCGTCGATGGCAACCATCGCCTCATTCTCGGCCTCATCTGGACCATCATCCTTCGCTTCCAGGTAAACTTTTCTACACTGAAATTATTTTTTACCTTGACAGGTGGATTTTTGTGGAGACATTTTCAAAGCAAGAAGTTGTGTTAAAATGACTTTGATGTTTGGAGCCAGAACATATTATAACTCCGGTTAACATACAGTACAAAAAACACAGCCTAGCGTGTTTGCTAGAGAGTGTGTGATTGTAAAGGAAAGAGTCTGAATTGGGTGTATATGCATGTAGCTGTACAATACAATTTCAGCTCCCAGCCTCGAGATGTGTTTTTCCTGGTTCCTTTTTCCTCAAACATCATGCCTTCAGGTTCCAGCCGTTGTTATCTGCTGTTAGAAGCACATCCAAAAACATCAGAACATGTCTGTTTGACTCTTTTATCTTCTTGGAGGGGGCATATATTTATTTTTAATTTGACAGCAACACTGTTATTTTTAGAAACAGAAGTTCAAACAATATGACTTCCTGCATTATTCAGCTTTGTATTTTTTTTTTCTAAGAGAAGAAGAAGAAAGTGAACAGATTGGAGTGAACTTGGTCCTGTCTGTATCTTTTCAGTCTGCATGAACCAATGAGAACCAAAGCTGGCTAAATTTAGCTGTCTCTCAGGACCTGTCTCTCAGATCACATCCTTGCTCTAATTACTGGCCCACAGTGTGAGAAAATAAGAACCTCAATAATTACCCCTCTGCTCCTATCAATTCCTCCCTTGGTTAAGAGAATCTAGACGGCTAATAATATTGATGATAAACCACTTGAGATTATTTTTGTTTTGCAACAAAAAGAAACTCCTGGTATTTCAGTGTGCTGTAATAAGTGATGTATTGTAAAGGGTTATTTGTGCCACTTTGTCAAAATGTTCCCAATTAGCTACATGTTACTACCATGTTCTTTCCTCTCTGTTGTAAATGATTCTTCTTTGATTGCAAACCAGGCAGTAATTAGTTAAGTTTCATTATTTATAATCCAGCTGTGCTTGTTGTTCTGCATCAGATCCAGGACATTATTGTGGAAACGGGCCAGGCAGACCAGAAGGAGACACGCTCAGCCAAGGACGCTCTACTTCTGTGGTGTCAGATGAAAACTGCGGGGTAAGTGGGATGTGTGACCCTTATCCTCACCAGTCTGTTGTTAATATGCTCGGGAATTAGTTTCAATATGTCGTCCTTTGTGCTGCTTTAAATCTATAGTGATAAAAAAGTGTATATTTTTTTGATTGTCTGTAAGAATTCTTATTTTAATAATTACTTTGAATATTTAAATTGACCTGGTATACTTATTGCTTTTATGAGTTTTTAAAAATCATATCTTTAAGTTTTCTGCTCTATGAATATGACTGACTGTTATGAATATATATAGGAATTACTGTTTTTGTAATTCACGTTTTTATGGTTAAAACAGGCTTCCAAAACAGTGACAACAATTGTTTTAATTTTTACAATGTAATATAATGGTAGTTGGTAAATGGACTTGAGTTTATGTAGTGCTTGTCACAGTGTAAAATAACTAATCCCAATCAAACGCTGCCATCGAGGCAGCGGGAGCAATTCGAGGTGTCGAGGTTAAGGACACATCGGACATGTTGCAAGCTTCGGGTTGAGAAACGAGTACTTTACCAACTGAGCCGCCCCAATGAAAAGAACAGAAAAGTGCCACAATGTGTATGGATAGTAGAACCCTGTTTGTTTCAATTTTCATCATGAAGTATTGTACAGCAATGTTTGCAGAATATGAAAACCACAGTTAAGGTTCTATATGTAGTCTAAAGATCTGTATGACTGAAAAATTTGAAAACTCTTAGAATGTCTTCTAAGCTAGTAATAGCAAGGCTTGCTGTGCCTAGCTAAGATGATATAGTGTTCATTTAGCTTTAGTCTACTCTAAAGGGACTCAGCTAATCTAAATCTAACATAATCCATATAGAAGCAGCTCTTTTTTGTTCAATTTATTTTTTTAAATAAACCAAGTATAAAAGTATTTTAGGTCTGCTGCTTTCTGTGTTGCTCTTTGCTACTTTAGCTAACTGGTTGCTAGCTCTCCTGTGTTGGACAGATTAGTTGGGTTCGTTGCAACGAGGACTAGCCTCTATATATGGAGGTGGCTTGGTGCCTCACATACGATGAAGTTTTGAACCAATCACCAAGTGTTATCAATTTCATCTGCTCAGATCTGGACCAACAGAATAACTACATGAGCTGAACAGATCTTTGACTGGTTTAAAAAAGGCGCCTCTGACTGATGTCCCTTGTATTCGATACATGACGTCTTTTGGTTGATGTTTTGCAGGTATCCCAATGTGAACATCAGAAACTTCACCACCAGCTGGAAAGATGGCATGGCCTTCAATGCTCTCATACACAAGCACAGGTAAGTAGAGATACACACTTAACTCCACACTCTCCAGCTTCAGTCTCCTCCATTTATCTCATGGTCTCATCTCTCCATCTTTCTCTTTCAGGCCAGACTTGGTGGACTACAGCACTCTGAGGAAGTCCAACCCAACACACAACCTCCAGAACGCCTTTAACGTAGCAGAGCAGAAGCTTGGTGTGACCAAACTGTTAGACCCCGAAGGTAAGTGACTGAGAGAGGCTGTTTTTTGAAATCTAAATGTCTTTTAGTCTGGTTGAAAAACAAAAAACAAAACAAAAAACTGTATTATAAAGTATTTTGTGTGACAGTGACTAACTGACCGGCTGCTTTTTTACAGATGTGTTCACAGAGAACCCAGATGAGAAGTCAATCATCACATATGTCGTTGCATTTTACCACTACTTCTCAAAGATGAAGCAGCTCGCTGTGGAGGGCAAAAGAGTTGGAAAAGTAGGATGGAAACTCATTTGCAAGTAAACGTGTGTTTAGTTTATTCAACCTTCTTCCCTAATTGTCTTTGCCCTTCCACTTCAGGTTCTGGATCAGGCCATTGAGACCGAGAAGATGATCGATAAGTATGAGACGCTGGCGTCAGATCTGCTGACGTGGATCGAGCAGACAATCATCGTGCTGAACAATCGGAAACTGGCAAACTCTCTGAGCGGAGTTCAGCAGCAGCTTCAGGCCTTCAACACGTACCGCACTGTAGAGAAGCCGCCCAAGTGAGTGAAAGCAAAGCCGCCCTCTTTTTACATTCCACTTGAACTCAAACTTAAAATGATTTATGTTTAGAAACCTTCATGAAATATCAAGGTTGCAACAAACCGAAAAGTGGAAAAAATGTAATACATGATGAATTTTCATAGCACCTTTGGAGAAATTTGACTTTTTAAAAAGAACCTCTTACTCCAAGGCATTTATATTGATTTTTGACCATAGTGATTTTTAGATTTAGAAGTCATACAAAGGAAGATTGCTTTAATGGGATTGGAAACACATTGCATAAATGTTTTGTGTGGGAAAAAGGAACTTTTGGTATGTGTACCTGGAGGTTGATGTGGTGTAAACTTTAGTGAGGGTGTAACAAACAGCTGTACAAGAAGAACTATTATTGGACATTTGAGGATTTTTTTAATCCTGTAAAGGTGTGTTTAAATGTATGCACTGGGTGGTCTTTACTGCAGGACAGCTTGCCTGCACTATTTTCTGTGACTTACATTCGTCTTCTTTCAGGTTCCAGGAGAAGGGAAACCTCGAGGTGCTGCTGTTCACCATCCAGAGTCGAATGAGGGCAAACAACCAGAGGGTCTACACGCCCAAAGAGGGAGCCTTGGTCGCAGATATCAACAGGGTAAGAACAAAAACGGTGTATTTTCATTATTTTCTTCATTTTTAGACCAAATACTCGATAAATTGGCAAATATCTTTGTTGGTTAAATACTGGAAATAAAACCAAAAAGCCAAATGAAAATGATAACATTTTTAAGATAAGGCCGCCAGATAACTATTTTTAATTTGACCTACAGTCCAAACTAAAAGATGATGATTGTGATGATAACTCAACGTGTACTCAACTTGTTTACAAAGTGCTGTATGAGACAAAGCAGTGGCAGAACCCAGAAAAAAAACAAAAAACGAGTAAACATTTAATTGTCGGGCCAAACAGAGAAGAGTCGACAACATTCACAGAAAGCCAGGAACAAATCCATCAGGTCAATGAGAAAAGATGCAACTGAATGGAATAAAAGCGATTCTGCTGGCAGATCTTGGAGGCATATTAAAGCGATAAAGTACAAATTAGAGAAAGAAATGAAAGAAGATATTTTATTATCAGATAACGACGCAGAAAAGCAAACCCTCCTCACAACTGAGAAGCTAGAACAAGAGAAAGTTGAACATTTTTTCTTTAAAATGTTAATTAAGAAAGGAACTGATTGTTGATCAATGCAGCTGTGTTTTTATAAGGAAATGTTTGTCTTTTCTTTGATTTTTTTTTCTTCTCAAAAAGCAGGACTTTTTGACCAGCATGCAAACATCTGGTCTGAAGCTCCAGCTTTCAGCTCAATTAGATTTACAAAATCCATTCATGTAGCCGAGCACAGTCGTGAGGACACAATCAAAGTGAAAATGAATTGAATTATACTGGTAATGCCGTAGTTACATTCAGTAAGCTGTACAATAAAAGCCTTGTCTTGAGGGACATAAAGCTGTGCCAGCGCTTCAAAGAATAAATCTGTGTCTCAGAAGAAACAATATAACAGTACAACCACAACAGTGGTTTTCTGTCACATGTCCCTCTATGTAACTGATACAAAGTATTGATTTTTTTAATTGGGACATTGATCAAATTTGAGTGTGCAACAAAGTTGATAATCCTGTAACCATTCAAGTCATAAGCAGCTCTATCTGTATTATGTGATGTATAACAAAAACACGTTCCCTACAGTGTTTTTTGACTTTGCGCTTAAATCTTCAGCGATGGTTCTGTAGTTGAGCTTCACCTCAATTTTCTATGTCGACAACCTAGAGCAGAAGAGGTCAAAAGGCTCCAGCGACACGTTTAGTAAGACGATCAACTTTATTCACAATTTAGACCGACACGTTTCGGCTCGTGGCCTTCATCGGGGTCATCGTGATTTCATTTGCATTTTGACCTCTTCTTAGCCTTTCCCGCTTCATGCACCTTGTCCGTTGGTGAAGCTTGTGCCAGAAAATCCTCTGCGTCGACAACCTCGAGCGGAGAACTTGTTCATTTGAACTAAATCACAAGTATCACGCTGCAATCATCAAACCCTTTACGATCCACCTCCTCGTCTCTGTGCAGGCCTGGGAGCGTCTGGAGAGGGCGGAGCACGAGCGGGAGCGCGTCTTGAGGGACGAGCTGATCAGACAGGAGAAGCTTGAGCAGATGGCGAGAAGATTCGACAGGAAGGCCGCCATGAGGGAGACGTGGCTCCTGGAGAACCAGAGACTCGTGGCTCAGGTAAAAATAAAAACAAAGAACATCAGAGACAAACATTGATTTGCTGTTTTTTAACTGATAAACATTTTACTCGCAGTCTGCCAAAAATGTAAACAAAGGCGCTCTCATCTGTGCACTTAAAATTGTTTTATCCCTCGGTGACAGTAGAAGCAGTTCCAGACATCGAGAAGGATTTACCAACATGAATTACATAATCAATCTTTATGCTGTTAGTCTGCAGAGGCATTAGTATTTATTTTAGATTTTTTAAAACCAGGTAAAAACTCTTAAACTCTTAAAAAAACCTGCCTGTCCTTGTGGTTATCTTTTTCCTCAGGATAACTTTGGTTACGACCTGTCAGCCGTGGAAGCAGCAAAGAAGAAGCACGACGCCATCGAGACGGACATTGCGGCGTACGAGGAACGTGTTCGGGCCTTGGTGGCCATCTCGAAGGAGTTGGAGTCTGAGCGATACCATGACGCCAAACGTATCGATGTGAGGAAAGACAACGTCCTGCGCCTGTGGGATTATTTGCAGGAGCTGCTGAAGGCCCGTAGGGGGCGACTGGATAAGAACCTGACCCTGCAGAGGATCTTCCAGGAGATGTTGTACATCATCAGCTGGATGGATGACATGAAGGTACAGCACAGGAAGCCGTATTCATAAACCAATCACATATATGACACTTAACTGATCCCATGTTGCCATCTCTCTGTTCAGGCGCGGCTCTTGTCTCCTGACTTTGGCAAACACTTGCTGGAAGTGGAAGATTTGCTCCAGAAACACGCTCTGTTAGAGAACGACATCAGTCTGCAGGCAGAGAGAGTTCAGAACGCCAGTGCAGCTGCTCTCAAGTTTGCCAATGGAGATAGTAAGTGCTTATCACGCCCCTTGCTCTTTTGTATTATTTACAATGATTACAGTAAATGGATGCAGGCTACGAACCTCAACAAGAGCCAGATATGAAACCACATTTTGAGCATCCACGGGCTGTTGATAACTCTCCAAAAACAATCAGAGGTGTCATCAAATGCTTCACCTGCTTTGGTTTAAATATACTAGGAACACATCATTTCAACCAAGAAGAAAAGATCCCAAAAACTTTTCGCTGGACCTTTCCTCATATGAAGGTTTGATTGTTGTATTGACTCTGGAATGAAAATGCTCAACCAAAAAACAGATTGTGAATTTGATTGTGGATTGCTGAAAAGGCTGATAAATATGATTTATTACCCAATTTGGATAGAATAATTTACACTTTGTCAAAACAATTAATACTGTGCGTGGATGTTTACACCTTCTCTCATAATGTTTAACTAAGAGAGGTAAAATTAGGATTTTCTTTAACTTTGAAGAAGTACATAAAGGACTTTTCTGTTCTGTAAAGCGCAAAAGAAATATTTTAAGCTCTTTAATCTGTGTGAAGTTTGTCTTCCCCATGATTGCATAGTTATCTATCATTTCTATTTTTTTTCTTTACACAGTTTAAATTAAAAGTCAACAACAACCTTCAACCCTGTCAAGCAAAAACAGAAAGTGAAAAGACTAATCGTGGGTAACATATGTGTTGTGCTTCATTTCCCCCAAAGCCTACAAGCCATGTGACCCTCAGGTGATCCGCGACAGGGTCCAGCATCTTGACTTGTGCTACCAGGAGCTCTGTGCCCTGGCAGCCGAGCGAAGAGCTCGACTGGAGCAGTCCCGCCGCTTCTGGTACTTCCTGTGGGAGGTGGCAGAGCTGGAGAGCTGGATCAGAGAGAAGGAGCACATTTTCTTCTCTCTGGATTATGGCAAAGACCTGACAAGCGTGCTGGTGCTCCAGAGCAAACACAGCGCCTTCGAGGACGAGCTCGGGGCCCGCCGTTCCAACCTAGAACAGGTCTTAGCTGAAGGAGAGAAGATGATCAGCGCCAAGCACTTTGGCTCGCCGAAGGTTCAAGAGCGCATGAACGACACCAGGAGGCAGTGGCAGCAGCTGGAGGAGCTGGCTGCGTTTAGGAAACAGAACCTCCAGGACACGCAGAGGTTCTTCCAGTTTCAGGGAGATGCTGATGAGCTTAAGGCCTGGCTGCTCGATGCAAAGAGGCAGATGAGCAGCGACGACGTAGGCAATGACGAGTACACCACCCAGCGGCTACTGAAGAAGCACAACAGTCTGAAAAATGAGACGATCAAGAACGGAGCCACGATCGATGCTTTATCCAAACAGGCCAACGCTCTGCCAGAAGAGCTGCAGAACACCCCTGACATCCAGAGACGCCTGAAAGACATCAAAGACCTGTACATGGAGCTCATGTCTCTGGCTGACCTGAGACAGAAGAAGCTGGAGGACACCATGGCTCTGTACACCATTTTCAGTGAGACGGACGCCTGTGAGCTCTGGATGGGCCAGAAGGAGACGTGGTTGGTGGGTTTAGATGTGCCTGAGAAGCTGGAGGACCTGGAAGTAGTACAGAATAGGTACAAAGAACAAAACATGCAGAATTATCTTTGTAACTTAGCCTCGATTTGTGCTGCTGCGAGATATTTTGACTATTTTGACTTTTTTTTTACTGTGACTTTTTCTTAACCTGGTTAAATAAAGGCTAAATGAAATAAAACATACAATACGTAATCTTGAACTCTTGGAAGCAGAATCTCTACAGAAGCAATGTTCAAAAGCCAAACAATAGTTTTCTATTTGTTACTTATCATTGACATTGTTCCATAAAGACTAAGACATCTTTTCTTGTTTGTAGGTTGAGTATACTCGCTCAAGATATGGCAAATGTTCAGTCGAGAGTGGATGACGTCAACAAAGCGGTCAAACAGCTGGAGGACAGCAGACACCCTCGCACCAAGGAGGTCAAAGAATGTCAGACACGGCTGAATAAAAGGTGCTTTCATTGTGTTTCATTTATTCAGTGCAGGTCTTATGTTTATTTGTCCCACTTTTCTGATACATAATTCAGAGTTGCACCTTAAAGTAAAAGTTAAAAAGAAGCCAATTGTTCCACGTTTTCACTCAGGCATTTCAAAAGTTTGGGTATTTAACAGGTCTATAATTGGAATTATGGAAATTTGGAAAATGGAGTAAATGTTCAGTTGGTTGAACTTCCAATTATTTCCAGTTAATTACAATCAAGCTGTTTGAGTCAGTGCAAGGCAGGTCATTTGGACATGCAGAAATGGGAAATTTGTCCACAGGGATGCATAATAATAACAACTGAGTTAGAAATTAACCCGATATAATTGAGTCTCCAGTAAATGAAGCCGTTCTTCCAGGGGATTTGTTTCTTACTGTATGATTAGCATGAAATTATACAGTTATCTGGAGAAACGTCTGGATTTATTGGGAATTTTTGGGATATAAAAATGTTACCAAAGTTTCAAAACATATCCTGAGAGAACATCAAAGTGATTCTATTAAATGAATTGTCCTCTTTTAGGTGGGAGGCCTTCAAGGCCATGGTTGAGGAAAAGAAGAGGAAAGTGGATTCTGCTGTCAGTCTGCACAACTACGGGCTGGACTGTGACGAAACAGAAGCCTGGATCAGAGACAAAACACGGGTGATAGAGTCCACACAAGACCTGGGCAATGACCTGGCAGCCGTCATGACCATCCAGAGAAAACTGTTTGGCATGGAGAGAGATTTGGCAGCCATTGACACCAAGCTCACCTTCCTGAGGAATGAGGCAGACCAGCTGGCGCAGGACCATCCAGAGAACGCAGACGACATCTTGGCCCGTAGGAAAGCCCTGGACGCAGCCTGGGACACTCTCAGGAAGACCCTCAAAGACAGAGAAGACTCTTTGGGCGAGGTGAGCAAGTTACAGACCTTCCTGCAAGACATGGATGACTTCCAGTCCTGGCTTTTCAAGACCCAGAAGGCTGTGGCATCAGAGGAAATGCCTGCAACGCTGCCGGAGGCCGAGGAGCAGCTCAGCCTTCACGACGCTGTGCGGGAAGACATTGCCAATCACGAGGAGGACTACCACCGTGTACGGGACACTGGTGCTCAGGTCACACGGGGTCAGGAGGATGATCCTCAGTACCAGCAGCTGGAGCAGAGGCTGAAGGGGTTGGACCGCGGGTGGTATGAACTGCAGAAGATGTGGGACAGCCGAAAAACCTTCCTGGACCAGGGTCTGGGCTTCCAGCAGTTCATGAGGGACAGCAAGGCCGTGAACGCAATCCTCAACAATCAGGTACAGTTGTGAATGTGTGTTTAGACTACGGACTTTAAGTCGACCCTCCTTCGAGTTAGGGTTAGCTTTAAATGATGGGGTTAGAGGTGCTGCAGGTATTTAAAAGAATGTGCTTGGAAGAATGCAGCGCGGTCAGTTTCCACACCGCATGTTTGTCTTGTAGTGTCGTCAGCTGGTGGTGTGTCTTCAGGTCTTTGTTAATCTTCTCCCGTCTTCGTGGCAGGAGTACACCCTGGCCCACGTAGACAAGCCCGACACCTTGGCTGGGGCAGAGAAAGCTTTGAAGAAGCATGAGGACTTTGTGAGCACGATGGAGGCCAACGAGGACAAAATTGACGGCGCTCTGCAGGGCGGACAACGACTGGTGGACAGCAACAACCTGTACTCCGGGAAGGTTCAAGAGAAAATGGACTCGACGAGCGACAGGTCAGTCGTTACGATAAAAAAAAAAAAAAATCCATAAAGCATCATCAAAATTGCTATTGATGGTTTGTGGTATTAAAGAGCAGATTTCTACTCAATAGATTCTCTTTGATATTACTTCCCACGCATGATTAATCAAATGAATGATCATCGTGTTGGAATATTAAATCAGAATACAAAATGACCAAACATCTGTTCTGTTCTTATAAAAAAGATTTTTTTTTTTAATGATGTTGTTTTTCTCTAAAGTTCTCCCATCTGTTTTTACATCTAACGTATTTCATTCAGTCACATTGGGATTCATAGAAGGAAAGTTGCCGACAGATACAGAAGATCAATAATAAACAATCTGCTGCTGGTTTACAAAGAATCAGAGAATCAGAGAAAATAAGGACAATTAAGGCACGATATAAAGACTTTTGAAAGTTATTGCAAAGGAAAATAAATCCCTGTCAGTTTTATTTTGCGCTCACTGGACAATCAGACAATAAAACAAAACAAGATTACAGATACAACATTAACGGCTGCTCTGTGAGGCTGCGCTCACGATGTCGGACACGTCGGAAAAAGGAGTTTCCAAGATGTAAAATGCACACGAACATCTGCTCAATTCGGAAACAACAACTCGGAAAAGAATTAGGTGCCAGACTTTCCGACTTGCTGTCTGCATCGTCATCGCGTTAATGTTGACACACGTTTTATTCATTCACTTGATTCATAGTTAAACTTCCTGTGAGGAACTTTTTTTGTTTTTGTTTGTCTTACCTCTTTAGTGATTTTCTCCTGAACATGTGTTTCATTCAGGAGAGATTTGAGTAAGCGTTTACACTTATTTGTTTGGAAAAAGATCAATGTGCAATGAGAGAGGTTTTCAAATTTGACTGTAGCAGGATGATTCAGTTGATCACTAGAGCAGGGAGACGGAGGAGGAGGTCGAGGGGGAGGGGCTTAAGTGAGTGAAGAATGAGTGATTGAAATGTTCAGTGACATTTTGCACATTTATACCAAACATGTCTCATGTTTCTGACTTCTGCTTCTGAACTGCAGTCATATATATATATATAGACTCAAAACTACCTTAAAGAACCTCTCTATTATTTCTTTGGAGCCCATATTTTCACCTCGAGCTGATAAACACTTCAGGGGGCCCCTTTCTGATACAGGATAATAGATTCTCTCATTCTGCTCTCAGTTTGCACAACCTCTGCGCTGAAACAGCTTTCCTATCACTGTATCTTTAATGTCAACAAGAAGCAATAGAGAGAGGGCCGGGGAGCTTTTCCCGTTAACTCCCACAATTCAGCTTGCTAGACAGGCGGCGCAATAATGGATATTGATCTTAAAGTAAGAGCTATTCTTCACGGTGCAGCAGAGAAAACAGATGACTGTTTTAGGTTACTGTGTCAGGTTTCTGTTCTGCGTGGAGGAGGACTGATTCACTCCCTCTTGGTTGTTCAGTGATGCATCCTCTTCTGTCACGCGTGGAGGTGTTGAATGAAAAGATGGAGGGAGATTTACTCCGAGTGTGACTCCTGGATTTTTTTTATTTACTTTTTTGACCTACAGGCATAACAAGAATAAAAGAAGAGCCCAGGAGGTGTCAGAGAAGCTGAGAGACAACTACGACCTGCAGCACTTCCTGCAAAATGCTCAGGATGTGAGTTCACCGCCAGTTCACTATTCATGTAATCATGAAGTAACACCAATTAATATGTTGAGCATTTGTTGAATTATTCCCGAACCGAGACCTGACATCATTTTTTTTCCTTGTCTTGATTATTGTAGTCACTTTTGATAAACACACTGGACTGTGTTCATTACTACACAAATCTACTTGATGATGCTCTCATGGACTTAATGTATGTCTTCCTTATTTAGAAGAGGGCTCCAATTAGGCTAAGTAGTAATTGATCTGTTCAAAGATTAAGAGATAAATCCTGCTCAAATGAAGTCACCTCTCCAAAAATGTAAAATGCCGTCCTGCCCAAGCAGAATATAATCATCCTTTTTTTTCTTTTCATTTGAATCTTTTTTAATGGCTAATGTTGTCGTCCTCTCCCTGCCTCAGCTCAATCTGTGGATCAACGAGAAGATGCTGACGGCTCAGGACACGTCGTACGACGAGGCCAGGAACCTGCACAGCAAATGGCTGAAACATCAGGCCTTCATGGCGGAGCTGGCTGCCAACAGGGACTGGCTCAACAAACTGGACCAGGTCTGTGATGTCGTGTGGCTGTTTAATATCAGAGAGAGGACTGTCTGTAGCACAATAGCAGGGCTCCATATGTTAGGCTTTCACACTGCAATGCATCATCGTTCTGAGTTGGCGGCCTATCGAAGCAGCATGTTTACGCCAGCGCTGCACTCATTCTTTAAGATCCACCTCCAGACTCCGGATTTAAAACATTTTTCTTATAGTTTCTCAATAAAAACTTTGTTTTGTGCTGCAGTTAACATTTTAGACCGTTCCAAACGTGAGTTGTCTGAACTGATTTCTTGCAAACTTAGAGCCATGACGAGGAAGCTTTCCTTCGGTCTTTAGATCTCTGTAAGGAAACATTTAAAGCATCTTTAGCTTCCATAATGAAGCCTTTACTGTTTGAAACTCATTCGTCATTAGATCACACAAAAGTAGGCAGGTCTTAGTGCGCGATCCTTAGAAATTGTCACATTGAACAAACTATCCTTTTTTCTTCTTCACACCTTCTATCAGCCTGAGGTGAAGCCGTTTTTTGTTAGAAATTAACGTGGTGGTTTGTGTCTTTGTGGATACAGGAGGGCCAGGAGCTCATGGAGTCCAAACCTGAGTTTGAGCCCATCGTAAAGGAGCGTCTGGCCAAACTCCACGAGCTCTGGGACAAACTGGAGTCTACGACCCAGGAGAAAGCCCGGCTACTGTTCGATGCTAACCGCTCTGAACTCTTCGACCAGAGCCTGGCTGATATGAAGAAGTGGCTGGGAGGGCTGCAGCAGCAGCTACAGAGCGGGGACGAGGAAGTGAAAGATCTGACTAATGCCAACATCCTGCTCAAGAAGCATCAGGTCCGCATCTTTAGAGTCGCTGCCATGTCTGTCATTTCTGTGCTTCATTTTTGAAGTCTGTGAACCTTTGTGTTTGTTTGCTTTTGGCATCTGAACACATCAACCAACATGTGTGCAAGAAAAGTTTTGTTTCTCTTTGTTGAATTGATAAAACTTGTATAAGCTAAGTTTTTGTGAACAGCAGTACACACTAACTTTTTGTGAGATTCCCCAGCACTATATCCTGATTAGGCTTTTGAAAGGTGATAAATCTTTTCTCTAATTGTCTCCTGTGCCAGATGACAGAGAACCAGGTGCGTGACCGCGCGCGGGAGCTGGAGGAGCTCCAGGAGGCCGTCAGCAAGCACGGCGGAGGCAGGGAGGACCAGCCAGAGCTGGAGGCCGAGCAGCAGGCCCTGCAGGGAGACTTCCAGCAGCTCCTCACACCTCTGGCCCAGCGCAGGGGCAAGCTGGAGGCCGCCAAGGCTGTCCATCAGTTCTACAGAGACCTGGCTGACGAGCTCGTGAGCATGGACACAACTGCACTGCACATTCAAATGACTCAACTCCTACAAAAGTCATACAAGCATAAAATGAAATGAAAGTTGGGTGATTCAGGATGAGCGTGTGATACCATCTTTTAGGACTTACAGTGAAAATATATTCAGGCCTGAAGTTCAGAAGGCTTTTTTATCCCCATTGACAACTTTCTTATTTGAATATTAAGTTTTCAATTATACTGTGTGTACTTGTTATGCAGGGTAGTCAAACCCCCCACTCTCTCTATATGAAACTGACCCTCCAGGTGAATCTGTGTAAAAAGCTTTAATCCTTTATTGCTCCACTGTCTAAATCCACTTACATGAGGTGGAGGAGAAAGCTTATAGAGGGATTTTTACTGTTTGTGATACCGGAGACATTTTTTTAATGGAGTAAAAATGCAAAATGAAAAAGAAGCTCCTAATCTTTTTTTTTCTTTTTTTTTTATTCTCTGTGTATGTCTGAAATGTGTTGAGCTGTTTCTCAAAAGATGTGAGAATAACTCTTCCTCTTCTTTTCTCTGTCAGCTCTGGATCGAGGAGAGGATGCCTCTGGCAATGTCACAAGAGCACGGCCACAATCTTCAGACCGTGCAAATGCTGCAGAAGAAGAACCAGGTAAGGGATTTTGATTCTGTTTGAAGAAAAAAAAAAAAAAAAGTTTTTAACTTTTTAAGCTCAATTCATCTGATATTATTTTCTCAATTATCCCTATTGAAAATATTATAATAATAATATAATACAATTAATAATAATATTATAAAGAAAAAGGGACTTTTTTGCCACGTTTGTTTAAAAAAAAGAAGAAAGATATCTGAATCGTAAGTACAATTATTGAAATTACAGAACAGTGGGCAAACAATTTTTCAGATCTTACAAGACACTTATTCCAAAAGATTTAGTGCAACAATGTGTGAACTTCTTCTACGAATTGTAACTTTAGAACCACTCGGACACTAACATATTGTCTTCTTTGGTGTTGTTGTACGCTGACCGCCTGCCTCTCTTGACCCCAGACCCTGCAGAGGGAGATCGAGGGCCACCAGCCTCGCGTCGATGAGGTGCTGGCACGGGGGGAGAGGATGGCTGCAGCCGCCAGGGCGGAAGGCAGACCAGAGGCCGAGAGAATAGTGAAACAAACAAAAGATCTGGATGAGGCTTGGGCCCGGCTGCAGGATGAGATGGCTAAGCGCAGGGAGAGGCTGAGCGGCTCTAGCTTAGCCCAGCAGTACTACAACGACGCAGAAGAGGCCGAAGCATGGATCGGGGAGCAGGAGCTCTACATGATCGCTGATGAAAAGGCCAAGGTCAGGGAGGAGGCCGGGACCTTTGTATTCAAAACAAAAACAGACATATCATGTTGTGCTAATAACAACAGGAAATGCATGAACTACCATGAATATATAGTGAGGGTTCCCTCCAATTAAACTGAAATGCTTGTTTAGAAATAGCACCCTCTACTGCAAGCTCATTTGATGTCTCATGTCTCGTTTTTTTTTTTTTTTTTTTTAAATGTCTAATTTGTTTTCCTCTTTTCTCTTCCTCTTCCTCCTACTTCCCTCCAGGATGAGCAGAGTGCCATGCTGATGCTGAAGCGCCACACGATCCTGAAGCAGGCTGTGGACGACTACGCTGACTCCATTCAGAAGCTGGCTGACCGTGCCCAAAAACTCCTCTCTGAGGACCATCCTGACGGGTTTGTGTTTAAAACGTTTTATGTTAATGCAAAGAAAAATGTCGTCTGAACCCCTTGTTAGGATGCTAATTCACTCCTGTTGTCTCAGCCGCATGTGTTTTCACGTGATAAGAGACACAAGCACATAATGTGTGATCACTTCTGTGACATAATCACACGTCTCATCTCGTGCAAACCTAAATCCAATCTTTTTTTTTTTTTGCATTTTTCTCATTTTCTCTCGACTCCTTGCATCTCATTTCCTTTTTGTGTGCAGTGAGGAGATCATCAGGCGGCAGGGCCAAGTGGATAAGCAGTACGCAGGGCTGAAGGAGCTGGCTGAGGACCGCAGGAAGAAGCTGGACCACACCTTCCACCACTTCCTGCTGAGCCGAGAGGTGGAGGACCTGGAGCACTGGATCGCTGAGAAAGATGTGGTGGCCTCCTCTCAGGAGATGGGCCAGGACCTTGACCACGTCACGGTATGTCGCATGGACAAAGCAGACCTCTTATATTCTGCTTCCTCTTTTGTGTGAAGTGATCACAGAGCATCCGTTTTTAATGAACATTTATAAGCAACCACTGCAGGATTTCTTGGGTGTCACAGGAGTTCATCTCTTACATATTTAGCTGTAAAGCTTCAGAATGTGGATTTCTCGCCCCATAAAAAAACCAACAAAGACATTGTGTTTGTTGTTGTAACTCATTCCTCAAATATATCCATCTTTCTGTGTCAGCTTCTAAGGGATAGGTTCAGAGAGTTTGCCCGGGAGACGGGGATGGCGGGTCAGGAGCGGGTGGACTTTGTGAACCAGACGATAGACGAGCTGATTGAAGCCGGCCACACCGAGGCGGCCACCATGGCCGAGTGGAAGGACGGCATCAACGAGAGCTGGGCGGATCTGCTGGAGCTCATCGACACTCGTGCTCAGCTCCTCACAACATCCTATGAACTGCTCAAGTAAGCCCAACAGAAACAAGGAATCACCAGATCATGAGCGCAAAGTTATCTGGATCGGTAACTTTAAGAATTTGTAATGCAACATAATGCCTCAGAACAGTTGAGATCCATATTGATATTTGCTGCAACTTTTGTTATCAAACCAAAAATATTTTCAACTTGAACATGAAAAAAGGCTTGAAGGCTTCAGGCACCTTTCTCCTCCTAAGTGCTAGAGAGACGGTGTAATGTAGCTTCTGCTTATTATTATTTTTTTTTAAAGGTACTTTGATGATGGGAAGGAGCTGGTGGCTCAGATCCAGGAGAAGCAGAAAGAGCTGCCTGATGATGTGGGAGAGGACTTCAGCAAAGCCGAGTCCTTCCACAGAATGCACGCCGCCTTTGAGAGAGACATCAGCGCTCTAGGCAAACAGGTACAACACCGGGGATCAGGCGTTTAACTCTGAGGCTACACAGCAGGCTGCGGCCAGGAGGCACACTTTGATGATTCACATGCAGACAGAGCTGCAACGTTTGGGCAACCGAGAGAAATTTTCTCAAAAGTGGGGGAACCCTTAAAGTGTTTTATGACTGTTTACAGCTCAAGTTAAATTACTCTGGAATCAAGAAATAATTGATTGTATAAAAAAAAAAAAAAAAAAGCTGAAAAAAACCCCATTAGTGAGGTAAATTCTTATCCTCCCATTCAGCTGTTTCCCTCAGCTCTAAGCTCTTTGATCTTTTAATTTCAACAATAAAATACAGGGCAAAAGACAACGTTGACTTCCACTTAACGGTCACATTGTTCTGGAATCAACAACCAATAAGTCACATTTAGATTTAGAACTTTTTTTTTTTTAAAGGACAGACATTTTTTTTCTTCTTATTATTATTTACATGAGAGATTTGATTCCATGCCTTCAGGTTCAGCAGTTTCAGGAGACTGCTGCGCGGCTTCATGCGCAGTATGCTGGAGGACAAGCGGAGAACATCCACGCCACAGAGAGAGAGGTGACGGAAGCCTGGAAGGGCCTGCTGGACGCCTGCGACGGGCGCAGGGCGCAGCTGGTGGACACGGCTGAGAAGTTCCGTTTCTTCACGATGGTGAAGGATCTGATGGCGTGGATGGAGAGCATCATCCAGCAGATCGAGACTCAGGAGAAGCCCAGGTGAGGACGCCTCAGACGAAGTGAATTTGAACTTTAGATTGAATTTCTGAAAGACGATAAAGTGGAAGGGTAAGAGAAAAATGTTTTTAACTTTCTCCCACACAAGTGTGCGCCTCAGAGATCACTTTACTACGCTGATCCACTACAGTCCGAACATTAACTAACACACAGTGAGCACGCCAGCTTCCTCTCCTAGTTTCTACTGAATGAGTTAAAGAATCCTTGCTCTGAGTGTGTTTAAGGTTCACTTTTAATTCTCATTTATTTCTATTCTCAACAAAATTGGGATTTTGTTCTTTTGTCTTGTAAAGAACAAAGGATGAATAAAAAGCTCTTTGCATAGAGCTCGACAAAATTCAGTCTTTTTTTAGGAAATATTTCTACGTGTTTACACATATACTTTATTATGAAAGTTTGAACTAGATCCCTCATCTCTAATAAGTATTATGATGTTTATTTGTTAAGATCTCCATTAGCTGTTTAGAAAGCTCACATTAAAGACATTAACATAAATATAAAATGTATATTTGAAAAACAAAATTAAGCACAATACTCCATGCAAAGCATCACATTTAGAAGATATATCTATCTATCTATCTCTCTCTCTCTCTCTCTCTATATATATATATATATATATATATATTTATATTTCCAGTATTTTTTATTTGCAGTCTGCATATGTATATCCATCTTATATCCATCTTACAAAAACTCTACTGGGTGTGTATAAACAAACATCACACATTATATTCTGCATGAATTAAAACTGTTTTTTTATTGATCCAGTCCAGACAGAGACGCTTCAATCGACTATAAAAACATATTTGTTAAATTGCAGAACATTCTCAACTCTTTAATGTAGTAAATTTAGGTTAAATAACGGTTGATCTGAATGCTCGTAGCACTTTGGTGTTGGTTTCATTTAAAGGATACTCTACACTTAGCACAGCAGTGCAATCATTTCTGCTGTAGTTCCAGTCTCTACCAACAGAGGTAGATACACTTCATTCATTACCTGTTATCACTTGACATCCCTCCCTCGTCCACATTAGGGATGTCTCGTCAGTGGAGCTCCTGCAGAAATACCACCAGGGGATCCGCTCGGAGATTGAGGCCAGGGGAGCCAAATTCACTGACTGCACAGACCTCGGCAAGACCCTGCTGACACGAAAGCACCGAGACTCTGCTGAGGTAAGACTTCAGCCGCACAGACAGCTTCTTTTCATCCTCAGCCGGGCCTCAAATTGCTGCTTTCATTAGATTTAATTACTTTTCTGGGAGTGATTGTTCCTGTCTGGCGCTATGGAACCAATTGGATCTCCGGGAAAGAAAAAAAAATTCCACTCATCGAAGGTTCATCAGGGAGACTTTAAAGCAAACTCTAATTAGAAATGGAAAAGCCAAAAGAATTTAAATGAGCAATTGACCCTGGCCTGAATATAACGTGCGCTTAATTACTTTACAATACTAATTCTTGGAGGATAATCGCCGGTCCTGAGTTGTTTAATAACGCTGATATGTAACTGCGACTGTATAAATGCTTGTTTCAGATCAAGGAGAAGCTGGTGCAGCTGACGGAGAAAAGGAAGGAGATGATGTTCAAGTGGGACGACAGATGGGACTGGCTCAGACTTTGTGAGTAAAACTACACTTACCTTGAGCAGTGAAAAACAAATCTCGTACATATGTTATTCTTCTCACAAATCCACACTTTAATTGCCAAACACCATACGACTTACTGATGTAGGAATAAGCACTCCAAACCGGCGCACATGAAAAAGCTCCTCCGCTTTTGTTTTTCAAAAACTCTGAATCAAGCGGAAATCTGTTGCTGCAGTAAATATAACCTGAGACTAAAATAAAGACGTTCTGTGAGAGGATTTCTGTGCAATAAAAAACAAGGAGAGTTCTTCAACTGAGCTCCTAAGCAATATATTTGTAATCACCGTCTCTGTTTTCTTCACAAATATTCAGGCTTGAACAGGTTGAGGTTTAGGAAGAAACCTCCAACCCCGCTCCACTCACGTTAGCATGAAGGAGTTAATAATAAGAAAGCACCATTAAGTGCAAGAAGGAGTTTTCGTACAAACCTTGTCATAATGTGTTCCCCTAAAAAATATCTCGAGCTCCCAAAACTGATCTCAACCTCTTCTTAAAAACATCCTCACTTTAAAAACAAATTACTTTCCCACCGCGAAGTTCTTCGGATTATAAAAATGTGTCCTTATCCTTAAAAAAAAAAAGTCATCACCGTGTAATAATGATTTTTCTAATCAAAACATTTTTCACTTTCTGAAAGGTCTTCACTGTGTACAGAAAGTCAAATTCCTCCTGAATGAATGAACAAACGCTTTCTGTCGCCTGCAGTGCTGGAGGTGTGTCAGTTTGCACGAGACGCCTCGGTGGCGGAGGCCTGGCTGATCGCTCAGGAGCCCTACGTGACCAGCAAAGACCTCGGCTACACTGTGGACGAGGTGGAGAAACTCATCAAGAGACACGAGGCCTTTGAGAAATCCACCGCCACGTGGGAGGAGCGCTTCTCCGCTCTGGAGCGCCTCACGACGGTGAGGACGAATCTTACCTGTCATCCACAGCCGTTTCATGACCAAACACAGACACAGACGCGAATCATTTCAGCCTGATTAAGAGACGCCTGTTTAGCTCAGCTGGTAGATCAGCTGAGTCGTCAGACAGAGGATGAATTTGGCCACAGGTTCGACCCCTGACTTTGGCCCTTTGACGCAGGTCTACCCGCTCTCTCGTTCTTCATATTTCCTGTCTCTTTTCAGCTGTTCTATCAAAAAAAAAAAAAACGCCCCTCTTATTAAAATTTATGAAACTCTATTGTCCAATGAAAATATCTCCTGGAAAGAATATGACCTGCAGGCTAAAAGAAAAACCTTCCAAACAAATATTCAGTCATTGGCTGAGGCAGATTCTACACTGACTGAAAATAGAAAATAGATTCTTCTTCTGGTGTGTGTTGCAGCTGGAGCTGTTGGAGCTGAGGAACCAGCAGCAGGAGATGGAGCAGTTCATTAAAGAGGAGTATCGTTCTGACAAGGACAGCAGGTACTCACTCAGTCATTTAGTTTTCATGAGCGATCTGAGGATCATCATTAAAAGCCCTCAGAAATGTTCAACATAAGATCACAGTTTCTTCCTCCTTACTGATTCACATTTTCTGTTTTCAACTGGATGTCCTTTGATTTCTACGAAGTGTTTAAATGCATTAAGTGAGCCGCACTGTTGCACTGGGTGACATTTTCCTCCTTTATGAAATGTGATGGCGATACAGTAGTTTACACTGAGTCAATTACAAACAAAGTGTTTGCTGGCAAAATAACAACCAGAGTCATAAATCTGCCTCTGAAGAGTTTTCCCCCTTCATGCATCACATTCACCAGATAATGAAAAGCCCAACTGTTATAGGAAGTGATTCAGAACTTGTTTTCAATGCAAACATATATTTGAAGACGACTGTAATAATAATACAGTATAAAGAACTGGGTTTGGGCTTGGAGCCACAAGCAGACAAGAACTTAAAAAAAAAACAAGAAAAGTTTTTTGTTGGTTTGGAACAAAAATACAGAATTCTGTAGTCTTACACACACACACACACACACACACACACACTCTTTACCTGCTGCTCTTTAAAGTGTCTCATGTAGACCCCATGCTGCCCTCTTTCCCGCAGGAGAGAAGACACCGGCTTTGTAGAGGAATCTTCACAACTTTACACTATTGAGGAACAGACTCTGGTTAGTCCCCACCCTCACTCAACTCCTGCCCTCTGAACTTTTTCATGTGGTGACTTCCTTTAAAGCAGAACGAAAACCAGCCTCTTCTCTTTTCTGTGTTCTCGCTAACTTTTCAAATAAGCTCCTTGACTTTTTTTGATCCGTTGAAATCAAACTACTTTCGACTGTGTTGAGGCCGCTGTTCGAGCTCTCACGGATGCATAAATCAGGGGCGTGCTCCTCTCTTTTATCCATTCTGAATGTGAATGATGAATTTTAAAAAAAAGCTTCTCCTCCTTCTGATTCTGTCTCCAGTCCGCTTCTGGTGCAGTTGAGCCCACTTCAGGTCTGCAGGAGGGGACGGCCGGAGACTCCACGGTCCCCGTCGTCTCAGAAATGAGAGAGAGCGGCTCTCTGGAGCTCGAGCCCTCGGTCTCTGTAGCCACATCCAAAGAACCGGAGAGGGCGGCCACCATGCCCATGGAGCCCGTCAGAACGCAGAGTGTGCTGCAGGAGGGCATGCTGGGACGAAAACACGATGTGGAGGGCTCAGGGAAGAAGGCCTCAAATAGGTAGAGTGTTTGGGTTTTTTTTGCATATTTTTATCTGGTTTCCGACAGGAAGTGTAGTCTTTGCATGACTCCATTCCCCATAACAGGCAGCAATCTGCTTGTGTAAATGAAGAGAATCTATGAACACACTAGAAAACCCATTTACCTTTCATCCTCCTTTCATCCATCACAGCAGATAAGTTTTTTTCAACACTGTGACGTTCCTTAAAAAACACTGAAAACTATCGACAGTAGTTTCCGAGCAGTGAGCTGCACTAACGACTCTCCTTCTTTCTAATTAACTGGATTAAGTCGAATGAGGTGTTGATGTTGCTGTGGCGCTCGTGATTGAAACTTCATTAAATAGATTTTAGATCATTCAGAGGAATTAGCTTTATGAAACGATTGATCCCCGTCCCTAACTGTCCCTCTCAGGTCGTGGAACAGCTTGTACTGCGTGCTGAAGCTCGGTCAGCTCTCGGCCTACAAGGACGCCAAAAGCTTCGGCCACGGGCTGACGTATCACGGCGAGGACCCCCTGTCGCTTAGCAACGCAAGCTGGGAGATCCTGAGCAACTACAAGAAGAAGAAGCATGTCGCCAAACTACGGTGAGAACACGTGTCTCAGTATTACTTCCTGTTTCTTGTTGAAGTTGAATGACTTTCTTTATTTCTTTGTTGTAATTCGCTGCATGTTCTCTAAACTAATGTTTACAAAAAAAAAGCTGCGGATAGTTCAGTTGTTTCACTTTGTTTCGGAGGTGCTTGCAGTTTGATGTTTTTTCAACTTTGGATTGAGCTTCTTCTCCTCCTTTAGTTCACCAGCTGCTGTCACTCACTTTGACAACAGCTGGATCCTAAAAAATGCTGCTAGTTTAAAAAACACATCTATTCAAATGGATAAAAAAAACAAGTGAGAGCTCAGTTGCTTAGATGACAACACCTGTTTTTGGAAGCTGGTTTTTAATGGTCAGGATGTGAAATGAACCCAACGACTTGTTTTTTATTTGCCTCTCCGCACGACACCTAGTTACATCGATCTCTTTCCTTTTGCTTCCTCGAACAGTCTCAGAGACGGCAGTGAATATTTGTTCCAGTGTAAAGACGAGGTGAGTATCTGAGCTGTAAGAGATGAACCATAATGAACTTTTTTTTCCCAACTGTCTAAGAATTAAATGAGGCTCATTGTTCTGGACTTGGCATGTGTTTAAATAACCTTTGACAATACATACAGTACATATGCCTACGTCTAAGAATGTGGCTCACACTAATGAGGTTATTCTCATTGTCTTCTACCAACAACAGTTTCACCCTGCAGAGGTCTTTAGTATAAATAGTAATGAGCATTTTTTTATATTCTATTTTAAGCTTCTTTGTCACCTCTTCAGTTTATTGACTTTATTATAGGTTAAAAATCCACACTTCATCCCCCCCTGTAAGCCGCTGTGTTGTGCGTTTAATTTCAGGAGGAGCTCCAGCGTTGGAGCCAGGCCATGGAGAGGGCCGTTCAGCCCCTGGCAGACGAGGAGGCGTCGGGGCCCTCGGGGGCCAAAGCCCACAGCCTGCCCGCTCCCTCCTCCTCCTCCACCTCCGCTGCCCTCCCTGAGCCAAGCGCTGCCAAGAAAGACAAGGAGAAGAAGTTCAGTCGATTTGCCAAGAAGAAGTGAAAGGAGATGGGAAGGCCATCAGGAGGGGGGGTTGCCTAGGCAACGAGGAGAGTGAAAGTAGTGTGTGTACAATCAGTCAGGGCGAGCTTTTATCACTAAATCTTTTTATATTATTTTGTGAGAATTGACATAAATATGGTAGTCTAGGTTCAAGCTGTCACTTTTTGCCTGTATGTAAGCCTGTGTTTGATCGCAAAGGTCCACTTTTTTTTTTTCTTTGTGTTCTTCGGATCTAAAGCCAAAATTGAAAGTATCGAATTAAAGCACAGGAATGCCGATTTCACACTCAACCAAAGAATGTTTGTTCCACTTTTCTTTTGTTACTTTTGCTGCAGTTTTTGTTCCCCCTTCTTTAGTATGGCATGCTTTGATATAGCTATGTATGATATGAAAGCCTGTAATGAACATAGGGTGACTCAAGAGTACTGAGTACTTTAATTAATCTGCCTTACACAATGGTTGTGAACTGTAATACTGTGCTGTTTGAATCTGGAGCACTAAATGTTACTTCTAGAGCCGGAGTGAGTTTAACGGGCTTTAAAAAGGCTTGTAAATGCGGTGTAAAGACTGAAAGTGCAGTGTACGGTGCGCGCACACACACGCGCACACACACACACACACACACCAAGTGTAATTGCAGGCATGCAAACAAAATGCTCTATGCACTGTGAAGGGTCTGACTGTTGAGATTTTTTAAATCGGCTCATGACAAACGAGCCGTCATGAGACACCACGGTCAGTCAGTTTTGAGTAAACTTCTTCTCCGACTTTATTCCAAACTGAACTGTGACAGTACGTACTTCTGTGAACTTGAAATATATTCAACACTCGTGTATGGAACCCTACATTTCATATCTATCCATCGACATATAAATATATATATACATATACAGTTTATATATCTACAGGTGCATGAAGTATGTTTTACATTCGTCTGATATGGTGCTATTGTGATATTCTCAAACCTTCGATCAAGTCCAACTTCTCTTCAACTCTGGCTTGTGACGACACACGAATGCTTATATTCTTTACGTCTGAAGGGTGTTTCACAAGTTTGCTCAGTCAAGCAGGTTTATTTGAAGAAACAGGACTTGAAATGAACCCGATCAACTAAACCAGGATTATTCCTTTAAGAGCCACTGACCCCGCTCACTTTACTTGAATGCTTCATGGAGGAAATGTGCAAGTGGCGATTTTCTATTTAATGTTGAGTGTTAAAAACGGAGTTATGGATGAAGAGACTGAACTGTTTAAGCTCTTCTGCCACAGCAGTCGCTTGTGACTTCACAGGTACGATTGTCCTACTTTGGTTTGGCACTTGGATAAATGAAATAACATGAACCAGGCAGCCAATCAAAAGATGTATATCTAGTGTCTGTTTCTTCAAGTGAAAGTAGAGTGACGTTAAAAAAATACGTGACAAATTTGGAGAATATGGCCCACTGTGAAGCCACCACTAATGATCAAAGATTGAGATTTTCTGGCTTTAATATTTATTTTAAAAACTTGTGATGAGCACTTTAAAGGCCAAGAAACTATGTGAAAAAGTGCACGCTATGTTAAATGTGTTAAATTAAGTTTGTATTACAAATCTGACCTGACCAGGTGGGGTTGGTTATTTTGGTAACCTAATTCTGATTTATAAACTTGCTTTAAAAAATATTTGACTTGCAGAAGTAAACCTGATTGAACTGGTTCTGATCTTATCAAACACTCCTCTGATCCTAAACTAGATTTCAGAAATGATTGAGAATCATGTCAAAGCAGAGAAAGACCTCGGATGATTCATCTCAAAGCCAAAGTTTAAGACGTTGTGGGTCGTAGGGATCTTGACTCGTTTTTCCAAACCACACAAAACAGGACCAGGCATGCTGTCTGTGGAAGACCAGGATCATACAGTAGCAGTTTGGAGCTGAGGGAGTGTGTCTTTAATATGAATGTAAATGGAGAGAAGAGAGCGAGAATTGGGTACACATAGGAGTTTCAACGACAAAAGCCATAATAGGATGAAACACTTGAACCGATAAAGACAGAATGAAGAGTCTGTACGGTATATGGAACCACGTTTGATAACTTGTCAGCAGGAAAGTGGCTCTCTCACACACACACACACACACACACACATTCACTGCCGTCTTGCCTTGTACTGTCCAACTCAAGTGACCTCAATGAAATGACCGAAGTCGGGTGGAGAACATGAACGAGACTGTTCAGCTCACGAGGAAACATGGAAGCCATGATTTCTGTTTAGGTTGTTTAAATCTACAAGTCGTTGAATCTCTGATCAAGAAATACAGACTTTCAGTATCGAGAAGAATATCATGTCTGTGCTTTTTTCCACTTTTCCAATCATTTCTGTTCGAAACGCACCTTTGAAATGTTTTTGGGAGACTTGCATCACATGTATTCAGTCTTGTTTTTATCGGTCACTCTATCGACAGTATAAGTCGGACACGTCCTACTCCGTCACCTCCATCCACTTTGTCAATTCCTTCACCTGCCGTTTCTGTTCACTGGTTTTTAATCTGCATTTTGTACTCTCTAGCTATGTAAATTATCCAGAAATGTTGACAAGAATTATCAAATACATTTTGAGAGAATAAACTTTAAAATAAACTCCCTCATCTAAACACATTGTGTTGATTTATTGGCGGTTAATTCTCCTTTGTTTTTGGGAGAATTGATCTTTTAAATCACTTTTTCCAGAGAAGTCAGGACCCTGAGTAAAATGTAAATAAAAATGTGAGTTTTATTTTATTTTACTTTAGAACCTCATTTATGTTCAGGCTCTAAGACATCCATGGTAAATGGTAAACTGAAGATTGATCCAAAGGCAACTAGACGTGGTTGAATATCTTGTTTCAGCATTATTGGAGCTTGAACAGATGTGTATCAAATGTGGGTAATCCATGCCATGTTCACTGATGCACCCAAACAACATTACGGCTTCAGACTTATAAAACTGTGCTCCAATCACAAGCCGCATTGCTCCTCTCCTCCGAGGTTCAGAGGACTTGGCGTCCATGATTTCCAAACAGAATGTTAAATTTCGACCCAATCAGACCACCGGAGGGTTCTCCCCTTTGCCACAGTGCATGTTAAATGACCTGGAGCCCAGAAAAGGCACAAACAGAGCAAATATCCAGCATGACAGATCCACACTTTACAGAGAGGAAACTCAGCTAATTGAAATAGAAAAGGCTACTACAGTATGTATGAAACAGACTTGACTTAATTTTGATTAATACATTATAAAAAACACGTTTCAATAAAAAGGCATGTTTTAATAGATTTATTGATTACAAACAATTATACAAAGAAAGGCGTGAAACCAAAGGCTTTTTCACTTGGCTGAACAGTTTTCCACTAACAGAGCCCATTTCAGTGAAGGTGAAGCTGCATATGAACATATTAAATTAGACACGACTGATGCATTTACATTCCAGTGGCTGTTGGTACAACAATGAATAAACAGCCTTAAGACAGCGAGGCCGCCTCAGGCTGGACTAATTAGATCCCAGCTGACGAGCAGCAGACCCAGGATGATCACTTACAGCGATACAAAGCCCCGGATAACAGTCCATTTCAATCTTTACTAACTGAAAAGGTGTACGCCTGAAGCAGAGAATACAAATCATCATTTTTCCTCGGAACAAATAAGATTCATACGAGAGATACTTTCAGCAGAATGTATTACTTCATCTTTAGCCAATTTTCCACAGCGACGCCTTAACAGCCCGCCAGGACTTATTCTGCTTCTGCGTTTAGCCCCTAAAACATCATTCATTTACATGTGCACTTTGCATCTTGCTGCCAGCAGTAATTTCTCAGCCTGACTACGGCTTCGACAAAAAACAAATTATGCTTTCCACCGTCAGATTCGATCATGTTACCGTATCTCTGCAGTGGAAGCTGGCTATTTACAAAACGGATGCAAAAACAGTTGTTTGGGGATAGAGCGGCTGTTACAACACAGCCGTGGATCATCGAGAAGGCACTGACATGTTCTCTTGTCGCGAAATGCTTTTTCCAAATGTATCAGATTCCAGGTCGAATTTGTGACTAGGACACTGCAACAAATGCCCTGATAACAATGACCTAGTGAGTTTACACGAGACAAAATGCTGAAATACACAATGTGCAACCCGGTGATCAGAAGTGAAGATTTGTTTTTACACTTTTTCAGACTCTGCAAATATTTTACCGGAGGAAATTAATTTTCAGCACATTCCCCGGCCTCGTGTGGGAACCCCTGCATCGGGTGTTAAATCTCCTCTTGGGTGTCATAAATCTTTATTAACCAAGAGGTAATAATGGAATTAGAGTAACAGAGAGACTTTGGGAAATTAGTAAAGAGTAACAGTATGTTTCAGTATATACAGAAACACTGAAAAACCTTAAGACAGTAAATGTGATCAGCTGAACAACTCTTAAGTTTTTTGTATACAGGTCTGATCTGAATTCAACGAGAAGCTTTGAGACGTAATTAGAGCGTTTTTAATGATAGCCTTACAAGCTTCATTTCTTCAAGGGGAGGTGCTTTAAGTTCCAGCATGAAAGAATTGACCCTGACTCGTTTTAAAGAACATTTAAGAACGTTTGAAATAGCTTCTTTTTTTTTTTTTCTTCACCTGAAGCTGCACGAATGACATGAGAAAAAGGTGTTCAAAACAACTTGACTCACGAGTCCTTTCTGCTTTTAATAAGAAAAAATTAAATAGGCATGTCATCTCAAAATAATACATAATTAACTTAATTACACGTTTCACTCTGAAGGATTTAAGGAAGACGCTTTGTTTGGACAAATGTTACGCGTGTTGTAAATGAACTACAGGAAGCTAGGACAAGACAAGACCAGCAGGGGGCGATACAGAATTTAACCCTGAAAGGCGGCGAAGTAGTTCGGATCTGTGACACCATAATTACAAACCAGACACGCAAACATGATAGTTGCTTTGACTTTGAGAGAAAGTCAAGAAAGAGAATCACTCAGACAGAGAAGCAGCTGATCTGTGCTTCTTCCCTCCCCGTCCATATTTGGTATCAGACAGCGGTAAATAAGGCGGTCAGACACTTCCTCTTCGAGAATGTTTGTAATGCCAGAGCTTCTTTCGAAAGGTCCAGCACGATCATGATTACATGTGGAAGGGTCTTTACATAGAATATGGATAACTTACTTTTAAGTGCAGTCAAGGCTACCAAACTGCTTTCTCTCCAGTTGGATTGTATTGTTTGTTTGTTGAAGAGTGTGTGTGTGTGTGTGTGTGTGTGTGTGTGTGTGTGTGTGTGTGTGTGTGTGTGTGTGTGTGTGTGTGTGTGTGTGTGTGTGTGTGTGTGTGTGTGTGTGTGTGTGTGTGTGTGTGTGTGTGTGTGTGTGTGTGTGTGTGTGTGTGTGTAGAGGCTGTAAAGAGGCTCTAGGTTGATGGATAAAAGTGGCAGAAGCAGGTTCCTTGTCTACTTGAGGAGCTTGTTGGCTCTCTGGTTCGCTTCATCAATACGGACTTTGTTCATATCCGCCTGAAAGAAAGAATAATAATAAAAAAAAGATGTAATGGGGTTGTTATACAAAATAAAATCACTGATGTCAAATGCTTTCAAAAACAGTCACGGTTTCCTGTAGTCACATTAGAATATGTTTACTTGGTTTAAGTAGATTCCTGTACAGGTTTAATATGAATGTTAACATGTACGCTCACAAGCCTGAGTTTGACTTGGAGTCAATTAAATGTTTTCTTTTCAACCTAAATGTTCACACTCAAAAAACTAAAAGAAAAGTGTAATTTTCTATGAGGAAGTAATTGGATGTAACACCTGCAGTATTCCTGCTGATGCAACAACTCTTATTTGTTTCATCTGCTCGCTTTCACACATTTAGTTGCAGTTACTAATTTAAAAAGGAAGTTACATAAATGTTTGGCGCCCTGACCCTCAGTGTGTTCAAGTCACACTGGAATAAGAGAGGCAAAGTGTATTTTTGTTGGCCCTGATATTTGTGTATTATCGAGACACAAATAAACATTCTGAATTATTAAAGAGGATCGCTTGACTTCCCATAAAACCCTACACTGTTTACATCAGGTTCACAAACGAGCTGTCTTTTTATTCCGTCTGCATTAAAGAAGCCAACCACAAATCAGTAAAACAATATGAAAACATTTGTAGATTTGTTTTTTTCGAGTTGTTAACAAAAAGCCTGCCCTTGTAAAAACATTCCTCCATAAAGCGAGCGGCGGTTAAACACTCCACATGGTGCCTTTTATTTTCCTCTACAAGCTTAACATGGTGAATGTAAGAGATTTAAAAAAATAAATAAATAATAAATAAATTTCTAAGAGTAAAACTGTTCCGGTTTGCCTTCCAATAGTTTTGTTAGTGTTTGATGTTTTCATCAGATTTTTTAGGATGCATCATTTTGGAGGGAATCAGTAAGCAGCAGAGCCGCCTAAGAAGTGCGATCAAACAGCTTAATAAAAAAGCCTGTTTAGAGGAAAAACAAAAGTAGTGACAGCATATTTATACCTTGGAAGTGATGTCGTCAATCTGTTTGTTCTGCTTGTCTATCTCGTTGCCCATGTCCATGGCCATGGTTTTAAGGTTGCCAACGATGCTGCCAACTGCATCCAGGTTCTCTTCCATCTCGTCCTCGCGTGCGTCGTTGGTTACCCTGCAGCGCGCGTTCAAAGGGAGAGTGATGAATACATGTTCACAAACTCTCTCTCTTCATTATGACGTGAAACTAGCAGAAGAGCATCGGTGAGGTCGACATCATTAACGTGCTTCTGACATCCTTTTTGGTTCACCTCTTGATGTACGGGCCCGATGACGCCGAGGCGTTGGCCTGAGCAGGCTGCCCGTTGCGAACAGCCGCCGGCTGCCTCGAGACGATTCTGGAGCCGTTGGCGTCGACTTCGCCGTCGCCGTCTCTAATTCCCCAGGTGCGTTTGTATCGGGAGTCTTGCTCGATTGATGACACCCTGGAAGAGACGAAGACAAGTCATTGCCTGCCAGGAAATCCTGCGACATTTCAATCTACACAAGAAGATTGTTAAACAACCACGTTTCATTGGAAGAATCTGAGCGAGGTTTAGAAGACGAGCATCCAGCTGCTGTAACAGATAATCATTGATCAGAAGAAAGTGAAAAAGATTCCCTACCTGATCTTAAGGTAATCATCAAAGAATCCTCCTCTGCTCCATTGTGAAAGCATTTAGGGGAGATTTTGTTTCATATTTTTAAACAGTCATGAACTCATTGCCAACACTACACCATATGAAGAGTGCTCAGCACAAAGCAGGTGCACCCGTGATTTTAAGGAACCTGGTAACAACACTCGGTCACGCTCAGAGACAGACTGAGGACAAATTGATTCAGGAAATCTATCGACCATAAAAACGCACATTTGAAATGCAAATGTGCGTTTCTTCTCTCTTTGTTAGTCTCTACTAACTCTCCTGTTTGTGGATGTGGCTGCAGTTCACTCCGTGCTCGAGTGAAATTAACCTCACAGACGGAACAGTAACATGAAAGTGCTCAATCACATGGAACCCCCCCCCCCTCAGTGAACACACACACACAAAAAATAACTTATTCTAAAGGTTTATGGAGGGGCCAAAGCTCTTACTAGTTTCTGCTGCTTGAAATCATGCTTGGTTAGAGAGTTGGGCATGACAGACTAGACTACTCAAAATACCTCAAAACCCGCGAGCTGTTGCTAGGCAGAGGGAGCCGAGGAGAGAGAGAGCAATACAAACTTATGTATTCTGCATCTTCTCTTCCTCGCTGTCCCTCTTGTGTTGTTGTAATCCCATTATTTTCAAGTAGTGTTGATTCTTTGTAGTCCTTTGTTTTTTTTTATTTTATCATATTTCATACGTTCTATTGTTCTCAGCTTATTTCTGGTCTTACAATAGCGAGCCTGTTTTTGTTTGTTCTTCTTTTGATGCTCATTTTAAACTCGCCGTATTTGCACTTGTTTTAATTAGCATTTTTTAGATTTCTCCTTCTCGTCTCCTCACTTTATTGTAGCGCTTTTACCCCTCCTGTACTAAAAGATGCGTCTGAATATTATCATTAGTATAATGAATTCTTAGGATAGAAACAGCAGACACGCTCGCAGACAAAGAGGGGAGCAGAGCGTGCTCAGACACATGAGGGATGTGGAGCGTGGCTCAGCTCTCAGTGTACCTGTCACAGGGGCAGACGCAGAGGCCGCAGCACTTGGAGAGGTCAGTGAGGTTTTTCTCAGCCTGTCTCATGTCCTGGTTGATCTGGTCCATGCCCTGGTCCACACGCTTCAGCTGCTCTGCAACACACGCCGCCAACAACACACCATGTCACACACACGCTCCCTTTTTTTTTTCTCCCTAAACCTCGCTACATTTTCATACGGCAGGAATTCGTCTGGGTGTTAATTTTGTTTTGTTTATCACCTTTATTAATCAATTTTTAGGATAGATCTAATTAAACTTTAATTATCCCTGCGAGGATTCAGAAAATGGGTCAATAACTGGGTCATTGCGGCAACACAAAAATGGAAAAAAAGATCATAAAAAAAAAAAGAAGCAGAAGACTGCGGGTAGTACGGCGAATCATTATAAACGCTCATTTTTAAACTGAACACACTGAAGGCAGCAGCTCCACAGAAAGTGACGAGTCATTTTCCCTGTTTGCTGTTTTATTGTTACGACCTGTGTTGTTACTTCACACTGCAACATTTCTAAATGCTCACAGCCTCCGACGGAGGTTCGCGCAACTGACTTCAACTCTCAGTCGAAGAGTTTGTTAATGTTTCTCAAGGCGTGCGATTGTCAAACATCTTTGTCCTTGTTATTTTTCAACGGCCCACACTTCGCCTCGAAGCCTCGAGTGGAAGAAAAAAATTATTCAGAGCAGGAAATGTGTTCCCTTCAATCATCTCAAACCCGCATCAGATGCAAAGCTTATTTGCATAACGACATTTCCATCACACTTGTACAATGACGTCTGGTTAGTCAGGTGGTTAAATAATTACTTAGAGAAATATATGATGTATATGATGCATCAGTAACGACTCAAAAAAAGGAAACAGCTGAAAAGCAGCAGTGACAGATGCGTGCAGCTACCTCCTTGTTCGTCCAGCATCACCATGGTGTTGACACCGGTCTGTTTGCTCTGGAAAACAAGAGAGGAGAAATCAGCCACAACATTTCACAACAAATGAGAAGATTACACACAGATGTCGGTACACTGGACAAAAATCGCATCCCAGACATAAAAAAAATCACATCAAGGTGCTGAACCGTTTGTCCTCTCGCTCCTTTAGTGACTAACTCTTCATTTTACCCCTGAAAAACATCTCATCCACTGTTTCGCTCGTCTTTAACTTCTTCTTCTGCATTTCCAAGAATTTTCCACAGTTAATGCAAATACTTTATTTCTTTTATTTTTCTACTTCTGTACGTTTTTTTTTGTGGCACTTTTTAAAAAGGAGCTTTTGTTCAAAATTGTGAAAAAAGAAGTTTAATTATCTTCATTTCCAAATGTTACAAATGTACTAAGACTTTTCTACTCTGAATATTATACTGAAATATATGAGATCACTTATGGAGGTCGGGACTTTTAGTAAAATTAATTTAATTTTTAGACATGATGGACCTCCAGGGGGGATGTCGGAGGGGTCCACGCCTACAGCCAACGACACCGTGCATCGAGGGCTGACTTTCAATAGATGGATACATTTCAGTACGTGGCAGCTGCTCTGCTCGGGAATGACAATCAAAAAATTGAAAATGTAATTAACCTCATACTAACGTGAAGACTATTTCCTGCTCTCAGAGACTTCCCTGCAGAAGTCTACCTGTTTGCTCATTCTTAGCCCTGGACATTAAACTGCTTCTGTCATCTTGCTCTGAGATAAACCTGCTCCTGATCCTCCTCTCTTCTTCTGTCCAAACAGCTGCGGGAAAGATGTCATTGTGTTTGTGTGTCAGCAGAAGCAGCATCATCTCGTAGCCTCACCTCCTCTGCCAACTGCAGCATCCTCCGTGTGCTCTCCAGCGACTGTGGAAGGAAAACACGAGGGGTGAGTGAGTGAAACTGAAGAAAACATGAAGACACATTTATCGACCCGACTGTCTTTGGCTTCATTTGAAACTGAATATTAGTTTGTCACACGACGCCAAGACAGTGAAGATTGTGAAGAAAAAGAGACAGGTCTGCTGGTTCGCTTGAAAAACAACCAAGAAAAAGTCCTTTGTAGGATTGACGGAGAGAAAGACACAGAAGGTAATTAACATGGAGACAATGTGAAGGAGAGCCAGATAAGAGAGATAGGGTAAATGGAAAGATGCTCATGATAAGAAACGCATGGACAAAGCTCCATCATTAACATTCAGAAAGGCGGACAAAAAAGTCCTTTTTATTTAAAAAAAACAAAAAACAAATTAACATTCCTGTGTGAGTTTAAAGCTAATAAGATGCTTGCTTTAAATGGCTGTTACATTCCTCCCCCTCGGTGTGTGCTGGAAACTGAAGGTGGAAACACGTGAACATGACATCTACACTGAACTGTTTAAAGTAGGGCTGGAGAATTAATCTAATCTGACAATCAGAATCTCTAACCGGCGACATGGAGTACAGATTTGGAGTTTTTTTTTTTAGGGTCACGTGACGACACCAAACAACAAGAAGTCACATTTAAACACGAAGGAAAAAAAAGTTTGTAAGAAATGTTATTTTTTATTTTTACTGTTTTAAAGAAGTTCATCTCTACTTTAAAAATAATAAGTGTCATTTTCATCATCATGTCATGTTTTGATTTTAGTTTGAAGAAATTCAATAAATGACTCTTTAATGGGGTAATATATTAATGATAGTTTAACTGTTTTATTAGGGCTGTGCAGTCAAGTGTTATTATATTATAGTATTCGATCAAAATATAAATGAACACTTTCATGATGTGCTACAAACGGATCATTTATCAACAGAAAAAAAAGTCACAGATTATTTTATCATCAGTGACGACGTTTCTTATTGCAGCCTCTTGAATGTGAATCATTTCTTTAATTCTTTATCGAATGATGTTAAACATGTGACTGTTTGAAGACAGACGTCATCTATGAGCTGCTCCTCGACCAACAACAACTCCAGTCAATGTCTTTTTTTCAGTAAACATCTTTCATTTTCACAGCCGTTAAATTATTGGGACTTCTTTTACATATCTTATGTGGTAACAAAGAAAATGATTCTGAGTTTGTTTTTGTTTTATTACTCGTGCTCGTCTTTTACGTTCAGCCCTCGACTGCACAATCAGAAAACACTAAGCGTGTTAAGGACGTGGTCAGAGTTCCTGTTCCTGTGTCCGAACCTATAATGGGATCTTTGTATGACTGACAGACACGCGCTGACAAGCTGTGACAAAACTCAGACCACACGTGAACGCTCAGACACACGAGTGTTGCGGGCGAGCAGGAATGCAGTCAGTCGAGATGGGGAACGCCTTCAGCACAGCACAGCACAGCTATCCCCATAAGGGAGCGGAGCGCCGAAGCGACTCGGGGCATGACTCCATTGTTACCTCCACTAATGAACTGTTAAGACGAGAGAGTGGGGAGCGGATTCGTCCTCCTCTCAGTGGTAGGTTTGCTCTGAATACATTAATCAGCGAGTTGAGAAAAAGACAAACAGAGAAATTGGCGAGAGGGAAGAGTCGGGCTCGGCCAGGTTTCTGTTGGCTTCGCCAGAACATCACTTGGGTGGATAAACATTACATTATGTCTCCGAAAATCCTTGAACTTGGCTAATTAAGCCTGAAAATCGCTGCCCAAGCCAAAATTTCCAGATTGGGATGCTGTGAAAAAAAAAAATCTTTGAGATGGAGACAATGGCGTGGTATTTTTATCGTTTGTGTGGGACGGCTTTAATGGTAGTACAGAAAAGTGAGGCACGTGCATGTTCCAGCAAACTACATGCAAGGCTTTTTTTTTGTGTGTGTGTGTGTTTTCTAATTTTTTTTAAAAAAGGCAGAAAGCTCACTACAGGGATTCACTGGCTGCAGCGTGCCAGCGTGATTCGAGCGGACAAACAATGCACTCTTCAAACTTTGACACAGTGCTGAACTAGCTGACACGGAGAAGAGCCGTGAAATCATGGGATAGCTCAAGGAACAAATTGGTTTTTTTTCTTCTTCTTATCATTAAGAATTCCAATGTTGCCCTGATACATTACCAGCCGTGCTCTGAGTGTTTCAGGTTTGAGTTGTTACCCAAAGGACCCTCCCACGCCCTGCCCCTCTAACAGCTGCTAAGTCAACCGGGCAGCAGGAAGGAGAAAAAGAAGAAACCTGCAGGTTAAATCAGAGAAGCACACATACATGGAGCAGGAGAGAAAACGCAGAGGAGAGAAAGACAAAAGAAACGATTAGTAGAGTCAGAACTACAGGAAGGTGAAGTGCACACCCACATGCACAGCGAGAGTAAGTTAATTTGCTTCCATTTGAATCAGAAGGCTGATCATATGATGCCCCTGAGTGCTGATTAAACAATTATCTCCTTGATAATGACACGCTTAGATATAGCTGACAACATTCAAACCGTCAGAACTGCAGAGGGGTAAGGGAGCGATCGGGATCAATTAGGCGTAAAGCCTCACATGCTTCCTATTAATGCCTAGCTCAATAATCACCCGTGTGTGACTGTGTGTGTGCGCGCGTGTGTGTGTGTGAATATGCAATGAACATAATTACCCACAGCCCCTGTTCTCTCAGTGCTGTGCTCAAGCTTCCCCAGGATGCATGATTTGTTTTGCACCGACTGATGCTTCTCCAAAGTCTGCTGTTGTGCCTATTAAAACGTATTTCATCACAGATATGATAAATCTGTATTGTTTTCTATTTTGGTGGATTATTAAAAGACAACAGGGCTGGAAATCTCACGACTCAATTCGATTGTGATCTCGATTCGATTCACAGTCTACTCTGCCGAAAGGTTTTTTCACCTTTAGAGAGAGCCTGGCAAAACACTTTACACTGTTTCCAGATTTTATGCTAAGCTACGCTAACTGTCTGTCGTGTCTAGTGCAGTGTTGAGTGGTGGCTCCGGTGTGTTCAGGGACTGAGAGCTTCAAAAAACAAACGTGAAAAAGTGAAAGAAGCACTTTTTAAATCATGTTTTAGTTCTGTTGTTTCTTTGTTCTGTCAAATGTTTGTGAGGTCCAAACTCCACAATATGTCATGAAATAAATCCCATTGGTTGGAAAAAACGAGTGCTGTGTTTTATATGAAGGAGTTGGTGTTGGTGGGTGCTGAGGCTGGACCAGTTGAGGACCATTAGTCACAACACAACTGTTCCAGCACACAGACGTACTGTACATGGTGCCGAGTCTTAACAAGTGTTAAACCGACACGTTAAGAATCTGCCTCGTCAGCTGCTGCAGCGTTCGTTTAAATAACTGCATCTCGTGCATCACACGTGTGTGTTCACGTCGTAGTGCGCCAAATTAGAAATGATGATCCACCAGAAAGAGCTCGTAAACTGAAGGTTTGAGACGAGTCTGTTCAAAGTTTCATCACCAAGAGAGAAGTGTGAGGACAGTGACCATCGAGGCTAAAGAGGTTAATGTTTAATTTCTAGTGTTTTAAAACATGATGAAAGTACAAAGGACATCTGAGAAGTTTCCGTACGGTCGTTTTACACACAATGTGAAAAGTTCACCATTCAAGTCAAACTATTGTTAACAGTGGAGACATCACACAGAGGAGGTTTTTGCCTGCAGAACAATAAATGAAAATTTTTGCACATGCAGCCCCCCCCCCCACACACGTTTTTTAAATTGACATGAATGGTGTTAAATAATTGGAGGTTTGTCAGTTCGTTAGGAGAGACTCAGCTCAAATCCATACAAAACATAAAGAAGCAAAAAATACACAGAAACTTTCCAAAACAATTCAGCAACGTATCATCCTCCTCACTGTCTGTGTGTGTGTGTGTGTGTGTGTGTGTGTGTGTGTGTGTGTGTGTGTGTGTGTGTGTGTGTGTGTGTGTGTGTGTGTGTGTGTTTTTTCCAAACACACACAGCTTCAGCACAGATTCTGTCTGCAGCTTGTAGTTTGGCTTTTTGATGGCAGAATATTTAGGTTAGAAAATCCCTTTAAGGCAAGTTTCAAACTTAGAAATAGAAAACGAGAGAGCGGAGGAAAGGAGTGTCTGTGTGTGTGTGCATATGAGTGTGTGTGTGTGTGTGTGTGTGTGTGTGTGTGTGTGTGTGTGTGTGTGTGTGTGTGACTCATTACCTCATCAGTCACTTGGTTGGCCCTCATGGTCATCTGCTCCACCGTCATGTCGTCCATGTTGCTGCTGTCCTTTTTGGAGGCTCCCCCCGTGGCACCGAGCTCGATGTTCTGCGGCCTGTACGAGGAGGCAGAGTTCACAAAGTCACATGCTAACAACATTTATCAGCCAGCTGTGTGACTCAAACTAAACCGACAACGAGTTCCTCTCAAGGCGGCGACAAACCAAAGATCTTCTATAACAACAACAACAAAAAAACTGCTGAAACAGTTGAAGAATCGGTGAAGAAGACCTGAAGTGAACATTCAGACAGATGGCCTCCTTTCTGTTCCTTATTCTCAGACCAGTTAATGTCCATCAGAGCTCAATCTGTAATAATCTACTTGTCTGCACAATATTGATTTTTGATCACATCACGTTTCAGGTTAATACAGCTGGCTAATTAGCTGCAGTTAGCTTAATTACCCATCCAGCTTTTAAAATGATGCAAACTGATGATTCGATTGGAGACAGTTTTTAGTGAATTAGAAACTCAGACTGATATCGGCTCTCTCTGTCAGCGCTGTTCTTGGAGCTCGGCTGAATCAGGATTGTTCACGTCTAAATGTTCCACTATGTTAACAACACTGTCTGTCAGTGTCTGGTGAACTTACAGCAGGTCATCTGCAGGAGGTCAGACTTCACATAAACGTGTCAAACATAGAAACAGTCAATCAGTGAGAGCACTTAAACGAGCCATCTCTACATGAAGACACTTCTGCTCATATTCCTCCAGAAATGCTTCCCTTACAGATATGAAATAACGACGGCCTTGTTGTCTTCATTAGACAGGACGGCTACAGACAGAAGAGAGAGAGTGGGCTGACATGCAGCCGGACCTGAACCCACGGCCGCTGCGAAGAGGACGACAGTCCTGGGACCTGGAGCCATCCAGCGGCCCGGGATCTAGACATGTAAGGATGTCCAACACCGAATAGATACAAATACTTGCTGGTTATAGATTGTATAAAAGTGTTTGGTTGTAAAATAATAACAGAAAATAAAAGAAAATACACATTATCTTCTTAGTTATTAGTAAAACTGTATTTACACTATAAAGATGAACCAAGTCCTCTTAGACTTGATGGTTTACATTTTTTGTGGCCTTGATTAAAATTCCCTCATTTATATCTGATGTACATCAGGATCAGTGTGTCATGCTTCAGAAAGTCAGGACAAGAACATCACTTTATGTTCATGTTACACATCTACACAGAGAGAGAGAGGGGGGGGGGAGAGAGAGATGTAAAGATCAAACATGCCAAGCCCTTTTCTTAACGTCACAACAGAAACAAACAGTTGTTATATTTTTACTTGAACGCCATGATGACGAGCGCAGTGGCAGCTCCTGTATTTGGCATTGGCAGGTGTTACTTATAAACCCTTCCAAACAGACAACAGAAAAATAAACTTCATCGATAACAAATGACGCCATGATGAACGGGAACATTACCCCTCAACATGGCCTGAACACGGATCAATACGAATTATAGATATCTGCTCCGTTTTCGCCCCTGGTGCCAAAATCATAATCACCCATCTTATCCGAAGGCAGCGCAGGATAACACATCACGAAAAACTAATTTCACCACATCTGATGAGCAAAGTGACCACGATGAGAACGTGTGTCTGAGCTGCACACGGGGACTGTGTTCCTGCAGAGACGACACACTCTTCACTACTTAATTGGCTGAAAGAATAATGTGAGAATGGCTTAATGCAGGGCGTTAAAAAAAAAAAAGGAGAGAGAGAGAGAGAGAGAGAGAGTTCAACTCCACCAGCATTAAAAAACCGAGTGCTTAATAAGATAATCGTGGACAATAAAACCAAGCAATTACAGCCACAGAGAGTTCAGTAACGCTAACTGTGCTCACATTTTGACAGCTCTGTGCAGACTCTGGGTTCACATTAAAATATAGATTTCACTAATTGCACAAGAAGTACAACAGCAGGAAGTCTGTGAGGTGTAGCTGTGTCACTGAGAGGCGTTTATGGTAAACCAACAGCGGCAGGAAATCCGCTAATCACTGTGAATAGGACCCTTTTCTGTGCTTTCATTTTATTTTGAAACATTTCCAAAAGAGGCGAGTGATCCTATTTGACAAGGATGGCAAGAACAGGGCTATAAAAAGAAGCCAGACAAAATCAATAACATCTATAACACTTTGAGTTTCCCCACGAGAAGTGGTCGTAAATGTGTGGTTTCACCATGAATTCAACACCACACAGAGACAGGTGTAGTCTCACTGTGCTGATCCAGCTAATCCATTCCAGATACATTCTGATCACAGCATGTGCCGCCACGCAGAACGGTTTATCAGATACAAGTGCAATCCAACCAACGGTCTAATCTGTGAAGGAAGTGACCTTCATGGTGTCCAGCGTCACATGACGCACTGAAATGACTGCTGGAATGGCAGCTCTTGGCGTACGACGTAACATGAGATCAAGATCATCACACAGAAAAAAACGTAAGCTTGGTTTTTTTTTTCTTCTTTTTTTTTGTGATTTAGGGGAGAGCGCACTTTCAAGGACAGAGCCCACTCATCGTATAAACACAAAACGCTGCCTTTATTCCAAGTTTTCAAAAGACACCAACACTCAGGAAACAACGCTTTTTCCCCCCCTCTGTTTCCTTTTCCCGTCGTCATCTTTTCCTTTAAAGTTCAAGTTTGTCTTTTGTTCTGTTTTTCAAATAATCCTTGAACTTCAAGTTCCCTTTCATACCTGCACCACCAACGAAACATCCGGATTAAAAACAAAAAAAAAAAAGAAGAAGAGGAGGAAAGTAGATAGTCTCCTTGGCAGACGGTTCAGAGGACTGAATGTTGTTGACGCTGCGTTTTTCATGGGTTTTTATGTCTTTCGGAAAGAGGGCACACAGGCTTGACTGCTTTTGCAAAACTGATTATTGGACTTGGCGAGATACTGATGTGAGTTTACAACGAAAAAAACAACAACACTGAGGGGATGTCATTCACACGCTTGAAATGCTCTTTTGAAATACCACGCCACAACAAGAGGAGATTAACACGTCAAAAATAAAAGATCGGTTCCATACGAAGCGGACGTCTGTATAGCTGGACTATTGATTTATCCTCATGATTTAGTAATGAGACTGTTACACTGAAGCCACACTGGGGAAAACACTGTATTGCTCATGTTGCTGTAGAGGCTCGTCATCATAACAGTAATATTACACTATACACTATATTTTCACACCTAACACTCGATCACAACACATCCTTCGCTTCCTTTAACACACTGCATGTGTTCACAGTATAGACTGTATGAAGATTAGTCCATTTACAGTCTACGGTTTAACGGTCACAGGAAGGATAATATAAGAAGTCTTAAGAGGGACGTACCCGTTCATGTTTGAGTGTCTTCTTCACAGTGTGGAAACACAACAGCTCCTACAGGGAAACACATTTCTCGTTCCTCTACCCAAACCTGTTCCTCCAGATCTTACTGGCCTCTTTTCTTATTGTCATCATGCGGTCTCCCTGTCCTCCATCTTAAACTCTACTAGACACACATTTTCACCCTCACAGCCAGTCCTGAAACATGAAGGGACTTTTATGTTGAACAAGTTAAAAGTCTTACAGTGTTTAAAAGCTCACAGATCTCTGAACCGAATCGAGTAAAGACCTCAAACTCATCTTTTTTTTTCTTAAAGAGCATGTTTTATGGGTTATAAATCCAGGTGTCAAACGATTTTACTCTTTACAGCAGCCCCAGTCATCATGACTTTTAGTGGCTTTTATTTTGACAATTTAACGTGAAAAATGTTAATAGAAACTCTTAAAAAGGATAAACAAACACTAGCAAAATATACAATTTAATTAAAAACACGAATCAAGTCTAGGGATAATATATAAATATAAATACATTAAAGTCATCATGACGGGTGGTGAATCATTTCCGGTGTTACATTTAAAGTGCGCTGTCCCCAAACACATGACTTTAGTTACATTATAAACAGAGGGGACATTGTTAATCTTATTATTACGTTATTTGATGAGGGTCACCTGATGGACAGGTGAATGACCAACATGTTTGCATTACGAACCAGTCGCCCCCTCCCAAAAAAAACAAAAAACACCAGAGTTATGGCTGTAAAAGTCCCCCAAAAAAATAACACTTTAAAACTTTATCAAAGTTTCGAGAAGTCTGTCAAAACAGATCAAAGTTGTCTTACATTGTTTTTTAAAAGTTCCTGTCGTACTCAGGTGCCGTAAACAAGGTGGGATCCAAAGGGTAGGGGGGCAACTGAACTCAGCTAAAGTACTGCTAAGTTAGCTCCCTGGGTAGCTAGTTCCGCTTTCCTGTCAAACACCCTTCGTCGTCACTTAAAAGAACAACTGTGTGCAGGAGTTAAACAGGAGGGAGATATTTATCTAGGGAGTCAATACTCACAGTTAAGCCTCCTTGTTTAGAAATGAGCTCGTTACTCCTCCTTCTTCAAGGTATGCGAACTTGGCTTTTTCCAACTTCTGGATTCCTTCACTCGTTTCACCGTCCGAAGAAGTGTGTCAGTTTGGTGCGTTCAAGTGCAGTCGGAAATAAACTGAAAATCCAAACGCGGAAACCATTCCAACTAATTTTTGTAAAGCTGTAAGAAATTGTCAGATGCTTTGTATTTTTTTTTCTTAATTATTACAATTATTATTTGTTGTTGTTATTACTTTGCATGTTCGAAAAAAAACAATAAAAAAACAAATGCCACACTTAGACACGATGGGCGTTAGGTTGATTGACAATGACTGTATGCTTACATGTATGACTGTTATTACTGTAAGCAGAATGTGTCTGAGAGTATTTGTATGATTTTATGTCTGCATTTGCACCTGTTTTATTTTTATTTATTTATTTTATCTGGGTATATCTTCTTTGATTACTACCTGTATGTTTTATCGGCTTTGTTTTGTGTATTGATAATTTGATGTTTGTGTTACGAACCCTACTTTTGTTTGTTCAACTTTAATAAATAAGAATGGGGAAGAGAAATATATGCCACAAAACAATTGGCAGAAGTATAACTATGTTGTTCCTCCCTTTTTTACATTACTACACTCCAAAAATTATTGATATATTTATTATTAATATAATATAATATATTTAATATTTAATCAAAAATATATCTTTTGAATGAAATGTGCTAGAGGAGCCAAAGAAGGCTTGCCGAGTGGCCCTCTTTATTTGAAGCCTTTATAATTGTGAGGAAAATGTTTTACTTGTGCAACCCTGTTCAGTCCCTTGCATTTGCTTGTGACATAAGCACATCATGCTTAGCCACTTTTTATGCCCATCGATTTAGTTTGATTAGTTGTACTTCAAAGAAGGAGGAACTCTGGATGAGCGCCTGAACGCCGTAAATGACGACTGACATGACGCTGCGCATGTCACGTCATATGACTCCAGAGGAAAAGAGGCGCTGCCTCGTTTTCCCCACATGAGTGCAGCATTTACCCTTCACCCGGACCTCCCCCTCCCACCCCCCACCCCGAATGCTGGCTGTTTTACATGAACACAGGCCACTGGATATTTTTCAGAGTGTCTCTAAGAGTTGCTCTGAAATGTGAACCTCTAGCATTATTTGACTCTGCTCTGTAATCCCCCCCCCCCCAGTTTTTATACTTTTAAACCACAAAAGCCAGCTCAAGGTGACTGCAAAGACACTGGGCTGAGTGCCAGCCAACATATCAACTCACTATCTCTATAAAAGGCAAGTTTTTTATCTCACTCTTTCAGTCTGAGACTTAATAGTTTTCCCTGTTGGGTCAACTAAAGCTAAATATCTACAAGCTGAACATTTTGTGGCAACTCCAAATTTGCTCAAGGGATTCTCCTGAGCTGCCCTCACCAAACTTCCCATGGTGCCCAGGCCCAGCTCTCTCCGCCCATGTATCTTTTATAGAGTCTACATAGCATGCATTATTCAGCAATAACACACAGTCCATCTGGGCTCCTGCATGTGTGTGTGTGTGTGTGTGTCTATGCAGGGGTGTGTGGTCTATAGTTAACTTTCCTGCCGTGCCATTTCACTATTTCACGCCACATCCAACAGTGCTTGAAGAGCTCAGAATTAGTATTTCCTCTGTAATTACAGCTGAGTTATAATGTAAGTGTGTCTGACGGAGGATGTGTGTGTGTGAGAGAGAGGAAGGAAGAAAGGAAGGGGAAAGAATAGAAAGAGGAGTGAGAAAGAGCGATAGAGTAAGTGAATGTGTAATAGTGACTACAGATGGCACGTTCAGGATCAAGCTCTTTCATCATGCTGTTCCTCATTAATAGAGATGGGAGCGCTGCCCTAATTCCATAATTCCTAAATCATGCTGGTTAGTTGAATACGGGGAGACAAAAGTACAGAGAAGAGGGGAGAGTGGATTAGCCTATAGCCTAATAATGTGCCGGAGAGAGCGAGAAATCAACAGAAGAAGAGATGAAGAGACAGAAACGAAGGAGGGAAAGATAGGAGGGAGGTCGCCATCTGCATTTCCTGGAGTGTCTTTTTGGTTGTTGCCAAAATCAACACCATATAGGCCAAATAAACTCTTGCCAATAATTGCCCTGCATGTACGCCAGCCAATGAAAATAGCTGAAATAATCAAGTGATTAAAGGAATCTGGAGGAGTATACGCAGAGATAGAATTGTGTGTGTGTGTGTGTGTGTGTGTGTGTGCGTGTGTGTCAGTGACACAGCCCAGATCCCTAGTTTCTCATGATTTCTAAGCAGCACATCTGTTCATTTCTGGCTCCGCTCCAGTTGTATCACACATCAATCTTTCCTCTCACAAGGATTGAGCTGTGGTGGGAAACGTTTTCGAGGCCGTGCTTGGTCGGGCTTAATTTTACGTTAGGCTAATTCGGCTGGTACCTGATACTTGTAAGGACAAAGAATTGGCCGACCAAGCATGTGTCTCAATATTCAGAGATAATTTCATTCCTCGGTCTCCTTTTCACTGGAGTCTTCTCTTTCTCCATTTAAATTGAACTCTTATGTGAAGCAATTTGATGGAAACTACAGACATCGATAGCCATTAGCTGGCTTTGCACAGGAGGGCCGAGCTCAGCAAGCAAAGATAGGCTCATTTATTATTCATGTTCCTCAGTTTTCCCACCAAAAAAACAATGATTCTGACATTCATCTCGGATCACAAAAAAGAGACACGTTTCAAATAACTCTTTTAAAACAGGCCTAAATGTTTCAAGCTAGAACTGGCCCTTACAAATCCCAAAGGGGGGACGTTTCTATTGTCTATCTGTCTATTCATGTCCAGATATGGGAGCAAAAAAACCTTTTGAGGAAACATTTCATATTCACGTTTTAAATATTTCGCCCTTAGGCTTCACCAGCATGTAATATTAGCTCAAGGACATCTGACTATTTATAGGCACAGGTGTGGCTGATCAAACCTTCCAGTTTCAGGAGAGTCTGTGTAATTATTGGGAAGAAGTAATGTTTTAAAAAAATAAAAAATAAATTACGATTCAAGAACACTCTACGACAAGATAAAGTTATGCATCTGAAATTTCCCTCAAATACAATGACAACCATACAAAACAAATTTGATGAAAGTATGAAGAGTAATAGTTCGTCTAGTTCTGGGGAAAATGGGTCCTTTACTGCCTTTTATTATAGTTGACATTGAGTTTGAGCATCACAAATGATGTATCAATGTATGAGTGGCATTTTACTTTGCATATGGAGTCATGTTTAAACATATGTACAGTCCACATGGTTCTCACTGTGAGGATTATTCACATGCAAAAAGTCTAAACCAAATCTGAGAGGTTTTGAGTGGATTTTAAAAACATAGGTTTTTGGGGGGCAACAGGACAGTGGATAGAGTTGTGTTTGGGCAGAGAGCATGGTAATAAAAATCTGGAAAGGAGCCACAGACTGGATTTCAAACCATGCCACCTGCTTTGAGAGTTACAGCCTCTGCACACGAGGTGCATGAACTGACCTCATTAGGCCACTGGCACCCCAGTTGTGAGATGATAATTAAGGAGTGAAAGATGACATGTGGAGGTGAAAAAAAAGTGTTTATCCCCTTCCTCTGTCTTTGGGGTTTGAGCAAACAACGATGGTGGAAATCGAAAATCTCAAAAATCCTTCCAAGTTTCCATCAAAATGTGCCACAAATCCCGAAACCCCAAGTTTAAACCCGACCACGGCCCTCATCTCCCACTCTCTCCTCCCAACATTTCCTGTCTCTCTTCAGCTGTCTTGCCCAACAAAGGCACCAATGGCCAAATTAAAAGTGAAAAGAATAATGGCACAAATATTTACCAAGGTTTTAGAAAATCTACAGAAGAAAATATTAATTTAGGCAGTTCCATCCAATTACTGTCAAGCAAGTATAAGGAGTTAATCGCATCAAGATACCCAGCTGGTGGTTTTTGGACGCTATAAATACACTGCAGAAGAAGAGGATGCAATGAGGAAAAATATTACAAAGCAGAACAACTTTTGGAAAAGTTTATAGAAATTCAACATTCATGTTTCATGTCCGTAATACTGCTCACATACAGAATCATCTGTATGTGTTTGTCAAGAAACATTAGAGTCACAAGTTGTTCAACTACTGTACAGTATATTGCAAACGTAACTATATCTCCAATGTTTGGCTGGGATGCTTGTTTTTGAGATTGTGCGGATCATGCCCAGATGTGATAAGGTGGCATAATTACACACGCTCTTTCTATTCTAATCCATCTCTTCTTGTTTTAAACTTCTGGTGACTACAGCTGGGGATTTCTTGATTTGTTTGAGGAGTATTTTGTTAACTGCAAGTTGACGAAGAGTGTGAACAAGTGGATGAACGTGCTCTAACAGATATCTGCAGTGATTTAAGATTTCAATAAAAACACTCCTGTAAACCACTGGTTAAATCTCACAGTTATCATTGACTTGCCATCATGTGTTTTTTAAAAGAAGATCTCTAAAGGTAATAGTAAAATAGAGCCTTAAAATGCTTTAGTCGGATTAAAGAGAGAAAATTTCCTACAGAAATAAAATGGCTTAACAATGAAAAACTCAAGAGTATGATTACTTCAAAATGGTTACAGAAGAACAGTACTTGAGTAAATGCCCTTTCCATCTCTGCTGGGCCACCGTGCTGAAAATCTGATTGAAACCAGAGAGGAAAGGCTATCAAACTATTCGGTCTCCATGTTGTCAGGGGTTCAGATTAGCTGTCACATCGCTGAGGGAGAAACAGCTGAAGATTGGAGAGGCTGATTTCATCTGAATAATTTCATGCTTTGACTGGCAGAGCTCGACGCTCGCCGTCCCAGGACTTTTGACGTCAGAATATGATAGACACGGCAAAAATAAAGACCCAGGTGGTGCAGACTGATGCGTGAATACAATCATCAGGAGGAGGAAATAACACAACAAATGAAAATGAACTCACATTTGCAATGAAGAAACTCCACTTGGTTTTTGTTTTTTTTCGAGTAGACAAAAAGACAATCTTTATTTGTGTGTTTCTCTCCTTGCTCGGACGTCGGTGTTTTACTTTTGACTCGACTGACTTTAATGACTGAGGTCAGCATCCACAAAAAAACACCACAAACAGAAAAAAAAAAGGAGACAAACTCATACATGACGCTCAGACCTGGAGGCCTCCTACCTACCACTACCAACCATGGATCACAAACCAGAGAAGAAGAAGAACGATAGAAGGACAGCATCAGTGGAATAGAAGAAGAGAAAACACATTTTTTTAATCTTCCACAGGCTAGACCCCATCACTGCATCCCACACAGGAGTAATTAACAGTGATTTTAAATGCTACAAAAATAAGATGAAACAGGGAAGGAAGTGCTTCCCCTTTGTTTGTGTGTGTGTGTGTGTGTGTCTTTGTACATGTGTGTATGTGCATGCCATGTCGCTGTAAATGTTTGCATGTGCTTTTCTACATATGTCTGCACTGTGTTAATCTGTACATGTGTGTATGTATGTGTGTTCACAGTGCTTGCTCATAATGTTCACTTCCCAACATTAAAGAAGTTTCAGTCCCATGATGCACACACACTCCCCCCCCACACCCACCCCTGTGCTCCCCCCTCTCTTTGAGTTTTTTTCCCTTTATAGTCGTGTCCATGAATGCTCCCACAGTCTCAGAGGAACAGTCTTGTTATCAAAGACTGCATGTGTGTATGGTATTCACGTCTGTGTGTGTGTGTGTGTGCTTGTGCATGTGTGTTTTTTGTGACGCTACCACACACACACACACACACACACACACACACACACACATACACACCTTGCCTGGTTAGCCACAGTCTGTGTGCTTTCCCTTATTGGTTTAACCCTCAGACCTGGGACCAGCTTCAGTCTGTGTTTACGTCCATGGTGATCCGGCCCCTGGCTCCGAGGGCTGATTTCCATTTCAGTTTCACCTTTTGGGTCCATTTATCTCCCGGCCCGCCTCGAGCTAATCCATCAATGAGGGGAGAAACAGTGCGAGGAGAGAGGGTTGTTTTTTTTGATGTCTGAAAAAAAGTCTCAGGGAAAGCAAGAGAGCGGTAGCAGGGTGTTTTTTTGATTTTTTTTTTCCCCCATGAAAAAATATATCATCATTACAAACGAGATTGATCTGAAGGATTCACAGTGGTCATGCAACTTGAGTGTCGCCTCCTTCTTTTTCTCACCTGTGCCTCGTTCGTTCTCACGTCACCCACCTCCTGCCCGCCCCCTCCATGCCCTCAAAACCCACCGATCTGATAGAAGTAAGTGACCACAGTTGTAATAATACAGAAAGACAAAGAAGTGGGTTACCAGTGGTACATTCATACATAAGAAAGTCACTTTTCCAAAAGCCACCCGAACCCAATCGAGACGTTAGACAGTGCTGAATTAAGCCTATGCTGTCCAGGCTGTGATAAATGCTTTGTTTAGAAACATGAATAAGACAAAACACAACCCACCTGAAAATATACACCTCATCAAAACCCACCCGGAACACCCACCCACCCCTCACCCTCCCTCTGAACCAGCCTATGATTATACTTGTCATTTTAATGTGAAATCTGAGTTTCTCATAAAAAATAAAACTGTGATTTCTTTTATATCACATTTCTGTGACTCTACACTGCTCCTAAAATATCAACACATATAATATTACATTTCCCATACGGCCATTCAAACATGTGCCCGCATTGGTTTGCTTTCTCTTCTGCACGGCTCGGGTCACTCTTCTCCTCTTCATCTCTGTACATTTGCTCCTTGCAGACTTGGAAAAGGTCCAGATAATATAGAATTTCAATTACAATGCAGGCTTGGCCACCTCCAATTCTTGGTTTGACAATGGGACAGCAATAGGAGAAAAAATCCAATTTTTGTGCATCCAGGCCTGTCGCTTAATGCATCCTGCCGTGATTGCATGATAGGAATTTGCCCTGGAACGACAAGTTTAATCATAGCTGTGGCTAAATCTACCCCATCAGCCACCAGGAGTCAATAGTCAAATCAAAAAAAAAAGGACCTCCTGATATGAGTGCAGAGACATTTCCCTTGTGTTTCTCAGCTGAGAGGTGTTGTTCCACCCAGAAATCTGAGATCAGAGATGGAGGGAAGCTTCCAGAAACGACCAAAATCCTCTCAGCCAGGCCTGGAAAGTGTGTCCGTGGCTGGGCATGGGAGGGACTGGCAGTGGGGGTGGTTGGTGGTCGCATAAGAAGGTGGAAGGTGGTTGGACAGAGACAGAGGGCTTCCCTGAGGGGTGGTGGATTAAAAGAGGGACAGCCAGCCCAGCCCAGCGACCTCAGGGTGGGAACTCCAAGAAGAAGAGGAGAGGAGGGGTTGGAGGGGGTCACACCCAGGAGAAGAGGCCCAGGAGCAGTGAGGCCAGAGCTGCTAACAGGGCCACAGACCCTCGTGGCCTCCAGCTCGGACCTCCGTCAGTCAGGAAGGGCTCAGGAGAATCATATCCCGACCCATCTGAAACGGAGAGAAGAGAGAAACGACAAAACATCTGTGCTGAGAAAGACACACAGACAGATCAAAGACAAAAAATAAAAAGTGATTTAAAGAAAGAGAAAAAAAGATAGACAAGTGGAACTGTTAAGAAAGGGAGGTGTGGTAAAGCGTGACAAACCACAAAACTCAAACCAGTCAAAAGCAAAGGAAAGGCAGAAGAGAGGGGATGTCAGAGAAGGATGAGGGTAGGAAAGAGGAAGGAGGGGGGAGTCGACAGCAACCAAGCTCTGCAGGGGAGTTTAACCAACCTAATTACAGTTTAATCACACAGACTCCGAATCTGGAGCAGCTGACACGCACACACAAATGTGTCGAAACACACGTTCAATCACACACACACGTGCAGCCGCTCACAGCTCACCCCAGTGACAATATTTCACAGATGAGATGGAAGTTGCAATGTCAGACAGATTACTTTAAGAGCAGAATCAGAAAAAAGGAGCTGCAGGAATGTCAGAATAAAAGACCGTATGTTGTTTCAGTAATTATAGAGGAGGAGAGACTTCCCTTTCCCCCCCTTTAGCGCAATGTGGAATGATCTGAGCCTGGAAAGCTGCAAAAGGCCGACTCACATCCTTTTGCTAACATCTTCAAAGCCGTGTCATTATCTGGGGAAGATGAGCGGGTACCCGCTTTCATCTTAAGTCGCTCTTTATTAGGCATTAGGGTAGAATCCCCCTTTGACAAGTCTTACAGGTAGATTTTTCTAAAGATAGCACAAGTGTAGCATAAACCCTGCTGTAGTTTGATCCCCATGTATTTTATACCCTTTTGTCAGGTTGTTTTAAGTGGCTCAATCATAGGCGTCGACATTAATATAAAAATGTGCAAAAAACTACATTTCCCAAGCTGAAATCTGCTTGGAGAAAGGCAACCATATTTCTTTTTTTTTTCACAAGTCTGATACAGACGGGGAATTGCGTTAAAAAATATGAAGTGTCTATTATTAGACGCGGCTTCGACAGTATACATTGGGTTTTATTATTAGATTGCTCTCTTGTTTCTTATGAGCGGATCGAGCTTGGCAGAGTAGGTTACATTTTTTTTCGAGAGAGCACTTTAAGCCTGCTCTGCTCTCTTTCTGCAAGGACAGAAGGTCTCCCTCACACCCACAGTGATGTGATGTGATTTGATGTGAAGTGCGTATGCCACTTTGTGCCTGTGTGCATGCGCCTCATAGTCTGCGTGGATGTGTCAGAATGTGTGTGTTTTCATTGTGTGTGTGTGTGTGTAGGTGTTAAAGTGTTGCCTGGCTGCTCTGTGAATCAGAGCAGAGAGTGTTGCCGGGGCATTCTATCAGACCTCTTATTCCCCTCTAATTTTACTTTGATAGCCAATCTGGACCTTTAAGTGTGTGTGTGTGTGTGTGTGTGCTGGTGTATGTGCGTAAGTGTGTGTAGTCAGAGCGTGACTTACCTGGAGGTCTGACATACACCTTCAGCTTTAGACATGCTCGCCCCACATGGTTTGGGTGAGGAGACGCTGTAAGAAGCAGAGAGATTGAAAGAGGAGATTAGTTGGGAGATGAAGCGATTTGTGCTGCTTATTGCACTCCCAAAGTAATTGAAAACATTTAATATATTTTTTGTTAAATCTTGTTCTCTCCCTGAGTGCTGCAAGGCTTATTATCAGGTGGCTGGGTGAACTGGGAGTTAACAGAGACAGTGCTATAATGCTCATATAGCCCTGGGGCAGAAATAAGATTTTGCTACCTGCTATCTCCCACCTGTTTCTTCTTTCTGTATTACTTTCAGCTACAGGTAGACACAAACTAAGTGAGTAACATTGTCCTTATATGAGTTTATTTATTTGACATATGGTCTGTGCTGCCAAATTAAATAATCCATGTTTTTTTTCTTGCCCATGAAATAACAATAATCTATAATGAAATACGTCTACACACAAAGAGTTTTATAAGATTAGAGATCATTCTTTTTATTGACCTCTAATGATGCGACTGACTGACACTGTTACATAGAAAGGCGTAAATCTTAATATGAATGGACATCGATGTACAACATCCAACATTTAAGTTTTCAAAAGGAATAACAGGTTTCTAAACGTGTCTTCAAATTAATAACAGAAAGACGGCATCACTTTTTTTATGAGATGCTTTTTATGAGGTACTTTAGTTTGCGTCGATGTTGGCACCCCCAGTGGACAAAGGAGTGCATCTTATCTTTTTGATGTTTCTGTTCTGCACACGTGTAAGTCGTTTTCTTTTTTTTAAAAATTATTATTACAAAGACTCTCATCTGACTTACCTTTAACTGTCAAACATGTCCGTCATCAAGAATCATTGGTATGGGGGAAATAAAGGCTGTTTCTGCAGGGTGCTGTCAGTCACTTCTGACTGACACTCACCAGGCGGCTGCAGTTTCAGGCGTTAATAATGATTGTGGTCTCGTTTGCTTTATTCAAATTATAAAGAGGCATCAGTATTAATGTCAGTCTGTTTCATAACCAATAGAAAACTCCCCACAGGAGATTTAAATAATTAGACAGGAACAAGCTAAATGCCTTTATGCATTAATTAGATATCTATTCACAAACAAATGATTTATTTTACCATGTGACATAATGTGTTTGAACTCATCATAGTGCAACCTTTTTATAGGATGGCAGGTAGAACCAGTTGATATAGTGAATATTACTATTCTGCACACATTGGTGTGGTGCACTGGAGAATCTCCTTTTACTGCCTACAGGTCTTAAAGGCTGACTTCTATTGACATGGACATACTGACTGTGGCTGACATTTTTGTCTTGTTTAAATAACAATTATAACAGTAAAGTAAAGGAGAGCTTTATACTGTAATTAACGTAAAGCAAACCTGTCAAAGTTGGTTATTAAAGGGTGGCAAAGCAGGTATTTGTTCTGAGTCATTTCAGAGTCAGCCCTCGGTCATTTATTGTAATTGGACATTAATGTAGTCATTAAAGCAGCCCATTACTTTCTGCAAGACATTCATCGCTTCAAGCAGTTATAGAATTTCTTAGATTATGTCCTTTTAAGTTCTCTTAAATCCATGCTCCTGAGCTTGTGAACTCCCGTAAACATTGTTAGCACTTCAGGCTATGTAAACAAGTCTGTGAGGGATTCAGTCACGCTCACAGGGAAATACAGGCTTTTCAAAATCGACCTGACTCGAATGTCTTTGGAATGGGAGTAAGTAAAATGCATGCAAATTCCCCACAGACGCAGGTCCCTGTTGCTGAGAGGTGACAGTGCTAACCACTGAGACACCGTACCGCCCCGGCTGAATACCAAAAAAATGAGAAAATGTTAAAAAGTAGCTGTGATTCCAACTTCAAAGTGGAGTAAATGAAATTGAATCTGGGTTTTTAGTCCCACCTCACTCTGATGTGAAATAGAACTTGAGACCTTAAAAGCAGACGGTGACTGACTCTCTGAGCGCCCGTGCATGTATGCAGACAGACATACACACACACACACACACACACACACACACAAAGACACTCACACTCGTATACAGTATGAGGATGTGAGAAAGACACACTGGTGCTTTCAGGAGTGTGCGTGAGAGACCTATTGGCCTTCTCCCTCGAGGAAGTCCGCCTCGTCAGAGCCCACAGTGACCCAGGAGAGGACCATCATCAGGATCCACAGCGCACAGGAAATAAATCTGACCCTCCCTGTGCCCTCTCCTCCCCCTCTTTCTCCACACTACTCCTCCCTCCTTCCATCTATGTGCCCTTCACCTCCTCTTCTCTTTCATGGCATCCCTATAGTCCACTTCTTTTGCCTCACTTTTCTTCCAATCATCCACCTCCCCTC